>NC_135505.1:85428103-86060603 GCF_052857255.1 Amblyomma americanum | reverse complement strand
TCAGCAGTGTGAACACAAAACCAGGAAGAAGATAGTACAAAGCGCTCTGTACTATCTTCTGCTTCTTCCTGTTTTGTGTTCGCACTGCTGATACGTATGGACTTTCGTGTCTGCCTCTTCATCAAAATGTGCAACAAGAGGTTGTTTGCAGTCGACTGCGCAGCTCGGCAAAAGCCGCCTGTTGCTCGGCGGCCCAAAAGAAGTGTGCATCATCGCGCCTGAGGAAGAACAGGGGTGCGGCAATCTTGGAAATCTCGGCTATGAAGCAGCGGTTGTATGCGCACATATCCTTGGTTGTAGGAACGGGAAAATCGGTGACAGCAGCAGTTTTCTCAGGGTTGCGCTTTAACCTTGACTGGACGAAGGGATTGACTCCGAATAGGGCGCAGGACGTCGCGAGGCTTCGGCATACGTTGGCTGACAGGACTCAGTGGGAAAAGGCGGCGTGTCAGCGTACGATAACGGAGGCCTAAATGCTCGAAAGTCATCGCGGGCGAGGCTAGCAAGAGAGCCGGCCATCGGCTGGGAAGCACCGAAAAGCGCCAGGTGCTTTTCGCGCACAAATGAGCGGATCAGCTCGCGGATATCGTGGTTAGCCCCGATGGCGGGAAAAGGCTCTGGAAGCAAAGCGGCGAGTACCGGTCCGTCAAAGTTGGTAGACCACCGCAGGACTATCTTGTCCATCGCGACTGCTTCCGTAAAGAACTCAGCAACAGTCTCTGGTAGACTGCGCACGAGGCCAGCGAACAGTTGATCTTTAACGCCGCGCATCAGGTGGCGCACCTTTTTTTGTTACCGTCCAGTTCGGCATATGAATGGGAGACTGCAAAGCCCGTTCATCCCGTTCTCGCCTACCAAGTCTGGTGTAGGTCTCCAGCAGGCGTCGGCGGAACTCGCGCCATGATGTTAAGGCGTCTTGTCAGTTCTCGTACCAGGTACAAGTACCATCCTCCAGGCAGAAGGACACGTTTCGAAGCTTGGCGGCGTCGTCCCACTGGTTCAACGAGGCGACCCGTTCAAACTTCACAAGCCAGCTTTCGATGTCTTCGAGCTGACTGACGCAGAATGATTTGGCCAGTCGCGGGTTCTGTAAGGTGTGGTAGGCTGCAGCTTGCATGACAGGTCGATGGGTGGGTGCCGTGGTAAACTCCAAAGGCCCGTACTCGAGAGGTAGGCCTCGGTGTCTCCGGCTAGCACGGTGCACAGCGGTGTCGCCTGGCAAAGGACTGGAGCACAGGGTATCCGGAGGAGTATGAGATGGGACATATACAGCTATTTAAACCCGATCTCCACCAAAATATGTCACGTAAGACACGGCGATAGCTCACTGACAGATAAAATTCGGCAGCTAGCCAGCGCGACACACTTCAACGTCGTCACTTCATGCGCCATTATGTTTATTGCCAGGTGGCAATGCCAGGTGGCATTATGCCATAATGCCAGGTGACATTATGTTTATTGCCTCAAGCTCATGGCTCCTCCTATAAGGTACATACTCAGTTTTTAAGGAGAGTCCGTATAGCGCTTAAAACCTACTGTCCGTGTTCCCGTAAACTGAAAATGCGGATAGCAGAGAAAACCTCAACAAAATATTCGGCAAATGCTTACTAGCATATTCAGGAGCATGAACATTCGTGGCACTCTGGTAATTATTAACAGTTCTGTGAAGCTAAGAATCCTAAGCCCTACGTGCAGCAGGGCCGCAGAGCTTCGCTGGTAATTACAGAATTGTACCTTTCCCAGACTTCACGCTCAGTTATAGCAGTAGTAGGGGCTCAGTTTTTTTTCCTACTTTTCATGGCATTCTGGTATATCGCCTGTTACTTTTGTTTTCGAGAAGAGCGCGAAAACTTCACATCTTTTCTTATTTGGGTACCTTTCTTTTCATATCGTGCTCCTTATTGGCAGTATTTTCGGGTGAAGATCCACGTCCGAAATGAAGCGAAAAACAGTTCGCTAACTGGGCTCATAAGATATCATAAGTTATGCTGGTGTTTTACGCTTAAACACGCAATGAAAACTCGAGTAGAGATTTCATCGTCCAAGCTAACAACATCCACGTCATGCAACCTTCGGTATCTTTGTCTGACCTCATTCTTATTGTGACCTTCAGTTGCCTTGGGCACAATAAAAGAGCAATAGAAAGTGTGTCAATGATCACTTAAGTTTAAAAAAGCAACAGCTGGTGACGTGAAAAATTTTATTATTTGCGAGACAAAGATTGAGAAGTGCATGCCACCTGTTCATGACTGGAGATGGTAGCATTGCCTTTCTGAAAGCAAAGCAAATCAGGTAGAGCTTCTCTTCCTTTTGGGCGCTGAACTTTAAATACAGCGGTAAAAATTTGCGTATATGGAAACCGCTAGTTATCAGTAAAGGTCGTCCTTTACTAATACAACAACTAATTTGTCATTTTAAGGCTGCTGTTCTATGTCTATTAGTGTTCTAGGTTTTTGCAGTACAGACATTTCTCAGTGCAGTATTGTCTATGACGTGTGTAGAGGTCTCAAGAAAACCTTGTTTCCGTGGTTCTTAACCCACCACTAAGTCTCATTCCGCTTATACTTTCGGCTTTCACCGTCAGAGTAGTGGCTCTTCCAAGCCATGTAATTCAACAAGTCAACTCTGGTCAGCAGCAGAATTCTTCAATCGCTGTACCACCCTGGCACTTCATATTTCTCGTCGCTCGTTCCAAAATTATTATTTAGCATTTAGAAAAGATAGATAAAGTATCTCTGTGATGTTGCTCTGTAACGGCTATGAAAATTTTGTCTAGCTTAGTAAATTGATGCATACTTCGACAGAGAGCTGCTGACAGGCAAAATCGTGCCGGGATGTCTGTATATTACAAGAGTAAGATCATCACGTCCTCGGCAGGAAAACTTCACTCGCGTTATTTATACAACCTTCTTCCTCAGTATTTCGACAGCTCGGATGCAGGACCTAATTCACTGAGGCATTTGAGACTAATTTCTTTAGGGCGTCACCAGATCGCCTAGCGTAATCGACGACTTGAGAAATATCTTCCATACATAAGTTGCGTTAACACGTTTTGGCGGGCTAGTTGGTTAAGCGTCTTGAACAAACAGCGCGAACAAAGACGAGCACAAAAGACAAGAAAGCGAACGACACGGCGCTGACTAACAACTGAGGGTTTATTGCTGATCACACAAGTATAAATACATGAATGTCGGCAATGAGGGAAAGGTTTACAAAGTGCAAAAAACCAAAAACAAAACGTAAATGTGACAACAGCAACATAAGCACGCTAGAAATCAGCAGAGATTATCAACCCCCAGGAGTGACAGCTCTTTTTGCAGAAGTGTTAGCGAAGGGGTACTTATACATGCATTTCCCTGCTTGAATATGTTGTATGCCTCGATAATTTCCCTCGCAGTTTTTTCCCGATTTTTGGCAATGACCTTGGTTTCATGATATAGCGGTACGCACTGTTTTTTCTCTTTCTTTGCCGTAGAACCACGGAAGAACATCCCTGAGCTGCTTTCCATGGTCCGAGCGGTTTCCTCCAGAGCCAGCCCAGCTGATCGGGACAGGTGCACTCTGGATGGCGTGGACGTCCTGTCAAGACCAAGGAAGGATCCCAGGCGCTTGCCCGTAAGAGAGACTGTTGATTTTCTGAGGGGCAAGTCTCTAACTCTGTTACAGTCGGATAAGGAAGGGGGGTTTGTTGTATTGCCCAACGATCGTTTCTTGTCAAAAGCAGGCGAAGCTGTGTGTGCCGTGTTCAGGGAATGCAGTACGGCAACTTTACAGAAGGCAAGGGGCCGTACAAAAAAACTTTGCAACGATTACAACCTCACTAAGCTTGCTCAGGACATTGCGAATAGCGATAAACCAAGTCTTAATATGTTCTTTTCCGCCAAAACGCACAAGCCTGAATGCCCGCTTCGTGTGATAGTCTCAGAGAGGGGTACTTGGCAGAAGTGCCTCGCTGAATTCATTAAGCGGCAACTCGCCGTAATCTCTGTTGACGATCCTTTCCAGGTAAAAAATTCGAACCAAGTAACTGATTTCCTGACGATGCACAATGCTGATGAACTTTTAGCTTTTTCTATTGACGTGAAAGACTTGTACTATTCGATTCCCCATGACGAAATGCTAACTAGTGTCAGTGAATGCATTGACCGACATGGCGTGGTTGCCTTTCAAAACGCGTCCGGTATCTCCGTAGCAAGATTTCTGCATCTGCTTTCCTTGTACCTGCAATCAACTTTCACTGAGTGGAACTCTTCCATCTTCATTCAAAAAAACGGCATATGCATAGGCTCCTGTATCGCTCCCATACTCAGTGACATTTATCTCGCCAGATGCGACCGTGCTCTCAACGGACGCCTTGGGAAAACCAAGGTCGTAAAAACATTTAGATTTGTCGACGACTACCTTGTTATTGTCAAGTGCTCTGGACTGGAGTTTAAAACGGAGGTGTCTCGTAGTCTGTCCATTTTTTCTGACACTCTCTCCCCCCTTGAGATCACTTATGAAACCCCTGTTCACAACCACATCAAGTTTCTAGACCTTGGCCTGTACTTCACTCCTAGCCACGTTTGCGGGGCTTTCGAACCCCGAGGTAACAAGCCCCTTCTTCCCTATGGTTCTTGCCATTCCAAGCTCATTAAGAGGGGTATCATAGGATCCTGTTTGAACAGCTCATTAACAAAATCCTGCCACCACAGAATGCATTCCAGCGTATCACACCAGGTAAAAAGATTGCTTTCGGCAGGGTACCCACTAGAACTTATCACGTCAGTAGCTGAGTCGGCCCTAAAGAAGAGCAAGTCAGAACCAGCTACACGAGACGGCCAGGGATCGGACAACAACCGCAAACGTGTCGCTGTGATTCCATATCTACATGGAATTTCACACTCCCTGAAAAGGGTGGGGAAAAAAGCAGGTGTTGATGTTGTGTTTTCCGCGCCTGATCGTCTGGCCGGTTTGTGCCGATCTGTTAATGAGTTCAAAGGAAAAGTGGCGAAGTGCACAACTAAGCACCAGTCACGCTTCGTTCCTTGTGATAAGGGGGTTGTTTATAACATCCCTCTGCCTTGTGGAGGGCAGTACGTTGGACAGACGGGACGTTGCATAAATAAAAGGCTGAGCGAACACAGCTATAAAGTGTCAAAAGTAGTTTCAGGTCATCTCGGCATTCATTGCCGGGATTGTGAATGGGCAAAGAAAGAGAAAAAACAGTGCGTACCGCTATATCATGAAACCAATGTCATTGCCAAAAATCGGGAAAAAACTGCGAGGGAAATTATCGAGGCATACAACATATTCAAGCAGGGAAATGCATGTATAAGTACCCCTTCGCTAACACTTCTGCAAAAAGAGCTGTCACTCCTGGGGGTTGATAATCTCTGCTGATTTCTAGCGTGCTTATGTTGCTGTTGTCACATTTACGTTTTGTTTTTGGTTTTTTGCACTTTGTAAACCTTTCCCTCATTGCCGACATTCATGTATTTATACTTGTGTGATCAGCAATAAACCCTCAGTTGTTAGTCAGCGCCGTGTCGTTCGCTTTCTTGTCTTTTGTGCTCGTCTTTGTTCGCGCTGTTTGTTCAAGATCTTCCATACAAACAAAGCTACTCTCGACTTATATGTACTCAATAAAAGTAAGCTGACACGTTCACTTGCTATCTATTGAAATTGGTGGTGGCGTTGTCTTGAGCGTTACGACTTTGGAAAATCCTTTATCTTGCTTTTTTTTAATTCAAGAAGGCATTGTCGACGCTTATATTGGACCCAACGCTCCCCTTCGGCGGTTGTGTTAGCGGCCGTATAAATACCACTTTTACCTTTTTGGCTCTCGGGGTCAATGAAAACCCTTGCTGGTTTGTCGATAACGAAAGTCAAACTGGACCATTAGTCAGAACGACTTAGGTCGGATTACAAATGGCTCAACTTGTCGATATAGTTGCATCCCGAGAAATACTCGGCGCACAATTGACGTAGGACAGAAAAAATGTCCTTGAAATGGTCTTTACTATTGTTTTTTTACGCGCCTTTTGTTTGACCTGAAAGTGCACGAAGTGTTGAGTGTACAAAGGTTTTTTTTTTCCTTAACCGTTGGGGGGAAGATGGAGACCCCTTAAGATTGGAATAATCTTGACATTAAAATGTCAAGCTTAGACTACACACGTTGAACAAAATTAGCGTTTGGCCCGCTACGGGAGCGTTCCTCAGAATAAAAGAGTCGATGTCAGTTATGGTGATATACGCCTCCTGGTACTACGTGAGGATCGAGAACAGATTGGGCAGATTTCTTTCGTTTTCATTAGCGAGTGCAGTATCATCTGATTGTCAACAGCTTCCATATAATGGCTTCTCGTCTTACTCTTTTCTTTGCCATTTGCCTTCGAGTTCTCCCAGTCGATCTGATGTCCCGAAAAGACTTTTGTTGGAAATGCGTTTGTTGCCACGCATTGCTTGCTCACGTCATGGCACTGCTCCCTAAATTTCTTTAAAAAATGCTGAGTCCTCTGATATTTACGCGTTCACAATCAATGCGCGAAATCCTATATTGGACACCCAGGAAGTTCTCTTTAGCTATATTGTATTTCACTTTCGCCACTCTTTGTCTCAATTTAAGCGTAGGGAAATGCAAGACGTCGACTTCGTTGGGGCGAAGTGCGCAAGACAATTAGTTGACTGCGGTGACGTGTGGATTTCAATTCGTTGTTCTTTTCTCCTGTTTCTGTGGTTGTGGCTCTCGATCAACAAGGCGATCTTCAATGTACCGAATAAACTAGCTGTGATAAAGCCATTATAGTTTTGAAGGTCAACAGGTTTATCAGCTTTGGGCGCAATCCTGTTTGTACATGATTTTAAAGTTCGTGTTCTGCATGCCAACACCCTTCCCACATCACACATGTCATCTTCCTCATCTAACACCGGCTTCCTCCTAGGAGTGAAAAAAGTCGGTTTTGGAGGAAAGGAAGTGGCTACAGTACCCGTCTCACCTCTCGGTGGACACCTGAACCGCACTGTAAGTGAAGGAATAAAGGAGAAAGTGAGAGAAGGGAGAAAGAGGTGCCATAGTGGAGGGCTCCGGAAAAATTTCGACATCCTGAGGATCTTTCACGTGCGCTATTTAAACCATATTTATACCTCGTCAACGATTAACACTTTGCCCAAATGAATTCAACTCCTCTTGTCGAAACTTTTGCCAAGTACCCATGGGGCTCCCCCTCTCTCGTTAAATTTTTTTGTGTAGTTCTTGTAACACCAGCAGTATGTCGCATCACATCAAACCCTAAGGACAAGTTAATTCCTTCTCTTCTTCTGTTAATCGCGATTATACGGTCATAATCAGACGTGCAATATCCACTGCCATAAGAAGACATCTCCCAACGTTCTGTATTACACTTGTCCTTGGTTAGGCGTGGCTATTTCATATGCTCATAATACTTGTCTCGCCCACCAAGCTTTCCTGTTAAGAACTTTTGGCTACGTTGTCAACTCCGAGGGGTCCGGCATGTTATGAGAACACAACGCTCTATTTCTTGTTAGAGCGATGCAAATCCTGCTCAGTCACTTTATTAATAGGTAGCGACCAGGGGAAAAGAGCTTAATAATAAGCTGCCATAAGTTGAAGCATTTATTCCCTTTCCCAGGCACACTGGTCTACCGTCCACATGCTCCCAAGAGGGTTTGTGACTACGCTAAGAATAGCACTTCTTGAGTTGACTAAGTTGTTGTGGGCGCTAAAGAAAAGATTGCTCGGGCAAGATGTTTGCGAATGTATTAAAGAGGAGCGCTTCAATATTTAGTTTTCGAGTGTACGTTCTTGTCCTGTGCTTAAACTGAATACTTAAAGGACGCCAGTGTACTTAACGCTTTTACGAGCGGTAGTGGAAAGGTTGGTACTGGAAAGTTTCCCAAACCAAGATTGCTTTTCTGCCTGCAGGCCTTGCTTAGGAATATGGCGTGCGCCATTTGATGCTCGAATAGGTTACATGTTTTAGTTCTTATTACGCCAATAGATTCATGGTCGATACAAGCAATTGTTTTTTTCAAGCACAAACGTCTATTGATAAGCTCCTTTCAGGGCAGGTTACTCCTGTGATCTGTCAGCAACTCTAGCTGAATACGAAAATAAAACAGCACAAAAGGAGGCGTTCAGAAGAAGAAGGGAGAGACAGGACGGCACTGCAACAGTTTCAGCGCCATCCTGTCTGCTCTTTCTTACGAACGCGTGCTTCTGCGTGCTTGTTTTTTTCAGCAGTCATGCGCCAACAGGCGTGACAAGCTATGCTTCTTCACTGTACCTGCCCACATTACCAGCGAGATGGCAGCTAGAAGCGCGTGGCAACGGTGTCTACAAGTGCACGATTGGCCCACGAGAGCGTAAAATAACACATTTGTGGAAAGTTGTGTTCTGGATCTACCACCTTTCACACCATGATCAGTAGTACTGCGCTAGCTTTCGCTTTACTGCAGTCCCTGCGCTTGGTTACGTAATTACAGTTTCACTGTAGCTAACGTACACAGTAACGCAGATAAGTTGGTTTCAATTTAAACCATTTATCGCAGTCAGGCGCCGTTTGAGACTCTTTGCTACTATGTTCGCGTTCATCAAGCCCCGTCAACAATTAAAAAAAAATAAATTCTTTATTTCACTCATGAAGTGAGGGAGTGCGGGAAAAAAAGCTGAAAATTCAGCTTGACTAGTTCCCAGCTCCCCAGATTACAAAAAATTCAAGAAACAAAAGAGAGGACAAGGAGAAAATAAAATAAAATAAAATAATGGCAGAGCGGCATAATAACAACACAAATCAAAATACAGAAATGCTTTGTTTACAAAGTCATATCGGCTTGTACAAGGAAAATAAACAAAACAATTCTAATTGAACTGTATGATACACCGGTGATAAGCGAAAGTACATGCCGGAAAAAGCCCGAAAAAACAAGAACGTTACATAAGTAAAGGAAAGAGACGGAGAAAACAATGCGCATGAACAGAAAAGCGTTGCTCAAGGAAAGGTACAGCGTACATATGCAAAATGCTAGAAATACCCCATCATATGAAGGAATTGTTTTCTATGAACAGTAATTTCAGTTCTCTTTTTGAAGTTAACTCGGGAGTGATACCGTTTCTGTAACAGATATTTAACAAGTGTGGTAGCAATCTGTTTATCATTTGTCGTCCATAATCTGTCCTGCACGTTTTTACTAACCAAGGCTGTGTGCTTCTATATTCATAAGCTAGTGTCCTTTTACAAAGAGATGCCAACAGTAATGAAAAATGAGTGTTGTTTTTTATTTCAGTCCTATAACGCGAACACAAGCCGTGCGAGTATAGGCTGTCTATTTTCATTATGCAATATTTCGAGAACAAAAGGTGGGAAGGGTGACTTCTGGGGACGTTTTCAATGTTTCTTAACATTTTTTTCTGCAATGTCAGAATTTTTTGCAAATTTCCTTTGGTTGTATTCCCCCAGACTAGTTGGCAATAGTTTGTGTGTGAGTGGAATAGTGCATTGTACAATAAAAGTTTAACCTTTGGAGGTAGAGTATATCTGTTTGCGTACGTTACTCCCACGATGCAAGACAGTTTTGAGATAACGTGGCTCCCGTGATTGTCCCTCGTCATATTTTCGGTGAAATATACTCCAAGTATTTTGAATGTGTTTACTATCTCTATCTTTGAGTTGTTCAACTTAATGTCTCTGTCTATGCTAATAATTTTGTTTTTCGCACGGTATAGGACAGCCTTCGTTTTACTAACGTTTATTTTTAATTTGTTCAGTTGGGCCCATATGTCTAATTTCTCAAGAGTTTTGTTCGCTCTAGTGATGACCTCATCTGCGCTAGCTGCAGTGAACAACAGTGTCACATCATCCGCGTAAATGACAAATTTCACCGTGGGATCGATGCTTATGATGTCATTTAGGTACAAATTAAAAAGAAACGGGCCAAGAATACTCCCCTGAGGCACACCTGCAGAAATGGGCAATACATGGGACAAGTAGCCATTTAAATATACGTACTGGTTTCGATCATTTAGGTAGGATGTCAAAAGCGATGGCACAGTTCCACGGAAGCCGTATATTTCAAGTTTTTTCAGTAGGATAGAGTGATTTAAGTAATCAAAAGCTTTTGTGAAATCGACGTATACCCCAAGGGCTACTTCTTTGTTTTCGAGAGATTCTAGAACAAATTCCTTTAGCTCCAGCAGTGCCATTTCTGTTGATCTGTGTTTTCTGAAGCCGTATTGCGCGTCGTGAAGAATATTGCATTGTTCACTAAAATTTGTTATTCTAGAGAGAATCATTTTTTCGAATCCTTTAGAAAAAACTGGAAGTATTGACACGGGTCTAAAGTTTGTAAATTCATTCTTACTTCCTTTCTTGTGCAGTACACTCACTTTGGCAAGCTGCATTTGCTTCGGAAATAGTCCTTGAGATAAACAAAGGTTATATATTTGAGTTAAGCACCCTGCTATGTCTTCTATCACATACTTTACTGGTTTTATTACAATGTCGCCTGCGTCAGCACTTTTGCTGTTATTTAAGCCCATGAAAACCGATATCACCTCTGACTCTGATATTGGCGTTAAGAACATAGATTTCTCGTTTCGAGTATTAAGAGTATTTGAATCGACGAAATTACTAGTTATATCTGTAAAGTGGCTGTTAAATGCATTAGCTAAGTCAATGCCTGTCAATTCCTTACCCCCATTCTGAATTAGATGCGCGTTCTGCGAGTTACACTCAGAAAATAAAACAAAGACAATATTGCTACGCTACTAACTACTGTAGTGGCGCCATACAGTGGCTAAACTGCATTTCCTGGCAGTTGGCAAGCCTTGAGTCATCTCGGGGCTAGACGCTCCGTCTTCATCTCTCGTGCTACCTGCTGCCTTGCGCGTTCCAACGTCTTGCGCGTCTAATTAAAGCAAGTAAACCCAGCCCTGCTTACGCCAACCCTTTTTCAGTGACATATTTGGCGGAGGTGCGGGGTAACAGCCCATGTACGCTGACCTCGAGGACACCTTTGACGTCAGCTCTCAACGCGTGGCTACAACACCAGTCCACAAGGCGAGCCACCGCCTGCGAGGCCTACAACCCGCGTTCGGCCAACTGACAGCGCCGGTAAGGGCCATGACATCCACCGCGGCTAGCCAGACAAGTCAGCACTCCGGGAATGCCCCGCCATTTGTCCTTCACGCACCTCGATCGCCGCCACCGTTCCACGGGGACAGGTTCGAGGACGTCGAAGACTGGTTGGCCAGCTTTGACCGAGTGGCGGGTTTCAATGAGTGGGACGGTGAGCGCAAGCTGCGCAACGTCTACTTTGCGCTGCAGGACTCGGCCAAAACGTGGTTTGAGAACCACGAAGCTTCCTTTACCACCTGGGATGCTTTTCGTCGAGAGCTGCTAGCGACATTTACCAGCAGCGAAAGAAAAGAAAAAGCTGAAATCGCCCTGCGCTCGAGATCACAGCAGCCGAACGAGGGCGTCGCGATGTTCATCGAGGACATGACCCGACTGTGCAATCGGGCCGACCGTGCTATGCCCAAAGCCCAGAAGGTACGCCACTTAATGCGTGGCGTAAAGGAGCAGCTGTTTGCCGGACTGGTCCGTGACCCGCCACGAACAGTGTCCGACTTCACCAAGGAGGCAATGGGTATCGAGCGCTCTTTACAGGAACGGGGCGCCCACTCCGGACGTCAGGCTACTGTAGCAGCCGCTTCCCAGTCCCAGTACACACCTACGTCGCTGCCCGCCGAGGACCTTCGGGAGCTTGTAAGAAGCCTGGTGCCCGAGGAACTGGCGAAACTTTGCTTTGAAGCTCCACAGGCCAGCGTCGCTGCCGTTACGGACGTGGTCCGCGAAGAAATCCGACGAGTTGTGCAATCACCCCCAGCTCCACACCCGGCGCCCTCTGTTATGACGTACAGCGAGGCGCTACGAAGTCCCGGGCCAGCAATGCGAGCCTTTTCCCCCATCGCTCCTGTGCCATACCTGCAGGAGCCAATCGCAACAGCACCCTCCGTGCCGCAGGAGTTCAGGCCCCTGTGAGCAAAGCGCACGTTTGGCGTACGCCAAACAATCGGCCGCTCTGTTACGACTGCGGAGAGCCTGGCCGCATCCTCCGCCACTGCTCCTACCGCAGGATGGGTTTAAGGGGGTTTTCACCTGACGCACCTCGACCACGCTGCGGTGAAAGACCACGGGATATCGAACAGTACTTGGCTGAAAACGTGCAATCTTCGACCTCGCAGCGACGCCAGTCCCGATCGCCATCCCCTAGGCGGTTCTCTTCGCTCGGCCGCCCGTCGCCCTCTGGCCAGTTCAGAGGTACGTCCCCCCGTCCGGAAAACTGAAGACGGCGTCCTCCGGGGGTAGGGCTGCCGCTACTGGACCGAGGCAAGAGCCTCTACCCGACGATTCGCCGCGACGCTCCTACCGACGACGACCTGACCCGACGACCTCGACGACGCGCTGCGACCGACTGGCCTCCGCCGAAATTCCGGTATCCGCCGACAACCACGACGTCACCGCACTCGTGGATACCGGCGCCGATTTTTCGGTAATGAGCAGAGGGTTAGCCACGGTCTTGAGGAAGTTTCTGACCCCTTGGTCTGGGCCGCAGATCCGGACAGCTGGTGGCCACGTGGTAACTCCGATTGGTGTCTGCACTTCGCGAATCCAGATCCTCGGTGTTACTTTCCCTGTCTGCTTTGCTGTGTTAAACGAGTGCTCCAAAGGCCTCATACTCGGTTTGAATTTCCTTCAAGAGTACGGTGCCGTTATCAACCTCCAGGAGCTAATCGTGTCGTTTTCCACACAAGGTCCTGTCGACGACGATACCGAGCCACACAGAGCTAAGTTATGCGTCTGTGACGACCACGTTTTGATCCCATCAAACTCCAGCATGTTTGTTACTGTAGAGTGCGATAACAGAACCCAAATTCGTGGCATTGCTGAAACTAACATGTCGCTGCTCCTTGGTCGGCAAGTGTGGGTTGCTCGAGGAATTGTTGAACTGGACAAGGACCGAACCGAACTCTTAGTGACCAATTTTTGTTGTGAACCTCAGTGTTTGCCTGGCAGAACAGCTATTGCGTATTTCGAGGAACTCGGCGAATTCGCGGGACAGCACGCTTTGTCCGGAGCCCCGGCATCAGTGGAGGAACCGACCACTAACACAAACACCGACGTGAACCCAAACCTCCCAACTAACCAGAAACGTGGCTTGGAAAGCGTTATTCAGTCTTTCTGCGATTGCTTTGCCTCGACCTCCAAGGTTAGGCAGACACCGCTCACAAAGCACCGAATTATAGTTGACGCCAACCAACGGCCGTTATGTCAGCCGCCCTACCGCATCTCTTCGAAGGAGCGCGATGCCATTCGCCGCCAAGTTCATAAATGCCCAAGGACGACGTGATACAGCCGTCGACGAGCCCGTGGGCGTCGCCTGTTGTTCTAGTGGCAAATAAAGATGGAACCCTACGGTTCTGCGTTGATTACAGACGTTTAAACAAAGTCACTAAAAAGGATGTTTATCCTCTCCCGCGTATTGATGACTCCCTGGACCGGCTGCGCCACGCCAAGTACTTCTCATCGCTAGATTTACGAAGCGGCTATTGGCAAATCGAAGTGGACGAACGCGACCGGGAAAAGACCGCCTTTATTACACCGGACGGTCTGTATGAATTCCGGGTGCTCCCTTTCGGCCTGTGCTCGGCTCCTGCAACCTTCCAGAGGATGATGGACACCGTTCTTGCCGATCTCAAATGGCAGTCCTGTCTCGTGTACTTGGATGACGTTGTCATCTTTTCTGACACGTTCGAAGAGCACCTGAGACGCCTGCGCGCTGTGTTCGAAGCGATTCTGTCGGCCGGTCTCTCCCTGAAGCCCGAAAAGTGTCACTTCGCCTTCGAAGACGAAGTTTCTGGGCCACATCGTGAGCGCTAAAGGGGTTAGCACAGACCCCGATAAGACTGCTGCTGTGGCTGCTTTTCCTGTGCCCACTGATAAGCGCAGTGTGCGCCGCTTTCTGGGTCTCTGCGCCTATTATAGGCGTTTTGTGCAGAACTTCTCCCAGATCGCTGAGCCCCTCACGCGACTCACGAAAGATTCCGAACCATTCTTCTGGGGCCTGGAGCAACAGCAAGCCTTTGAAGACCTCCGCACTCGTCTCCAAAGTACGCCCATCATTGGACACTTCGACGAGTCAGCCAACACTGAACTATACACAGACGCCAGCAACATCGGCCTCGGTGCGGTCCTTGTGCAGAGGCAGGATGGTCTCGAACGCGTAATCGCATACGCGAGCCGCACCTTGTCACGATCTGAGGCGAACTATTCCACCACCGAAAAAGAATGCCTGGCCATTGTGTGGGCAGTAACAAAATTTCGACCGTACCTATATGGCCGCCCTTTCAGGGTCGTCAGCGACCACCACTCGCTGTGTTGGCTGGCGAACCTCAAAGATCCCTCGGGACGGCTTGCACACTGGAGCCTTCGACTTCAGGAATTCGATGTCTCCATCGTCTATAAGTCTGGTAGGAAGCACAGTGATGCCGACGGTTTGTCTCGTGCTCCTATCGAGAACAACCGAGCTGACCCCGACGACAATTCTGTTTTTCTTGGTGCCATCTCCACGTCCATCCTCATTCAACACCAAAGTGACGACAGCGAACTACGGCCCCTCATTGAGTATCTAGAAGGAAGCGCTCAGTCTCCCCCGCGAATCTTTTTGCGCGGGCTGTCGTCGTTCTGTTTACGTGACGGCGTCCTATATAAGAAAACTACAGTCCAACAGAAGCTGTCTATCATCTACTCGTCGTGCCTACGGTCCTTCGCGACGAAGTCCTGCAGGCGAGCCATGATGACCCATCTTCTGGTCACCTTGGTTTTTGTCGAACTTTGGCACGAATACTGCAAAAATACTACTGGCCAAGGGTTGCTGCAGTTGTGAAACGTTACGTAAGAACTTGCCGCGAGTGCCAGCGTCGCAAGTCGTCGCCAACTAAGCCAGCCGGCCTACTCGAGCCTATTGATCCGCCTCAGGTTCCCTTCCACCAAGTTGGCATGGACATACTAGGCCCATTTCCGGAGTCCTCGTTGGGCAACCGCTACATTGTGGTCGCCACCGACTACCACAGCCGATACTGTGAGACTAAAGCTCTTCCCCGTGGTACTGCTGACGAAATTGCGAACTTTTTATTCAAAACATTGTGCTTCGTCACGGTGCACCCACCATCGCTTTAACTGACAGGGGAACGGCGTTCACCTCGTCCCTTACGCAGGAGGTTATGCGCCTAAGCGGCACCAGTCACCGCAAAACAACCGCTTACCACCCTCAAACGAACGGCCTCACCGAACGGCTCAGCAAGGCGATCGCCAACATGATTTCTATGTATGTCGACGCGTACCACTGGAACTGGGACGCCATACTCCCTTACGTCACCTTTGCGTATTATACTGCGGTCCAGGAAACGACACGCTTCACTCCATTTCGTTTAGTACATGGTCGCGAAGCCACAACCATGCTGGATGCAGTGCTGCTTCCAGCTAGCGCTACCCCCTCTGTTATGGGTGCTGCCCAATTTGTTCGTTACGCTGTGGCCGCCCTCCAACTCGCTCGACAGCGCATCCAGCACCAGCAAGTTCACGACGCTCAGCGATACAACCTCCGCCACCGAAATGTGCGTTACCTGCCCGGCGAACAAGTCTGGGTGTGGAGCCCAATCCGCATGAGGGGACGCTCTGAAAAGCTTCTACGCAGATACTTTGGCCCCTACGAGGTGCTCCGCCAGCTCAGTCAAGTTACCTACGAAGATCTCCCTCAAGGAACAGTTCGCTCTTCTGGACGGCCTACCTCCGAAGTTGTCCACGTCGCCCGGATGAAGCCGTACCAAACCCGCTAGCCCCTCGCGCGTGTCTACACCACACGCCGGACACGTGCGACTACCCTTGTGGTCCTGCCTGCAATTGCTACCACACCGAGTCGATGTCTTCAAGAGAGGGGGAGCAATGCTACGCTACTAACTACTCTAATGGCGCCATACAGCGGCTAAACTGCATTTCCTGGCAGTTGGCAAGCCTTGAGCCATCTCGGGGCTAGACGCTTCGTCTTCATCTCTCGTGCTGCCTATTGCCTCGCGCGTTGCAACGTCTTGCGCGTCTAATTAAATCAAGTAAACCCAGCCCTGCTTACGCCAACCGTTTCTCAGTGACAATATTAAGATGTATGTTTTTCGCAGAAAAAATTCATTGTTAGCAGTACAATGCACATGGTTTTGCGGTGATTCGTACATGGTTTATTAAAACTAGAGTTGTTATATTCGCCTTGTCAACGACTGGAGGCACGTTCTGCTAGTTACAATCAGAAGCCAGCGCAAAGACAATAGTAAGATGCATGATATTGTAGAAAACGTTCATAGTTTATGGTTGCCAGTACAATCCACACGGCTTTGCGTTGATGTGTGCATGGTTTATTAAAACTAGATTTGTTATATAGGGCCCTTCCTGTTTTATTCACAGTGTCCACTGTTCACATGTTAACTGATTAACTGATGTTAACTCGTGTTAACATCGCATTAACACGCAATGTAACTTGTCACACACCTGTGAGGGTCATGGATTCATGGTCACTTGTCGGTGATGTGCAAAAAGTTGCCCTGCGGCCAGCGCCGGCCTTTCAATATTTCCTGATTTGCGATCATTGTGGCTAGCCGAGGGTGCCACTGCGTATGTATATCATTGGCGTTGCTGTACGTCTTATGCGCAAGAAAAATAGAGCCAGCAGCAATGCGACAGCCATCGCTGAGGTTACTGCTTGATGCAGCAGAGTGTAAACGCTTAGAAGTTTTATTCGCATGGCCAACATTCTAGGACAAATTGTTTGAATATTAGAAAATTGCGAGATAATATTATAAAAACATTGAAGGCAATGATATATTCTTTTGATATGCAGCAATATCTTTCTTTTAAAGTGTCTCCGTCGAACGTATCGGACATTTAGGACTGCCATATAAAACGAATGGGGAACGCTTTTGACAATACGAAAAACGTTAATTGAAACAAAACGCAACGGTGCCGTCGAATGATCTGCAGATATATTGAATGTTAAAGTGAAGAGCTGTGTTATATGAAAACATTATGTTCAAAAATGATTTCCTGCTCAAAAATGCTTTTCTCCAGAATTTTTGGGCATAGATATCGCCGCTGCAGGTTAAAGGTTTTCGAGATGACGTGATCTAAAATATTTTCAAAGTACGGCTAAGTGCTCCAGTCAAATTGCTCGGTAACTCACCGCCAGCACATATCTACAGGTAATAATTGTCAGTTATGTGAGCGGTTTAATTAAAACTGTTCAATCCTGGAGGTTAACGAGCTTGTACGCAAGTAGGTTACGTGGTTTCTAATCAGCACTATCATCAGACAGCCGATGGGTATATTTTCTGCTGTTTCGTTCGCACTAAAATGGGGCCGCCGCGGCCAGGATTTTATTGCGCACCCAAAAGCCATAGCCAATAAGGCGCCGCTGCCAGGTGCTTGAGGTTGTGGATGTCAGAGAAGTCGAAAGAACAAGTAGAAAATATCTAACACTCACATAATTTAGGGAATTTCACACACTGACGGCTCAGAATTGCGTTACCTAATTTCTCAAGCTTCTAATAGTTAACAGCCGCGTATATAAACATTGAAAACATTAAGGCTATTATTGTTATCTTCAATATAGGCTATCGTAAATAAAATAAATTGACTAGTTTAGACAATTTTCATTTCCCTTTTACTGCATATGCGAATGTTCAATCCAATGCAGACTTGCAGTTTCTATTTCAAACCTCGGTAGATGTTAGACCACCGGCTTAGTATATAGTTCGTGCTGCTATATGAATGACACGTCACGGGTCAGCGCGCTGACAACAAAAAGCCTCCCTCAAACAAGTATTCTAACATTGACAACATGTGAAAAATGACACGACACGCAAGCTTAAACACCTATAGTAAGTGTTAGGTGGTCGAGTTTATTTCTCTGCATGCTATTTTGGATTGTACCAGGAGCGCCTTGTCCTGTTAGCCACGCAATCGCCGTTTAAGCATCTTGTCTGAAAACGTATTACAAATAAGGCTTAGAACAGGCAATAAAACGACAAGAAAATACTTAGATGTTTCTCTGAGAGAGTGGGCTTGACATGCAGCAATTTTTTTCAAGCCTGAGGGCTGTAATTCATAAGCAAACGCAGACCTGGAACGATTGATTTTAACACCCAGCGCAGAAACAAAGAAGATAAAAAGATAAAAATAAACAATGTACCCTTTAACATACCATCGGTAAGGTAGCCTATCAAAATGCTTTAATGACAAACAAATAATCTGGAGAAGCGTTGATCATAAAATATGCAATTTTATTCACTAGACTGAAGGCTGCCGGGATGGTATATGATTTGCCCATAGTCTGTCAGTGCGCAGTGGATCTCAAGCGAGGCCGCAGCTATTGCGTGCTCAAAGCCTATTCAACCGGTCAGGCATCGTGTCGGCATTTACTAACCTACCGGCCAACACGCGGTGCACACCAACTGCACCGGGTGAAACAGACAGCCGGAGGATATGCGAAGGTACACATTGCTCAGTTTCCCACATTCTCCAATTTCTAACGCGCTACGTTCTCAGTACACAACCTCTTTAACGGCATTGCTTAGCGTGTCCAGCATTGGATTGATGGCGTTCAAAACGCAACTATGTTATAGCCTCTTTTTGGAGCATTACGTAAAAATGGTCGTCGGTAGTTTCCTCAAAAATTGCACTCATGTCATTAAATACGGGAGCAGGAAGATTCTGCTAAATTTCACGTCCTCCGCGAGCCAAACGCTCAGACAAAAAATTTCCTGCTGCAGTTTTTTTTTTTTCACTCAGAGTTGAAAATAAAAACTTGCAATTTCGTTTCCTTCATTCTGCACGCCAAAAAATATGCGTGACTTTTACCTATTTGGACAAAACAGATGGATTTTGCGGTTAGTGCTTTCAAATAGCGAAGATTTGGCTAACATGCGCAAGCGAGGGCTTTTTTCTCTATTTGATTGCGTGCATCAATCACGTTTTCATTTCTTGCTGCTTTTTTCCCGCATTTTCCTCATCATTACTCAAGCAATGAAATATTACACGTTCTGAAAAAATGTGATGTTACGAGCTGGCGAATTATTTTATACTGATTAGCGCATATTTAGGCTTAATGAAGATTTTAGCGGCAAATATATATATATATATATATATATATATATATATATATATATATATATATATATATATATATATATATATATATATATATATATATATATATCTTTTAGCAAACAAACAGTCGTATTTTATATTTTTATATACGTCAGTTGCACTTACCTAAGCTCCATTACTCAGGCTGCTTAATTTGGCAGCGCTAAGTACGCTCTAGATTATCGAATTTATTTTGTCGTAATCTCTACGAGGCGAGTGCATTCTGCAGCGACTGTCTCTAACGTTTGCGGCCCCACACTGCAGGTAATGCACTGAAGTCAAGTGTCACCCTCTCATAGTCGGACTATGTATATGTCCGTGCGATAGCCATTCACTCCTTGAAGTCATTCTGGCGGTCTCAAGGTGACCTTTGTTGGATGTCATTTTTATTTGCGAGCCAACTTGCAAACATTGTAAGGTACTGTTATGAAGATATAAATGGGAATAGTTTATCCTTGCCACGAGTAGCGAAATCTCGCTTCTAAATTTTGCACAGCGCACGCAACAAGTTCAGACTGACATTGCAAACAAATAAAGGTTTGTTTTTGAACCAAAATAACAAAACATTTCCAGCTTCCTGAGGACGGATCTGCATATTTATTGGTTGTTACGATTCACTGTTATAATTCGCAAAAAAATAGCGTTCGTAAACAAAATCCTGTTGAAAAAATGCGTATGTGCACAATTTCTGGGTGTTCTTTACCATGGCATAGACCTTTAAAGGTGACAGCTGAATTTCTAGGCACGTACACAGCGGTGCAAAGAGACACAAGAGAAGAAACGTTTTTGGTATACTTACGCCGCCACCTGCGGTGCAACGAGCATTGTCTGGCAAAAATGCGGGCAGCGAAGTGTTATAGCCGTAAACTGTTGCAGGCATGAAGCACCGAGCGTGGCATTTTTCTTCACCATTGTAGTCCTGAATGTAAAACGCACCAGGCCATTGGAAAATCCCAGTAACCCGTAATTGAGATCACACACAACAAGACGATGATGGAATACATTACCTAAACTAGTGGACAAGGTTAGGTCGCGTCTTGTGGACGACTTGCAGGAAGGAAATATATGGAGAGTCTTCACCAAAACATTACTGTTCGTGCAGCGATAATGAGTGTATCTTGAGTGTGTATTCAGTTTATTATGCATAATTATTAAGATGTAATTATATATTGTTATATTAAGTTTTATATATTATTATATATCTCACTGATCATGTACGATATACTGTATGCTTCTCATACTGAGAGTTTATCACAATGCCTTAAGGAACACGCATTCTCTTCCTTGCAAAGTCCTTGCAAAGTAAGGACGCCTTCAGCGCAAAATTCACACGGCACTGTATTTGGTGTGCCATACACGCGAGCTTGTGGCAGGAAGATGTCTATTCACAATTAAGCCATCTTAATGTATTTTACCGTCTGGAATAAAATCCAGAGCGCAAAATAGCCGGCCGTAGTTTCATTAGCCCATTAAGCGCTCTTTCGTCATTATCTAAGGAGTTATGATTACACGCGTTTCAACACACCATCACTGAGGCTACGTGGTGCCGGTGTTTACTCGTTCATGCTCGCATCATGAGCAAAAGAGGTGCGTGGCCAACCAACATGCCTCTGTATTTAAACAAGCACCTGATAACGTATCACCAAACCAACGGGAAATCAAGCGCAGCTTGAACTTTTTCGTCCTTCAATTGTAGAAAGAAGGCAGTCAAAGCTCTTCTACCTGAGTTCAGGTGAAGACATTCTCTCAGTAAAAAAGCGAAAACGCTGACGGTTACAAATATACAGCGTGTATCATAAAATAAAAACTCTACCTTCTTTTTGCGACAAAAATTTGACTCTACCTTATAAAAAGCGCTTGCAACCTCCCCTGAAGAGACTCGTGGGTTTAAAAGTAATTAAAAATAGCCCTGTCTTCATCACGGAAAAAGCCACAGACAAAACAAGAAAAACTGACCCGCGATTTACATCATAGTTATCATTCTCACTACACGCACTGTAGGGCAAAGACCTGTCTCTTCAATTAACCCTGTTCGTAATCAGCTGCGACCACCGCTAAATGCAGCATAGGTGCGCTAGCAAGTCTGCCCTTGTTTAGCTTTGCTTAGATTTTGAAAGGCTTGATATTTCTGGTTGCATTCAAATATTGTTCCATTCGTTCCTTGGACTTCCTCTTGCGATCAACCGCCTGAGCTGCTCCTTGCGGTTCGAATTCCCTTTCCATCTGTTCGGCTGTCTCTGAAGTCACTTGTACACGCTTCTCGACTGCACGTTCCTGCAGTGACTGCAGTACTCAGTTGTTCTTTCACGCAGTACTGGTTCTCTTTTCTTTACCTTTGGTGCTCAGCTCGCCTTGCACATCGCGGGGTTTCAGAACATGTCGCAGGACCAGCTTCTTCTAAGATTTAACGCTTACGGCACTGCATATTCCACCGGAAATTTCATTGTTCACGTCCACCTTCTTCGCATCTTTCGCCCTCCTCCAATTGGCAGCAGCTGCTGGGACGCTCCTCCCAGCTTACCCAAGTTGCTCCGGGTGTTCGCCAGGAGACGGGACGGCCGTTTCGCTAGCGAGGCATCTAGTGCTAGCCCATAAAAACACAAGTGCAGTGTTGATGCAGAGATGTCATTAGAAAGCGCTTACTCTAATGTATTCGTCAACAATGTTGCCGTTGCAGTACTGATGTGTAAAAAGTGGTTCTGTTTAACAACGCCCAGGTGTGGTAGATAAAGCATTTTGAAGTCGTTCGAAAGAAATTCAAAATCTGCTGCTGTACACAAAAAGAAGACAATTTTTCACAACAGTGTTAAAATGATATTGGCATTTTACAGCGAAGCTGTATCCCTCTACCGTCCAAGGTATTTTTCGTCGTGTCGTCGTCAGCAAAAAACGTGAGGCTAAAGAAAAACCCCTAAACAAGCATCAAAACCACATGACAGATGATAGGGCGCGTGTGAACAAAGGCGCACCGTCCGACGCGTTCCTGTAAACTTTAGGTTAGCAGCTGCTTCTAAAGGAGTTGACGTGATTCGAGGCCCTCGTGTGAAGTGCAAACCGCATAATGTAAGAAAACGGCGGTGGTATAACTTTCTAACAATAATAAAAAGGTGAAAAAAAATTGGCGGCTGTTTAGCTCTGGTCAAACCTGGAGTGACGCGATAGCTACAGCTGACCGAGTGGAACTTGGTCCCGTGACGAACCACGTGACGAACCACGTGATCAGCCACGGCGCCGCTGCCATGGGGTGGTGGCGCTGCCACGCTGGAGGCTCGAAATGCTACCGTAATGTAGCTCTCGCTACAAAGGATTTAAACAATTGGACGACGCTTAAGCTTCGTCTTTAAAAGCGGGATATGACAGCGTGTTGCAGCGTTGCCAAGGACTCCAGGTTTGCAGCAGCTTCGAAATGGGTTGCCGTCTTTCGAAGCGCGCGTGTGAAGTGCAAACCGCATAATGTTTGATAACGGCGCCTGCAAACAATGCGAAGCGCGTTCCTTCTCCCAGCGTGTGTTTCCGGTGAAGATTGCGGTTGCATTTTCGTGTCGTCGTAAGCAGAAGACGGCGGGCTTAAAAATGAATGCAAATAGCGTATATCCTTTGAAATTCGGCATACAGCACAGAGCTCAAATACATTTCACTTGCCTCTACTTTCACTCAATGTAGAGCCACGTGTGCGAATTTTCAAGTGACGTCGCAGTGGGTGATTTGGTGTCGTTTTACAGCTTCACTGTCCGACCACCTCTACAGAGTGGATTCGAGCCACAATTGTTTGTTCGCGTTCTAATGTCAGCGCCTAGCCGCAAATCAAAGTTAATAAAATTGTCGTAAAAAATTATAATACTCTCACTGTAAAACACCAAATACTCTGAAGACAACTAAAGCACACGAAATAAACTTTTTTTCAGTACGGAGCAAAGTGGCAACAGTATTTTTGCACGGAGATAATAAGACAAAGTAAATGTAAAGACGACGCCGACATGAATGGAAGGAAGCCCAAAAGTTTTTGTTCTGTTTTATGGTGCATAAGCCACTACGGCTACGAATACTGCGTATTGTGCCCTTGGAACATAGGCAGAGATGGCGACTGTTTTCTCCCTTCGACTTTGAAGCTTTTTGCTATTCCTGTTGTTGTATGCCAGTTTAGTGTAATCTTGAAGATCAGGTAGGGGACGGAGAAAGAAAACATGAGAGGGAAGATAACAAGATGATTCATTTCTGGCTACTCTACACGTGGCCAGCGCGGTAAAGGGTTTAGGTTTTATGATGGTTTGGCGTTCCAAAAGCGACTCAGTCTATGAAGGACGCCTTAGTGAAGGGCTCCGAATTATTTCAACCACTTGGGGTCCTTTACCTTGCACTGAAAACGAACAGTACACAGGCCTCTAGCATCTCACATCCATCGAAACGCGGCCGCGATCGAACCCGCGTCTTTCGAGTCAGCAGCCGAGCGCAATAACCACTGAGCTTCCTCAGCGGCTACGATAAAGGAAGTGAAAGGGAAACCGAATGAAATGTACAGTTCATGATGTGTGACGTGGCCATGTTTTCCTTTAGTTCGTCGCAATACAGTGTCTCTTTCACCAGTCTAACTACGCACCGATATCAATATTGCCTGCTTTTTTCGAAGTGCCCCGAGATGTTAGTCGCAGTCAAAATACTTTATTCCTGTCACAAAGGCACTATTAATGACAGTTTGGATTCGAAAGAATCAATTGACAACATTAGCTCAACTAACACAGTAGAAATTAATATTACTAGGAAGTCAGAACAGGTAATGACGCTCTGCGTTTTTATCAATTTTTTTATCAATCCAATGGAAATATTCACACTACCTTGGTCACATAACTCCATATTTACGCCTTCTACAGGCCATTTCTTAACCTAATCAAAATTTGCCAGCTGTAATAAAAGAGGCTCTCAATAAAAAGCAATACATTAAAAATGTATCTTTTTTTTAGAATAATGACATATTCAACACCCATAATATGACCCCTTTCATAGTATGCGCTTTTGGCACATGTTTCGCATTTGCATCTGCTGTGTAAATAAAATTGTAATTGTAGCAAATGCTTCATTATGCGATTAACTGTAGCGCTCTATAAATCAAAAAGCGTGAATGAAAAGGACCGAAGGTTGTTTTGTTTTGTTTAACTCAGCCACACAAAATACAACAATGATAGTCGTATGCAAAATCATTCTTCAGTTCTAAACTTTCCATCGTCCAATAAATTTCTTGCATTACTCCTTCGGTTTTATTGTGGGAAGAATACCTAAACTCCAAATTTTTCTTTGGCTCAGCGTACGGGAGCGATTCTGGAACAAGCCTTTTTTTTCTCATTAAATAATGGTCGCCCCAATGTCTCACATTACGAAACCTTTTGTATTGCGCAAGAAGGCGGCGCATGTTAATATCAATTCTTCTCTTGACACACAATGGTAACATGTCTTCAACACCCCTGCGATTAAATTTTCCCTCCCCTTCTATCAGAATATTTTACTAAATTGCCCATGAAAGCGAAAAACACAAACACATAATAATCGAACGGTTAGTTGATTTGCGAATCAATTCGAGCAGATACAACAAAGGTGACAGACGAGAAAGGCATGCCTGCAACTAATGCACTAACTACAAACCACGTTCAAAGGACATGATGTATTTCACCACGTAATATCGTAATTATTAAATAGAGCATATGCTCAAAGGGAAATAAGTACATTCCTCTTAATATGGTTATTAAGACTTGTTTATCTGTATAATTTTGTTACCCTCGTGTTAAACTACGCTATCTAATTTTTCACACTGTAATTCATGCTACACTTGTAAGTAATCTGATCCTGGAGCAAACGAAAGGTATAAGTTTCACTTGCATATTTTGAGCTATAGACATAATGTCTCCATCTTGCATGATCTAATAGTCACTTTTTTTTACTGTATCGATCATTCTACTTCTACACGGCGAAACTGCTCAATACCTTCGGCATGCGGCTGCTGATTCCAGTTTCGCGATTGCGACCGTGACCGCGCGGTCGTATTTACACATTGGAGAAATGCAAAAAAAAAAACCAAGCATGCTGTGCGATGTCACTGCGTGTTCAGCAATCGCAAGTGCTCAACATGATTTGGACCCCTTCTTTATGGCACGTTCCACACCCATATGTCCCTTTGGGTTGTTAAACGCCAGAGAGTTAAAGTTCTCTAATTTCTGTGATTTCTAATATTTCATAGAATGTTTTTTTTCGTTAACAGTTGCGGCGCACTCATACCAAATTAGTTTGTATTCTTCTCTGCACTACTTCCATCTTAACATGTTGGTGCCCGAGGGTTTGGCCTAGGCCCCTCGTAGGGAACGTGAATCCAAGCGCCAGAGTGCTGCCCCCGAATACACTCGCTCACCGTCGAAGCGGCAGCAGGCGCAACTGAAACCTGTGTACGTTAGAAGGGTTGACAGATGTGCACTAACATTGGCTTTTGGTAGTTTAACATACATCACTGCGTATCCGGCTGCTTGCTGAAGGGGCCATTGCTTTCTATAAATTAATGTGTTAAATTTTTATTCGCGTGATTACACTGCAGTCTGGTTCAAATTTTCCGGGCGAATAAAATATGCAGTCTATTTCATTTTACAGAGCAGCTACAACCTCGGAACGCTTGACAGGAAAGGAACACCCCATGCTAGCTCTGCTCATAGATGGCGGTAACCGCAGTCGGGTATAGACCACATTAGTTGGCTGCTGGATACGCCACCGCCTTCACTACATTCTGTACTTAAAGTTCCGCAGCGCGACTGTATTGTGTGGCTTCTTTCGCGAATTTAACAGGTGAGGGCATTAGCGCCTACCCTTCAAGCTGGACAGCCCGCTCGACGCCCCGCGTTGCTTTTATACTTTACATGCCGCCGCGTTCCGTCTTTTTAGAACTGAGCAGAGGTGGCGCTGCTGTTACAGCTTGCACACCCTAGGGCTTGCTCGCTATTCTTAGGCCTAAGATGAAGCTTAAGCGTCCTTCTAACTTTCATTTACAACTTCATGCGCATGGCTACCCACCGTAATCTGTTATTCTGTTTCGAGACTCTTGAACATTACTTTAGTGATCTCTATGTTAATCTTAAACCCACTGTTCTGTTTTGCCGGCCTAGATGCATTTCATGCCTTGTAATTCGTCCCTTGAGTGACTTCGCAAGGCATAGGCATCAGTGAATTAAATTGGCAAGGTAGTATTCATTTACTGTTGTCCCCATCTCTTCACACTTCAGATCTCTGAATATCTAATGTAAACATGCGGTGACATGCAGTGAAAGATCCTGTCTCCCTGCCTCAAAAAGCCTTTCTTGTTGAGATTTTATTACTTTTTCTATAAATACCATGCACGCTGGCTGTAAAGTAGCAACAGATATCTTGCGATACTTGTACTCCCCCCTCCCCCCCATGTAATACCCTCAAATGAGGGCCTTTGGGGGTATTTTGAATAAATAAATAAATAAATCCCTCTCCTACACCAGGGTTTGGCACTGAGCCAACATGAATGCGTGGGATCCGAACGAGTCTAACGTATCCTCGTATTATATGCGTGCTATCTTAAGGTTGGCTATGTAAGGAGCATATTTCCATTACCCGATTGATAGGTGTATTTTCCAGTAGCCTTTATGAACACAGCCTGGTCATTAGGATGATTGAATTCTTAGGTTCCGCTCGTTGAATTACCGATTACCTAAGTAAATTTCTTGCAGGCAACGGACAACAAGCTAATCGGTTTGCGATTTTAAAGTAACCGACACCTTGTTTCTTATGGATTAATGCCATGTTGCTTTTCTTTCAGAATGCCGATACTTGTGAGATCGTGAAGCGTTTCGTACACAGTTTCCGCATCATCCTTCAACACACTTGTGCTTACATAATTCTCGGCAGCTGCTTTCCCCTCAATACATTGTTTCTGATACTTAATTTACATTTTTTGTTACCGCCAAAATGCTGCCTTCCTACCTGTGCCCTTGTCCAATATTCCGGTTTATTTAGACTACTCTAAAGATTTGTGCAGAACTCCTCGGTGACTCTCTTATGCATATTACAGATGGCACTGCCTTCTTTGCCTCTTAACGCATTTATCTGTTTTTTGCTATGCCTACTTTCGTCTTCGCCGCTTTTAGGCTACATCCGTTTTTTTAGAGCATGCTCGATTCTCGGCGTATTATTCTTGCTTAGGTCACGTGCCTTACGCATGTGGAATAACTTTGGTAGCTCTGCGAATTTTTCTCTCTCAGTTGAGTCAGAGGGTTTCATGCCTGGACGTTCCTTAAATCAAATTTTTCGCCTCCAGAGACAGCCTACCGGTACACGAGCTATCTTACTACCTGCTTCTGTTGTGCACCCCGTGTTGGTCTCTCACAGGTTATCGCTCATTGCTTGAACACTAAGGTCCTCTTCATCGGTCGTAGCCAATGAGAGCTCCTGAAATCCTGTACTTTCTCTCTCAGTGCTAACTCTTTGAGGGGCTTCCGCCTCACTAGTTTCTCCCGTTCCAACTTAAAGTGTGAGCTTATTCTAGATGTTAGAACACCGTGGTCGCTACATGTTGCCTTTCCGACGACCTCGACATCCTGCCCTAGACCAGGGCAAGTATAGAGCATGAAGTCTATTTATTCTTAAACTTTCCTGAGGACCTCTTCCACGTCCACTTCCTGCGCGCCCCTTTACGAGGAAGCTATCCGCGGCCTGTAAATTATTTTGTCCTGCAAATTCAACTAATAACTCCTCACTCCAAAGCACCTTTGCCATAGCTCTATACTGTTTCTTGCCTACCTTTGAATTGAAGTTCGCCATCAGTACACAACGTGTTTTTTTAAGAGCGTTAGCTCTGACTCAAGGCGTTACTCGATTTCTTGGGGTCTGCTACAACCTCCCTTCGGCTTGAAATTTTCCATATGCGAAAAATTCCAGAAGGCTGCCCCCATTGTATATCGATATAGTGACCCAATTGGTGATTGACTGGTGGCATCATTAGTATATCGAATTGTTGATTGATTGGTGTCGTCACTGATATACCCATTTGGTGATTCACCAATTTGGTGATTTGGTGTTGTCACTGATATGCCGCTCCATGGGCCTCCCCTGCACCTCACCGGACCACCTTCTCTTCCCCGGCGGTCACCATCCTGCCAAGGCCTTCCGGCACCTCCTCTCCTTCCTGGAGGCCACCGGCCTCTCCGGCCGCCTATAGGCCTCAGGGGGCAGCACATGTCATTTGACATGATCACTGCGGCTACGCGCCTACCCTCTCCTCTTTCAATCTTTTTTCCCTCTCCCATCCTCCTCCTATGACACGCCGGCAGTGGGCGTGGAGGCTAGCCCTCCAGTAGACAAGCCCGTGTCTTCCCACTTTCATCCTTCTCTACAACCTCAGAAGAAGAAGAAAGTGATTGATTGGTGACGTCACTTATGAATCCAATATGTCACATTTGTATTTCTATGGGAGTACCTCACTTTAATCTCATTCATATCAATTTCTAGTACACCAAACAGCTAACGCTCGTTACTTCAACGTCTTCCAGACGGTGGCGGCATCTTTTTTCTTTACCTATTGCCACTTTCACATCTTCATTGAACCTTCTGTCTAGCAGCCGATTCTCCGCTTCTATTAAATACTCTGTAATGCTATTTATCTGACAATCATTGATTGCTTGAAAGCTAGGGCCGCCGTCCTTGGTTAAAGCACAATATCGGCTCGGTGTCAAGATTATGAACTTCTTTGTTTTTTTGATTGCTAATTTTTTTTTATGTGCCTCTAACTTAGATGCTTTCTAATTTCCTCTGGCTATATATTTTACTCTCTTGTTGTTCATCTATTTTCACTCGAAACGTTCATAATTCGAGACCTTGCCATCCTGTGGTGATTACACCTCAAACTTCTGAGCACCTCGACATCCTGCGCAATGTCAGTACGCGCGCAGAATATAAACTAAATTTCCGTTCTAGTCTCGCCACTCGCGCATCTCCTCTTCCACTTCATGTTTTCCCGTTTGCAGAAGAAGGTACTCAGGCTACGGAAACTGTTTCGTTCAGCAAACTGTAGTAATAAATGCTTTTTGATAATCTTATTACCTATGCCAAAGGAAGCTCATGCTTCAATACAGCTTCCACCGAACGTTTATCAGCACGGAGCATACCAATGAAACATTATGGCGACAATTTAGTCGCCGCTAAGAACCTTGTGCCAGATATAACACACAGCACGAGACACTGAGTTGAAAGTACAATACTTCGAGACGTCAGAAAAGAAATCCCCTCTTTTTGTTTCATCTGTGGTGCGAATGCCGCTCGGGGCACCTGAAGGAGGAATTTACTGGACCAAAAAAGTTTGAAGTGTTTTGAACCCAACTTCTATTGATATGATTTCAGGATCGTTAAATTTCTAGCTTCAGATCCTCCATTTGGATTCGTGTTGCTTTTCGGGGGAATTTTCGCCTATGTTTGCGAAATATGGTCGCTAACACACTTTATGGGAGAAACAAATGTGCGTCTGGCAGCTAATCCGATTTCAGCATTCTACGAACACAGAGGAAACTGAGCATGCATTAGTAAGGGAGAGTCATTTGACCAATATTTTACATTAGGATGCGGGAGCTGCTTTTAACTAGATTGGTTTACTCTGCAAAATGATGTTTTCTTTTTATTGTGTAAGCGGTTTATTTTACTCCACTTGCGTAATTTGCATTTCTGACTCATGAGTGTCATGCTTCTTGTTTTCAGCTCATAAATGCCATATCTTTTTTTTTACCATTAACACAGACACACGATGTTTTCCCCTTTTGCCGCAGTGAAGTACACTTTCCCGACAAATTCAAATACTAAGCATTGATGATTGATGTGCGCCCTTTACATCATTTCTGGTTAACTCCTCGACATGGCAGTTCTTAGCCGTGTGGCCTCCAATAATCCGCAACAAATTTTAAATCATAAAAAGTGGTCATGAAAATTTAACTTAAAATGAGGTAAAAAAAGTCATTAAATACTGCGTGAAATAAATGAAATAAGTAGGAGACAAAGATAAACCTAAATCACTGACCAAGAGTGTACTCACCGCAATAAAGCGTGTGCCTAAGACTCTGGGGAAAGCCAACTGGCACACTTTGTCTCTGTTGAGTATATCACCGGGTAGGTACCTAATAAAATATTTGCCTCGTATTTTCCTCTTCGCTATCTTTACGCGTAGGCACTGCCCTTGCTGGGACCTGAAGCAGTTAAGAGATTATTCACTTCATACAGGCAGAAAACTGTCTGTAAGAAAAATTAAGCTTCTAAGGACAACGGCCAAGTTGCTTGCATTCAGCACAGCAAAACTACCGCAAACGAAGGCAGCATTGTGTACCTCAGGAAAAATGCTTACGCTTTGTTCGCAAAGCAAAAACTTAATTCTCTCTTGTTTTCTCTGTAGTGTTATGTGATCCATACAAAGTATTTTGTTGGTCTTCTGCACTTGTTGTTAACCTAGCCGTAATAACTTTTTTTCTTACCATTAAACACAACAGCGCAAGCAACGTAGCACCAAATAATAGCTGGATGTATAGAACGCTTGTTTACAACCACCTACGTTGTTCTCAAAGAGCCCTAGATTATTTTATTTATTTAATGTTGTCAAGTAAGATTTTTAAAGAATAGCAGAATTGTTTTGGAGCGCGACGGCACAATGTCTATCAACATAATTATCAAAGTAACTTAAGCAGTTTTTCCAGTTTTCGAGACTAACGACGACACTAGTCTCCGGAGTTCAAATGGGCTCTGCATAAAGACTTAATGTAGGATCGAACCATTTCAAGGATGCGCCGATTTCAAGGATTAAATGGTTATTCCACAGTGGCAAAGAGACCGTTGCAAAGAGATAGTTGCAAAGAAATATCATTTTTAGTCCTCGTTATCTGGCTTTGCTCCACTGTTAGTCTCCAATTTCGAAGGTATCTTTGCTGCTTAGGAAATTGGGGGCTTTTTCAAGCGTGTCAGACAGATTGCGCAACTATTAAAATAAAGTATCGTGATAAGGTTGTTTATCACGATAGCACCGTCTCTAGCCGTAGGGTGATCTAGACTGATGCTTCAAGAAATCTTAGTGTCACCTAAACAAACATAAAGTGAGAATGTGGCGAAGCATGAGTTTTCGGAGCTCGTACGGAGTTCAGTGGTTTGCTTAAAGATTACATGCAATGCAATTGTGTTTCTTCAAGTATATGATTTTGATACTGTTTTCCAGGGAAGAGATGCTTATAAGTGGCAGAAGGCCGGTCACCGTTGGGGTACCGCGCAGTAGATTCGACGTCACCCGGCGTAGTATTGCTGTGCTTGGAGGCAAAGAAGAGACCCTACACCCGCGGCGGCAGCTAGGAATGAACTCCACGCAGATACGGCACCGGGTGGCGTCGAGTGATTGTCGCCACATTCAAATAACGCTTACTGCAAATTCCTGTGCGTCAAAATACATGTCTCAATTGCATATATTGCGCAAAAAAGCCGTTGTAAACGCGTAGTCGATGTTTTGAAGCTTATCAAAGACAGCTACTGAAGCGCAAGACAATAAAAGAGCCACATATGTGAACAAATATCAGTGACACGTTGGATAAATTGCGATGCAGGTTGCGGTTACTTCTTTTTTGCTTCATATATAACTCACGTATTTAGTACTCAAAATAAGCTGTGGGTGCGAACAACGCGGCCGGCTCCCAGGCGACGAAACAGCAGTCCTATTGAAACTGCGGGCGCCGGTCTTCCTTTTTTTTATTTACATGAACAGTAAAGGAGAGGTTGGTGCTGCATAGACGCTCCGGCTACTCCTTTTCACCAATTCGTAGCAACCGCTTGGTCCGACGATGTACAATTCAACATAACATAAAATTAGCACAAGCAGTAAAGAACATACAAAACAAAGTACATACGTCAGGAAAAGTAACAATAATGAGAGAACAAAAACATCTTGAATGTTACGAGAACAATGCACAATACAATATATAAGACATATGAACAAGAAATAAGCTGCTTTGAAGTACACAAGCCAAAAATTGATAATATCCCTATTAACACACTCGCTTACCAAAAACCGAAAAAAAAATGTTTTTTGCAGCAAACACAGCAAAAGCAAATTACAAAGATCTTCAAGCACTCACACAAAGAGAGGTAAGAGCTCAAGCATTGATTCCAGTTCTACAAAGCTAGTACTTCCCAAGAATACCACTGTCCTCAAGGAGTGCTATCAATGCCACAAATGCTGGCTTTTGCAGTTCACATGTCGCTCACGGGCCTAAGAGCTTTTGTAGGCTGAAAGGGTGTTTTATCAAAAGCGCTCAAGTCTCTCTTCAATCGCGACCTGAGGTTGTCGTGCACTCGAAAATCCAATAATAGGTGAGCCACATCCTCGTTTTCTTGACCACACGAACATTGTGGGCTGTCCGCACGGCCTATTCTCAGAAGAATGTACTTCGTGTAAGCCGTTCCTAAACACAAGCAATTTTCCTTTCTTTCGTAAGCCGTTGCTCTGCTTGGATGTATGATTGAACCCACTAGTTGCTAACTTCGGACAAGCAGTTGTGCCCTAAGAGATGATTCGCAGTCATGGGAAGGACTACAATTTGTGGCAAAGCAGTACTTTTCCGAAAGGAAGAACTTTTTCTCCAAAAAAAGAAGAGGAGAGTCGCTTAGCGGTGTTTCTCTGCAGGTGCCGAAAAAAAAAAAGCCGTTTATATAGACTAATAAAGCCCCCATGTTCTTGCAACAGGCATGTTTAAAGAAACTGAAAGCTTTATCGGAGCACGGTGAAACGTGTCATATTACTGCAATTTTTCCTGAAGAATGTGAATGGCGATGCGGAAAGTAACAAACTGGAGCAAAACCTGTGCAAGGGGCAAACTGTGGCACGTCTTCGTTAATCAATAGTTAAAAGCAGTAATTCAAATAAAATGTCTGCTGAGCTGTAAAAATGCACAAAAATTACTCTTCGTTACTCGTCCTTCACGTGCAACATAGACTTCGTAGAAGAGATTGTAATAATTCCCGCTAGAAAAGTTACAAAATTGATTACAGTTGATGGTTTTACAATCAGCACCTGCGATAGCTTCACGTTTTTTTTTTTTACGGATGACCATGGCAAAAGTTCGACTACTTTTTCAGTACACATAAGACAGCTTTGCTTCTCCTCACCAGATCAGTAACTGGCGTAATGCATTTCGTGTTGTATTCACAGATGCGCAGTTGTCACGGTTAAGAATAAGCGACATTTTACTGCACACACATGCTCAGAATAACAAAGCACGAACTTGCAGTCACTTTCTGCAAAATGATTCGTTACAAATTTTTCTTGAAGTTTCAATAAGTTCATCGGTTACTGCTTTCTAACCCAAGATTGTCATATTTGGCGCACCAGACGAATAAAATTGGTAGGAGCATGAAATACTCGCATTTTCTGTTTTGCTTGCAAACCGTAATTTGCATCATATGTGTTCGTCTAGTTAATGCCTAAGTAGAGCCCGAAGCTGAGTCAGGTCAATAATAATAATAATAATAATTGGTTTTTTTGGAATGGAAATGGCGCAGTATCTGTTTCATATATCTTTGGACACCTGAACTGCGCCGTAAGGGAAGCGATAAAGGAGGGAGTGAAAGAAGAAAGGAAGAATAGGTGCCGTAGTGGAGGGCTCCGGAATAATTTCGACCACCTGGGGATCTTTAACGTGCACTGACATCGCACAGCACACGGGCGCCTTAGCGTTTTTCCTCCATAAAAACGCAGCCGCCGCGGTCGGGTTCGAACCCGGGAACTCCGGATCACCTGTTTTCTCTTTTGCTCTGGCTGTCAAGACATTTTTATTAACTCAAATGCTTCGAGAAATAAAATTACTAATGCCACATTGACTTTTTTTTGTTTTAACAGTATCGTGCTCCTTGTGCTGAACTCGAGTAACCGTTTCGTTAGTCATTTATCTCTTTTGAAACTCTTTTAGGTCCTCTGATTGCAATGTCCGACTTGCCAGAATAAAAACAATTAAGTTTTGGACCTGCAGTTGACTTTTACTTCTTGATATGCTTTCTGGAGTGTTGCTGTCATCTTGTGCTTGATGGCTGCGCTCAAAAGTCTGTGCGATCCCGTGCTACTTCTCGGCTTTTACGAAAAGACCGCTTTATTTTAGCGAGGTGTCACCTGGACCTGAAGCTTACGCTTTCAGAGGCCATGCTCAAAAACCCGAAAAGGCCCATCGGAAGGTAATATAAGCACAAATGAGCCTTTTAGGAAGTTAATTAGAACATGAGCTACTGTTACGACCTCAGTTTTATTGCTTCCTACAAGCTAACATATCTGAAGTACGCTTGACCGCCAACGACGATCGGCTAAGTGCGTGCACCAAGAAATTCAAGTTACGCTTGCTACCATACGTAGAAAAAGCGCTACTAACTTGAAAGCAGAACGAAAAGCGCACGCGATATTTCCTCAATGAGCGCTGATATGGAGAAAACCAAAGTAATGCTCAACAGTCTAGCAAGGGAACAGCAGTTCACAATTAGTAGCCACGGGCTGGAATTTGTAGGGGAATACGTCTACTTAATAGGCAGCTAGTGACCAATGATCCGGATCATCAGAGGGAAGTAACTAGATGATTAAGAATAGGGCGGGGCGCATATGGCAGGTTCTCTCAGATTAGGAATGGGAATTTCCCAATATCCCTCAAGGGGAAAGTATGCAACATTTCTCTCTTACCGGTGCTCACATACGGGGCAGAAACATGGAGGCTAACGAAAAGGGTTCAGCTTAAGTTAAGGACAACGCAGCCAGCAATGGAAAGAAAAATGATAGGTGTAATGCTAAGACACCGGAAGCGGGTGAGTGGGTGAGGGAGCAAACGTGGGTTAATGACATACTAGTCGAAATCAAGAGAAAGACATGTGCTTGGGCAGGGCATGTAATGCGAGGGAAAGATAACCGCTGGTCTTTAAGGGTAACGGAGTGGATTCCAAGTGAAGGCAAGCGTTGCGGGGGCGGCAGAAGGTTAGGAGGGTGGATTAGATAGAGAACTCTGCGGGCACACGGTGGGCGCAGGTTGCAAAGGACAGGCCTGTTAATTCTAGAGACATGATACAGGCCTTTGTCCTGCAGTGGGCGTAGTCAGGTTGATTGTGGTTTTGATGATGATGGCCAAAACTACAAATACACAAGGTTGTTTCGGGGCACCAATGCTTATGAACCTGCCTTGCGAATGTATACTCATTTTTGATAAACTCTACATGCAAAAAAGGCACACGAAACAAGATTACGAGTGAGTCAAGGAGAGAAAACGCCGTAAATGCGTTTGTCACATGGTCGATAAATGCGTCCGCCACAATTCATCTGTCAAAGTTTGGATCAAGAAAACCTGAATCACATTTGGCAATCAGTGATCTTGCCGTAATTTACTTTGGTCCTTGACACGCCTGAGGAGCTTCCTCGACCGACGGATTTTCTCGGCTGGGTAGCGCTGGATGAGCGAAAATGGGATGAAGCATGCTCCCTTTGACAAGGCGGAATGGATTCGGAGGCAGTAGCGCGAACGGGTTGTCTATTAATGTGCGTTTGCTCATCATTTTCATTGTTCTTGCCTCAGATGACTGCGTGATAAAAAAAGAATCAAAATGTGATGAAATGTTGCACAACATGGCACAAACACATTAGTGATGTGACTTAGTGTTACTTGCATAAACGCGCCCTGTTCCCTTATCGCACTGACGCGCCGGCGCTGAAGACAACAAATGACGGACAAGTGTGAAGCGTTTGACTCGTCTGACGAGCTTTCTCGCTACTAGCCCTCTCCTGGCGATGATTGTTTTGAGTGGTTGTATGATGACTTAGCGGCCTACGGTTATCGAAGGTCCACTTTCCTCGATATATTATCAAAGGGATCAGAATAAAAAAATGGCAGTGCTTAGCTCAGCTATGCCAGGATATACGTAGTGAGAGCAGTAGTTCCCCGCTGGTTACGCATGTTGTCGTGCTTGTTGTCGTGAGTATAATGCTAAGCACTATAGAAGTATTCGTTGAAATACTGTTTTTATTGATTTGTTTTGACAGAGCTAAACACTGCCCGATGATCGTTAAAGTAACACGCAGTTGTCTCAATGCTGCCTACACAGTACTTAGACTGGTTGGTTTCTCTCAGATACACAAGGTCAGTGGTAGTTCTCCACTGTGTAGTCTGAATGCAAGGATCACTAGTTAAATTAAGGTCAAAGTTCTCTTTCATGTATCGACCAGAGAGCCTTGTTCCCTATTGAAATTACTCAAAGTCGCACACAACTCAGACATTGTTCCAAATGTAAGTATACACGTGGCAACCACATCGACAGTTTCCTTGATAGAGGTTTGTGGTGCCACATAAGCCCCCTGCATTACGACGCCACTTTCCAGTACTCGAACGCAGCACGCTTCTCTGCTGTTCACCCTTATCGCGTATTCGGGTCGGTGCGGCTTCTCGCGCGGCGGCGTCGGCGAACTCTGACGTCATGCGCCGCGCACCTGCTGCTTCTCTCTGGTTTCGCCCATGCGCACTATCGGCCTCCCAGGCTCACGGCGAAATTCTCGACTCAGTAGCATAGTGTAGCTCTCGCTACAAAAGCTTAGTGGTATTTGCTTTAGCACTGTCTTTATTTCCGATGAAGAATATGTTGTTTTTCTTCCTTCCTACGTGGCACGGGCGATTTTTACGTAGATGTACACAGGTACAGAAAAAAAGTAAACGAAACACACTTATGCCTTGTAGCATTTTTCACGCGTTGTCCAATTAAAACTGAGAGTTGTGGTGCGTGCAGGATGGTAGCGGATGGTAGTACGCTTTATCATGAACAAATAATGTTTCTGCGTGTTCGATAGAGAAAGCGTGATTGCAATTAGCACAGAATAGCGTGATATATTTAACTATGTCTGCACCCGTATGTAGTGGTCGTTTCTTCGCTGTTTTTCTTGCGCTTATTTGTTTTTGTTCGGTTCTTTGGTTGTTTGTATTTGTTTTTTGTTGGTTGGTTTGTTTGTTTTCATAATTCTGACATGTGTTTGTTCGAGTGGCCATCAGAATGAGCTGTGACTTCCATGCGATTGAAGTTGCTCCAGTTCTTTGTTTCTACCCGAGCAGAGTTTCGCTGCCTTTTTTCGCCAATAATGCCCTTATTTTGGGGCTGTAAGCGTCTTTTCATTGTTCAGCTAGGAAGAAATGAGCTTGACACTAGTATTTTTGTCGTCTAAGAGAGTTTCAGAATTCTCTGCAAACCTGCAATTTTCTTCTTGTTACCGCTTCTCGCCGAGCAGAAACGCGGGTGCATTTATTTTGTAACAGCGATATATTTCATGTCAGAAGAGTGCTTTTTTACCATGTTGCAATGAAAAAAAAAGGTTCAGGTAAATTTTAGTTTTCGTAATATGACAACTGTGTGCCACAACAGTGGTTTGCAAATTAGCATTATGAAACCCCCTCCCCCCCTCGCCGCAGCGAGAAGCGTCCGTCCTTGCCGCCATGCACACCATCCAAATCTGTCATCTACTTGTGATGTGGAAACGCGGTAACGCCGAAGTCTTTTTTCTCGGGACGAATTAACATGATCCAGCAAATTTAGTGCGGCTAGTTGCGGTGCCGAAACCAAACAGTCAGTGTCAGTGATTGGTCGTTTCCCCCCGTCCTTTCGCTTTGTCATAACTGACGTCACGGTCAAGTGAAAGAAAACAACAGAATGAACCTTTACAAAATACGGCTTCTGGTTTCGGAAAAGAACACTTGATGACCCATGCGTTGTTGATTCACGTCTGCACTGATCTTTACAATCTGTCATTGTCTTTTTCTCTGTTCTTGTCGAACTGGTGGTATTTTATACTTCTCTCTGCGAGCAGTAAGGAAGCCGAAATTCAAGCGCTCTTTGTATCGGTCTTTCCACTCGTGTCCCCTCTTTGCTCTGTTCTATTTCTTATTTTCCTCTTCTATAAGGCATCACTAATGTCAAATTTGAAAGTCTCATTTGTTCTTCATATTGAGGTCTTGCTACCACGATCCAAAAAGAAATAACTATCCATGCAAACTCACCACACCAGCCTGGTGATCATCTCGTTACAGCAGTGCGAAAATTTCATACTCCTGCTGCTCTCCTCTTTGTAGCTCATGATGAAGCCGTCGTTCCAAGGGCAGTTCACAGATGAATAGTAGCCGCTCGCCGAGCCATCGTGAGGGCAACCAAGACTGTGGAATGGCAAAAGGGTTCCGTTGAAAGAAAGGGTATAGGAACCGCCTTTGTCCTCTAATGTATCCCTTTGGTCTTGATTTTCATTGAGTTTGCATATCAGTCTGCCTGTACTGTTCATAGTAAACAGCTTCCAGCAGTATATTATAAATACTGAAAGTGAGGAAATAGAGATACATGATGTTCATCTGACCTATATGTACGGAATCTTGTGATGCCACCATTTAAATGGTGAATGTGCCACTGAAAATGCTGACAATTTGCGACATGTTTTGTGCAGCTGAACTTCTCCTGTAGCGCCTTCGCGCACTTTTTACAGTTTATGTAGAGGTATTTTGCTCTATTACTACTCTGGACAGCATTTCGTTCTAGCTCACTGATGCTTGGTAATAGAAAGCAATTATTCTTTTATTTAATATTCAGGTAATGCAATTTGTAGCTACAGCAGGGTTCGTGCCAAAAGCAAGCTGGTGCTACTTGGAGCTTAGAGTGGCCCAGAGGGGGACTGCGAATGTGTGTTGTCGCGCAATACCATGTCGCACATCGTGAATATGTCATTAATTATATATTAGCGCTTACACCACAACAGCTGCTTCAACGACGAAGGTTTAACGGTTAACATGCCCTGGCATTTTAGTGACGCCGCGAGCGCATGTTGTATTGTAGGAGCTGAACTCGAGCGACTTATCAATAAGGAGTGCTGAAAGGAGCACCTTAGATGCTGCACAGTGTAAAATATGACATAAAATAATGAAAATGTTAGAGACTCAATCTGCTCGTCAGACAAAAGGAGCGCAATCACTAATTTTATTATTTTAAGCATTTATTAACATCTTACACATAAACAGCTCGAATGACCGGTATTAATTTGAGACTATTTGTATTACGATTTGTAAATTAATTTCATGTCTTTACAATGTTGTAACCAAGTGCGTTCAGCGCACGTCTCTTTCATGAGATATATAAGGAAAAGTAAAGATGAAGAAATTGAGAAACCAAAATGTGTTTCAAATTTGAAAGTCCAATTTTATTTTTTTTAGCCACTGTTGGCAGAGCCCTAGTTATCCTATTTATATTATAAGCCAGTCTAACGAATCTTTTAGAGGCACACAACACTAATATTGTACAAGGAATTAAAAACAGGACTTAAATGTCCTTGGTGCTACACCATGCATTCTGTGGCAGCATCCCAATTTCGGATAGCCCTGAGAACCCTTCTTTTATTTTGTCGTTGTGGAGCTTTCATATAAATAGATTGTTATTCTAGCAGCTTGAGCGACTTGTGGCTGTTCTTTCCTAAAGGGCTCGAACAAGAGATGCCTAAACAATAAATTGTCACCTAACCTTATCCTCGCAATGTAGCAATGCTCTATTCATGTCATTGGGCTCAATGCACTTTCTCTCCTACTGAGAATTCTGGCACCTTGTGCTATTTTATCACTGCTATCAAGAACTCAGCTGCGCTCTAGTACGACAAAGGTTCCATGGAGCGGTAAAAGGGTAACTTTAAACCTGCCGTTAGAAGGCAACTTCGCATTTTTCTGGAAACATTGAATCATACATGTTGAACCAAAGAAAGATCTAAACAGGTTTCTTACAGGTGTCCAACCTCGTGGGCAAGAATTCGGACTCCTCGGAAGGTTCCAACTGTGTCCTCACCATAGCCAACTTTACTAAGGCCGCAAGCACCTCCAATAAACGCGTAACCTGTTGTCAGAAAATAAAGCATGTCATTTAAAACAACAAATTCCTTTTTTTATAACTAAGACATCAAGAAAAAGAATAAAGCAGAAAAAAGCTCGTCTTCGCTGAGCAACAACCATCTCATACAGAAATACATTTAGGCGACTATCGACGCAAGATTGCGCAATGTTTTGCAATTGGAAAACGCAAACTTTGTTGCTCTTTTTTTATCTGCAATATTTCAGCCATACTGTGATTTCTTGTCTTAATACTACTGTCAAGGTGTCCATCCACAATAAGACTGCGTGTTAAGAATGCATTCAGCGCGCCTCAGGGAAGACTCAAGACAAGGGGACGGGGAACTATTGCAACCGCACCTTTCCTTATAACTCATTCTTACCCACACACGCGCGCACCGTGTGTAAGCCGCGCACGCGGATGTCTTAAGCATATCGGCTCCGTTTTACAGCTGAGGGTCACCTTTAGATGGACGCGCAAGTGACGAAAAACATGATGCTCTGCGATGCCATTTTCATTTTGGAAAACCCCTAGTGGTCAAAATTATTCTGGAGTCCTCCACTGCATTGCCTCTTGTGCTCTCACTTCTTTCACTCCGTTCTACGCATTATTCCTTCATGGCGTGCTTGATGTGTCCACCAAGAAGGGAGACATTTACTGCGCCTTCCTGTCCTCAAAACTAAATCTATGTATTTTGCGGCGTCTTAGGACCGCTCGTCCTAGCTTATCACATCGCAGCTTTCAAGAGGCGCAAGGCCTGTGTTGCGTGCCACTGGATGGTCGCCTAACCGCCAGGGACGGCTCTGCATGGCCAGCGTAATTCATCTACACAACTGAGCTGTAATGTGGACACGCACTTCTTACTCCCTTTCATACGTGGTAACAATATGTCACGAGGACATAAGGCGCGTATCCGCTACTGCTGCCGCCTTCAGCCATGTCGCACTGCCATTAAACTCTGTCTTGAAGCAAATTGGCGTATTTAGCACCCTGGCTGACCAGCAAAGCACGTGCATATAGGCGCCCCTAGCAACAAAGAAGAAATAACTGAGCTCGAAATCTACAGAAATTCGCAGAAAATTTCAAATGAAGACCAGCAATGTAATTCCGTAATTACTAAAAGCCGATTACTAAGTGACGCAGCTTTTTACAACAGCTTACTCGCTTAGTTTGTTGTGCGAATATATTCCAAAACGGCTCTCAGCAGTTAAAAATCATTCAGATTCAGACGAAATGACACGCTACAGTGGCGCAGTAAGTCTCCACCATATTAACCAACATCATCACGAGTGAACGGTGGTCTAACCAGGAACCGCTCTCTCCACGCCGCTCGCCTTACCGATTTTCATTCGAGTCCTCCATTAGGCCTCTCTCAGCGTGAGCTCGACAATGGTATTTCATTTCGCTTCCATTCTCATGTGTTCTTCTCCCTCTTCGTATCAGGTTTGGACAGGACACTCCCCATGTTCTTTATTCCCCACGAACTAGTGCCTAGCTATGGTAGCAAATGTGTGAAGATGTCCTAAAAAAGGCATCTACTCGAAATGTAGCCTATCTTATTATGGCCAAGGCTTCATATTACACTGAAGAAGCATAAATTTAATGCTTAGGCGAATTCCTGGAGAGCATTACGACGCCTCGAGTAAAATTAATTTACCCCGCTTCTGTGGTGTGCGTACAAAAACTTTTGGCACGTTATATCATTCGTAGGAAAAATAATAAAAGCAGCTCACCCATAAGGCCCACATCCCAGCCATAGTACCCCCACTGCGCCATGTCCAGCCTGCACGAAATAGCAGACAAAAAGACGAACATTAAACATAAACGTCAGCTTTAGGTTTATCCTTCCATCGTACCCTGTAACTAAGTATACAGCGTCGTATACTTGGTATTTATCCGGATTGCGGTTGACGTAATCTCTCCACTGATTGAGCGATTGGAGGCCGACTACCATATTTCCAACGCGCACCAAGAAGGTTTCTTCAGCGGACTGGAAAAAATAAGCATTGTGTAAACATTTAGATCAAAATTAAGAGAAGAGAATACATGTATAAAGTAAACGTAAAAAAATTGGCTCCTTACAGTCAAAATCTCAAGAGCTCGGAACTTTAGTCGCACAGTTGGACTTGATACGGTACGGTACCTGAGGTTAACCTGATGGGAAGAGAACGTTTTGAAAATACGCAGTATAAATTTTTGAAAAGCAGCCGAATGCAACGTCAGTCTGTAGACAATAAAGACCACAGCGCTATGCTTCTTTCATAGAACCGAAAACAAGAAAAAAGTAAAGTTTGTCCATATTATATTTCACAAAAGTAAAAGATAAATTTGTTGCTTACCGAATTCAAGGTAATTATTAGATACTTCAGCAGTGTTTTATTAGAAGTGAATTGGGCTCTAAATGTGCTGTCGACCACAATCATCATTTCAGGGTACACTGCAGCAGGCATGTAGTTGCCTTAGAGGAAACAAAAATCGTGAATTATTTTTTTCGAATTGCACATAAGTCGCGGAGCCTAAAGACCCCTACCTTGTTGGCGTTCGGTGACGTTCGCTGACCTTTCTGTCACTGGAACACCTGAAACAAGCATATTTTTCGGATTAAAGAAACCAAACTCATTTTGCGATTTCGTAACGCATGGACATTAACAAATAATTTTAAAAACCAGACAATATAGTAGCTGGCTTAGTAAACAGGCACAACATCGATGAAGTCCTGGAAGATCATCTGTCGCATACGGTGAATTAGTTAGGTTTAAGTACCAACGTTCACCAGTGTCCAGTGGCCTCGGCTTTTAAACTGTATACTTAAATTCTCTACAACGATTATTTAAGACAGTTGCGGAGCCGTTTGAGTTATGAAGAGCCTAAAGAAGGCACCTCCGAGTATCTCCGAAAACCAAAATTCAGTGAGCTAAAGCCAGTAGTAATGGGAACAAATAAATCCCTACGAGGCTACAAAAAAGTTTTCAGTAGAACACGGAACATTATAATAGACCAATGGTTTACTGGTTTCTCGCTGTGAGTGTAGTGAGTGCCCATAGGCTTCACGCCAACGTCTGGGGCCTTAGTTTCTTGAAGTAATTTCAAAGACTTATCAATTTCCCTCCTTGAAATTAACCAGGTTCAGATTTCACCGCAAATTTGAAGACATATCTATTGCTTTCATATCTATTGCTAACTTATGAGCATTAATTGCTCAGTTTTAGCCCTGTATGGCCAGGTAGTAGTACAAAATGGCCGAAAAACGAAAGAATGCAGCGAGATACGATACATGACAAAATATGGACTTGTGCTACTTTTTTACAAAGCTGTGCGCTCAATGACACCATTAGTTCGAAAGGCTGTTGGCTACTCACTCGACACAGTGAAGCCTTCAAATAACGAGCACGATAAAACCAAAGCAAATATTGATTCACTTCAATGCTCGAGAGCCACTGATGAATGCGCGAGAGTGCTTTTCGCAATTTATTTATGGGACGGGATAAACGTAATTGAAAACCGGGCACTAAAAAATTTGGTCTTCCAAACACGTTTAGTGAAGTGAACAAAAATGTGTATCAAATTCATGTACCGCGCCATGTAGCTTTATGTGTATTTTCAGCATCTCTTAAACGGGTCGCGAAATGTTTTCCGGAAATTCTGGATGGCGTGTGCATTTGGAACTCTGGCCTTTTCCTTCTACAGTATACCTTGGTTTGTTCCATCGACCGGGTTGAATAAATAGAGAAAAAACTAAATTTTTGTTTTCCAGCGCGCGTCCCTCTCAACTCTACAGGAAATGTCATCTTAAGCAGCCAATCAGAGGCTTCTGTTGTCAGCAAAGCATGGCGGCTGTTCAGCGAGGTCTGTTCAGCCACAGTTGACAGAAGTTCCAGCAACATATGGACTCGAATGTAGCGTCAAAATGATGTCACGCCAAGTAAATAAAAAATTCCCGATCTTCCTGAGCTGCATCGTCGCCTGCTAGAACGTAGTCTGCTCTTGGGCTGACATGTGTGCGAAAATTTGACCGGCGCGCCGCACTGGTCGCCGCTTGCGAACTGCCGCGCACTGCAAGCAGGGACACACAGAGCGGCAAGCATCTATGCGCCACTAGATTTAAGCTCGGTAAACAGCGGGTGCAACACTTCACTACTGCACCCCAGTGCCTGAGTTCTGCTTTGCTACTTGAACTTCGCACCAGAAAAGACAAAATAGCGATGTTATCAGAAAGGCTGCCTGCTGTACTCGAGCGATATCAAAGAATGCCTGTCCAAGTAGTGAGCTTTCGTAACGGCGCTCGACGCGGGCGCGCCGGGCGACGATCTGCGCAACTAGTCTGACGCCGTTGACTGCCCTGGTCGCCGCTAGGCCTACAGCCTGTTTCCCATCAAAGCCGCAGCGGATGGCACGTCGGAAGTCGCCTGCGTTATAACAAAAAGCCTAATCTTAGCATCGCTTAAACCGTATAAACAGCATATCACAACAAAAAATGCTGTAAATTACCGCGACGCGCTCGGCAGTTGAACTAGCGGACGCTGCAGACGCGCGATCCAGACCGCAATGGCGGTACCGCAGCTGCTGAGAGGCGGTTGCGACCAGGAATTTGCTCGTAACACAATTTTTGCTTCTACGAGCAACTCGGCAGCCTTCACCGATGCCCAGAAATCATCTATTCTTCACACTTCTCTATCACAGAGTTCATTATTTACGTCAAGAACAATATTTAGCTCATTTTTATGACCCCGGCGGACGGGATTCAGGCTTGCCGGCCGGCCTGCAAGCTCGGTATATTTCACGTTCGCGCCAGAACAGACTGAATAGCCATGCTATGAGAAAGGTTGCCTCTGTATTCGAGAAACGACAGCAGCCGACCTTTCGGCAACGACGCCGCCTAAGGACGCACCGGGCGATGAACTTCTAAGCTGCCTTGCTCCCTTGGTTTTCGCTAAGCCTGGCGGTTCCGCATTGACACTGCAGCTGAGGGAACTTCGGAACTGATCAGAGCTGTAAAAGGTACTACTCTCGCCACCCCTTTGACTGTGAACCTCTCCCACAATAAAATAAAGATATCCTGAATTTCCCCGACGCCTTCAGCAGCGAAGCTAGCAGATGTCAAGCGAGCCGCGGCCAGACAGCAAAGCGGCTATAGGATTACATTTGCTTATATCGCAGTTATCACAACTAAGATATTCGGTATTGGCCAGCGATCATCAAAAAATGATTCATTGTTTACATTAATCTATCCCATCGCTTATTATGAACGTGAACAAACAATACTGGTGCATTTTTCTGACGCCGGCGGCTGGCATCCAGCCTGGCTGGCCGGCCCCGAGAAACGCGCCCCCTACATCGCTGGCGCTCTGCGAGCTCGCACTTTGCCCCGTGTCGGTGCGATACGTTGCGTGCGGCCCGTCGTTGACATTCAGGTTAAACGCAGGCGTTGGACTGCTATCGGTCGTTGTTATGCCGCTCGCAACGGCGCGTAGTGGGCCCCTCGCGCCGACAGCCCGACGCACAACCTCTGCCTCCGAATCCGGTTGTGTACTCGACTCCTCATCTCCGTCTCAAGTTGTGGGCTGACACGCAGCCCCCTCCGCATATTATTCCTAATCATCTCTAACACTTCGGTAAAGCATATTCTGCAGAGAACAGAAGCGCGGAGCCGGTTTACTACTTGTGTAGCCACACCTCGCAGCGCGCCATGACAGCTGACACGTTGACATCCAGTTCATGTAAACAGAGTTGTCGAGTTGGGCTGACCCTGCTCAGCTCGATTCCCTGGCTGAGACCCCGCTGTCGGGTTCATGAAACACCAACTAGATATAAGTTCATGTAAACGAGGATAGAGCAGCGGATACTTTAGCCACAGAGGATGGAGAAGCAGAACCGAAACCGCAACGAGTCCCAGGTTATGACCACGTGCTGTATATAAAGGGACTGCAATTGTGTGGGTAAATCATTGAAAAACTTTTTAATTCCTAACTTTAGCGAAAATCTATTATTTTAGCCCAAACCAAAGTTAGGAATATGTTTACGTTTCTAAAAGTCTTAAGATGACGTAGTTAAGTAATCTGTATGCCGGCCGATGGCGCCACATGGTCGTTTTATGAGCGCGGAGAGGCTTCGATTTCTAACGGGCTTTATTAAATGCAGACTCAATATTGCACCAAACTATTTCGAATTCGGCATATTAATGCTTATGGAAGCAATAAAAATTATAACCGGGCAGTTTCATTTTCTTTCACAACGCTGCCGCGGTGGCTGACTGGTTATGGTGAACAGCTTGTGAACCGAAGGACGCGAAATCAATCCCTGCTGTGCCAGTCGCATTTTGATGGAGGCGAAATGCTAGAGGGCAGTGTGCTGTGCGATGTCAATGCACGTTCAACAACCGCAGGTGGTCAAAATTTCCGGAGCCGTTATATCCAGGCACCTCATTATATATCAAAGCGACTGGACCACTGCTTGAAGGTCAGAGAATTTTCTTGCAAGGGTGACGTCTTGCGTTATTCTTTTTTTGTTAGAACTGTTCGGGACTGGAACAGTTTGCCATCGAGCATTGTATGTATACATCTAACGAAGCATTTTTCCATGCACTGCAATAATTGCTTTATACCTATAAATGAAGTCTGTACCCCCCTGCTGTAATGCCCTGCGGGGCGATGCAGGTAACTAATAAAAAAAAACTACGGCGTAGCCTGAGCCGCTTTCTTTCAATTCAATTCGTTTGTTTTCTACAGCGGTACAAAACAGAAACTCAAAATGATCCGCGGGTCTAAATGTTGCACTAAGCAGCTTGACGACGGCCCAGGGTACACCTTACAAGACCGCACACTTTTGAGTTTACAAGGCTTTAAACCCCATAGAACAACTAACCAATCCTTAATATACAGCTGGCTGCGCCCGTGTGATGTACATTGTCATAGCTAGTTAAATGACCCAAAACTGTGAAACATATTCAGTAGCCTTCCACTACGGTGTCCCTCATTGCCTATATGCATCTTTGGGGCTACAGATCTCACACACCGTATCTACCTCTTTAATGAGGCCCTACCACTTCCTTCGTCGCTTATTATCTTCTAGAACTGCCATATCGTTGTCTGTTTATAAACTTCAATTTTATGGCAGCTTGAGAATGTATTTCTATACAATATCTTGTCTAAATGTGTTATTTAATTGACAGCGTTTTCAAAGTTGCCCTAATGATCATATTCAGAGAGGCAATAGTCTATTCCTACTACTCCACGGTAAACGTAGGCTCGCCTACAAATTCATTACCTCCGCCTCACTGAGCTGGTGTACTCGGTTTCTAGTCGGCTAGCATTAGAAAGCTATCTACAGCTGGTACAAAAAAATCGCGGGCTGAAATTCCAAGGCTTCCCGTCGTCTTTGAGCTGTTTTTTAAGAGTCCATCTATTATTGCACGAAGCTTTGGGAAGCGTTCGTCACGCCACTAATATGATAGCTATGCTTGCGCCAGAAAATTTGTAGCCGTCATCATCAGTGCCATTGCGCCAGCTACAGCTTTGATTTGGCCAGCGAACATGTTGCGAGACAGAATACACTGTGTAAATCCCAAGTGCCAAAACTCAGAGCACCGTTCAACACCATGCACTGCTTTTAATCAGCGGCCCATTCGTGTGTTGGTATTCAACTCAACAGGTCGCAGAGTTGTCGCCATGGTGCTGATCAATAGTATACCATTTGTTGCGCAAAAAAAATGCCTAACCGCCAAAGCTTATTCCATATTTCTAATAGTTCATGGCTGCCGTCAAAATAAATTGTTTGAAAATAGCAGTCATGAGATCTGTCTATGGAGTGACTTGATATTTTAGGGTCTTTCGGATACCGCAACACCTTCAGCAGTCGTACAAAAGTCATTCTTTTCTTCAGCTCTCAATTAGGATCGCTCTTCAAGAAAACTATTTTTCCATAAATATATCGAGCGACACATCAGTTGTGAACGCGCTGTCTGTGCCGAGCTATATTTTCTCGAAATGCAGGCACGACAGACTTCGTTCATTGCCACGACTGCTTTCAAAGATTTTCTGAGGCGTCTGTACTGTATATGCGTCCAAAATCGTCTTTTCTGGGCGCTGCACTTTAGTAAACTCAGAATTCACTTTTTTTGAACTAGAACACAGTATTATGAGTGCTCTTCAAAGCGTTTTTGCTAGCAGTGGCCTTTTTGCATTGCCGAAGGTCATATGTACACGGGTCCTTGCGTGCTGCTTTGCCGTACTGGCCTTTTTTTGCCGGATCTCTGTACTTTGGAGAACGCCCTTCTAGCTGGCGGAAAGTCGCCTGCTCGTTTTTTTTTTGTTTTTACTAGCCCCAGCTGCTACTTGTACGTCCCCCACTACGACGTGGCTCCTGTTTGCGATCACGTGACCACTCGGTGCAAGCAGCCTGTGCCTGGCGCCTCGTGCGACTTTTAACGTCATCGTGGTTCGCGCTACGCGACCCGTGCCTCGCCGAGCCGTTGATGTCTTCTGGCAGAACGTGCGATCCTAGAAGACCGCTAAATAGTTCAAAACCTCTCTCTACCGCTGCACGCACATAGGCAGGAGGCCATAACCTCCAAATGTAAAGCATTCTGAGCGCAGAGAGCAGGTTCTTGGTGCGTTGCCCGCACACAAGGTATCTGAAAACAACCCGCAAGCTTCTGTCCGTTTCTGGACACTTCTGCCATTTTTTAGTACCGCAATGTTTAGACCACCATTCGCTGAGTTCCACAACCTATGCAGCACATCATAAGCTCAATTCATTTTTTCTTATCCTTAAATTCATACTTACCTTTTCCTATAAGTGGAGCACTGTCGTCCTTGTATTCGTAGAGAACGTGCGGAACATCCCCTCTCATTGTCCTTTCTTGCCCGCTGATTGGCTTTATTCTCAGCTGTGGTCCCAAGACACCTTCCTAATGCATGGAAACAATTATTTCCCCATAAGCATTTAAACGTTCGAGAATAGAGTTTTAAACATTTAATTCTGCATTCAATAAATTTTTTTTCGTCTCCCATTGACTTCAACTCTGAGTCACGTAGGTTGTGAGTGACAAAGACGCAACTGTCGTGAGAAGAACACGCCAATGATGCAAGTTACATGCATTGAATGTGTTGTACGCCATACTGGCGCACCGAGTCTGAACGCACGCCACACTACGATGCGTTTGATACGCCTGACTGTTTTTCTTAGCTCTCCTGTATACAGAAGATATCAGATGGATTAGCCATGAGTTGATAAAACACGTCTCCTTTGAAAAGGCCGGATCAATGCGCGACGCTAGGAGGGCAGCTCGCACCACCGCTGCGCTAGCTGTCGTGTCTTTGATTGTTCCTTCGCTTCCCACCGCCTATCTGTTACCACGTGTGACGTCACGCTAAAAAAGACGAAGCCAAAATGCCGCGCAAGAAAATGCGGCGCCGTAGGAGGAGGAGGTGGAGGAAGAAGAAGAGGAAAAGCAGGGAGGTTAACCGGAAGAGTAATCGGTTTGCTTCCCTACACGGGAGGAAAAGGGTGAGGGTATAAAAATATGAAAGAGAAAAGAGGGCAGCACAAAATTGAAGTCCCTATGAAAAGACAGCGTTCGTTGATGTCACTGCCTATCGTGCAGCCTAGAAGTTCGCAAGAAGCGGAGCGACAACGATTGGTTGCGCTGTAAAGGCGACCTAACTTTCGTAGACCCATAAAGAAGTGTCGCCCGCATAACGATTGCCAAACCTCCGCCGCCTCCAATGCACTCTGAAAAGTCAGCGCTCGTTGAAGTCACAGCCTATCGTGCAGGCCAGAAGTTCGCAAGAAGCGGAGCAGTGCCTTGGAGGCGGCGGAGGTATTGGTAATCGTTATGCGGGCAACACTTCTTTCGGCGACTACTAAAGTTAGGGCATCTTTACAGCGCAACCAGTCGTCTTCAGCTCTCTCTTCACACAAAGATTCGTCTTGGGTATGAGCCGATATCATGCAATCGAATAATTTCTTTCCGTTTTTCTTTTAAGGAAGCGCTTCTAAAGACACTCTATTATCTCATTGTAAAAGAAAACCACCTAGTACTAGTATTCTATTGCCAGTTTCGACGTTGACGCGACTTGGATCAAAACGCAAACCAGTAGCTTTGAAGTGATTCAAAACCTCAATGAGATAAGAAAGAAGTGCTTCTGGGCCCCTACACTATAATGTTATATAGAAATGTCGTACCACTTGCAGTCCATTTTCTTCAGAGACCATTACGGAAGCAAAGGATCGAGGATCATGATACAAGTCTTCCTCGAGTACTTCGCCGTCCATCTGAAAGCAGAAGTAGGTGTAAAATTATCATCATAATTACCAGCTTGACAACGCCCACTACAAGGAAAAGGCCTCTCTTGTCGCTGTGCAATAAACCCTCTGTCCTGCCATGTGTAAAGTCGTATTTCTTAGTAAGGCGCCACTGCATGGCATAAAAATTACGCTGCATCTTACTGCGATATTAAGCGTTGCGCACCCAAAATATAATGCTGTTTACTCTTCCACTCTTATTCAAGAGCTCAAGCGCTACGAAAAATGTCGGTGCCTCATTGGTGGAAGTATCTCGAAGCAAATGAAAACACCGATGAGCAAAGCTTAGATACTGATTCGTTGGCTGACAGTATAACTTCGCACCTTCTGTTTGAATAAAGGTTTGGCTGCTAAATAACTCTTTGTGACGACACTGGTGGGGACATTCTACATGCCTTACGCCTGTTCTCAGTAATTTTTGTTATTTGCACTTAGTGTGATATTTCATTTTAATACCAGCATACCCACTTCGAGTTATTGATCAATTCGCTCTCACCCTACCATATGCTAGCCGTCCCTGTTAGCTCAGTTAGCTAGTCCCGGATTCGAACCCTGCACCAGGACAAATTTTTCTTAAACTGCGAAGTTGCAGTACAAGCTGCATAACTTTGCTTTGCAGCCGTATATTTGCGAAAAGTCGATGCCAGTGAATAAATACTTTCATGATGGTTAAGCGCGCCTAAATTTTTACAAAACAAAAAGACACCACAACAACAACGCAGTTGTCCTCTCGTTCTGTAAAAATTTAAGCGCGTTGAACGATCATGAACAACATACCAGGCCCAATTCTCGCCATTTTAATTACTCTCTTATTAGAATAGCTTTAACGCTCGCCTGCTCCACCCCGTACCCTCTTTCGCTCACGGCAGGGCTCACTGTCAGCGTCAAATACGCGAAATGTATCTCTGTTTTTATATTCACATTAAAATACGGATACTCCTAGCAGGCCATACTAAGAGGACACTTTGAAACTTCGCGAACATTCCTCCATTACCTACGACGGCAGAACAAGCATCTGGACTTTTTCCTTTTTAGTAGCTAATGGTTCTCAAGGGGCGACATCATAAACCCTAAGGAAATGTTTGCGCAAATCATAAGCTCTCGGGAGTGACCTTCACAGAATACTGCTTGTAGCACTGCATTTTAGAGATATACAACTCCTTAACAGCACCGAATGAATGCAGGTCCACCGACGGATACTCAAGAATTGTTGAACACAGTTAAGCCGCAACACTCGCGCATTTTTTTTTTGGTTTAGAGCTGCAACTAGCGAGCATGGCAAAGAGCAAATGTAATATTCTTGTCGTCTTAGAGAGGGGAAACAACAGCATTGCGACAGCACAGCGCGCGGAAAAAACAGCGCTTCTCAAAATAGCGCACCGGACAAGACGGCGCAGCGACAGAACAGCGCAGCGAAAAAAACAGCACGACGACAAAACAGCGCGTCGGAGCACGGTGCAGCGCTGCTAGAGAGTTGAACTATCATAGCCGTAACCAGAAACGGTAAATCACAACACATGCGGCAGCGACCTTTGAAGTAAGCGAGTGCTCGTTTCGCAGAATGGATAAGGAACACGGCAGGGTAATAATCGTGATCTTAAATATTGGCTTTTCATGACGTGTAATAGAATGAATAACGCTGAAAAAGTTGTTCTGGAAGCATCGATTCTGCAGGTTGACCATCATGGTGCTGAATTCTGGCAAATACGCCCCTGGGTGTACCAAAAGTTTTCATTCTTCAAAACTTTCACTGTCGTCAATTGAATCTTTCAGCAATTTTGTGTGGAGGGAGCTACAGCGTCTTCATACACTCAAAATATCCAGCACGTGATGCTTGCTTTTAAAGAAAGCAGGATTGCCCGAGCCGACATTTTCAGGTTGTTTGGTGTTTAGCCAGGACGCTGCCCACTGGTTGTGTCAGGATGACCAGCGGTTACTTTACTTTGTGACATGGGCTACACTGCTGACCAGAAAATTCATGCATCAGCGCGCATTTGTTGAGTGTAATTTCATATTGAGGCCATTTTTTTCATTTTGAAGAGAATTATCTCGAAACATCAATTTTCACCATATTTGAACAAAGCCACTTCTTTTCGCTTGGAAGCCAATCTTATTAAGACATCAATTTTCGCCAAATTTGGCTATTTGCTCAGGAGACACAAGAAACATAACACACACCCAACCTAACAAACACAAGTGGAGGTCTACTGAAGCAAAGTTGTAGAATGAACACAAGGAATTTCGTCTCACGGGATGTTTATTGCCAAATCGGGCTTGAAGATTGGGAGCGTCCAGCAGAAAAAAAATTGGCAGTGGCTTAGCTCGGCTATGCCAGGATATACGTAGCGAGAGGTACGTTTTCCTGGCTGAGCTTGTTGTGGTCACTGTATGTTTAGCAATGTGAGACATTGGGTATACACATCTTTTATTCATTTTGCTTGACAGAGTCGAAGACTGCCCGATGATCTGTGAAGTAGAATGCAGCGGTCTCAATTTTGTCGACAGAGTAATTCGATTTGGTAGAGCCTCTTCAGTATACAAGCTCTATAGTAGTTCCCCATTGTGCAGTCTGGACGTGAGGGTCCGAAGCTAAATTAAAGTCAAACTTTTATTTCATACCCTGACTAAGAGAGTCATGTTTCCTGTTGAAATCACCCAAGTCACGCACAACTGTGAAACCGGGCCGTAGGCTGGCGTACACGTGGCAACCACATCAATCGTCTGCTTGACAGATGTTCCCGGTGCCACGTAGACTTCTTAAATGGTAATGTCGTTTTCCAGAAGCCGAACACAGCAGGCTTCACCATTATTCACCGCGATCGAAGGGAGATGTCTGACAGCGGTGATACCTTGTTACACGTACACACAGGCTCCAGCATTCTTATTTGGTCCAAGCCAATTGCCAGGCGACCACCTCACGATCGGAAGAGTTAATCCTATCTCGTCTATACCGCCATTTAGCACAGGCTGGACTCTCCTTCTCTGCATGCATGTCAAACGTTGTGATACGGACGACCACTACATCTCCGCCTTTTATGCGCAATCCTGCGCATGCGACGCTGGGTTCGGGTGCTAGAGCGGCGTGCGGCGAGGCGGCGACGAAGAACGCGGCGCAGCTGTGGGGCCTCTCTGGTGACCATGGTCTCGGGTCATGCGCACAACTGCTCATCCGCGTGACGTCACGCTTGGCTTTGACTGTGGACCGGGCGCGCGGCCGCGGCGACGGCGAAGCACACGCTGCACTTTGCTCCTCTTCGGTTGCCATGGTAACGGCGCATGCGCACAACTTTCCTCTACCATGTACCACGAAATTCTCGACTGGTAGCCCAGTGTAGCTCTCGCGACAAAATAACTAGAATAACGAATTGGTGATATGCTATGGTTTGCTTCATTATAGACAGCAAGGAGAGCTGGTCCTAATTATACCAATGGGATGGCTCCAGCTCTGATAGCAGTTGTAGTAGTATAAGACATTTATTCAGCGAAGAGTTACAGGCTGAGCATATTTCTGGTAGATACTCGGAAAAAGGGCCGGCAACCGCAGTGCTTTCTTTCAGGGTATTTAAAAACTACCAATAAAAAAGCCGCCAGAACTACAATACTGACCTGACGCGTTACTGACATCATCGTAAAAACTACTATAGAAAGGCAACAACTTCTTGCTACATTGCCGTTGTGTGTTTAAAAAATAGCTATGACGTTGACTATTCCTTCACCGAATATGCGCGAGCCTCTCTAAACAGATTATGAGCAAGCAATATACAGCTAGCGTCATGAAACCCCGCGGCAACAGCAAGTGCACTAAGATAAACTACCCGGGGAATTTGTCCGCAGAGCGGATGCCCGGGCCGTTTTATCTCTCAGTTTCCCAGATTCTTCTTACATATAATACACAAAGACACTAGATCATTGAAGCCAAGCACGCAAAGACTACTTGACCACTACTTCTGCCAAATGCACCGCTCACGCAACGCTGTTACCCACCGGTGTCAAAAATTGTCCCGTGTGGCAACTTTAGCGTCAAAAATAAATAAACAAGCAACGCTGTTACTCAATGAATGAGCCTGTCCCGTTTCTTAATGAACCAGCGAAACGAGCACTCGCTAACTCTAAATGTAGCTGCCGCATGTGTTGTGATTTACCGTTTGCGGTTATGTCTATGATATAGTCACCCCTCCAGCAGCGCTGCACCGTACTCCTATGTGTAGCTTTGTCGCCGTGCTGTTTTTCCCCGCACTCTTTTGTCGCTATGCTGTTTTTTCGCTTTGCCCTTTTGTCTGGCGTGCTGTTTTTTCCCTGCGCTGTTTTCTCACCATGCTGTTTTTCCCGGTGCCGTTTTGTGACGGTGTTGTTTTTTCCGGTGCAGTTTTGTGCTGTGCTGTTTTTGTGCGCTGTTTTGACGCATGCTGTTTGGACGTGTGCTGTTCTCTCGTGTCCCCTTAGAGAGGCATCAAGAAAATTATCTTGCAGCTTTAATAATGGACTAACAAAAATGACCTTTAGAATTATCACTTTGGAACTGTCAGTCATCGCATCATTTGTATTCTTTTTTTGCAAGTTTCCGCTATCTATTATTCCCACTTCATAGCAATAGCATCAATAACGAAGATTGCTCTTTAATATGTGTACTGTGTTTCAGCCGGTGTTTCTGAGACCGCGTAATAGGACTTTTTTTTTACGTTGATTTCTTTACTCCTTCTTAGAACATTGCTTTTGAGTGCTGTTAGAGCACCTTTCAGAATTTCAGAATTTCAGTTTTTTCAGAATTTTAACATGAACTTTCTGATACATACGCTCTGTTTTGGAAGCCTACAAAATTATGCTCATAAAAATGTATTTTGTGCATTAATTTTTGCTCAACGAAACGGTTAGAAAGAAAATAACAACTGAACACCTTTCTTCTATTTCTGAAAGTGTGAATAACTAAATATCTCTGTTAAAGTCTTTCCTTGAAAGTAATCATTCGAAATCTTTGATAAAACTTGATATGATATTCCATAGCACTACAACTAACGAAACGGGCTCCTGTAATGCACACACAAAAACTAATTCATGTAATACTTACGTAGGTATGCTGCATTACATGTCCTTGATACGTCCTCAGCAAGAATTCCTTCTCTACAACCGAACTCTTCTCCAAGTTAAGGGTAAGATCATCTGTGATTTTTATCACTTTCGCACCATTTTCACTGCGGCTCTGAAGAAGCTTTGGGAAGACGAGCGTTTCGCCATTTGAGACTGGAAGGGAAAGGGGCATCATTAATAGTAAGCTTTTCAAATGAAGCGAAATAGGCATAGAAGAGATTTTTCATTGGTCATCGTCGTGCGGTAGTGCCCTCTATAGACTCTGAAATAGAATTGCAATAGGACTGCTCCAGCACCGTGCACGCCAGTTGAGAGTCTGTGTGGCCGTTTATATTTTCAGAAATGATGCGCCGTTTGAAATCAACGTAACAAATAGCCATTTTGCTCTATAATGACCACACACTTAAATTCCGAACTGTTGTCGGTTCCGCTTTGTGGCGGTGACCCGTCGGCACTGTGACTACAGTGGTGGCATTCAAACGAAGAGCACATTTTGCTGGAAATCTAAGGCTTTACAATCGCGAACACGGGTTACGAATTTATAATACAAATCCAAACGCAAATATTGCACAGCATTCAATGTTTATAAGGCCTATTGTCCCTCTCCTAACGTGCAGCCACTAAGATTTATTTTTATTGTTAGACTGTCGGCAATTTATTCCTCCGCTTTCCAAAAAGAGAAATAATTTTATGATGTCAAATCTCTGCACTCTAATTAGTTGATCAATATTATTATTTTTATTCCCATTTTACGTTAAATCTTCCTCCTATTCTTCGGCTGCATTTGGTCGCTTTAGGGCGACTGAACTCTGTTTCTGTATTTCTGTACCTGAGCTTTGGCTGTGTACTGACGATAACAAGATATATGCAACAGGGCATACAAGATTATACCTCTGCAATATTATGTCTTCATACATCTAATTTACTCTTTGAGCATGCTATGCCGGTAGTCGCATTTTCCTCACTGGGTATTGCGTCCTTAATTAGAAACATGGAAATCTCATCTTCATCTGGTGTAGACAATATTAACTCGAAACTTCTAAAGAACACTAATGATATTTGTGCCGAGTTCTTATGCTTACTTTTTACCCAGTCACTCTCAACAGGACAACTACCGGACGATTGGAAAACTGGAAAGGTCGTTCCAGTCTACAAATCAGGTAACAAAGATTCGCCGTTAAATTACCGACCCATTTCCCTTACTACTGTGCCCTGCAAACTAATGGAACACTTCATCTATACTCATATTATAAACTTCCTCGACTCGAACAATTTTTTCCATTCGTCTCAACACGGTTTTCGGAAAGGTTTTTCTTGTGAAACGCAGCTAGCCCTATTCATTCATGATTTACATGCTAATCTCGATTCTAACCTACAGACCGACGCCATTTTCCTGGATTTTGCAAAAGCATTTGACAAGGTACCTCATAAACGCTTAATCCTAAAACTTTCCCGTTTGAACTTGCCCCCCGACATAGTAAAATGGATAGAAGAATTCCTGACTAATCGCTCACAGTTTGTCGTTGTTAACAATCAAAATTCCAATCCGCTACCAGTAACATCAGGCGTCCCTCAAGGTTCTGTACTAGGCCCGCTTCTATTCCTAATTTATACTAATGACTTACCGACCAATGTGTGCTCTAATATTCGCATGTTTGCGGACGACTGCGTCGTTTATCGCACAGTTACCAACGCCTCCGACCCAACATACCTTCAAGATGACCTAAACCGCATACAGGAATGGTGCGACCGTTGGCTAATGGAACTGAACCCTCATAAATGTAAACGTTTGTCCTTTCACCGCCGCCGTAACCCGCTTGATTTCCCATATGTAGTCGCTAACGTTCACCTGCAGTCCATTTCATCATACAAATACCTAGGCGACACACTGTGTAACAACTTATCATGGGCTACACACGTTACTAACGTCATTTCCTCGGCTAATAAAACTCTCGGATTCTTACGACGTCATCTTCGCCACGCCCCACAACAGGTAAAATTACTAGCATATAAAACTCTTGTCAGGTCAAAGTTAGATTACGCATCGCCAGTTTGGAACCCTCATCAAGTTTACCTTATCAATGCGCTCGAGTCACTTCAAAACAGAGCAGCCAGATTCATTCATTCCTCCTATTCGTACGATATCAGTGTAACATCTTTAAAAGCGGAATCCAGTTTAGCGCCCCTTTCACTTCGTCGTCGTATTTCTAGCCTCTGCCTGTACCATAAATTTTTCCATAGTTCGCTGCGCTGCGCTCCCTACATTGCCCCGCCAGCCGGCATATCCCACCACATTCGTCATCCTTTCCAAGTGTTTCGCCCCCGTGCCCGTACTGTTACCTGTGCCGCTTCTTTTTTTCACCGTGTTTCTGTAGACTGGAACGACCTCTCCAATGACATCGCTACCATCTCATGCCCATCCACATTCGCCGAAGCTGTTACCAACCATTTTTCAACATAACACTTGTTCATTTGACTGTATGTACCTTATGTAATACCCCCAGTGGGTCTTTAAGGTATTAAAATGAAATGAAATGCAATGAAACCAGGTTGGTGCTCTTTGGACAAGGAACACGTTCTCGTGAACATCGATAGCACCCTCCAGAAATGTGGACTAGATGACGGAGCAGAATAAAGTCATTATGCGTTTTATTACGCAGTGATAGTGAGGTAATGATGCCCTGTCTCTTTCCTTACCATGGTAAAAGAGGCAAGTTCAGAGTGGTGTGCGCAAATATATTTTCAAGAATAAATCAAAGATTTTTAGTCATTTCCGCACATCGCGGTTTGGATAATAGACCTGACTTTTCAATGATACACAGAAAAAATAAACAAAATTTTCATTGCCAATTGTTGAAACACTCGCACACGTACCCTGCAATTCCGGACAAAGATATTTGCAAAGCAACACAGGTTGTGAACGCATTTTTTGTACATCGTAAGATTTCACTATTACAAAAACGATATATCCGCAGATTCCACCTCGACAGGCTCGCATTTTTTTGCTATTAACGCTTGTGCTATCATCAAAAACGTTTCCATTGGTTTCCTATGATAGCCTTAATCCATGCAAGCGAAGGAGAAATTTTAAAAGAATGATTTTGCCACGCACAGGAAGATTGGACGATTGCCTCCAATATTATCATAACAGTTGTTTACAGTATTAAAATTTTTCTCTAAAAATGCTGGATTTGAAAAGTAAGAAAACAGGAGAATGAAAATCTTGTAAAGAAGTAATGTGCGTTAGTATGCCAAGAATTAGCATTCAAGAGGGCAGAATTCTTCATACTAAACTTTCCCGTCTGCGAGACAAAAAAAATCAATTGTACGCTCGCAGTGCTTTTTGCTACTCCGCAGAGCAGTGCCAAAGCGGACCCCGGGCTGTCTTGAATGTAAATGCACACGCAATACTCCTGGTGGTACGGAAACGTCCAGAACATGCCCTATACCTTCAGAGAGGTCCTTAAGGAAGGAATCTCTGCGTCATCGGCGGAAACTATATTCAGAGACATGCATCTGTAGGTAGTCCGGACAGGGAGTAGCAATCATAACGGTCCGAACTAAAATAAGACACATTGAGGTCATCTTTTCGCACAAAGCTGTCGCTCGCACCTGCAGAGTCAGGAGTGTGTGCTTCGACATCGCAAAAACGCCGTCACTGCTGAGCATGGTATGTACAAGAAGACGACGACGCCTTGGGGGCTTAATTGCTCGATCGCTTCGTACTGACAGGGTTCGTCTGAAGTTCACAAATGTTCTGTAATTCGGCTGACAAAAAAACGAATCCGGAGCAGCCGTACAGTACTTTTAAACATACAGAATGACGTTTCTTGTTCGCAAGGGACCCTGAGCTCGCACAATGAGGCATTTTGAGCCCCCGTCAATGTGAATGATTTCAATAGGTGCGGTAAGGAAAAAATTAAGGTCTTTAGTTCTGCTTCTGTGACAATCGAGTTAAAAAGATTGGCGCTGGCACTTGAGCTGCGCCTTAACGTTATGGCGTTAATGGATAATGCCCATATAGGCTTAGTGTCGTTAAGTAATTTGAGATTATCTGGAGATTGATATTGTTAATATTCAATCACTTAAAGACAATTCATAAAAAAGCAGAAGAAAAGCAGCCACATGTCGCCGGTTGTATCCGAATCCACGACCTTCGAACTGTGCGTCCACTGCTCTACCAGCTGAGCTACTGCGGCCTTTATTTATTTATTACTGGCTTCTTCGCACCGACAAAAATAGAAATGAAAAGCTACGGTGACCACTGTCCAATCTTCTGATCTCGGGAGGATTTATGTTGTCCAAATAAAATGAAATTAGAATATGCCTGCGCCACGTGAGATCCTCTCCATTGTAATCTCATCGCTTTCCTTGAAATCATCCAGAATCGCGCCACCGTTTTATCCTCTCTAATTATTCACGTCTTTCCAGTGTCACGTTCATGAAAATTACTCTTTTTGTGACAGACCTTTCACTACGCCGGGAATACTTTTTCCATGCCTTTTTCATAAAATATACTATTTTAATCCATTCCTGAAAGAACATCGTTTCACCACACCCAGCTACCTTTCAGCTCGCGTAGACCATCAACACGAAGTTGAAGTGCCAACTTTGCCGAACTAATTCGTGTCATTCTTCCTCTTTTCCGAGAACAGCTGCCAAATGAAACCGCGTCCACGCCGCCAGTCTCCATTTGTGATGCCATTCACTTTGAGATCGCGGTTGAAAGTGCCTTATCGTATTTCTTTTTTTGTTTAGTTTTGTTCTGCAACTGATGTAATAAACTCACCACTCCTTTCTGTAGTGCCTATGGGCCTTTAAAATATGCATAATAAACAAACAAATAAATAGTGTAACCCAGCCTTAACAGTGTTCACCAGCGCCACCCTCGTTTATAGCGGCAGACGTAATACGGACGGTACTACCGCGAAATTCGGAGATCGTGTGCTCGGATCCCAATTGCGGCATGTGGTTGTTTTTCTTCGGCTTAATTATCAATTATCTTTAATGAATTGAATATTCACACTGTTATTCTCCATATAACCTCCAATTATTTAACGTCACAAATTGTAACAGAAAGTTTCCCTGAGCTCCCAAACTTCGGGGGCTGTTGGCTCCCGTCGCTTATGATACCTTGCAGTTCTTCCTAAGTGCCTATTATTTGCGGGAAAAATATTACACTGTGTCAAAGTAAACATATCTTATTAATAACTATTTCCTTCAAGAAAAAGAAGTCTCGAATATCTCTTTGGAAGTTCGCAGTGTCAGTTTCTGTTTTTCTTGCATAGTTCTTGCCGGTGACATTAAGAGCAAATCTGTGTATTAGCATTCCACTACACCAACTGGTAATCTTTCAAAAGATAGATAAGGTAGATCCTGACTTTTGCTCTGGTCATAAGTGTTCATTCTTTCTCTAGTTTTGGTAGGTGAAGTTGAGTTCTATTTGCACACAAATATTGATTTAGAATCATCGTTTTTAGAAACTGATTATATTATGTCGCTTCAGCTCTCTACTATACGTTCAGGAAACTGTGTGCCGTAATTTACTTCGAGATCGTTCAATAATTTCAATTCTTGAAAGTTCAAGCCATTACAGACCTTCATAATGTTCAATACCTCAAAGCACGTGCATTGAAAGTTGTAACTTCTCAAGGTTTCTCAAAACCCGCGACATTTATTTTGGTGGATGAGTGCAGCTTTTAGCGCCCATTTTCACAAACACCAATTTTTTTAGCACAAATCATCATTGGCAAAATTTTAAGTGCCTGTGAAAAGCCGTCTCTTCCCACGTCTAATAACCGAGCTTGTCCACCATCCACGAGCTCGTCATGCTCACAAGGCTACACATTATAGTGTTGACAAACTTGCTAATTTTTTTGCTGTTCTTTTCGCGCAGCATTTGCTTAGTACAAAAACAGACTTACGTGGAGTCCCCTCGGTCAAGCAACATAGAGACAGAAAGGCAATAACCAGAAAACACCGATACCGAATGAAGCACCGTGAAGATTTAACTAGCATATTTGGTCGACGTGATGGTTGGATGGTCAACCGTGAGGAGGGAGGTAACATTAGGCGGCAGGTAGGTGCTGCCGTCGACACTAGTACTGTTACTTCTATACACAGAATTTAAATAACATGTATTTCTAGTATCACACTACTTGTGGTTTCCGTGTCGCAGGACTGCGACATTTAAGCCCACCTTCCACACTGCATGCCGGCACGCATTTTTGCTACGGTTTAATGAAGGTAAAAGTAGCATCCAACTGACATAGTTGAGGCCAGGGTGGCATGACATATTCCGTGCAAATGTAATGACACTACGTAGCAACATAAAAAATTAAGGTCATCCAAAGTTGCACATTTTAGGCTAGCGGTCAAGAATAAAACAAACCTGATTGCATTTGCGTCTGGCATTCCCTGCTTGAAAAAACATTAAAAGAAAATGTTAAGCTACTGCCGTCTGTTCTGAAACTTCAGGACCAAAAAAGCATTGCACCCTATTCACCGAATAAGGGAACGCCGAACACGATATTTCAAGCACAAGTTATTTAAACATTTTGTTTGACCTCAGTTTTCGCCAATTGTATGCCTTGTTATAAGGAAATAACCATTTTGCCGACCTCAGATAGTACCTCTACCGCAAATTATCTCTCGTTTGGTCCCACATCCTCTCCTGCTCTAACGTGCAAGGCTCTGATGAAGGTTACGAGATCAGATATGTTGAGGTCTGTATGGTCCGAGACGTTAAAACTTTTTTAGGTTTTTGAGGGTTTTCCCAGCACGCTCTGTCCCTATTCTCTCCCGCTCCAAAACAAAACTGCTCTATGTTATTCACGGCAGCAGGGTTCCGGAATAATAATGACCACTTAGGGCGGTTTAATGTGATCCACCACAAATATAGGGCCTATACTGCGGCATCCACTCTGCGTCTCTGTGTTCACCAGCCCAACGCCGGGGCCAGATACCAAATCCATCCACTCTGAAACATATTTTTACTTTATTATTGCACAGAAAATATACTCAACGGCAATGTTGTTGTAAACAATTGGATCCTTTGCCTATGAACATTTAAATATTAACTATAAAAATGCAATACTTCTAATAAGTTTATCACAATAGAACGAATGAAGTTGAGTGAGGTGCGTTGTTCTCATAATAAATGTCGTATTAGAGCGGGTACAATGTTTGAGAGGTTTTCTGTGCTGGTTGTAATAATCTTCCGCATATTAGCGCTGACAAACGATATATTTCGACGTCCGTGTATACTGTGTGTTGAAGTAGACTGACGTTGCTGTCATAAGCGTGCCCAGTGCGACTTGAAAGTAGTACCAACATAAAATTATACGTTGTACTGGAGATTATGATGCTAGTAATTAAACTGATATCTTGTATGTAATCACGAAATTAATGAACAGACATCTTGTTAGGTCTGTGTAGACTGGTTTCCGTGATAAATGCCAAGACAGCGACGCTAATTTTCTTTATTCTCTTTCATAGACATTAATGGGCGGTTCGAGGTAAGGTTGAATAATTGAAGCGCATGACTTTATGCAAATGTTAGTTGACAATGAAATGCTTTGAAATATAGAACGTCCAAGTATGAATGCTAATATGCTTGTTGGGTTTAATGCTGTAGCGTGGACGATGGTAAATTTCTTGCACACTGTTTCTATGTCGGTAGTTCAATAGAGTGATATAATTTAAGGCTTCTCATAAATCACTGAATATTTCTTCTTGCTGAAGGGTATTTTTCAGACCTGCAATGTACATGTATTAGATCCCTGTTTTTCTTAGAGGCGAAAACTGTAAGCAAAGTTTAATTGCAAAGCTTCTTGCTTCTTAACCATTGCATTGTCCTATTTTGCATACCTTGGCATATTTTAATGAATTATGTATTAAATTCGGGGCTGGATCATCGGCATATAAGACTGCTTGTGCGCATATAGGGAACGAGGGAAGCCGTTTATAATATCGTAAAAAATTTCAAAATCTGGTACCGCACCCTGGAGCACTACAATTTTAACTGTTTTTATGCACGCTTATCCTGTGGTTTATGCATATTGAGCACACATTAATTATTCCCTGAAGAAATTAACAAGAGCCCACGGAAACCACAGCATTCTAATTTTAATGATAGGACCTCAACATCTACAGAGGAAATAGCTTTTGTTTTACAGATGCACCTAATGCAAACTGGATAACGTTTAAACCGCTGTTAACGACTACTGCGATAGAAAATATTGCTGATGAGAGTAGATAGTCACTAAAAAGACCCAAGCGCTGTCATACGGCTACAGAGGAAATAATAATAATAATAATAATAATAATAATAATAATAATAATAATAATAATAATAATAATAATAATAATAATAATAATAATAATAATAATAATAATAATAATAATAATAATAACTTGTTTATTTCCATTGGCAAGAAAGACACTTAATCTGTAGTTTATTGTGAACCTACAAAGCCGCATTTTCAGAAAACAGTTGGCTAGAAGTTTCAAATCTTTACCACTCACAAATAACGTGTTGCCAATTCTTTTACATCTGCTTTTAAGCAGATGTCAGTTGTTCATACAAATACTTATGTTTGGCGCTGTCCGAGATCAAAAATAAGCAGCAAATCACTAAACAAAAATACGAGAAAGGGCACTCAAAAGAATGCGCTTGCATTTTTAGTCTGAAAACTTTGCTTTGATTTCAGAATTACGGGTTGCGGCTGATGTTCAGTATTAACCCTCCGACCTGAAGCACTAAGCTTTTACGTATAGTGGCCTTGTCGACGGGTTTAAAACCTGTTTCTTGCGGGGTCGCCAAGCTACATGTTCCGAGAAGTGTTTTGCTATCGACTCTGTGCAATAGATCAACAAAATGTCGAGTCACTGACCACATTTTGACATTTATAGGATGATATTTTTTGTTCACATTTAATGGCTTGATGTCATAGGATCATGAACGTTCACGATATTCAAAAGGACACTAAAAATCTCAAATAAATCCACAAAAACATCCGGGCAGCTCCGGAGATGGTCATTCGCTTCGTTCATCACGCTTGAATCCCATCCGTGAACAAAGATCAGCACATCAATATTTGTAAAGGTCTCGAAAAACCATCGCAATAATTTAAAATTTCCTAGCATTATTAAATTTTTGCTCCAAACCAACGGCTCTTAACATAGCTCCATAAGTCGGTATTTTATTCAAAGGACATACTGTGGCGCACATTGGTTGGGATCTAGAATCCAAGCAGTTTCAAGGAAAAGTAAATTCGCTGAAGCTGCAAGAAAACCAACATTTAGGTTCAGCGACTGGGGTACCTAAAAACAATCACAGTTCAGCCCTAGTGATGCATTTTCCTTTGCAAATGATTGATTGGTTGCTCAGGAAAAACAGCATGTGTTGTTCAAGGCCCACCGGTGGCAGCACCCGCCATAGCAGGACAGGGGCGCATCGTTTAACCGTTGCACCACTGCGCCAGTATGGGTATGAGGACTCCAAGGGATCTATGAATCTAAAGTAGAAAAAGAACAATTTTGCATCAATATGGCATCATACCCTTAAGGCGGAGCTGAAGTGTCATCTCGAATTGTTTTCTAGCTCAGCAGGGAAGGGTTGGTGGAGCAAGGCGGCTCCATTTCTCCTAATAAAGAAGGAGAAAAAGGACGAAAAGAGGAAGGAGTGAAAAGTATGGAATTACAAAGATAACATCCTACGATTCTTATCGCTAAAAGTGTTCTTTCTCAAGAGTTTTAGCTTCTGCAATCGGTGCATTATATTTCGTTTGTCTATCATTTTTCTTCAACGATTGCGTCGTCATTACCGATGACACTACATTACTTCAATCGAAGAGGTGGAAACCCCCCTACGAACAAATTAAGATGTACGAGCGTCATGTTGCTAAACAAACATGAAAATCATCATGCAGAAAATGTATTCAGCTGAGTTTCCAAGGGGTGGAAAGCATTGCTGGGAGCGGCAGCAAGTTAGATGGGTGGGTGAGATTAAGAAGTTTCCGGAGATGGGGTGGCCGCAGCTGGCACAGGACAAGGTTAATTGAAGATATATGGGAGAGGCCTTTGTCCTACACTGAGCGTAGTGAGGCTGATGATGATGAGAATAAAGGGGAGCAAAATATAGTGTAGATTATTGTTTTATGGAAAACTTGCCGCCAGCGTGAACGAATCTAAAGCAATTAAACACGCCGTAGTTCCTCACTCGCGTTACAGGCAATGACAAGCACGTCATTCCAAGCACCATACTTTCACTATAGTGCTTGTTTTTGATTCACTCTATCAGAATGCAGCAACCATGCCTGGAAATAAATAGCCGAGGTCGTGCCGGCGAGCACACTGCCATGCTCTCTAAGCAAGTCTGCCGCACCACTCATATACATTCCAGTGCATTACGATTGTTATTCCAGCCACATGTGTTGCACTGTTGGTTTTAGCATCATGCTTTGGTGTTAAACTTCCGGCGTTCTAAACCCTTATTACGAAGGAGCATTTAGAAATACTGGATCTGGCGAACACTTGTTCTTGTCTCTTGGCTAACGCCACGCACCTTGTTGACTTGCCGTTATTATTTAAGGTAAACTTTAACAGTACCACGGCCTCAAATGCTGCAGAAAAGTTGGGGGCAAACGACTAATTGAATATAATCATAATGAAACCGATACGCTCCACCCGTCCAGCTAAATGCCCACGATGTTTCCATCCTTACAGCCATTAGGAAGGTGCAAGAATTGATACTAGCAGTCGTTATCGTATAATATGACGATTATTTAACGAAATGATTGAATTTTTGATATGCCTGTCAATCGACATTAGCAAAATCGGCTTCGCGTCCAGGACATAGCCAGACATGAAGACAGCACACGGTGCCATCCATGATTCCATCTGTGATTCGACGACGGGAAATTCAAAACGAAACCGGTTTCGCAATAAACCTTTATATCAATGCGAGCCAAATCTCTCATTCAGGTAGGACATCAAAACTTAGAAGCACCGCAGTGGAAAGGGAAGTGCGAGTAGCAACATGTAAGCTCTCGCTCAGCCTTTTGGATGCAGTCGCTCTCCTGAACCTCACAATATGTCACGAGAATATAGCCTCTGCTCACGACTGCCTGACATGTAATCATAAAAAAGGTCCTAACTTAAATCGGTCAGCGCTATATTTAGTATGTTCGCTTTTTTTTAATCGCTCAGAATAAGAGGAGAGGCATAAAGTCATAAGAGGAAAACTATTGCTATTGAAATGCTATCTTAGCATTCAAAGTGATTTCGGTGATTGCCCCTGAATGAAGGTCTCGAAAAAAATCAGAGACTTTTCGAATTGAAATGTGTCTCCAAATATCAGCTTATGCTGTTTCAAGTTATTTTCCCGATTGAAAAGACATTCTGATTGGTCGAATATTGCACATCTGCCTCTCTACCCTCCGACCTCGGTAAAATACCGAGCATCCGCCCATGTTGGAATAAGTGCCCATCCGCGTCTTCCTTGGGGATTTGAATTATTCCTAAAAAACCGAGCAAGCGTCCTTGCTGTTATTTATCATATCTCGCTGAAGCTCATAAACACGCTAAGGGCCCATCAAGCATCAGGTTTCATGGCGCACAACAAGGAAGGGGCACAACACGGACGCTAAACGTCCAGAAAGCGGTTTTTATTGCGAAGCAATACTACTTTAGGTCGCACTTCAGCCCGTTCCGTGGCGAGGCGGTGGTAGGCACCATTGACCTTTAGCGTGACCTCGCTGCGTGACGTCACACCACGTGACCTAGAGTGACGTCACACCAGCTGTGTAAAAACGGGGCTCATCTCACGCCGTCGCGAGACGAGACGGTAGCCACCAACGGCGGCCTAACTCCCACTCCTCTCACCAGGGGCGCTACGGTCGGTGTGACGTCACACCAGCTGTGTAAAAACGGGGCCCCATCTCACGCCGTCGCGAGGCGAGGCGGTAGCCACCAACGGCGGCCTAAGTCCCGCTCCTCTCACCAGGGGCGCTACGGTCAGAGTGACGTCACACCAGCTGTATAAAACAGCTCCGCTCCTCTCGCCAAGGCAGTCATACAGCCAGATGTTACGATGGTGCCTACGAACAAGGCAGCTCGGCAGAATGCAAAGAGGAAGCATCAGCGAGCTACGGAGACGGAAGAAGAACGAGAAGCTTCGCAATCACCAGGCTTAACCAAGCTAAGCCACGGCCGTTTTTTATTTAGCGCTCACAGCTTTATGAGGCAACCAATGACATCAAGCGCCCATTATTGAGACGAGACACCGATCCTCAAGGTCAAGCAGTTTCCCACGAATGCCAGCAAGGGGACCCGACGGAAGCTGTCGCAGCAAGATTTCCTGAACTTCGTTTCCATAAAGCGTAGGTAGCAGTATCGGAAGGTGTGATACGGGAATCCTTCTAGGGCTACGGCATTACCACTTGCTTGGACGGCAGCGAGGACGGAGCACTCCATCGACGCCCAGCAAGAATGGGATGGCCACCTGTGCCCGAGGATCACGGCGCCTTTACAGACGAGTGTTTGGAACTGATGTTTTGTTTGGAGTCGGAACAGTTGTTCGGCGGATTCAGTGACGAAGATTAGCTGTGTTTTAATCACCCGGTTTTTCATATCAAATAAATTGTTCAAAATACTGCAAATAATGCCAAGCCCTCCCCCTGCCCCGTTAGCTTGCATCTTCAATTTAATGATCGTTCTTCAGGCCAAAGGCTCATTCTACCATGTCCCTGTTCTGGATTTTCACGCCTAGACCTTTAACAAGCGCCCATCTCCTCATATTTCGCAAATATCTTCAAATTTTAGGTGGGAGCTTGCTCGGTACTTTACAAGACAAAACTGAGTTGTCCTAATTTTAATGTCTTTCCCTCCTTACAGTGCTCAGAAGTCTATCATGTAAATGTGTTATATACGAAGAGGAATCAATATTTATCAATCAAATTATCAGAAAGCCTAGCACATAAGGCAACAAAACACTCACACTTAAAACAACTCGAATGATAGAAAAGAGATGCAGGCACGACAAGCCCTGCTCTTGTAAGGTCTGCTTCTTTGTGTCATTTCCTTCACGCTGTTTTAATTATCGACTTTCCTCAGTGGGCCTAATTTGCTTCTCTTGTGCAAATAGAGAGGTGTCTACGTCATAGCTTCCAACTTCAAGAAAGCTGTGTGCGTTAGCAAAATATCAGCGCATATGTCGCCCTTCAATGGAATCAAATACTGCGTGAGAGCTTTTGAAGCAATTATTTTTGACCAGGATCATCTGATACACCTGACGCTATTCGTTACAGGAGCCTCTCGTCTGGGCAAACTGGTTACCAACAGACCCCACTAACCGCGGCATCAGGCTGTTCAACCGCTTACTTCATGATACGTCTGTGTCATATGCCCATGGCTGCGAAGGACGTGAAATATCCGAATCCTCAACCACCGTTTGGATCTTTGACTCGGTTGGTTCAAACTGGTTACCCAAACTCTATTTGTGCGTCATCTCTATGATGGCAAATTAATGTCGGTGATCCCGAGAGTTAGGAGTTCATGCGACAGCAAGAACATCTGCAGCACATGATCCCAACTGCCCCTTCCGCGAAAGCGCCTAATACTGTGTGTTTATAATTAGAAATAGCTCAAGCTTTCAGTTAACACAAAAATAAGATATATAGTTGTAGAGTTATCTTAACAGGCCTGCAAAAGGGTATTGTGCAAGACGACAGCAACTTATTCGTGGGCTCGTTTCTAACGGACGTTCACTTCCTGTTCGCGTTTTGCAGGTAGGTGAGAGCTACTTGTTGGAGAGCGCCTGTGGAATGCCTATATTTTGAATGCAAAGTTCGAGCTAACACAATTCCATCTTGATTCCACCAGAGCTACAGGTTATTAAAGTATACAGTGTAGTCCAAAATCCAGAGAAAACCATCGCTTTATTGCCAGTTTTCTAAAGCCTCTGTACTATAGGCCGCAGTTTCAGCCTCGTCGCTCCTCGTTAGATGTAGTTTTACCAGGGTAGGTTTCTCTTCCAAGAAGACTCGCGAAATCTGTCTTGTTATGAGTTTCTGCATAGAATTGTGCAGCCTGACTTACGCTGCGCTGTCGTGTCTACGACGTTCACAAGCTTAATAATATAATCACGGCACGCGAAAATATTCCAGAGTGAAATACACATGGTACTCCGGCATTATCTCTACCCAAAATCAGGGGCGGCCGAAATTTGCGTAAAATAACTTCCAGAAGTACGATGATGAACCCCACATGATAAGCAAGGAGCCAAACTCTACCCCTTTACCGTAACACAATCTTCATCATCACCATTGTTCGCCATGAATCGTATTTGGCGCACGCTAAGCGACAAGGTGTATTGAGCATTGAATACTAGCTCACAATATTCAATCGATAGCATTAAAGGCCCCGTTCGAGAGAAAATATGCCGTTGGCGTCTCTCTTACTGGAAACCTTGAATGGTCAAGAGGGTAGTGACGTAGAAAAGCAGTTTAGTTTAGCAGAAAAAGGTGGTGAACCGAAGCCAAATCACTGTCCTTTTGGGCCAGGAGCCAGACACGCTACCTCTACAGCACTGGCGAACGTTCTTTCAGAGTTGTAAATGGAGCCCTTGTACGAACACCTAGGCGGTTTACATTACAGGAACAGTTTGTATTGACTACTGTAATTAGTGTAACCAAATAATATGGATGATGATGGGTAGGAAAGCAGCATGTCATGAATGCAAACGTGTTGATGTCTGCGAAAGCATGGGCCAGGGGCACCCCAAGCGACCGTAGGAGCCCTTTAACGCTATCGCGTCATGCTATAAGATGAGTCTAAATGCCCGCCAAGATTTTTGTAACCACACAGGTGAGACCAACTAAATTTCAAAAGCAGTACGGGTATTCTGTGCACTCCAATGTGCTCACGAACATTTTATGAAGCCAGAAGCGACAAGCTGTGAGTGAAAGCTTGAAAGCAGCGAAATTGCAGTAGCATAAATTAAGTGCATGCAAAGAAACTCCTTATAGCCGGTTAGCATTTTATTAAGAAAACCGATTTTCTTTACCTATCGCATGAACGAGAGCAGTGCTTTGGAAGTTTTTAAATACAATTACTTTGGTACTATTAAAACTCGCATTTAAATTTAACTGATCATATAGAACACATATCCGCATATAAAAATTTTGGATCCACGGCACTGTGCGAACTTGTGAAACATGCATACGAGTTTTTAGGGGTTTTTTTGTTGCATTGGTTTGGTTGTTTTTGATTTTGAACTTTCTGATCTAAAATTTCACACTCTCAGCGTGATAACATTTCATGTATTTTCCGTCTCGCACATGGTGTGTACCTTTATCAGCCCTGTGAGCGCTAAATGGAGCGCATAGTGGAAGTTTAGCGCTTGCGTCTTGTTCCTTTCTTTTTTGCGCTATGAAACCTGATGTGAACTTCATAAGTTCTTGACACATAGCGCGCAAAAAATGACGAAGTATGACGAAGACGAAGACGAGAAAAGATTTACAAGCGCTTATCTGTGTCATTCCCGTCTTCTTTGTTTTCTGTGCTCTTTGTGTGAAGAATGAATTACCAACTCCCTGAACCTTATTAAACGTCATAAGGCAGCAACAAAAACGGGCACTCCTTTAATTAAACACAACCAATTCGGTTCTCGCTTACACACTGCTGGTAGAAAAGCCTCGTGGACATTCTTCTTACAAAGCAAAACTGTGTAAACAAGTAAAAATATGTACTTTTTACTCATACTTATGAAGTTATTATTAACTGTACGCAGATAATATTCCAAACCTCAGCAAAATATATATTACCCAATCTCTAAGCTACTAATATATCACACATTCATTTCATATTACGAACCACGACGTTCCCCTCGATACCCTATCTGAACCAATCAAAAGTCGCTAGAACTTCAACGACCGCGGCATACTTTCCTGTATCAACACTTTTTTTAGGCACAATAACGCCTCTTTCTTGCCCCCATTATGATCATACAGTCATCAATATAACACAGTAGTACCTTACCTTTGTTCGCTGTGCTAACCGAGGAAATTTTCTGCTCAAATTTTTGCATTATATTTGTGTAGGCACTTTCCATGCAATGTTGGCTCAACTTCTTTCATTTTCTGGCGCAAGAATTCAGACTTCGCACTTCCAAGTTAAAGTGCATGGCACCATGATATACTTCCACTGCTCTGAGGTTGTCTCGGTAAAATATGAAAGAGGTCTGATTCTTTGATGCACCTTTATGGCCTTAATACCAAGTTGCTACGCATAATCTCACAATCGCCTATTTCGGGATAAAACTGCGTGCGGATACATTTTTCCGCTATATGTACCCCTAGAGTTGGTATTTAAAAACACGAGGCACGACATGAATCTTAGGTATCAAACATTTTGTAAGTTTTTTTACCTGCCAGCGGTTTTGGCGAAATACCTGTTCCTCTTAACGCTATCTGCATTAATGCATACCTAAAGAAAGGACATGAAAAATGTAAATTGGGGTTTATATGCTAACTCGTAAAACTGCAAACTATTCGATTTTTTGGCCATATTAAGGTGAGTAATATACAATGCGTTTTATAGAATATTGTTTCAATATGACGTGTGAGCTCGTCTGCGAATAGCCATGCGAAACATGTCGATAAATCATCAGCAAGTAGAGATTAAGCATTCATGTTCGTTCTTCATCATCATCATCATCATCGTCAGCCTTACTACGTTCACGGCAGGACAAATGGCTCTTCCGTGCCACTTCAATTAACTTTCTCCTGTGCCAGCTGCAGCCACCTAATCCTCGCAAACTTCATCTGAGCCGCTCCCCGCTACGCTAGTGCAGTGCGCTAGCAAATGCAGCAGTTAAGCTCGCCGGTGTTTCTTTTTTTAATCTTACGAGATATGTTTAAAAAAAACACCAGGAAATGCTCCTAGGCTCTTCAGCGAGGTGTTATTATAGATCGTAATATGCTTTCTGGGACAAGTTTAATCTTCATTCGCGCCTTGCACACATTTCATCTCTCAGTTTGGAACATCGGTCTGTACGTCTGCGGTGCTTCTACAAATGTAACTGTAAGAGTGGATTTATTTTATTTCACTGCTTCCGTAGCGCATGGATTACTACAACCATCAATCGTGGGCGTTTAAAAAATACGGCAACATATCCTATATATGTGTGGGGATTGTAGTGTAGAGGCTTTTCTTCATTTTCTCTTTCCGAAACACATCTACGAACCGAAGTAAAAGTTATTCTTGAGAGTTAAACAGAAACGCTCCTGCCGCCGTCGTGAATATAATGTTTTCAATTACACCGCGGGATCCAATTGAACTGCCGTCTAAGCCAATATCTGGCTCTTTTGAGCTGTCCTAATGCTATATTGTTTACACAGCTGACGTGTTTCGGATTATTTGCAATGGTAGTGCTAAAATGCGCGATACATTCCTTCAGGGTGAGACGCGCAATATACGCGGTAAGGTTCCGCCCCAAATGCATGCCGCGAACAGCTGTCACTCCATGGCTATGCTCAAGGCCAGCGCTGTGCATTGCCTATGCATTTTTTAACGAGATAGGGCTAAGGGTCCTGTTCCCCAGACAATCCAGCGCGTGCGCTGGTCTAGTCGGCGTTGTGAGCGAAACATCCCGATTCGTCGGAAAGGCTGCTACATCACACGGGGGGTGGTGGATTTCAGAAGTGGTTAAAACAAACATAACATAACAAACATAACAAACCTCGTCAGCAGAAGGTCGCCACGCAACTCAAATGTCAATAGGACAAGGAAGTGCAAAATGTAAATAAACTGCACTCAGAATAAAAATTGGGGCAATTAGTGGCGAATATTTGATGCCTTCACCTTAGGGTTGCAATTCAGACACGCTAAGCCTAGGCCAAACAAACACTTTTTTATCAGCATGGTATTTATTACACGTCTTTATATGCAGGAAAGACCAGTATATACATTATTTACAAAGTAATCAACCAGTATCCGAGCAAGTTATATGGAAACACTGCACAACACAACTAAAGCACGCGTCTTAACACAACTTAAGAGAAACGGTGGAAAGAAAAGACAAGACATCAATAACGGGAGCCGGTCCAGTTGATAGTCACTGTATTCGTAAGTATCTTTCATCTGGCCGAAATGTTTGCTGGGGGAAGCGACAATCTGAGCATTCTGGTCCAACATGCGCGATTTCCACAGGCTGTGCTGTCCGAGCAGGAAAATAATGGCAACGGATTCGTGGTCATGTTGGGTGGCCGTTAGGTAACGCACACTGTGAGAATTCAAAACAAATTCTTTCTTCAGTGTCCTTTGCAGAATGTTCCAAAATAATACCGCGTCTTTGAGGTCAATAAAGTAGTGTTCGATGGTTTCAGATGCATCACATAGGCGACGATTACCAGAAGAAACGAAAACAATTTTTTTTTTGTGAAGCCAGATTTTAAAAGTTAGAACTTCGGCGTGAAATTTAAAGAAAAACGTTTAGTACACGGCGAATTAGGCATTTCACGTGCTCGTCTCAGCACATCATGACCAATACAATTACATTAGAGAGAGCAGTAAAATGGAAGCGGAAAGAGCATAGATATCATTCCTTTGTATAAATTTCGTAACGTGAAGCACAGAACGAGTACTCATGAGAAAAGCGAACTGCCAGAAAACGCACTAAGTTATAAATGTCCTTCGTAAAACCAAATAATAACACCCGCTCAATAAATCTAGAAGAGGCCACTAAGTTCTGAAGGAGGTTCACAAAGTTAGCTTCCAGGGATGCTGTGATAATTGGATGAGAGATGTCAGGGAAAAACAAAAAAACGTGCAACTAACTGTCTCAGATAGGGATGTGTGAAACCTATTCACCAGCAGAAGCAGATATGAATAGGTTGTCGCGCCGCATCGGCTCAAAACTGGAGGACCATATTAACGTCGCAAATGTTCGGTGCTAGCTTTTGATGCAGTCTCTCGTGCAATTGAGTACCTGCAAAACGTAGTAAATTTTTATGGCAAGAAAAATGTTGCAGGCCTGCGCTCAGCCAAAAATTGATCGGCGCTGCGGAACAAAGGTCTGTGCATAGCTCTGAAGGGCTGGGACCCACTCCCTCCACTAATTCCAACTTTATGCATGAAGGACGGGAGGGGGAGGGGTGTCATAATGAGTAGACATTGATACCCATGAACATGAACCGAAGAACAGGCCCGAACTTTTAGAGCTATTCATTTGAGCGCCAGAGTCAATGTCAAACTGCTCAATAGTGGGTATAATTTGTCAACACCGGGCGTAGTTAAAGCGAGGCTTTATATTAATATCCTTTGATCTTTCACGTAATGGCTGGGATTGTGAACAAAGAAACAGTGTCCATGTCTACTGCCTGCTCGAAGGTGGCGCTTTAGTGTCGCCCAAACTTTTTAGCTATATGTAATATAAAAAAACGAAGCGAATATTCTCACTGCTAATTTAATGAAATTGCGATAACTACAGAAAACATGCAAAGTAGGAGGCAATGCTGCAAGCCATCCGTTTGGTTATATTGCATCTTGGAGGTCCTAACTCTCAACGTTCAAGATATGAACAAACGGCTGACAGGAAATTATGAGAATTGAGCTCTGTGATTCTAAAATGTCTGCACGCCGTTATCAATTGAAAACTGGTTTAGCGGTAGTGTCATGGACGTGTCATGGGTACCGTGTCTTGAGACGCTTTAGGCAAAGCTTTGACAATGCACACTGTGCATGCCGGAACCGAAGATTTTTTTCCTGGGTGCAATCAGTCTCCTCAACAGCGCCTAGCTTCTCGCACAAATAGAACCACTGAATGCTTGCTAGTCACTGCAGAGTTGCCTTACAGGAAAAACGACCATAAGATCAGCAAAGCTCAGTACGCTGAGACTGACATGCTCCAAAAAGTTGCTTCCCGCACTACACGCATAACCATATTCAGCCGACGTTACAGGTGGGCGTAATAGAATATTCGTGGCACATCAAGCATAGAATATTCGTGGCACAGCTGGGCAATAGCTGTCAAAATGTTGTACTATCGCCCTCAGTATAACACCTCACTTCAGAGAAGCCCTGCCATTCTGACTCTGGTGGAAAGCTATCCACTTAGCTTCGAATTCAAATCTACGCTTCCTGCAATGGAATGACATTTTTCTTGCGGTGACAGGCCAGTTCATTTTTATACGGAGCAAGACGTAGCATCAGTTCATACCGAGAGAGGCAGTAATTCTGCAACATTTCAATAAAATATTGTTTTGCTGCATCCAACAATCTCAAATAAGCAACAGTTTGTCGGTTGCGGAGTATTTGCCTGACACCACTCATAAATGAGTGAAAGTTACGGCCCAAGAAAATCCTCAATAAGCACCTGCCGAGCGCAGCTTTAACATTCGTATTTCGCATGTAGCATTTACTGCACATTACATAATATATGTAATTTATTGACATGATTCATTCTTTCATCTAAAGACGCATATTTTTTAGGTGCTGATCTTCCATTATGCTGTGTTACTGAAGTAAATTTTCTAATTTGTTCAAGTCAGCGCTTTAAACTTTTCTTAGCCATGTTATCAATCCCTTCAGAGGCGTGTAGTTGAGCTGTTACGCTCCCTTGGTAAAGATACGCCGCTGCCTTCATTTGGGCAAGAGATCTTCTGCTTAAGTGGTCATTTACCTAGTCAATAGGCGTTCTTCTGCTGAACGCTAGTTAAGCAAAAACTTGCGCCCTCCCAGAAGTCCGTAGATGGGCACAGACTATTCTCGCCGTTGTGCTGAATTATCATTAACTACATATTTTCCACTCTGACCTTTGAATCAACCCCTCTTCTGCACCCTAGGCCCCGCCTTCGTGTGCTATTGCTTCGATTTAATAAGCAAGAGCCTGACACAACTCTAAATTATTATATCACTGTGACTACATTGCTGTGGCTAGAAACATTTCGGCATAAGATGATAGCATCGAAAAGGGCCATTGAGACTCTTTAGGGCTCTTGGATAAAGACGTAGCAGTAGCACACATTTGATCAGATACCATGTTTACAACCCTCTGCTCTCATTTCACGAGAAGTAGCAGCTCACTGCAAAACGAGTTGTCTATGAACTCATTTTTTTTACCTGAACGCAAACGCAGACGTAGCACCGAGCATTTAGCTAAGTGTTTTCTTTTAACCTGATATGGCGTAGTTGGTGCATGCATGTGTGATATACAGGCTAACCGCATACTGTAGGTACGTCGGAGGAATCCTTCTGATTGGCTTCTAAAAGATGGGCACACTAACCTTCACCAGAACGTCCCATCTCCTCGAGTGGCCTAATCTTCAGATTTGACCCAACAACGCCTTCCTTATTAAGTGGCAAAAAAATTTTGAAAACAAATTACTGATAGATTAACGTAAATCATCAGGGTTTAAATTATTTAGGTGTATTGAAGCTGCTCGTGAATTCCTTACTCAAACTTCCAGTTCAGCCTATACAAAACACACAAGAACAAATTCTGCTGCTGCAGTGGACTTCCAGAAAAAAGCACCGAAGCGAAAGGCACAAATGTATTCGAAAGAATACTGAACGCAATAAAGAATTTCACTGCCATAGGACCATATCAACTTAACGACCACGTCATATCAACCCGTTTCACCCCACCGCAGTGGTTATGGCGTTCGGCTGCTGACCCAGAAGACGCCGGTTCGATCCCGGCCGCGGCGGTCGAATTTCGATGGAGGCGAAATTCTAGAGGCCCGTGTACTGTGCGATGTCAGCGCGCGTTAAAGAACCCCAGGTGGTCGAAATTTCCGGAGCCCTTCACGACGGCGTTCCTCACAGCCCGAGTTGCTTTGGGACGTTGAACCCCCCTAAACCAAACCAAACCTATACATATTTATTTGTTCAGCTGCAACGACGAACCCTTTTAGTTTGTGCTGTTGCCAGTGAGAGCCTTTTTGTTTAAACTAGTGGTGCCTTTTATCCAATCACCTCGAAATGTAGGCGAGAGACAGAAGAAAGGACACAAAGTACACCCAATAGAGTCTTCTCAGTCATTCTTTTGTGCATCGTCAAGTTTTCGCGCTGACTTCTTAGCAGCATGCAGCCCCAACTTTCAGCGCAGCATAATCTCCTCCGTCCAGTACATTGTTTGACTCTTTGATCAGCAACAAATTATTACGTCGGTACCTTATTTTCAAGCCATTCTACAAAAAGGTAGGCTTCCGATATTCTTCCCTCCAAAAGAACGTATGTATGAAGACCTATTTCTTAGCGCGTTCGCGGTTACGCGCTAAGCCCAGCATATATGTGTATATCAGGCGTAAACAAGAAGCCATCGTTACAGGAAATGCTCGAAGTACTAGGAATTACTTTCATTTCTATTTATTTTTCCATGTACAAATAACTCGTAGATTTGTCGTGTAGCCGCCGCGGTTATACTCTGCCAAAATTTCGTGCCAGTCACTTCAATAATTTCCGCGACTTCCCGTTTCAGTGAGGCATTGCTGCAACTGATATAAACGGAGTGTCGTTTAGTCGCTGGCAAGGCCTTCATTTCGCGCTGTTCACTTCTAACAAACCGATCTCTCGTTATCTTTTTCCGGCCCTTTAGAAGAATATTGCGCTGAAAGGGAACAAGCACGCCGCTTGAGCATAGATACTGCATTTATGGCTCCTTTTCTATTATTGCGCAGGCATTTCCAGTCTGATGAGTGGCGGGTACAGGATCTGTGAGCAGAGCGTGTCGACACAGCGTGTCCGCATGAAAATGACCACTGGAAAAAAGTTCTCCGGCACTGCGGTTCTACCTCAGGCCTTCTGTGTGCCAGGCGACCACGCAACGTGTAGGCAACGGAGGGTCGTCGGTTCGACCGTATTAAAATGGACACGAAATGAAAGTGTTGGGTGTGTGTTAGAGATGTAGACTGATGTCAGACCACGATGGCTTGCAAAAAAAGCTGCTGACGTCATATAAGGGTCACGTGATAGATGTCAGGTGACAACGATGACTTGCAAAAAAGTAGCTGACGTAAAACCCAAATGCTTTCGAACTTCTCCAATGCAGTAGACTGCAGTGCTCTATAATTTTTTCCCCTTCATTTACCCCATCTGTCCAAAACTCGTTACCATTTGGGTCTTTCTTTTGCGGAGAAGTTTCATTTGTCCAGTAAAATAAAACCGAACATTACATTCCTGTTGGCTTTTTTTGACCACGAGCTTAGTTATTTTCTGCTAACTTGTATATGCGCGTATTGATAAATATATCAGATTTTATTATATGCCATTATAGAAAACGCAGAGTAAAGCATTTATTCACAAGAAGTCAGGTGCACCTAAAAAGTATGCATGGTAAAACTTTGTGCGGTCTCACGGGCACTTGTCATTCTGTGGAGACTAAAAACAAGCGCATTTCTTACTACGTAACAATGAAAACCAAGATATCACTGTCAACTTTCAGCGAACCGCCTTCTTCGGAAACGATAACTGAGGCCAAATATTTTTCCACCTGGCGCAACTCTTCTTCTAAGGCTTCTACGCCGAACTGGGAATGGTAATTTCGGAAGAGCAGGAAAAAAACAATCATACAGCAAGGTTAACACCTCTTCAAAGCAGGAAACGACGTTGAATCTCGGCATTTAATAGCCAGGAAAGATCCAATCGCAAAGCATAGCCAACACTCATACCTCGCTTACCGCCAAGCTTCGCGAGATTACATTCGTTGCTATTGCTGGCAGCCCAGTGCTCGATAATGTGCTATTAATGCTATGGGCGTATGAACTACAGGCAGCATGTAGAAAGAAGGTTTCGAGCCGTATTTTCAAGGCCAAAAAAAGAATAGGATAAGCTTCAATTTCTACGCTACCGGGACACATTAACGGGGTTGTTAACTGAGCTAGTTGGCTAATTTTTCATGGTGATCGCTGCAGAATTCGTAGCATAGTTGCAGACACATCTCCTGCAGTACCCGTGTGCCTTGAAGTGCTTTGTAAATTCTTTATTGCTTCGCTTGTAATTGTAACTGTTATTCGTCGCCGGTTTTCTTGATTTCATCCGTTCCAGTTCTGTAAAGCTATAAATTATAAATAAGAAAAAACTGATTTGGCATAAAGCCTATTATGCTAGAGCCACAAAAAAGACGCGGAAAGAGCCCGAAGAACTGAGTATGACGGAATAAAAGAAAGCATGGTTTGTCGTTGATGCTTATCCATAGTTGTTTCCCGGCGAACAGGGTACGCTTATATAATGGACCTCGTATGCGCATATTTGGTTTGAATGAATGTTTCTTCTTCAGAACACGCACTAATCTGTGCAAGGCCTATGCTTCCTAACAGCCCCCTATACTGCCCAATTATTTCCCTCTGACAACATGCTGTTCACAGCATTTAACGTTCACAAGTTCTATGTGAGCTGTAGGAAACCTGCTGCTCGATACTTCCGCAGCTCGATACTACAGCACACGGACGTTTTTAAATTTCGCCCGCATCAGTATTCAACCGAAAAGGCCATGATTTAAATCCGTGGGGTATAGCATAGCATTCAGACACAATTCTACTCAGCAAACACTCCAGACTCTTTACCATGTGTTTCAAAAAACGCCGCGGTAATCATCATTAGCCTGACCACGCCCATTGCAAGTATCTAAAATTAACCCTGCATTTTGCCATCTGCGACCACGCGATCGCCGCAAACTAGTTACTCATTAAGCCAGATTTGCTACTTAGCTTTGTAAGAAAGCCTGGTGGTTATGGGGCCAATGGCGAGTTCCCAACCGCGACGAAGACGGTGCTACAACAGTTTTAAAAGCCACAAAGAGTGACCCTAAATCGGGTGTGTCTTTTTTTCCATGCAGTGCGCATGAAGTTCAGTGAAAACGCCACATCCACTGATTAAGTGTTGCAATGGGCTCAGTAAAAATCTGAACTCTCTTCGCCAGTTTACCGCGAAAAGTTTCTTTTGTTTCCCAATTTTTAGGAACGGCGGCAACGTAGACGTTGAGCAATCTCATTTTCCTTACGCCGAGCGATAAAGCAAAAGGTGGCAGGGTTCCAACGTACATAAACCGAGTAGACATGGGAAAGCATGTAATTAGCATGGTTGGCTCATGGGTTTGCTTTGCTGGTACGTCGGCTCGTCAAACGACGATGTAAGTTCGGTAGTAGGAGGAGAAGGACTTTAATGGAACAGGAGATGCCTGCGTGGCTGCCATGCGCCCATAACATTAAAGGAACATTATCTAGCACTGGGTTGCCAGCAATAGCCACAACTATAATCTCGCCAAGCTTGGCATGAAAACGACGACGTGTAATGCACAGCGTTAGAGTGTTTTAGTTGGACAACGAGGCGTGATCAAGAATGGTGATAGCATATTTCTTTAGCACTACGTGATGCATAGTGATTTATCATAGTCGCACAGAAATCGGCAGGTCGATGGTGGCGCGGCACTGTTAAACTAATGGCCGGGTGTACCTCGTTCGCTTTCGCTGATATTTCCTCGTTCGTTTACTGCCCTAGTTTATTCTTTTCCTTCAACAAATAACCTGACTTTGTAGTTTAAGGCATCCCATGTTTGTCTATTGTTGTGCTTTGGCTACTATTTCATATTTCAGGGGATAAACTGTTGAGTACAACACAAATCGAATGACAACCGCTCTTCCAAACAGGAGAAACAGAGAGAGGTAAAGCAAGAACAGTAAGGCGGTTGAAGTGCTCTTAATTTCCTTGACAGCTTGAAATCCTTGACAAAGACGCATCATTTTGAAAGAGTTTGCCGATGCTTTATCTTGACAATTTATCATCAACGGTACTTCCAAAGCAGGCGAGACATACTGCTGAATGGTTACACACTCGTGCAGCATCGAAGCCGCTTAAACAGCGTGCAGGCAGCATTACTTGGCGGGGAAAGAAACCTATAACGTAACACTGTAGCTTACTCGCGCAAGAAAAAAATTACGGTGAAGGGTATACAATACAAGCACGATCGCCTATCATTATGTGGTGTTTCTTTATTCTTTCGTCCCACGTGCTGCCTTTTTTATGCTTCAGTCACCTAGTCATGTCGCGCAGGCACGCCCAACGGTCCACCTTAATAACACACCAAATGCTAAAATACCTCAACAGTTCCCAGCGCGAGCAGCTTCTCAGGCTCTTTAATCAGGTTTTGGCGCCTAGCAGCAGCGGCAGTCGGCGCATGATTTCACCACCAATCAAACATAAGACTTTGGACGAATATCGCACAATATGCAGGCAACTTCGCTCTGTGCTGCCTCGGTCCTTTCAGGCCGCGGTAGTGCATAACTCGGTACAGTCGGTTCCTGAAAATGTGCAGGCCCGGTTACGACCGGTGGGGAAGGAGCTTGGCACGCAAAACGCCGCTGCCACGGTCGGCTATCCTGCGTCTCAACAATACCTACGCCGCCTGCACGCAGATAGAGCACCTTGCCTTAGCTGTGGACATTAACGCACTTGAAGGTTATATAGACTACTGCCTCACTATCCTCTGGGCAATAAAGAAGATTTGTTGCGCGCTGTTCACTGTCTTGTCTGTCCGCAAGATTACAGCCCCGCGGGCATGGCAATTAGCAATCCACTGACACTGCGCGACATTGGCACAGGGAGTAACTCATCTGTGTGATCTATATATCTGAAACCACGAGAAGGTGTGGACAGAAAAAGATAAAATTCACACACACATGGTGCTATACTGTCAACTTATCTTGAGAATGCATGCGCATCAAGTAGCTCAACTTTCCATCTTCGTCGATAGTCTGCCTCTCGAGCCGATGCGTGCGTGATCGAGTTGCCAGAGGGAACGTTGCCGAGAAAAGCGTTTCGAATCTCCCGCGGCGTGACAAGCACGTTGGTCTGTATTGGCGCTTTCGAAGAGGCGGGTGCATGAGCCTTGAGCAGGTCTCACGGGAGGTAGCACTGCCCCACTTTGACCGGCTACACCATGCACTGGAATGCGAGGCTTTCCTGCAACGACTGCGTCAGCGCGAACCCTAAAGAGTGGGGCGCATGCTCGCTACGTAAAAGATTCAATTAAAGTTTTATTTGCATCTATACATGTACAGATGACGGGAGTACAGACAAAAATCCAAATGAATTCGGCTTGACGGGGTCTGTACCCCCTACAGAAATGGCACTGTGCACAATAAAGAGAACACAAACATACAATACTGGATAAACGAGAAAAAAAAAGCATTACTGAACGTTGTATAACTGAAATCCATACGGGTAAAAAAATCAACGATAGAATGCTGCAAGGAATTATATTACAGAAAGCGAATAGTATAAAATGGTGCAAATAATAGTCTTGAAATTCACATCTATAAATAAGTTAGTTACAAGCAGAGAAAATTGGTCAAGCATTCATGGCGTCAGTGTACACCAGGGAAAAAAAGGGAACCCCAATGAGCCCATTAAAAGGAGAAATAGGTGTCTATTGAGTTTCTGATGAGTTTAACAAAGATGGCAGTGCGTGGCGTAACATTTGACCGTAGTTAGTGCGCGCTTTAGAAACGTACCATGTTTCTCTGTGACGTGTGTTGTAAATGTTAGAATTCATTGTGAATAGAGATAAATGCTCGAAAAATTTCGCGTTCTGTTTTTTCGCAGTAGTAAAACGCTTGAGTAAAATACTATGATATATAGAGGTGACCGATTGTAAATTAAGGGCACTGAAAAGAGGCTGCGTATGAGCGTCATATGAAGAATTGGCGATAGCGCGCACTGCTTTCTTCTACAATAGAAGTTTTGTGATGTTATACATCGTGGTGTTTCCCCAGACTAAATGACAGTAATTCAGATGGGACAGGAATAGAGAGTTAAAAAGCAGTTTTTTGACTCTCAAGGGAAGAAAAAATCGAAGTTTCGTTAGTATTCCCACAACACGAGCAATTTTGTTCGCAACTGAGTCTGTATAAAGGTTCCAAAGTAAGTTTTCTTGAAATACGACCCCGAGGCATTTAATGGATGGCACAAAGTTGATAATCGGGGAACCCATTTGCAAATGGCCGTCAATGTGGACATTTTTGTTTTTAGGTTGAAAAAGTACAGCCTTTGTCTTGTTTTTATTTATAGACAGTGATTCAATGAAATCCATCGATTAAGTTCACTTAACGCAGCGTTCGCAAGAGCCAACAGGTTCCTTGCACAACCAGATGTAAAGAACAGACTAGTGTCATCAGCGTATATGATGGATCGGACAGTGGTGTCAATATTCATTATGTCGTTAACGTAAATATTAAATAACAAAGGTCCAAGAAAGCTTCCTTGAGGTACACCAGAATGAATGGGTAAGCTATCGGAAATACAGTTATTTATTGAAATCCTCTGGCACCTGAACTGCAGATAGCTTTTGATTAAGCCAAGGAATGGGCCCCTAAACCGTAAATTTCAAGTTTTGTTAGCAGAGTGGTGTGGTTAATTGTGTCAAAGGCCTTTGAAAAATCGATGAAAACGCCTAGTGTCACTATATTTTGCTCAAATGCTTGTAGTATTAGTTCCTTTTGTGTTAGTAGAGCTAACTCTGTCGAGCGACCCTTTCGGAAACCGAACTGGCAGTCAGTAATAATACTGTGTTTCTCGCAGAAAGCGGCCATTCTCAGTGTTATTAGTTTTTCTAGGCATTTTGAAAATACAGGCAAAATGGATATTGGTCTGTAGTTAGACAGGTTGTTTTTATCACCGGCTTTGAAGAGCACTGTAACCTTTGCGAGCTGCATGGGCTTGGGAAATATACCATTTACAAAGCACAAATTATACACATGCTCAAGAACTGGGCATATCAGATTTAAAACGTGTCTTGCGGGGCGCATTTGCAGGTCATCAATATCGCAGCTTTTACTAATTCGCAGAGCGGAGAACGTGAGATAAATTTCTTCGGTGCTGGTTGGAAGTAAAAAATCACTATCACAATTTCTGGAATTGAGGTACTCTGCGGAGCGTGGATCGTGAAAACTATTTACAAGGGACACAAGATAATTAATAAAAGCGTTTGCTAAATGCACGCCTGATGAACGTTCCCCGTTAATTATCAATTCTCGTATGCCCTCTGAATGCTGACGTCCAATGTTAAGCACTGTGCAAAGGTTTCTCCACGTGATATCCGTTCGCTTTATAGCTTCAGGATTAAACACCCTATGAAGGTAATTTTTCTTGGCTTGTCTGAGAGTAGCAGCTTACTTATTTCGAAATTTCTTAAATTCGGATAGATGGCACGTGTCTTTTGTGTCTAAAAAAGGTTTGAATAGAGCATCTTTTCGTTTGATTATTTTCAGAAGTGCATTGGTTATCCAAGGTTTTCTAGCTTTTCTAGGCTTCAGTGTTTTAGGATGAAAAGATTCCGAGTAAGCCTTTTTGAAAAGACGCAGAAATGATTCGTACGCGGCATCTACGTCAGACTGATTGTGCACTTCAAGCCAATTTATTTTTGATATTTTTGTGCGGAACTCCTCATGTGTAGCCGGATTAATACCTTGAATAGTCACTGGGGGACAATGCTTCGGTTCATTAGCCGAGACATACAATTCCAAAAGAAGAAATAATGGCAAGTGATCACTAATATGAGCGCTGATTACTCCGGAGTTAATAGTTCGAGATTCAATGTTTGTAATAAAAACAACAATCAAACTTTCACAGTCGTTGCTAATGCGAGTTAGAGCAGTAATTGTGTTAAAAGATGCATTAGCTTCTAATAGTCGAGTGAAATCAGTACGTATCTGTGTTTCGTTCAACATGTTAATATTTATATCGCCGCCCAGGACGAGTTCATAACTGTTTTCATTTATCCAGGATAAGAAGTTTTCCATATATGTAAAAACCTATGCCACGTTCCGCCTGGAGGGCGATATAGAACAGAAAATATGCTTTTTTTATGAATGACAGTCAAAATTTCAAAGTCCGCTGTAACCGCCGTAAACTCGTCGATTTTTTCACACTGAAAACTTTCTCTGGCTATGAAAAGTACGCCTCCACCGTTCTTCACCGAGCGATTGACTGAAGGAACCGCCCAGGGTTACATCAATCCGGCAGAACGGCAAGTGTGCCGCTGGCCGAGGTGCGGCACAGTATGTTGGCCGCTTATAGGAAACTCTTGACGCTGCGCTCTGAAGTCATGTGATATACAAGACCTGCACAGCAAAAAGAGACCTCCGAACACCTCGTGGTACTCATGGACCGTTGGGTGATGTCCAAGTGAGGCACCACAACGGGCGCTGGCAATTCACCTCGTTCAGCTCAATCCCCTCAACTTAGGAGTCCATCGGCTGTGTGGTTTGAGGCTGTCGCCACCTCAGTGCGCTGTTCTCACTGATTCGAGCGCAGCGCTACTGAGTCCTGGAACCACGGACCGGCTTAAAGTTGTCTATTAAGAGCCATTGGCAACATAACCATGGGGTGCGCCCACCGGGCCTTTAGTGAATGACTGGACACAGCTGGCTCGCTCGTAATGAGGCGGCTAAGGAGTTCGCCTGCGCATTTGATGTGTTTGGACCGCTCATGAGGCACATCGACGCCAAGAATCAAGACTTATTCTCCCAAGACACGTACGCAAGAGTCCACTTTTCCCGGAAGCTTTCTTACCCGCACAGAAAGAGCTGGTATTCAGCTACCCCTTGTGGGAAACGAACCAATCGTGGCGCACAGTTTCAAACATTATCTATTTGCTAACAGCCTGCTCTACGATTGTATTCCGAAGAGACACTCGAACATCTCATCCAATGGTGCGCAGCAGTAGCACAACAAGCTCAGACAGCTGCGACGCTTCCAGTTCCTGACCGGACCTGCCATACACAATGGAATTGGGTGCATGTGAAAGCCAGCCTCTTCGTCGAGCCTGTATATGCTTATACAAGCCGAGAACTCGCGTCACCTCCCTGCCCCTAAAAAACCATCCGTAAACAGCTCCTGATCAAAAGCAAGGCGGTGGACGCCGATCGTAGCATTGTTGTTGTGGTCTCCTCTAATTGAAGCCCCCGCACGTTTACCTCACACGCTTTGGGTCGCCCTCCATAGCGTGCGGAATTGCTTCGTGGAGTTTCCCGCGAATATGGTCGAAGCAGCGCTAGCAACGGCAACCAGAGCGGCGCGAAAAGCGCTCACGCTTTCCCGCAACCTTCCTGCACTGCTCCCCTCTTCGACCCTCTTAGGAAATAGTGATTCAGAAGGTTTTTTAAACTTGAGGCTCCATCACTACTGCCTATACTAACAGAGATACGCAACGCTGTCATTTGTGCCGGTGTGGCTCCGGACGCCTTTTTCAGGCAGGGTGCCCTAGAAGCGTTTGTTTTGTTCCTGAGCCTTGCTACATTACCTGTTTTTTTATCTGCCGCACTTCCCACGCTGCCTGTGTTGTGGGTTCTTGTTTTTGGTCGCGGAGTAGTTTAACCACCTACACTTCAAGTAAGGTTGTTGCAGGCAAGGTCATTTTACATAGGTTGTTTTACGCCTTCTATCCAAGTTCGAAAGAGGTAACCACTAAGCTGGCAGAAGCAAGAAAGAAAGAAAGAAGGAAAGATAGCAGGAAAAAGAAAGAAAAAAAGAAGGTAGAAAGAAAGAAAGGAAAGAAGGAAGGAAGAAAGAAAGAAAGGAAGGAGGAAAGGAAGAAAGAAAGAAAGAAAGAAAGAAAGAAGGAAAGAAAGGAAGAAAGAAAGAAAGGAAGAAAGGAAGAAGGAAGGAAAGAAAGAAAGAAGGAAAGAAAGAAAGAAGGAAAGAAAGAAAGAAGGAAAGAAAGAAAGAAAGGAAGGAAGAAAGGAAGGAAGAAAGAAAGAAAGAAGGAAAGAAAGACAGAAAGAAAGAAAGGAAGAAAGAAAGAAAGAAAGAAAGAAGGAAAGAAAGAAAGAAAGTTCTACGTGTGCATCACTGCATGAATAGGGGTCTCCGTCGAGCTGAAACTACATAAGTGAGAAAATCTGCTCCAAGCAAATGCGCTGGGAACCTATTGTGCCTGTTTCTGTCCGCTCACGTAGTACTTTAACTTAAATCATTAAATCTAACCAAATTCCACCAAACCTTGAACCAACATCATGAAACTGAAGCAAACTCAAACACACTTCAAATGAATTCTCGCAGTGGTTACCTATATTTCGGACCGCAACATCAAATACAAATCTCCAGCGTAAGTTAAGCAATATGTGGTGACCGCAAGCCTAACGAATGGTATATTGGTGGGCGCAGACTGAAAATAGCAGTGGACACATATTGCATAAATAATGTTATATCAATTATAAGTATATCCGTATAGAGTGACCACTTTTTATCAAGAAAGCCAAGTGCGCTAGAGCATACACTCTCAGTGGAGGCGGCAGTGCTTGTTCTTCTTTGTTCTTCTTTGAGGATCTTCCTTCTTCATATGAAAGGTTTCATAGGCGACTCTTGACTGTGCCAGAATCATCAAATCCCCTGCATGAGTTCTTTTCTTTATAAAAACTATTAATGAGGGCGAATGCAGGCGGCCTCACTGTTGCTGCCATAATACGTAAGGACTGCGAGCTTGCGTGACTTTCAAAGTGTGTCGTGCGCAGTGCACGCATTGAGCAGATGAGGACAACCAGGAGGAAACAGGGGACCGCGGATGAGACTCTGGCTAATTTCTAGTATCTCAGAATCACGGACAAAATCACTACTGCGCCTTGACCGAACTATTTCATTCTAGGAACAAAATTAAACTAATCGAATGCGCACAGGGCAGCAAAACAAAGGCATCAATTCTGACTTTATGTTGGCCTGCCTTGAAAACTCTGAGACTGTCCATGCATAACAAAGCTCCAAATCGCATTTACCTGTGCCGGAAATGGTTTTGCACAGAGCAAACACATTCGTAACCGATGAGCAGTATTTTTATTATAACACACATACTGTAGGTTGAGGTCTACAGAATAAGACCCCGTCTGCGCCACTAATGTGGTGCGAATGCTCGCCAGCCCCATTCGCCTTTAATAAACTCAAACAGGAATGGCTTTTGCAAGCTTTAAGACTGCTTTTGTCTTTTCGACGCTCCAGTATTGCGTCTTTTTCTTTTAAGCCTGCATTCTCCGTTTATGCATCCCTGTAAAGGAAGGACGACCAGTTTCAGATCAAAATATATCAAGCGGGAAAAAGAGGTAAATATTTTTTAACTGGCAGCCCGACAAATTTTGTACGACAAGTGCTTAATGTAATTCGAAATATTGCTTTAGGTTTCACTACTAAGAACTTTATCTTGCAAAGCGAATATGAGGCAATGCTCGCAAAACGCGCATTTGCTTTCAAACTACACATAATGACAGTTGACAAGGAGCCATATCAGCACACGCCTATGCCGCTCAGGCAATATTTCGAGCCATACATCCACAATGAGGTGGTGAAAGAAGTGCACTCAAAAGGCACAGTGCAGAAAGTAGAAACCCTTCACGAAGCATAGAAATATGTGGGTCTGTCACCTCATCTAGCTTTTCAGCATGCGGATGAAAGCACCATATGTATTACATCATCGCAACTCCACCCATAAAGTGCTCTTTGTGTTTCGCGTATTCATTTCCCTCAATGTGGCCTCTTGCTGCCCACTAGTCTGGTTCCTCACTTACTGCGAGGTAAAAATGTACGAACGTCTGGTACTGTTTACTCTCGTCAACGTACAAATTGCAGCACACGATACAATCCGTGCGTCGACGCCAGAACCATTGTTAATTTCGCTAGCATTCATCTTCCTTGCTAGCAGAAATCCAGTATCCGTCAATCTGATCCGTCCTCTGACGATGCTGATAACTCACTCGGACATGGTTTAGAGAGTCGTAGTCAGTATCTTCAACGTTACACCTACTATAGAAGAATGACCTACCCGCTAATATTAGAATATTTGTCTCTTACTTCCGCCACGGCCATATATATTCTGGAAATTTTCTTAACTTCTCAATGATTCTTTTCCCGATTTCGAGACCGTTGCACTTCATCTTGAACCCACTCTAACATTTGAACAAAGTCTCTCTTCTCTGTGTCATCTCACAGCCGAATAAAGCTCGCGCCGATCAGTCCTCGCTCTCTTAGTATTTTCTATGGCCACATCTAGTTATCTCTAGCGTCAAACCGGTGCCACTTTCATATTGCTTGCAAGATTCACTGCCAGTGAAAGCAAATTTTTCTTCCAGAGTACTGGACATTACATTTCTTCACATTCTTTTTGATGATAACGTTTCACACTGCGTGTTTATGTCCTCAACTGCGCACTGCAACTTCTTCCCTTATTTATTAAGCAGGACAATTTCATTTCCAGGCTGTTAGTATGTTCTCCGTTAAGTCCCATACTTAATGCATCCAAAACTGACCCTTAAGCGTACGTGCTTCTCGAAGCACGTGCGCAAGCCTTACATGCACCGATTCACGGAATATACCGTAAGCACTAGAAAAAAGCCAGTTTAGTCCAAGCCAAATAAACTGTTTAGAGCTGAAAGCGGGCCTAGTTGGTGATATTTAGATTCAAGGCACATGGGAACAAACGCTAAAGTCAAGGACAGAAGAGAGACGGACACCACTTACTTTAGGATGTGATCTTTTGTGCATATCTTTTGCCTATATTGAATGTGTCTGTCTGGAATAAAAACAATTCATGTCTAGCGTACGTGGTGTCCGTCTCCCCTCTGTCCATGTATTCAGCGCTAGTTACCATGTGCTTTTATTCCAAATAAACACGCGGAAGAAATTACAACTTCTGCGACCGTGCAATAAAGCGCTGGGGCATATAAAAAAAAAGGGCACTTTCCTTCCTCTAGTGCACCGTGGTGAAGGCGACCAAGCGCCTCAGGCAACAAGCCGAACGCGGAAGTTACACCGCAAGGGGTAATGGGGCGGCCGGTACAAAACGGCACAATGCTCGCCCCGGCTGAAAGCGGCAGAGGTAAGCGGGCTCTGCCTGTTGCAGCAACTCTTACACGCTCTGAAATGCCTAAGTGCTGCAGCGCATCTCGTTCAAAAGCACAAACCGAATCTAATCCACTCCAAACAACAACACGACGCAGCGCCGAACTCAACGCGATACCAAAGACGACACGACGCAGCGCCGAAATCAACGCGATACCAAATACGGGGCTCCGGGCGCCCGAGATCCACATGCCATATACCGCTTCTAATGCACGGGAAGACCACTTGCCTGAATGCATCGACTAGAAATACGTCAGAGATTGGGATGGGCTGGTGTAACCGCAATCTGCGACTTCGGTGCGGTCTCCAGCCATCCCCGTAAAAGAAAGTTAATTCCTCCTCTCCACTCTTTTTGTGTACTGTGTATGCTCTGCAATCTCTGTACAGTGTTTCCAGCATGTTTACGTAGGTTTACTCATACCTGGTCTACGCTTTGATGGTTTGACTCGTAATATTTCAACCGAATCAAATGCATTTTCGAGATAACAAGAATAGAGGTATAGTGGCTTTTATTTACTCTGCATTTCTCTATTATTTTCAACGCCACTTGCGGTCAACAGCATGCTTCATTAGTTGAAAAGTGGTGCCTCACAATTATTTTTACAATTACTTAATCCAATACCTTGTTATCATCAAAAAAGATTGTAATTGGTGTCTAGTTTTTTAGGTTATGATAATTTCTTGTGTTGAAAAATTGCATATTTCAATTCCTCCGCTATTTTACCCAAACGCTGTTTTCATTACCGCCCTTTCCTTTCATCAAATGTGTCCTCCTAAAGCACTCTTGAAAGACAAAAAATGAGCGTCTCGGCGCATACCCATTCTTTACGTTGGTCGCATGGAGTGCCATCTATCAGCAACATAGGCCAATGGTGGTCAGAGGCTTGGAACTGCCAGCCTGGAACATAGCACTGAGCTATGCAGCGACGGATTCCGAGTTCCTGCGTAGATAAAACGTATCGGGAGAAAATTATCGATTATAATTCAATAACGAAGCAATGTTTACTCTCAGCACGATCACCTGGAATTACTTACCTTCATGTAGTAAGTTTTTTTCAGAGTTGGATACGTAAGTTGACATTGCTTGTTAAGGCTTAGTATATCTCCTGGCAGTGGTACTACTTTCGGCCACTTAAACCCCTTTTTCGTTGTCGAGTCATTGCGATGCAAGCAAGCTGCCTCTCTTGACCTGCATATGCAAACGTGTCATAAGATCTACGTTCTCTGTACTGACCAAAATTAGCAACACAGTCTGCTCCAGTAGGTTGTCACATTTCGACAAAAATTTTTGATGTTCGCAGTTAAGCGCTTTTTGCAGAACTGATCACAGTCATTGTAAGTGATGTGTGAAAAGTGAAGAAAGCTTCTGTAGATAGAGGACGAATCCTTGTCACAGTGCTGAAGCGCAGATATACTTCTCGGTAGAACGGGGGATTAGCGTGTAAAAATGACATGCTGAGCGTGAAAAAAAAAGAAACCAAACGGTAATCAAAATAAAAAAGTCGTGATCAAATATGAACATGAACGTCTTCGTAACGGACGCCAACGTTAAAATTTTCATTTGTTACGCAACTCAAAATCTTCGGACAGGAAATGAAAGCTTTCAGTAGGCACCAATGCGACGGTAAAGGGAAAGAAATCAATATGCTTGTCCCTGATAGTGGCGAAGAGGGCAGGTTACATAATTTAAGATGTGCCGTTGGTACCTTAATAGTTTCGTTCAAATGCATATAGATACCCAGCTGCTGTGAATCAACAAGTTATGAAATAATATATATTGAACTTTCATAATATAGGTTCGGGCCCAACTACATCACGACAAAGGCCCCATCAATTAAACCTCTTCTGGGCAAGCCGCGTACATCCATTCCCCTAGAAGCTGCCTCACCGGCCCCCTGACTTCCTGTTGCCTCGTGGCTTGCTTTACTTCTGGTCAAGTTAATCTGCTGCTGTAATCGACCATTGGCCATCCTCTGTCGGCGCCACATTCAATTCCCGTCCAATTTCTCTCCTAGGCTGCCCCTAGGTTATCATTCGCTGAATTTTCTATGAAAACCCTCTGAGCACCCTTTCAGTTGACGCCACTCCTATCATATTACATCGAATAGCTCTGTGCAATATCTATAATTTATTTTATACGCTTTCTTTAAGCACGACGTTTTCGCACTATAGGTAAATAATAGACAGATATAATTGCCATATATTTTCCTTTCAAAGCATACCATTAATCTGCTGTTTATTACCTAAAAGTACTCGGCACATGGACACCAACTGATTCTTATTTTCATACATATTTTATTTTCATGGACAGGATCTGAGGTCCTACTTTACCGCTGATAATTCAATTGAGGTGAATGATTATAGGGGCTGTGGAATCCTTACTTATCTTTTCTAGCCCATTTACATATTTCTATTGCATTCAGCTCAAGCAATGTCTGCACTTCTGCCTGCGTTTCTATTACATCAAATGTTTGCTCTTAATTCGTTAGAGTTACACAGAGGCTAGTTATATTCCTGGTTCATGTTTTGAGTATTTGTGTTTTGAAATTCGGGAGACATTTCAAATTGCTTCTTTCAGAACCTGAAATGTTTTTTTTTTGAAAGAATGGTTTAGTTTTTTCTGGTGTTATATATTAGCACATTTGAGGTCAAACGCCGCGCGTACCTTGTCTTGTATTTTTTAAGAATGAATATTTGTTTTCCCTCAAATTAGCGTGCATATCATTGTATATCGAGCAGTGTTAGCTGTTGACATGCCGTTGCAAGTAATACGAAAAAAGAACAGCGTAGGAGTTAAGTGAATGGCCGTAAAGTGAAAGCATAAGTGGAAGTTAACATACCACTACTGTGTTGCGAAAACTCATATGAACGAAAGCAACGTGTGAGCAACACGCATGGTGGTACAGGTGCTTGTGAATCTTAGGCATGTGGCGCAAGACCACTTCACCTAGTCGCCTTCATGTCGAGATCACTTTGCGATAAGTTCACACGTATTTCATGTATGCAATTGACCAGTCACTGCTTCATTCACGTTGCTAACCATGAAGGAAAAAAAAGATTGACTTAGAAAAATCTCAAAATAGAAAGGAAGACAACGTTATCGGAGCAGAAATCAAGAATGCTACAGGACACAGCGCATCACGTGGTCCGCATGAGGACTCAACCCTCGCGGAAGCCAGGACATGACACTCTTTAGCGACGCTTGTTCATGGTTTCCAGTAAACGGTGGCTCGTTACGGTTCCAAACGTTTCAGTGTCTTACATGCAGTGCACAAGCCTGCTTAAAGGGGTATTTATTTTAAAATTAAGCTTGTGTGCTCTATGGATTAACCAATGCTACCGTTAAAGGCGCTACAGTTAGTCAAAACGGAGTTTTTACAAGGTACAACAATAGAGTTCCTTACTATTAACTAGAGGGAAAGCTGGCGGCGCTGCACCTCAGCCAACATGGGCGCTCAAAGCATCATGGGGCAACGAGCTACTTGTTGCGGGACAGTGGGTTCTTTTTTCGGGAATACACGATGGCGTTACTGAGATGTCCCATTCCGTCCATGGCACACCCCGCGCAGATTACTTCGGGGCAAACGTAGTGCGCAAAAGCAATAGTAGCGAAAACACAACAGCGTAAGACGCCAATAAAAAGTTTTTCTTTTGCGAATTGCCATTAAAAAACTCTTAAAGCGTTTAAGCGACAATAGTTTTCTGAACACATATTTCTTTCTAAAGGTGGGCCTGTGAAGCACGAAATATTGGCTTTCGTGGTCTGCAATACTTGGCCAATAGGAGAGCAAGGCATCCCATATTTTTGGAAAACTTTACATTTGCATGCTTTTCTGCTCGTTTGTTGCAATTTATAGACAGGATGTTGAATGTTAGCGCATTCTTGATTATCGAACAGCGTTTGTTTTTTTTTCATTATTTTAGGCCAAAAATTGTGGTTCTGCAGTCGGTAGCTCTCCGCCCCATGCTGCTTAGAGCGCCAATGGTGGCTCAGGTCACGTGGTCTTGAGGAAGCTCCATGCAAAATTCCATAGACGCAGGGCTCCAGCTTTCCCTCTAGTTAATAGTAAGAATCTCTATAGGTACAACAGAACAAAAACTAAAATACAGCTGTCGCTATCACCAACCGATTTCGCAAAAAAAAAGAACTTGGGTATGTGGACACAGTATTTCTGGCGTATATATATCCGAGAGGCTAGGCAACACTGCCCGTCACTGCCAAAGTATGATCCCGCACTCTTTTGCGGTGTATACACCACAAGTTTCATTTGAATGGAGGAAAAGTTTTACATTCTATTTTGTCAGGAAAAATGCGTCTTCTGCTGCCGTATAAACATTAACAAAGTTTTAAAGAGTCATAGAATCTATTTTTACTCGACACAAAAATTGGATGGAGTTACCCTCATTGTCATTTACTAAAGAAGCGGCTCTAATCGGGTGACGGAATTCTTTGCAAGCAGATGGAATTGTAGGCTAGCACATGAAACTCGCTGAAAAGAGGTAGCCTTACCGCCTGCGCCGCGGTGTGTCTAATATCGCACAGCTCAGCAATACCTCCAAAGGAGCAACAAAATATAGTTCGACTATACCTTTATCTCACTGACCTTCTGGCTCCCGCGCTTCGTTAATTAGTTATTGGTGGAACTCGTTTGCAACATCTAGCAAGCTGCTGTGTAAATATCAAGGGATAGTGGCCATTTTCAAGTTTAAGCCGACCTTCGAAAAATAGATTTCGTGTGCTGCTCCCGGTTTTTTTGGGGTTCAAACCAAAACAATCAGCCTCTAGTTGTATTCTCTCAAATTCTGTGTGAAATTATTCATTAAGGTTCTGTAAAAGCCCCAAAAAACTGTTCTCTTGAGCGAGCAGATGAAATTGGTGGCAGAGTGTGCATAACTGATGATGAAGATGCCATAGCTATAATTGAAAAATCAATAAATAAATGCGTGGAACAATGCCGATAAAGTGAATAAATTCCAAAAATAATTTACGTCATCATGTGAAGAATAGTACTGCATTATAAGAGCACCGAACAATGTGAAGCTGTTTTCCGAAACGCCTGGAGTAATGTTTTGCATGCTTCCTGTCGGAGTTCCCGGGTTTGAACCCGACCGCGGCGGCTGCGTTTTTATTCAAGAAAAACGCTAAGGCGCCCGTGTGCTGTGCGATGTCAGTGCACGTTATAGATCCCCAGGTGGTCGAAATTATTCCGGAGCCCTCCACTACGGCACCTCTCTCTTCATTTCTTCTTTCACTCCCCCCTTTATCCCTACCCTTACGGCGCGGTTCAGGTTTCCAACGATATATGAGACCGATACTGCGCCATTTCTTTTCCCCAAAAACCAATTTAAAAAAAATGCTTGCTGTTTCCTTGCCATTTGAATAAAGGACCAGCATACAACATTAGGCACTGAAATAAATCACGCGCGCTAGCAAAGTACTGCGACTGTCGAATACCTCGAGAGATTCGTTTACAATTAATAACGCTTCATTAACATTGATTTTATATAATCCTCATCACTCTTTCTGCTGGCCCTGGATGTACAGCATGGTTTCCCCTACAGCATTCCGGGGTGGGTGCGTGCTGTACGTTAACGACTGACAGGGCTAGAAGGGTCCTTGGAGTGTTGAAGGTGCAGACAGCAGAACTGCGCTATTGATCAGAAGAGGCGTGTGTGATCAATTAAACTCTGGATTTCTACTGAACACTTTTCAACAGTAAGGCACAAATCAATTGAGGAATTGCTACATAGAGACCTGCGTTTTCCTTATGCTCCAAAGAAGATGGGCTATTGGGAAGTAATCACGAAGGCATGAACTTTGGCGAATGGCTACGAATGGGAGAAATAAAATGGCTTACGAATTGGCTGAAGCCGGAATCGCTGGGCACACCAACAACCTAACTTTAGAGCAGCGTCCATGCAACAAGAACACGCAAGAGGGCGCTTTGTAGTCCATCTTGACTAATTAACACTTCCAGTCGTGCACATTCACCTCTTGCCATGTTTTCTCAGAAAAACCTCCTATTCAAGACCAAAGCACACTGTCGAACGGACTTATTTCGCGTTTATATTCTGTGCTTTTTGGCTGCACCTTCGAAAAAAATTATTAGGAGGCTTAAATCACTTTAAGAGTGCAATGCTATAGCGGTGTGTTGTGGATCCGTGACACTAAAAATGTCTACCACGAGAGTGAGATAGTCGTCGGTAGTTCTTTTCTACAATCAGTTCTATTTCTCAGTCAGTGATTGTATATGTAACTTCCCGACTGCTGATATTTGTTGACTACTGTTCCTTTGTGTTTTCTGCTCGTCATGTTTCCTTTATAGCGCTGTATTATCTGCCACGTTTAATCGTTTATTTGCTAGTCGCCGCATGTGTATTCTATCCCTGCCGTCTGTTAGTGCTGTTCCGTCCTTTCCTTCGAGGCGAACCCGCCAGAACGGCTCAGTCCACTTCTTGAATTCACTACGTGTTCATTGAATGTCATGTGCTTTTTTCTTCATTCTTCTTTTCGGATCATGATTTTTGTCTGCGTTCAGCCCTTGCGCCTGCCCCTTTTTAACCCCTTAGAGGACTTTAGCGTAAATAAATAAATAAAATAAATATATTAGCCGGAACAAACCGATGGGCGTTGCCAAGAACGTAAAAAGTGCCAGTAATTTCTTGATGGTCCGTAGGGTTCTTGGGAAAGGCTCAGACACTTCCAAACGTGGACTGTTCGGCGATCATTAAGCAAAATGGGCAGATGCCCAAGGTCGCAGAAGGATTATATGTACCTGAATATACAAGGGAAACCCGGACTGACAGAAGCAAGTTCACGCAGACAATCTAAGAAGACTGTAACTTAATGGGAAATTCTCACCCAGAGAAAGCACTCTAAATCATCTCACTTATCGCCCAAAGGTTAAAGCGAAGGTACTGTTACGTTTCGCCTACGACGCGCGGTATAGCCGGCGCGGATGCAACGGACACCGGGGCTTCGTTCAAAGTGGCGGTCATTTTGGGCCCGTTCAGTGCTGCCGTAACGCCTCCCGCCAAGCGCGTCCAGGCAGGTTTCAATGCCACGTGTCGTCGTGTGTGCGTGTGTGTGTGTGTGTGCATGTTGGTGCCCACGCTTGTCAAAGCGCGGCAGCCGGGGAGAGGAGCTCCCCAACTGGGAGGCGAGGAGGTCTGACCGGCGCCGGCCCGGCGGACGCGTCACTTCACGTCTCAACATGTCCGTGCGTCGCCGTCTCGTGCGACTCATCCCTAGCCGTTCCTTCTTGCCCTCGACTCCGAGGGTATAAAAAGCAGCTGCTTCGGACGCCAAAGAGAGACTTCGATTTCTTCCTTCGAGTAACGTGGTCGCCCTGACCGGCTGCTCTTTTGCGATGCCAGAATAAACAAGTTGTTCTGTTGCCAGTCGACTCATCCTTTGCCGGGACCTTCGGATGTTTCCAGCTGTGCCCCAGGCCGCCAGGCCAACGCTACCCTTGGGGCTTGCAACCCTTTTGCAACAACTGGTTGCCAGCGGTGAGATCCCGACAACGGAGGCCAGCAGCGAAGATATGCGGTCAACTGTATGCTGAGCAGCACAACGACCATCCGGGAGCAGTGCAACGAGCCCTGTGTGATGACTGGTTGCCTGCAGCGGAACGACTGCGCTGAATTCTTGGCTGCGAGGTTTGGTGAGTGTGGGACTTTCTTCTTCTGAGTTTTGCCAGGCTTTTGTTAGTGTCAGAAACAGAGCTGGTAATTGTGGTTGTCGTTGCTGCCGGGTTAGTTTGCGGCAAGACAATAGTAGGCAGTAGAGAAAGCAGCATTCGGAGCAGCCATGGATTTGAAGTCGTTGCGCAAACCGAAATTGCTGGAGCTTGCAAGAGAGTTGGGTCTGGATGTCTCAGACAAAGTCAGAAAACCAGAACTGCTAAGGGCTATTCTTGAGTTGGAGGCTGAGGATGACGAGCTGTCGGAATGCCTTGAGACCATTGAGGAGAGGGAGCAAAAAGAGAAAGACGAGCGCGAACGTAAAGAACAAAAAGATAAAGAGAAAGAAGAGCGCGACCGTCAACACGCTTTGGAAATGAAGCGTCTCGAGGTAGAGATGGAGCGCGCTCGTAATGGAAGTCAGGCACACGGTGCAGGAGAACGGGTATCGTTTAAAATGACTGACCTAATGCGGCCGTTTAAGCTTGGAGAGGACATTGGTTTGTTCCTGGTTAACTTTGAGCGAACGTGCGAGACGCAGGGGTTCTCTCGGGAAACGTGGCCACAGCGCTTGCTCACTTTGTTACCCGGCGAGGCGGCCGACATAGTCGCTCGCTTGAAGAGAGAGGAGGCAGAGGATTTCGACCAAGTGAAATCGAGTCTGTTAAAAACGTACAGGCTGTCAGCGGAGGCGTTCCGTCGGAAGTTTCGGGAAAATGAAAAAGGCAGAAGTGAGTCATATACAGAGTTTGCCTACAGGCTTATGTCAAACATGCAGGAGTGGCTCAAAGAAGAGAAAGCGTTTGGTGACCACGAGAAAATTCTGCAGTGTTTCGGGCTGGAACAGTTTTATAGTCGGTTACCTGAGAACGTGCGGTACTGGGTCTTGGATAGGCCAGACGTTAGTACAGTGGCTAAAGCCGCCGAGCTAGCCGAGGAGTTTGTGACGCGTCGGGCTCGCGGAGCTAAGGACGGTCAAGAGGGTGAATTTGGCTCCAAGTCTGAGAGGCCGAAGTTCAAACCCATGAGAGCAAGGGGGGACACACGTAGTGCGGATGCGAGTGAAAGCAGTCCGACCGAATGTAAGGAGACGGCGGCAGCCGAAGCCGAACGCAGAAAGCGGTTCGAGACGAGGCAAGCGCGCGTGTGTTATACGTGCCAGAAGCCGGGTCACTTTTCGGCGCAGTGTCCAGAAACAATAACAAAAGTCGTGTTTTTGTCATTATGCAGCACTGACGAGAAAATGAAGCTTCTCGAGCCTTACATGCGAGACTTCCTCGTGAACGGGAAAGAGTGCCGAGTGCTTCGTGATTCCGCAGCTACAATGGATGTAGTTCACCCCTCTTACGTAGAACCCGATATGTTCACGGGCGAGTGCGCATGGATCAAGCAAGCCGTGGAAGCTCATAGCGTGTGTCTGCCCGTAGCAAAAGTGCTTATTGAAGGACCTTTCGGAGCAATTGAGACGGAGGCCGCAGTGTCATCTATGCTGCCCCCCCAGTACCCATACCTATTTTCGAACAGGTCCGATCACCTCCTGTGCGAGAAGGGGCTTTTGTTTGGTGAGGCTAGCGTTCAGGCCTTAACCAGATCGAGAGTTCGGGAGCTCGCTGCAAAGGCGGTAGTTGCGGGGCCGACGTTGTCGAACAATGATAAAGGTTCGGAGGCGCAGCAAGCTGATACTCAGAGCACATCCGAACTGAATAAAATTGAGCCTGTAGCGTTGAAGGCACCAGGTACTGGAGAGGAAATGCCCGACACGGGAAAGTTAGAAGAGCTTCCGGTCGAGCTTCCGGGACTAAGCTCAGTGACGAACAGGGAAGACACCGATCAGGTCATTAGTGACTTAATCAGTAAAGCACCGCTGTCGCCTGAGCAGAAAACCGAACTACACCAACTCTTACAAGAGTTTCAAGGTCAGTTCTCTGAGAGGCCTGGTAGGACTTCTGTCCTTACTCATGATATAGAACTTACCTCCCCAGAGCCAGTATGATCCAAGGCGTACCGGGTGTCACCCCGCCAGCGCGATATTATGGAGGCTGAGGTAAAGAAAATGCTACAGCTCGGTGTTATTGAGGCGGTTGAGAGTGATTATACCTCCCCTTTGATTTTAGTTGAGGTACCGGGCAAGGAACCTAGTCCTTGCGTCGACTACCGCAGGCTTAATTCCATCATTAAGGATCAAATTTATCCGATCCCTAACATCGAGGAGCGCCTTGAGAAAGTTAGTAGCGCTCAGTTTATTTCCACCCTAGATCTTGTCAGGGGTTATTGGCAGGTTCCACTTACAGAAGAGGCTAGTAGGTATGCGGCGTTCATTTCACCAATGGGAACATTCCGTCCAAAAGTTTTGAGTTTTGGTTTGAAGAACGCGCCATACTGCTTTTCAAGCCTCATGGACAAAGTGTTGCGGGGACAGGAAGAATTCGCTTTACCGTATTTAGACGACGTAGCGATATTCTCCGCATCCTGGTCTGAGCATATGGCACACTTGCGGGCAGTGCTAACCCGCCTGCGCGAAGCGGGCTTGACAGTCAAGGCTCCCAAGTGCCAATTAGCACAGGCAGAGGTTGTCTACCTCGGTCACGTGATTGGACAGGGTCGTCGCCGCCCCTCTGAAATAAAGGTGGCCGCTGTGCGAGACTTCCCGCAACCGCGCACGAAGACCGATATTCGGTCGTTTTTAGGTGTCGCCGGCTACTATCAGAGGTACATCCCCAGGTACTCCGATATCGCGGCTCCCCTGACGGATGCTCTAAGAAAAACAGAGCCCCAAACAGTCGTCTGGAGCGAGACAAAGGAAAGAGCTTTTAGCGCCCTAAAGAGCGTTCTAACAAGCCAGCCTGTGCTACGATCGCCAGACTACAGAAAAGGGTTCGTTGTTCAGTGCGATGCTTGTGAGCGAGGCATGGGCGTAGTACTGTGCCAAAGGGAAAATGGAGAAGTGGAACACCCCGTCCTGTATGCTAGTCGTAAGCTGACCTGTCGTGAGCAGGCGTACAGCGCCACCGAGAAAGAGTGTGCGTGTCTGGTGTGGGCCGTTCAGAAACTGTCATGCTACCTAGCCGGCTCGAGGTTTATCATTGAGACGGATCACTGCCCTCTCCAATGGCTGCAGACCACCTCTCCCAAAAATGGCCGCCTCCTCCGCTGGAGCCTCGCTTTGCAACAATATTCCTTTGAGGTGCGTTACAAAAACGGGAGTCTCAACGGTAACGCCGATGGCTTAAGTCGAAGCCCCTAACGTAGGAATCCGCCTCAAAGTTGTTTGTTACTGATGTTTTCTTCCTGAGGCAGGATTTTTAACATATTGATTTTGTTTAGTGTTTCAAAGTGATTATGTGCTTTCTAGTACAATTTTCCAATTTGTGGACGCGTTCTGAGTGCTGCTTGACCACTGTAAGGAACTAGGCAGTAGTATAAAAGGGGAAAGAGCCTGGCAGAGCTTAGTGAGGGTTGTCTCGTGCTTGCTGACTGGGCGGTTGTGTTTCGGCGTAGTTCTAACGCTTGCTGGGAACGAACACAAAAATGGCAACTCTCCCGAAGTCACTTTGCAGTGTCCTGTGTGATCCTGAACCTGAGAACGAGGCCTTCTCTGTGCGCTGCGCTCAAGCAACATCGAGGGACGACCGGTTTCGATTACGAGCATCATCGAGCGACATCCCTCCGGACAGCGGATGCAGTCCCCTGACCACCGGGATCTCCTTCTCCCGGCGGGGCGGTCTGTTACGTTTCGCCTACGACGCGCGGTATAGCCGGCGCGGATGCAACGGACACCGGGGCTTCGTTCAAAGTGGCGGTCATTTTGGGCCCGTTCAGTGCTGCCGTAACGCCTCCCGCCAAGCGCGTCCAGGCAGGTTTCAATGCCACGTGTCGTCGTGTGTGCGTGTGTGTATGTGTGCATGTTGGTGCCCACGCTTGTCAAAGCGCGGCAGCCGGGGAGAGGAGCTCCCCAACTGGGAGGCGAGGAGTTCTGACCGGCGCCGGCCCGGCGGACGCGTCACTTCACGTCTCAACATGTCCGTGCGTCGCCGTCTCGTGCGACTCATCCCTAGCCGTTCCTTCTTGCCCTCGACTCCGAGGGTATAAAAAGCAGCTGCCCCGGACGCCAAAGAGAGACTTCGATTTCTTCCTTCGAGTAACGTGGTCGCCCTGACCGGCTGCTCTTTTGCGATGCCAGAATAAACAAGTTGTTCTGTTGCCAGTCGACTCATCCTTTGCCGGGACCTTCGGATGTTTCCAGCTGTGCCCCAGGCCGCCAGGCCAACGCTACCCTTGGGGCTTGCAACCCTTTTGCAACAGTACTTGTAGAAGTATGTTTCAAGCACGGAGTCATCACCCAGACTGCTGTCCATCTTATATTTTATACGTTTCGCAAATAAAGAAGTTACGGCGGCCATGTTCCGAGGTGCGTCCTAGACTTTGATTAAGCAGTGAAGCTTTATTTCAAAGCTTCTACAGTCACCGAAGGTTGGGCAACAACCTCGAACCCATGCCTACGCAAGAAAAAAAAAAGAAACACATCAAGAAAACATCCCGACCACCCTCTGCACCAGGACTCCTCGCCCTCTCCGCGTGATGTTCTCTCCCATTTAACTGTAAGTGCGTTCTCGCGTCCGGCTTGTCGCCGCCGCACCTGCGTGCCACTTCTTCAAGGATGACGAGTTCTTCTCGCTAACTGACAGGACGAGTAATTTGCTGGCTTAACACAGAAGCGTCGGGTGACGAAGGCAGGAAACGATCCCTTCGACGCTTTGGTGCTGGCATTAATGCCTGCAGACGAAAGGATTCCTGGCAAAACTCCTTTCAGGTCCGCATGTTTTCGCGGGAGTGGTACGCGGATTCTCTGGCTTGAGAGCGGATCGAGCAGCGCCGCCTGCCGCCTAGCGCCGTGTGTACGCGCCACGCGGGCTTTGTTGGGGCGCTGACGGATGCGCGCGTTTAATAATGCTAGGAGTCCCCGGATGTCACAACGGTGCTGTTAAGCCGCTAATGACTTTCGCGATTTTGTGTATGCTTGCGGCTCATGCGAGGGCGATTATCTCCGAGAACACTCCGCGTAGAGCGGACGCGTGCTGTGGCCTCAAGCTAAAGTATGTAAAAAGGTAACGAGGCATTAATGAAGCGCGGCCTTAAAGTATCGATAAATGAACGCATTAAATTTTGAATGACGTATCAACATGACAGCATTGAGCATCAAAGCAATACAGTAATTGTTGAAATTCGTATTGGATGTTCAACACAGACTTTGGAGCTTTTGTAGCTCAACGTAATAGCATTCAACAATCACAAAAAATCGGTGTACACAGCTCCGTCCATTAACACCTCACTCAGAGAGTGGCTATTAGTCTTTCGCCTGTAGCAAAACTTTCGCGCGCATTCTGCCTGCAGAGCTACTTTGTGGATACGAATGCCTGTGGGGCTCGTGTGGAACGCCAAGTTTAAGTTTGAGTGCAAGCCAGGTTCTTGTCACCGCAGTGCTTTCTACTCTAGCATAAACACTTATGCTGCGCAGAATTCGACCCTTCCTTCAAGAGCATTCTCAGGACGAATGCTCCATCAAGATGCCCGTCACTACGGTTACTCGATTACTCGAAGTGCCTAGTTAAAAGCGAATCCAATTACTTCAAAAGAAATTTTCCTTAAATTATCCCCATTCATGTTCGGACACAGTCAAAATGAAGATTTTTTTCCCCTCTCTGTAAGTTTCGTGAAGCGTAAATACAGCCAGCGCTACAGGGAGTTCAGAAAACTTGAGGAAAAGACTTAGGCACGCAATAATCTAAGTACTACTGGCTGGATCAAATCAAGTTGTTTTACTTCTAGTTCAATAAAGTCAGTAAGGCATCAGCCTAATGATAAGGCAGGCAATTGGTCAAAAGCACTGAACTTTAATACTGGTCTTTGTTAGCCAACCTGTCTCTTCTTGGTCCCATTAGCTCCCCAAGATACACATTAGGCTGAAATATTTAATGAAATCCAGCATTGGCATGTGTTAGCTTTTGTATTTTAGATATAAATGAAGCTGCTTAGAATTTTCTTGGGTTTCATTTCAAACATCTGCACCCAGTAGTTTGTACGGACCACGGACAAATTATTTTCAACAAATGGCTCAAAACAGCGTTTGATATAGGCCAGAGAACGACAAAAAAAGTGTCATGAAAAGAAAATACAAAGCTTTGCCTTCTCGAAATAAAAAAAAAGATAATATTATGCGCTTCAGAGCACGCTCATACCAGGTCATCTGAGAGACCATGTAGTTACAGCAGGAAGAAAACTGCATGCTTCTGCCATCTTCTTCAATGTAACTCATTATGTAGCCTTGTTCCCATGGACATCCCGTCGAGTCGGGCCGGAAGGCTTTAACGTAACCATCAATAGATGTGCCATCGTGGGGGCATCCCAATCTGAAAGAAAATAACAAAGTTCAATTATGCGGCGTTTCAAATCGCACGTCACGGTTTACGTCGATACAACTGGTATCCTGAGTCGAACAACCACTGGCTTCGTGACACAAAACGGTTTTTCGGAGTTCGTTCCGATGCAAGCGATTACATAGAGTACGCTTGCCCAAACATAGACGCTCACACAAAAACTTGCGGAGAAGATGAACATGATTAAGCTTACTTATTTCAAGTTGCCCCCGAGTTCCTAAATATTCTCGCAAACTGAAACAATTCCAAGCATTTTGTTCCATCCAGAATTTGTAGACATTCCATTTTATCATGTTTTCAAGGCATGCATTATTTAGAGTTCAAACTCGTCCGGCCACAAAAGCTTGCGTGTCGCTGTTTCATTTGCCGATAGCAGGCAGCTGTACTCAGCTATGGCTTGAAGAAAAAGAACAGCACTTATCGTAAACATTCCATTTATTCTGTGTCACACAACTTGCACCCCATATCCAATCCGGACAATTTCTCTGCTAAGTGTGACTGCAACCATGTGTTGCGCCCACATAACCTCTCTAATACAGCCCCAGGAAACAGGGTTCTTTATTTGCAACATGTTATACTGATTTCCATCATTGCATGATATGTACTTATATTATTTATATGTGATTTTGAATTTCGAATTTGCGTCCCTCAGAGCCTAAGCGGCTTTGGGACGTTAAGACCCCATAAACCATAAAAAAACAAATTTCCTGCGCCATCAAACAACTCATCTTGCCCCGAAAGCTTTGTAATGTTTGCTTTTTGTTGTTATTCGTTCAAAGCAGGCAGCAATAAGCCTCATCACTCTGTGTGCCAAACAAGAGGCGACCCGATTTCTCCGAAATTATTGCAGCACGCAGATGTGGTTTTACGTTCTTCGAGATTGTCATAGGCGTTACAAGTGCCCTAGCCCAAAAGTTTTTCAATCGCCACCTTTGAAGTATACAATTAAAAGATGAAGTCAGGAGCAGGGGTACCTAAAATGACTTCATTGACGCAAACCAGGGGACCAACGTATTTACAGGACTACATTGCTAAGGTCGACGGACTCGTAGAAGCCCGAAATAGGTTCCGTGGGCGCGCTTCCTGCTGCGGGAATGGGGCAAACTTGTCTGCAGAGAGATATCAAAAAGTAGCGACAAATGGGGCATTGAAATAACGCCCAGTTTTGCTTCTACTGCGATCGCAGTAAATGTTATAGCACGCAAAAATTTCTTGGCAATATGCCAAACATGCAGAGGCAAAACACGACTTCCTGCATACGCAGCGGAATATAGCATCCGATTGCAGTTCATAGTTTTCGAACAGAATGTAGTTCACATCTAATACTAGTTACTTCATGAACATTTCTAGCGCAGCTGCTCATATCAAAGGTGATATAGCCACTGCAAAAACATTCTTTCGTATTACAACACCATTTTTTGTTACTTCAGTCACACGGAGCTTCCGTAAATGGCGCCAGCTACACCATCGTCGGAGTGAAAGAATTGTTCAGCGAGCACCTCCTTCGGCCAATAAATTATTTAAGCCAACACGTTCAACGAGCGACACGAGTAAATTTCCTGGAGGCCATCATGCGGCTGAACAATTGGTTAGGTTTGTAAGTGTTAAACGTCCCACGGAAACTCAGGTAATGAGGGATGCCGTAGTGAAGGGCTCCGGAAATTTAGACCACCAGGGGTTCTTTAACGAGCACTGAGATGGCATAGTAAACGGGCCTCTGGCATTTCGCCTTCTACGAAATGCGACCGCCACAGTCAGGCACGAACCCGCGTCTTTCGGGACAGCAGTCGAGCACCACATCCGCTGAGCCACCGCGGCGGCGGGCAGCTGAACTATTGTCGGAGGGACATAGTTGCGGACGCTCCGGCCCTGTATTTTTCTCCTCATTGCCAAACATACGTCGACGTCCAGTCTAGAGTCGCACAGAATATGCAGACGGCCTATTGTGGTTGTTCTGCTGTCAAGAAAATAGCACTCACGTGTGTCCTACTTCGTGGGCCATTATGCGAATCCCCCGGTAAGAGTAAGCAGTGTCCTCGCCCAGCTGCTGCCGATGGTGTGTGCATGCCGATGCAACAAAGGCGTAGCCTGAAAGGGATAGACATCCGTATAATTATTTATTAGATTTGGCTCACTATAGTTATCGACCGACAAACATTTTCTGTACGTCTCAATAAGCGCGGTTTTCTGCACTACATAGCTGCTTTTTCTTCTAGTGTGGAATCTCGGATCGCGCACTGAAATCCTTTTCTCTGTGTCGTTGGTAGCAGCAACGGCAGTTGAATAACTTTATTTGATCGCTTTGTCCATAAATGTTAAGCAAACCAAATAAGCCGAGGGTCATGGGGGCAGCCTTTTGGGTGATTGGGAAGACAATATTATCAGTATAAGAGCTTTGCTCTAAGAAAAATTGTTGATGGTTTCTTTCGGTTCTCACTTCGCCTCACTTTACACAGCACAGTATATTTGGGGTCCGTAGTTTTAAGCATGCATTTCCTTTTCATTTTTTGCATATTATGTAGAGCAGGAAGTGCTCAGGCAAACAGCCTATCCAAAAACATGGCGGGTTTTGTCGAAGCCTTCCGCATACCTACGCTACCGCCGCGCACCACACCAGTACGGCCGAGTAATAGGGAACATAAACCGCCAAATGATCCCACATCCACCTGACAGTTCCTTATTCACGCCGGCGAAGTTGACCATGAGCGTCTAACGCGTGTTAAACCTTTTTTATTCGTCGTCGCTGCGGCGTGTCCACTCGTGAGGCTTGGGAAGGGGTGTGTTTGCGGATGAGTGGCAACATGGACGTTTCACTGCAAAAGCAGCGTCTCAGCACAATAGATTTTCAGCCGAAAGGCTGCAGGCGTAATTTGTTTTCGATTCCTGGCATAAACTTCGTTTTACTAGCGAAGTGTACGATGATGGTTAACTGCCACACTATGGAAGGAAGTCGTCGTATCTCTCAATGCTTCCTTAGGTTTCAAAATTAAGATACTTCACGTACAAGGTGGGTCATGCAGTCTCGGTCACATTAAAATTGGTTCAACTAATTGATTTGAAATAAGGCTGTTTAGCAAAATCCAGTTTAGCAAAGTAATACGCTCTTAACATGTTCAACACCTACCCACAATTCTTCAATAAAACAAATCTTTGGTGGCCCCATGTGGTCCTCGTGATACGAAGCCCAATGTTACGGGTCCAGCTACATCCGACCAGTTTACAGAACAGTTGGCCTTGGTAAGTTTGGCGCAGGATATCCTCGACGCCTGAAGGTACGTCCCAGTAAAGTCGTTTTTCTTTCTCTCGAAAGTTTTGAAGCTTTTCTACAGCCGTACAGTTTACCACAGGCTAAAAATACCGCATTCTGCTTCGGCCTTTCGCCAGCGACATTAGGAGAGCAGGCAAATGGGCTATCAGCGCAAATAGTGCAAATGGTACTGGTAGCACAGATGGAACGGGCTCAACAATCCGTCATTCATTTCCGCTCACCTGATAGACTGCTCTCCCTTCGGCCTCCTTGTATGGCAACCATATCGCATCTAGAACAAGTAGTTATTTTACTCAGTATGCGCCGTGTAGTTGTGCAGAAGAAGCAGAAGTGGGCGCAGAGGTAGGTGCAGAGGTCAAGGTAATGACATTCCTCTTGCTACATGGATAAATCCGATTTTCACCTCTATCTTGCATGTACTTTTGTTAATCCAGGTTGGCTTTTATGGGTCAAGGTTTATACAGCCGAGTTCGAATATATCGAACACGGGTATTTTCAACTTTTATCTCTATGAAAGGCACAAATTATCCCGCTGAAAATCCCGCGTAAACGAATAGAAAAGTCGCGTATTATATCGTACTCTAATATCCCCTGTCGTTTTATATATGGAACTGCGCGTAGCGCCCTTGCAACTGGCACTTCTCCTAACGACTCTCTTCGATCGCTTTCGAGCACGAAGAGGGGTCGGTTGCGCGGCTCTGGGCATTTGCAAACAGCGTTGGCGCTGTGAAACAACTTGGAGAGAATAACATGGAGCGTGCTTGAGGGGGTCTCTAACGCCCTCTTGCAGTCATTTTCCACGCAGTGATGTCAAACTTAAGCCAACATGGGGTCCTCGCCTGGCGGGCTTCGCTTCCGAAGGCGTTGTGCAGACCAACTCCTCTTCACTTTTATTTAAATTATTCTAACCGTATTGTACTTGTAAAAAAATCAGAAATCTTATAGTAGCCTGTGACTAGTTCCCACACCGTCCGCAGCTCCTTGAACGGGAAGGTCAGGCCTAACAACGCCTAGCAAGAGTTAGGCGCATCGCTGCAAGAAGTGCATCACTAAGTGGGTGGGATGCATTCTTGGTTCTAGTTAGTGGGAAGTCTTAGCTTTGCAATTTCTTATGTATCAAGTTATCGCTCTATCGACTTGTTCGCGATTCCCTTCGGGATTGATGTATTCGGGTTCCTCTGTAATAGCATCCTAGTTTAAAAAAATTCTTCTGCTCGCTACTGAAGCTGACGACAGCGCACTTCTGCAGCTATTTTGGGAGCTGGGTGTTACCGATGCCAAGAGCTGTTTTCTTGAGCACTTAAACCAGAAATCATAAACTTAAATATGCGCCAATTTTTAAGTGATTGCGAAAGTCTTACATCACAAACTTATTAAATCTTGTTGCTGTCGTCGCGCAGCATAAAATGCGCCTTCCATACACCCGTTAAAGGCAACAGTTACTCGAGGGTAATAAATCAGAGCTATATTTCATATCAGCGCCAATAATGATCACTCACAAAAAAAATATTGTTAAGCAGTTGTATTGTGCCGAAATGGTCTCCAATGAAGCTCATTTCCTGTTCGTTTGTACGTAAGAACTTGCGGCTTAACTGACCCTGCTCGTCTAGTTTGCAACTTTTCTCCAGGTACTGTTCATTTGGTTTCCGTAGCCGAAGTGATGCTTGTCACACGTAACTTATTCTATGCTGCTGTATGAACCAGTGCAGAAAAACGTAATTAAGCAAGAAGAAGGCATTAAAGGCGCTCTTTTGTTTGCCAGTCTATTGCATGAATGCAAAGATGCTTGAGAGAGAGCAAGGATTTTTTGCACTTACCCCGTTAGAAAGTAAACCATGTCATATGCCCCATAAGTCTCATTGTTGGCTCCTACAAACTTTACAATCTTATAAAGAGAATCGAGGGCGTCTATTTCCGCAGATGATGATAAGTAGGTGTAGTATTGTGCTTCCTGTCGATACTATAAACAAAGATTAAGTCATATACCAATCATTAAGTACAAAAGAGTCGTACCAAAAATTAGACGAAATTCTTTCTTGTACTCTCGTAAGGAGGAAGTTTTCTGCCGTATTGTAGTATTTTTTTATGAAATGATTGTATTTTTTTCCTTATCGCGCTACGACAAGCGACAGTGCAATAGCACACAAAATTTGATTGTTAGAAACGATTTCTCTTACTGCAGGGTCATGTTCGAAAGAACTCAGACATTTTTAGTGAGGAAGCAAAATTTCCTGCTATATTTTTCGATAGCGATCATGTCAGTCATATCTTACGAAGTTTATAAACGGGGACAAGAAATATGTATTATCAGCACAGACGGACACATGGACAGACAAGGACGAGCCTTCCACGTATTTATAAAAGGCATTGAATCAGGGCTATTGTCCAGAAGACATCCGTGAAAAAATAGTTTCCATAGCGTGCATCTTGGTCTCTCGGTATTTCCGTGTTGATCGCAGCGCTTCCAAAAATGACGTATATGCAAAAACTAGCTCGATCCATCATCCTTCCAGGTATAATAATGTTTTAGAACAGGGACTCTGTGATATTTCCTTCGCAATTACTTTATTGTGATTACGGCTTTCAATAAAGCGTTTGAATCTGTGCACGCAGTGATAGCACCCTGTTGCATCAAATAACTGACACTACGCAAATCACTGCAAAAGATGCAAAGATGGAGCCCTTTTCAATTTTCACCCACGTCTTTTAACATTGTGCTTGAAGTCTGGCATGAGAACGCGGCCGCGGTCTCCTATTGCGGCAACAATTTCTTTTATCAACATTAAACAAACAGCACAAACCTTTAACGGATGCAATAAAACCCACAGGACAAGAGTACAATACAATAGAATTAGTGTTATCTTATTTTTCACCTCCAGTCCAGCGTGTTTGTTTTGTTTGCTTTACGATCGCAGATTATCTGCACCCTGAAATAACCACTCTTCCCTGGGCTTTTCATTTCTGTGAAGATACCTTTTTTGTTTACTCTTGCCTTTTTTTATAGGCCAACCCTCAGCGGTATCTTAGATCTTATTCAATTCCATTGCTAAACCTAAGGTTCTCACTTCTTTACGGCCATGATGACTGCAGTTTTACGAAAGATACATGCGCAAATCCCCGTACTATTGATTGTAGTCTGCGTTAAAGAGCTTCAGGTGGTCGATGTTATTCACGAGCTCTCCACTATTACATGTGTCCGAGCCTCCACTGTTGCTGTGTAACGTAGAAGTTCATACATCAATCATTCAAAGGCGTTCAGAATTCTGCATCCTCCACTTAGTATGCCCAAAAAGTGAGTGCAGAAAATATGTATCCGATACTCTTGACAAGCGGACCAAGATCTGAGCATTTAATACTCAAATTCGATTGTTTTAAACAAAAAAGGACGCAAAACGGGGAAATAAATGCTCAAATTCGCATAAACTACCAGGGCGGATCATCTAATGTTTTCTAATGCAAAAAAAGTTCCCCACAGTTCTATGGTGCTCTTCGCTTCTTCTGTGTAGTTCAGTGCCGATTGCCAAGGGTAAGCCACACACTTCTGTCCCCACAAGGCTATTTGGTTCTTGTATGAGGTTTGACGTCCCAAAGCGGCTGGAGCGAGCAACACACGTCTATTACGTTTTTGTGAGATATTATATCTCGCATGAATCTATCATATGTTTTCAAGCAGTGTGTTTGTGTTTAGTCTGCATGCACACTACATTGTGTGCAATTTTGGCTGTTGGTGTCTTCGCCCGTTTGTCGGTGACATTTGGTGGAGGTGCAATGTCCGATCCATGTACGCTGACCTCGAAGACACTTTTGACGTCAGTTCTAAGCGCGTGGCTACAACACCAGTCCACAAGGCGAGCCGCCGCCTGCGAGGCCTACAACCAGAGTTCGGCCAACTCGCAAGACCAGCAAGGGCCATGGCGTCCGCTACGGCTAGCCAGACAAGTCAGCATTCTGGGAATTCCCCGCCGTTCGTCCTTCACACGCCTCGGTCGCCCCCATCATTCCACGGTGAGAGGTTTGAGAACGTCGAAGACTGGTTGGCCAGCTTTGACCGAGTGGCGGGTTTCAATGAGTGGGATGGCGAGCGCAAGTTGCGCAACGTCTACTTTGCGCTGCAGCACTTGGCCAAAGCGTAGTTTGAGAACCACGAAGCTTCCTTTACCACCTAGGGGGCTTTTCGTCGAGAGCTGCTGGCGACATTTACCAGCACAGAAAGAAAAGAGAAGGCTGAAACCGCCCTGCGCTCAAGATCACAGCAGCCGAACGAGAGCGTCGCGATGTTCATAGAGGGCATAACACGACTGTTCAATCGGGCCGACCCTGCTATGCCCGAAGCTCAGAAGGTACGCCACTTAATGTGTGGCGTAAAAGAGCAGCTATTTGCCGGACTGGTCTGTGACCCGCCACGAACAGTGTCCGACTTCTCCAAGGAGGAAATGGATATCGAGCGCTCTCTGCAGGAACGAGGCGCCCACTACAGACGTCAGGCTACTGTAGCAGCCGCTTCCCAGTACACGCCGACGTCGCTGCCCGCCGAGGATCTTCGGGAGGTTGTAAGAACCCTCGTGCGCGAGGAACTGGGGAAACTTCGCTTTGAAGCTCCACAGGTCAGCGTCGCTGCCGTAACGGACGTGGTCCGCGAAGAAATCCAGCGAGTTGTGCAGCCACCCCCCGCTCCACACCCGGCGCCCTCCGTTATGACATACAGCGAGGCGCTACGAAGTCCCGGGCCAGCGATGCGAGCCTTTTTCCCCGTCGCTCCTTTGCCATGCCTGCAGGAGCCAGTCGCAACTTTACCATCCGTGCCGCAGGAGCTCAGGTCACCCGTGAGCAAAGCGCACGTTTGGCGTACGCCAAACAATCGGCCGCTCTGTTACCACTGTGGGGAGCCCGGCCACATCCTCCGCCACTGCCCCTACCGCAGAATGAGTTTAAGGGGGTTTCCACCTGACGCACCTCGACCACGCTACAGTTAAAGACCACGTGATATCGAACAGTACTTGGCTGATAACGTGCAATCTTCGACCACGCAGCGACGCCAGTCCCGATCGCCATCCTCAAGGCGGTTCTCTTCACCCGGCCGCCCGTCATCCTCTAGCCAGTTCAGAGGCACGTCCCCACGTCGGGAAAACTGAAGACGGCGTCCTCCGGGGGTAGGGCTGCCGCTACAGGACCGAGTCAAGAGCCTCCATCCGACGAATTGCCGCGACGCTCCGAAAGACGACGACCTGAACCGACGACCTGGGCGACGCTCTGCGACCGACTGGTCTCCGCCGAAATACCGGTATCCGCCGACAACCACGACGTTACCGCACTAGTGGATACCGGCGCCGATTTTTCTGTAATGAGCAGACGGTTAGCCACGGCCTTGAGGAAGGTTCTGACCCCTTGGTCTGGGCCGCAGATCCGGACAGCTGGTGGCCACGTGGTAACTCCGATCGGTGTCTGCACTTCGCGAATCCAGATCCTCGGTGTTACTTTCCCTGGCTGCTTTGCTGTGTTGCCCGAGTGCTCCAAAGACCTCATACTCGGTTTGGATTTCCCTCAGGAGTACGGGGTCGTTATCAACCTCCCGGAGCTAATAGTGTCGTTTTCCACCCAAGGCCCTGTCGACGACAATACCGTGTCACGCCAGACTAAGTTACGCGTCTGTGACGACCACATATTGATCCCGTCCAGAGCCAGCATGTTTGTTACCGTCGAGTGTGATAACAGCCCCAGCACTCGCGGAATCGCTGAAACCAACATCTCTCTGCTCCTGGGTAGGCAAGTCTTTGTAGCTCGCGGAATTATTGAATTGAACAGTGAGTGAACCGAACTTTCAATGACCAATTTTGGTTCTGAACCACAGTGTTTGCCTGGCAAAACAGCTATAGCGTATTTCGAAGAGCTTAGCGAATTCGCGGGACAGCACTCGCTGTCCGAAGTCCCGGCATCAGAGGAGGCATGACCACTCCCATAAAAACCGACGTGAACCCGAACCTCCCGTCTAACCAGAAACACTGCCTCGAGAGCATTATCGAATCTTTCCTCGACTGTTTTGCCTCGACCTCCAAGGTTGGGCAGACTCCGCTCATAAAGCACCGCATTATAGTTGACGCAGGCCAGCTACCGTTATGCCAGCCGCCTTATCGGATCTCTTCGAAGGAACGGGATGCCATTCGCCGAATTCATGTACGAATTCTGGGTGCTTCCTTTCGGCCTGTGCTCGGCTCCTGCTACCTTTCAGCGGATGATGAACAGCGTGCTTGCCGATCTAAAGTGGCAGTCCTGCCTAGTGTACCTAGATGACGTAGTCATTTTCTCCGCCACGTTCGAAGTGCACCTGAGGCGCCTGCCCGCTGTGTTCGCAGCAATTCGTTCGGCCAGTCCTTCCCTCAAGCCCGAAAAGGGTCACTTCGCCTTCCAGGAGTTGAAGTTTCTCGGCCACATCGTGAGCGCTAAGGGAGTCAGCCCTGACCTCGATAAGACAGCCGCCGTCACTGCTTTTCCCGTGCCAACCGATAAGCGCAGTGTGCGCCGCTTTCTGGGTCTCTGCGCCTATTATCGGCGTTTTGTGCCGAACTTCTCCCAGATCTGTGAGCCCCTCACCTGCCTCACGAAAGATGCCGAACCGTTCCTCTGGGGCCAGGAGCAACTACAGGCCTTCGAAGACCTTCGCATTCGTCTCCAGAGTACGCCCATCCTTAGCAACTACGATGACTCAGCCGACACGGAACTGCACACCGACGCCAGCAACATCGGCCTGGGTGCGGTCCTTGTGCAGTTGCAGGATGGTATCGAACGTGTCATCGCGTACGCAAGCCGCACCTTGTCACGCTCGGAGGCGAACTATGCCCTTTTAGAGTCGTCAGTGATCACCATTCGCTTTGTTGGCTGGCGAACCTCAAAGATCCCTCGGGACGGCTTGCACGCTGGAGCCTTCACCTTCAAGAGTTCGATGTCACCATCGTTTATAAGTCCGGCAGGAAGCACAGTGATGCCGACTGTCTGTCCCGTGCTCCTATCGAGGATAACCGAGCTGATCCCGACGACGATTCTATTTTTCTCGGCGCCATCTCCACGTCCGTCCTCACTCAACACCAAAGGGACGACAGTGAACTACGGCCTCTCATTGAGTATCTTGAAGGAAGCGCTGTGTCGCCCCGCGAATCTTCTCACGTGGACTGTCACCATACTGTTTGCGCGATGGCGTTCTGTATAAGAAAAACTACAACCCGACGGAAGCTGCCTATCTGCTCGTCGTACCTGGGGCCTTGCGCGGCGAAGTCCTGCAGGCGTGCTATGATGACCCATCTTCTGGTCACCTCAGTTTTTCCCGCACTTTGGCGCGGATACGCCAAAAGTACTACTTGCCCAGAGTTGCTGCAATTGTCCAGCGTTACGTCCGAACTTGCCGCGAGCGCCAACGTTGCAAGACGCCGCCGACTAAGCCAGCGGGACTACTAAAGCCTATTGATCCGCCCCAAGTCTCCTTCCACCAAGTCGGCATGGACTTACTGGGCCCATTTCCGGAGTCCCCGATGGGTAACCGCTACGTTGAGGTCGCCACCGACTACCTCACCCGGTACTGTGAAACTAAAGCTCTCCCTCGTGGTACCGCTGACGAAATTGCGAACATTTTCGTTCAAAACATTGTGCTTCGTCACGGTTCACCCGCCATAGTTTGAACTGACAGAGGAACGGCGTTCACCTCGGCCCTTACGCAGGAGGTTATGCGCCTGAGTGGCACCAGTCACCGCAAGACAACAGCTTACCACCCTCAAACGAACGGCCTCACCGAACGGCTCAACAAAACGATCGCCGACATGATTGCCATGTATGTTGACGCAGACCACCGCAACTGGGACGCCATACTCCCTTACGTCACATTTGCCTATAACACTGCTCTACAAGAAACGACACGCTTCACTCCATTTCGTTTAGTGCACGGTCGCGAAGCCACAACCATGCTGGACGCCGCGTTGCTCCCGACTATTAGTACCTCATCTGTTATGAATGCTGCACGATTCGTTCGTCACGCCGGGGCCGCCCGCCAACTCGCCCGACAGCGCATCCGGAACCAGCAAGCCCTCGACGCTCGCCGCTATAACCTCCGCCACCGAGCTGCTAGGTACCCCAGCCCAGCGAACCAAGTCTAGGTGTGGAGCCCAATCCGCATGCGTGGGCGCTCCGAAAAGCTAAAGCTTCTGCGCCGATATTTTGGCCCCTACGAGGTACTCCGCCAAGTCAGTGAGGTCAACTATGAAGTTCTCCCCCAAGGAACAGTTCGCTCCTCTAGACGGCCAACCCCCGAAGTCATCCATGTCGCACGGATAAAGCCTTACCACGCCCGCTAGCGCTTCAGGCGTGTCTACACCAGCCGCCGGAACATCGCTGTCCCTTGCCTTCCTGCTTCTCATTGTTGCGGCACCGAGTCGTTGCCCTTCAGAGAGGGGGAGTAATGCCACAGTACGAAGCAATCCAGTGGCGCCATACCGCGGCCGAACTGTTTTAGATCGGACTTGCCTTGCATTGCGCACTCGAGAGGATAGGGGATTCGTCTTCTTCCTTGCTCGAGCTCCCTGCGGTCAGGAACTTCCAGCACGCCTAATTAAACCTGGTTTGAGTGCTTCGCCCGTTTGTTGGTGACAATATGTTTTCAAGCAATGTGGTTGTGTTTAGTCTACATGCACACTACATTGCACACTACATTGTGTGCAATTTTGGCTGTCGGTGTCGTTTCCTTTTACATGATCCAAACACTTTATGCGCTCCCACTATTATAGTGTTACTGTTAATATTGGCAATAAATGCTTTATTTTGCGCTTCAAGGCTTTCTTCTCAGAAAATTGTCGCTCAAATTAGGTAAAAAATATTTTCTGGCCTCACTTAATTGTGTGAAGATGTGGCACAGATTGTTCCTCTATAGGAAAAAAGTCCTCTGTGTTGTTATAAAAATTCCCCACCGTAGGCCATAATTTTTGCCCTTGTCTTTTACTTCCTGGCTAATTAAAACTGTCATTTAGGTGCTTGCAATACAAAATGTTCTATGATCTCTATGCACTTTACATTCAGCTTGCAGAGAGCATAATTCATACCTGGGCGCTGCTAGAGCAGAAATGAGATAAATAAAGATCCTCGAGGGGCGTCTAAGATCATCTGTGACTGAGCTAACGGTGATAATGATAAAATTAGATCTAACACTAATGTGCATATTTTTAGTGATAGATCATATTGATCCTCTTGGCAAGAAACCCCACAGGCTGAGCACAATATCTTGCCATACCTGATGGTGCGATGCTTCTTTCATTGCGCGTGAAAAGTAGTCTTAAATGTTAAGTCAAACGGTTTTGCAAGAAGCTAAAAAATCCGTGCATTATGTACAGTTGAGGACATGAGCGTTCATGCCGTGCCGACATCTTGAGAAGCGAACCGATGATTTACAAATCATATTTCTAAAAACACCAATTCCTTTGCCTCAAAGCGACGTCCGGTGTCCACATCTCCAGAAAATTCCTCTGCACCACACCGTGCGGCCTGCTTGATGTCAGTCCTGAGGAACTGCCGTTGACTCGCGTTCGCATACGAATCGCACTAAACAGGCGGCTGGCGAAAAAAGTAACTTAGGTGGGAGATTTATTTTTGGACGAGGCATGTTGCCAGCCTGTAATCTTTTTTTTTTGTCTGGCTCAGTCCGCTCTATGAATTGGCAGGGAACACGAACAGAGCCCCTTTTTATCGTCGATATCACAGATGCTACATAACCAGTGTCGACACTTTCTGCAGGAGAATGATCGCTAATATCGCTCTGATGCTTTTTGTAGCCTCAGTGCAACCCCCTCACAGCCTCTTTAACACATGCTATAGGAAGGTAACCTGTTGGGCACATAATTCCACTCAATAAGCACGACAAAGCAGTCCTAAGCTCTAAACCCACATCACTAAAGTCGAAAAATTTAGCCAGCTTTGCTAATCACTACATACGATCACATGAAACGAGCAAGTACTCACGTCGCTAAGCTCAACGCCTCGGAATATGAGTTTAATTCTGGGGTTCCTCACTGTTAGGTAACGTATGTTAACCTGAAAAGAAAACAAACGGTATTTATTTGCCGCAGTTTAATGGGATTTGCCTTCATAATACGAAATCGCAACTTACAACATTGAATTCGATAAATAAGTACTTCATCATAAGCTTTGTGCTATTGAACTGGGCTTGAAAACTTGAGTCCACAACAACAAACAGCTCAGGGTTTACTTCTGTTACGCTGTATTTATCTGAAATGATAGCGTCATGTCATGTGCACTGTGAGCTGGTACAATATAGAGTCTCGTTACCTGGATCAAAACCACTGGAACGCGCAGACACGAGCATTGGTCTTTCATCCGGAATTTTACCTGGAACGTGAAAGTACATATGGACTGTGACCGCTGCAATTGCTCCTCCTGTTGTCAATCGAAAAAAAATCTCAAAGAGTAGCTCAGAATCTCCGCGATTAGTCTCATTTCTACTTTTTTTTGCTTAGTGCAAGTCTCTGAGCAATACGGAGTAACTGACAATATAATACTATAATAAGGGAGTAATTACTCATTGGCATCTGCCCTAGCACATCCATACGGCTACAAAGGAAACTATACAGCTTTCTGATAAACTTCGTAGTTAAAGAAAAATTTGTCTGGGTCCGGAGTTTGGACCCAGGACCGCCGCTTCACAGGAGCAGTCGCTCTACCAACTGAGCTAATAACCTTAAGGGCACGCTTATGGTAAGGCCAGAGCGAATTGATCAATAACTCGAAGTGGGAACGGTGCTGGTCAATTGTATACGAGAATTCCTCAAAGTGGAGTAGATCTGTAATTATCCACCCCGCTTTGGTGGATGGCAATGAGTAATTGCTCTATTGTTACAAATATACTCCACTTTAAGAGATTCTCCTAAACATTTGACCAGTATAACACTGCTTATGGTTACCAGTTTGCTTAAAAGAATTGACAACCAAATTCTATCAAGAATAATCTTATAATCCACAAAACGTGAAGAATGGTTTGCACATACCGTAAACATTATCGGAACCGGAGTCTTCAATAGCTTCAAGCATATGCGGGTGCAAGCCATTTTCCGAGCGTTCCGCGCCGACTATGGGCTTGATCTTCAAATTCGGACCAACGACTCCTTCCTGCAGGAAGAACTATCGGATGAGTTCATGCTCTGTCTCTTTATATCATGGCAAAGACACCGGCCAGCGCGCCAGTAGCTTGTGGCTGAGCACAGAGAACTCGAATGCGGAATACGCGCACACTCTTTATTAAAGCAAGCACAATAATACAAACCTTGTGGATCTTGTCAAGACCTACAATTGAACGTGGAAAGATTGTAACCTGTTCCAAAGCGAAAAATTTCATCACGTTACACTTAATAGTAACGCAAATTTCAGACACCTGTGGTGCTGCAAAATTGTGACGCTAGTGGGAGTGATAATAAATTCTGAGCCGGGCTGCCGTGTAGTAAAACGGAGTTTGCGGAGGGATGTCAGGTAGGCGAGTGTCAGATACGCACGTGCGTCTTCGTGGTTTTGCGCGTCACGTATTGTCACACATGACCACTAATCCTTTTACGCCGAGTGTACGCGCGAAGACTAAGTAATTCCCTGAAGTGGACTGTTCAGGTTAAAACAACATTTCGTTCGCCATCTAACAACGGTTTTGACAGGCGTGATCAAATGAGCGAGATATCTTGATAATCAGGAAAAAGAGCTATAGTCTTCCTAGTAAATTTTGAAGTTCAGCAGTGCGCAAATTGGTTTCAGTTAGTGAATTGTAGTAGGCGATCAGGGCGTGCAATATCAAATTTTAGGTTCGGATTAATGGTATCCACAATGGTCTCTACTATCGCTGACCGCACTTTTCAGTCTCCGTATAACACTGATGGATACAATCTAATTGATTGATTTGTGCCACCCTGCACGAAAGCAGCAATGCCGATGCTGTGCGCTGATTTTTCTCAAAAGCAGCAAAGCGCGTTTTAGTTTCGCTGGAGGCCTTTTGAATGTTTTTCTTCTGCACTTATTCCATGCTGATGGGAGTGTACCCGACTCAAAGGGACGAATAACACTCACGTGGTTAGCTAAAGAACAACCAGTAGCAGACAAGCTCACGGCACACAAGCATATGTAGAATGCACTTTAATTAATTCCAAGGGACGCACCAGGGTGGCATGTCCATCACCAGTTCGTAACAATCTGAACTGGCAGCTCTGCCATTAGGCAGCATTAGCTACTGCGCGGAAGTTACAGATAAAGTTCTTGTACGAAAAGAAATAGTATCACTTATAACACTGCTCGTATCAAAATAGCTCTGTTCTTCAGTGTTTTCAGTAAACCGGAAGCGTAGCCAAGTACCACAAATAAAGCAAAAACCGTAGATTCACTTCGTACCACTTTAAGTGTGCCGTCTTCTTCGGACAGAAAAACAGCCGCCAGGCGTCTTTTGTCATGGGACAAATCTTCCTGCAAGGCTTCGACGTCATACTGAAGAAAATAAAAAAAAAACAATCTATATAGCTGACACGAAATGTGACATAAAACACACGCTGTGGACGAAATAAAGAAACATCCTGTGCAAGGCGGTACTTGGCAAAAGGAAGTTTCATTCGTCGCGAATACCACACACCATCATAACTATTAAAGCGTGTTTGATCGCCAAGATTTTATTAGTCGTTCTTAAATCAAGGGCTTCCACTACCGTTGTACCGCGGACACCCATGCAGCAGTTCTTCGGCACAGAGAAGCGTAACTAGCGCCAGCGCTGAATAATAATGGACAACCCATCACAGTATCAAAATTTTGAGCACGAGACACGCGGCAGCTACTGACTAATGGCGTGCTAGGCATGCAGCCATAAGAGGCGAAGTATGCTGTACACTTGAAAAGGCCGAGGGGAGAACTTATGTTTTTGGTCAAGGATATTTGAGCACGGGACAAGCATTTTAAGAACATCTGCACAACCAAGTTTAATAAACTGTGCTTTCTGCGCTGAAAATAAAAAGTTCACCGTTAGGGGGCTAAACTGGAAGCACACCGCACTGTAGTTCGCCAAGTCTTTAAGTGCGCCTCTGCGCCATGGGACCCACACTATGTTACCGGAAATTGCTCAAGTAGAGCTTATTCAAAGACATGCTGCTAGATTTAATGCATCACACTGCAGATCTTATCCTTTGTTTCCTATATGCTGCAGCGACTGATTCGAGCCCTGTCAGTTTACGCCGAAAGATTGCCATGCTAAAATTGCTTTAACTGAGCTATCAGAACGGATTTGTTTTGCCGAGCAAATGTCATCTTTCCTCTCACAACACAGGCTATGTAGAATCAACCACTCGATCATTACTAGCCCCTACTTTGCGTGGACTAGGACATTTCATAAGCCTTTTTTGCTCTCCCAATTTGTTTATGGTTTATGGGGGTTTAACGTCCCAAAACGACTCCGGCTATGAGAGACACCGTAGTGAAGGGCTCCGGAAATTTTGACCACCTGGGGTTCCTTAACATGCACTGACATCACACAGCCCACGGGCCTCTAGAATTTCGCCTCCATCGAAATTCGAACGCTGCTGCCGGGATCGAACCCGCATCTTTCGGGCCGACGCTCCCAATTAAAGAGGGGAACTATCTGAAAGTGTCGGTTGTCGATTTTACTTTTGTAAATCCTGTTGTGAATTTATTGCCACTTAACTCGATGTAGCCATCTCTTGCTTGGGCAGCACTGCTGTCAGCAGCATTTCGATATAAGAAACAAACGAAGAAACAGAGCTAATTAAGACCTTGATATATCAGGCGAATTATTTACACAGCAATGTGGATGATCTATAGAATTGAAACTATGAAATATTTCCTGTTTTAAGCTTAGTTGATAAAAAGCCATGAGACAGTGTCCTCTTGAACACACGAAGAATAATTGTCAGGACGAAACTTAAGTGTCTTAAATGGACACCGTGTTTGCGTCTTCAAAGGAATGACTAAGCACTCTCTTATTTGAACATTGTGTTATTAAAAGAAAGAGAAGATACCTAGAAAAACGTTGAGTTTTAATGGCTTGTCGTACATTGTGTTTTTAGGTTTACTGCAACATGAGATATAAAAAACGAGCTCCGGCCCGTATCAGCTCCATAAGCGATGGTCAGCACATTCAAAATCGTGCAGCAAACAAACCATGGCGCCGATAAAATTGTTGTCAACAGGTGCTGGCGTGAAAGAAACAAAATCAGTATTTTTTCCAGATTTCAAGCTGTGATGTCTTTTCAGTTAATGAAGCTTTCCGGGGGAAACATCTGTTGTGGTGGTGTGGGTTTTGATGGTGGTCTGGGTTTTGATTTTATGAGGCTTACATCCCAAAGCGACCTAGGCTGTGAGGGACGCCATTGTGGAGGACGGCGAATAATTTTCACCATCCACGGTTCTTTAATGAGCCCTGACATTAAAGGCCACTGATGTGGCCCGTGATTCATTGTTCTTTAGCGTTTCGCCTATATTGAAATGCGACCCCTGCGGCCGGGTTCGAGCCTACATATTTCGGGTCAGCAGTCAAGCACCATAAGCACCGAGCTTCCGCGGCGGATTTCCGACATGATGGAAACAAACTTCTGAGCTTGCCGGCTTTCAAGAGTCTGAGGCACAGTGTCGTGGCTCAGCCCGTCAATTTATAATTGCGGTCTTCTCATGGCAACACTTCTGAGCGTAAAAACAGGTCGTGTATTGTCGGGGCAGCATTTTTGCTCATTTATTCGTCTTTAAGACATATTGAACTAGAGATGATTGCCGTAATGTTTTCATTTTATTATGTAGACTTGAAACTAAGACAATACATCGTACAATAGTGCTCCGATTTGTCATTCCCCTAATTTTCCAGCCAGTGCGCTACAGTCCAATGCAAACATATATTATGGGCTTCGAGGAAGGCTATTTCGCTTCGTCATCGTCAGAGGACCATGGTCAGTTCATATGAAACTACAAAGTTTCTCAGAAAGGTGTATAGCTTTCTTACGTAGCCGTATGACTCCTCTTGAGTGGATTCTAATGGGTAATTACTGCCTTACTGAAAATGTACTCCGCCTTGGGGATTACCATAAACATTGGATTAGAACCAGCATATACGTATTCGCAATGTCAGTAGACCACCGCGCCACTTGGCGGAGAGACAGAGAAACGCCAAGAAGAGGGTACAGCGGGCGAACGGACAGCAGCTCAACCCCATTTCACGCTTAGCCAGCGGTGTACGCTCCTCCATTTTCCTTTCTAAAAACATGGAGACGAAAAACGAAATCAAACAACTGCGTTGGTGCTTCAGTAAGCCGACCGAGTTGTCTACAACCATGTATTCTTCAATTCTAGCAAGTGTGTATTCATCAGAAGTATGGACAGGTTACGATGCTCCATACTGGTATGCGTGTCGCCCGTGAATGTCTTCAGTGCAGGTTTCACTGCCAGGGATTTGCTCTCAAGTATTGCGGTTAATCAAAACGCAGTTGTTTGGCCTGCTAAGGCAAAACGCTCATCATTTTGCTACAAGGTCTTAGCGACGCCTTCCAAAAGGACTGGTCCTGGAAGCGCAAAAGCCAGGTGGTCTACAAAAGTGTGATTTTTGTTTGCAAAACAACTTTTTTGAAGCATGGAACTAATAATGTGTGGGACCATCATCATCATCATCAGCCTGACTCCACCCACTTCAGGGCAAAGGCCTCTCCGATGTCTCTCCAATTAACCCTGCCCAATGAGTGGAATGGCGGTTATATTCTAAAAACCAGCAGAATCATATAAAACGATCTAGCATGGCGTGATATCTACCGCGGCCTCGACGACTTCTCTAATGTGCAGCGGGTGACGAATTCCGTTAATAATTTTCTCGTTAAGCTGCCAACTCTTGCGAGCACTACACTCAGGCTACATGAAACTATTTGGTCAAAATCCTCTTATTCGGCCGTCACTTACGCGATCGAATGCGTTTTTACGATCTTTGTGTTGCGCTTGAGCCACCAGACTGTGGTGTCCGGCGAGAGAATAAACCAGCATGCAAGCACCTCTAAATGTATACGATCCTCCGGAAGTTTTCGAAACGCAGAGTCAGTAAAAAAGCTGATTTTTTTTATCAACCAGAAGCTGCGGACTACAGCGTAAAGGGCATGCGCTGCGCGGGTCGCGCCGGGAACCACTCTATTAACTTCACAGCTACATGCTTAGACCGTTAAAAAATGTTTTCCCGTAGTATCCATGTTCGGAAGACTGCTGCGTGCGCCTGTGCATGAAAGGCATTTTTTAATGTGCTTAATCCAATTTTCATGCGCCAACACTGATAGAAGTTAAACATATAAAAGTGTTCCCTTAGAAACACTCTGCGCACCAAATGCTTGCCATACGTACTCGATCACGCGACACCGCGGCGTTCATGGACTAAGCGGGGCGATGTATGTTACAGTCAAACAAGGCAAGCTGAAATACCTTAACAGAGAAGTATGCGCAGCACTACTGTATGCACCTAACCGGTCGAAATCAGCTTTCGTCCCTCAGCAAATCATGCTATGTACGCACAATCTGCACTTCTCCGCCTTCAATTAAACATCAAGCCTCGGTCTGCCCTGCCTCAATGAGCCTCATTACATTTCCTGAGTGGCCATGTCAATTACAGTGGCACATGGTTGCTTACCAAATTCGGAGCACGTACACCATCAGCATTATGCTACAGCGCACATAGGTGAAACGGCGTTGCACTCTTCCAGGCAGCCATCTTTGATTTTGTCGTGTCCCCTATAGGCCAAGGAGATCGCGAATACTCTCCCGCGGAAATAAAGCGTATTCTTACAGTCCGTTGATGGTGGTATTTAGCACCTAGCATCCCAAAGCTGCACGGGGGATGTGCGAAAGACTAATTGGAAACGCCCGGAATTATACCGACCGCCAGGGCTCACTCAAAGTTTGCACGCTTCGCAGAGGATAGGAGTTCTTCTGCATTTCGCCTCCACCCGCCGCGGTGGCTCAGTGGTTAGGGTGCTCGACTACTGATCCGGAGTTCCCGGGTTCGAACCCGACCGCGGCGGCTGCCTTTTTATGGAGAAAAAACGCTAAGGCGCCCGTATGCTGTGCGATGTCAGTGCACGTTAAAGATCGCCAGGTGGTCGAAATTATACCGGAGCCCTCCACTACGGCACCTCTTTCTTCTTTTCTTCTTTCACTCCCTCCTTTATCCCTTTCATTGCGGCGTGGTTCAGGTGCCCAAGGATATATGAGACAGATACTGCGGCACTTCCTTTCCCCCAAACCAATTATTATTATTATTTCGCCTCCAGATAAATGCGACCAGCCCAGCCGGTGTTTCACCTCGCGGACTTCGGCTTAGCAGCAAAACCTCGAACCGCTGATGCACCGCGATGGGTGCAGCAGTAGATTCACTTGGCTCTAGAGTAATAAACAAAGGTTGTGCTTTAACATTCGTCGTGCAATATACCTTAGTAGAGTATCATACTGTGTTTGGGGTGTCAAGGTTCAAGTCTTCTTGGAAAAAATTTTTGGCACGCCTGTGACAGGTGACATTTTGCGGTTTCATATTTTTAAACATGCACCTTACGCTCGCGGCTCTCGTTCAATTCCTGTTATTTCAGTTTAGAGCGGTTTTTGCGTCTTCATCCCTTACTATAATGAAATACTAATGTCCAAAGCTGCTTTGTTTCTCAACGAGGTCACTACCATGGCCAACTCCTCTCGAATTCTTGTCATGTCGCAGCTACAGTTAATTTGTTCGAAATGTAGTAAGATGGCGAGAATATTTATCTTCGCCAGGCGGGAAAACCTTCTTTCACGCTTCTGCACTTTCAAGGAGGAGAAAAAATTCCTTACGTATGTATGCTGAGGAACGCCTTGGCGATACGTTCGTATGAAGAAGTCTTCGTGGAGGACAGAGCTCTGTTCCAGGTTGAGAGTTAAGTCCTCATTTATCTTCAGGACTCTAACACCTTCGTCTTTGCGTTCATCGAACAATTCCGGATAAACGATTGACTGATATGTCGGCACTGGAAGATATAGGTACAAGGCAAAGCAGATATAAACACTTCTGCAGGGGTTGTCTTATGATTACAGGTGACCTTGGTACTGCAGTGCATAAAGAGAGGGTTGAAAATAAAATTCATTAAAGAATACCTAACCTTTTGCGCTTCCAGCGTTTCAGTGATCATGCTAATATCTAAGCAAGGAATATGATTAGTACTCGATTGTTTCTCCTCATGGCATGCGCTATAAAAAAAAGTCAACATTGCGAAAACCCCCCCTCTGAAGAGTTATCGCAGTTATTTGCCACGCACAACATCTAAGCTGCAGTAATCCGCTCATAATATTGCGCAGTTCACGTAATATTTCTAAAACGAAGTGCACTCCCGCAAAGGCTATATTCTTATGCAACAAAACACACAGGCAGAAAATTTTAAACAAAATTATAACCTCCTACCTAGCCTCCGGACTCTCATCACCCTTACCTTGACGAGCACTAAACTAAGAACCCACCATACCCTCATCTGTCTTACCTGTCTGTTTATTCTACCTGAGTAAAGCCACATTTTCCTTGTGCATAATGCCCTTCGATGCCTTGCTTGCTGGCATGCTTCCTAATGTGACTATTCTTTCAATCTTAAGTAGGAACAATAATAGGGAAAATTTTTCGCTTGCAGCATCAATACTCACATCCGGCACCAAGGGACGCTATAAGCAGACACAAAAAATATGCAACAGAGGCTAAACCTAGATATTCCATTACTTATTTTATACGGAGCTGATTTCGCAGTGGCTTGCGGGGCAATACTGCACTGTGAGTAGTCAGCTGACGCTTGCGAAGAACCTGAAGATATGTTACGCTTGTGGATTATATATCTTGTTACTGCTTTTGTCATTGTGCAACCGGCCATTCGTCATCACATAAACGAGGCAGGAAAGGTTCAGTGTGATGACGTGCACGACTGATATTTTTCTTTTTGAAGGTAGTACATTGCCCCCCCCCCCCCCCCCCCCCCCGCAGGTTGAGCATCTAAAATAACGCATGAAATTTTCGAATAGCCTTTTTCTTTCATATAGGTAAAAGTAGAAAAATAAAAGCTGCAATTGAAGAAACTACTGCCATGCCTTCTGAAAGCAAGTTTGACTTGCCACACACTTTTGTTCTCGTGGTTCAATTGCCGCTCGAGAACTTTTACAAAAGGTGCAAATTTTTAATGAAGCGCTGGTGTGAACTGCTGACGTCTACTTCGCCCGACTACACCAATTACGACCTTCCTCGCACTGCTCAGTCCGTTGGTACGTTTCAGTGGTCAATTCGCCCTTAGCGAGGGACATCATTATCAAGAGCAGCACAGTTACTTCCACTGCAAGACAAAAGTCCTCTCAGGAATCACCTATTAGCCCCCCTCCTTTAGTGTCCAGCTGCAGTCACTGCATCTCTGCATATTTGCTAATCAAATCTCGCCACTTCAGTCTCCGTCGTTCTCGACTAAAGTTTTCTTTTCAGCGAGAACATCCCGCTACCATTAGGAACAGTCCGTCATCTCTTCGTGACATTATATGTCCCATTCGCTCTCATTTCCTTTTCATTCCAACCATCCCATCATTATTCTGTGGGTGTTCCCCAAATGACAGTCCTGTTTTCCTGACTGAAAATATTATCCAAACATTTTTTCCTGTACCTCGATGTCTAATTTAATGTTCTAAGTTGTTATTTGCAAACATATCAATTAGCCTCCCCGCCACTGCTCCACGTGTGTGTACAAAGTACAATTGCTATTCTAACGTACAGGCGCTATTCATGTACTGAGAGCGTCTGCCACAAATATTTCACCCTTCTTATTAGAGAGCTATTTATTTCTCCTGGTAAACACGTGCAGTCACTCCTTGCACCGAACAGATGGCCTCTTTTACACCTTCAGTACTTGGCCTTCGATGGTTGGTGAATTGCCGTTCTCTTACGAGACTCGTCACCATGACTAGTTTTCTTCGAAATAAATCTAATCACCCGTTATACTTGGCGTGCCGCCTTCTTAATTACGATGCTCACTTTAGCTAACCGCTATGTATGGGATGTTTCTATCAAAGCAATCAAACAACCTAAGGCACTCAGTGATAGCATAGCCTGGTAATATTTTAATGTTTTTAGATAGACTTCTTTCTCAAAAAGGTATAGTAGTGTGTAGAAATTTTCCGGAGCCCTCCACTACGGTGTCCCTCATAGCCAGATAGATAGATAGATAGATAGATAGATAGATAGATAGATAGATAGATAGATAGATAGATAGATAGATAGATAGATAGATAGATAGATAGATAGATAGATAGATAGATAGATAGATAGATAGATAGATAGATAGATAGATAGATAGATAGATAGATAGATAGATAGATAGATAGATAGATAGATAGATAGATAGATAGATAGATAGATAGATAGATAGATAGATAGATAGATAGATAGATAGATAGATAGATAGATAGATAGATAGATAGATAGATAGATAGATAGATAGATAGATAGATAGATAGATAGATAGATAGATAGATAGATAGATAGATAGATAGATAGATAGATAGATAGATAGATAGATAGATAGATAGATAGATAGATAGATAGATAGATAGATAGATAGATAGATAGATAGATAGATAGATAGATAGATAGATAGATAGATAGATAGATAGATAGATAGATAGATAGATAGATAGATAGATAGATAGATAGATAGATAGATAGATAGATAGATAGATAGATAGATAGATAGATAGATAGATAGATAGATAGATAGATAGATAGACAGACAGACAGACAGACAGACAGACAGACAGACAGACAGACAGACAGACAGACAGACAGACAGACAGACAGACAGACAGACAGACAGACAGACAGACAGACAGACAGACAGACAGACAGACAGACAGACAGACAGACAGACAGACAGACAGACAGACAGACAGACAGACAGACAGACAGACAGACAGACAGACAGACAGACAGACAGACAGACAGACAGACAGACAGACAGACAGACAGACAGACAGACAGACAGACAGACAGACAGACAGACAGACAGACAGACAGACAGACAGACAGACAGACAGACAGACAGACAGACAGACAGACAGACAGACAGACAGACAGACAGACAGACAGACAGACAGACAGACAGACAGACAGACAGACAGGCAGGCAGGCAGGCAGGCAGACAGACAGACAGACAGACAGACAGACAGACAGACAGACAGACAGACAGACAGACAGACAGACAGACAGACAGACAGACAGACAGACAGACAGACAGACAGACAGACAGACAGACAGATAAAGAGGAGGAGGGAAAGGCAGGGATATTAACCAGAAAGGGGTTCCGGCAGGCTACCCTGCACTGGGGAAGAGTAATTAGGAGACTGAAAGGAGGAAGAGAGAAGGAAAAAAGGCATAACGCACACACACAACGCTGTCACAATTTGTCACTCAATCCAGTCGCTCTCAAGTAGGCAAAGAGTGCCTTGTATGCCTTGAGGGCAGTCGACTGCTGCAGCCACAGACCGAGGATCTTTTGCTCTGTTAATGGGCGAGGATCGAGGCGGTCCAGGGAACAACACAGCGTATGACTTGCACTCGCAAATGCAGGGCACTCACAGAGATGAGCGGTGGTCTCCTTATAACCACAGCTTTCACAGGCAGGGCTGTCGGCCATCCCCATCCGGAAAGCATAGTAGTTCGTAAAAGCAACACCGATCCATAAACGGCATAACACTGTTGCTTCGCGACGTGCTAAGTTACGTGGAAGACGAAGGCGCAGTCCAGAGTCCAGTGCCTTGAGGCGGAGGTTGCAAAACTCTCCCGTGTTCCAAGCTGAAAGTACGAGCTTCAGCGCCAAAGGACGAAGGCCACATGCAACGTCAGGTCTTGATATTGGGATCCTCACTGGAAGTCCATCGTTGTGAGCAGAACGCGCAGCCGCATCGGCCTGGTGATTACCGTTAATGCCACAGTGTCCTGGCAGTCATTGAAAAATGATGTCATGACCTTTGGATACGGCGCCATGGTACAGTAGACGGATCTCAGCAACAATTTGTTCCGGCGACCCGCGGCGTAGCGCAGCTTAAAGGGCTGCTTTAGAGTCGGTGAAAGCCGTCCAGTCATGTGGAGGTTCTTGACTGATGAACTCTACCGCAGCCTGTAAGGCTGCGAGCTCCGCACCATTTGAAAATGTTGGATAGGTCGTCTTCACTTTCATGAAGATGGATCTGGCCGGTATCACCACCGACCCTGCAGAACTGGTCGAGTGAACTGATCGATCTGTGTAAACATGTATGCGGTGACTGTGGTAAGAAGGCAGGTGGTTCAAAGTCAGTTGTTTGAGAGCGGGCAGTGATAAACCAGCTTTCATCGTAATGCCAGGAATGTAGAGGTGAACTCGAGGTTCATGAAGACTCCATAAGGTTGAGCACGGACTTGACGCAGGGGTGAACTCCGATGGAAGATATGCGCGATGGGATTAAATGACTTTAGCGAATGCAGTATGCGGCCTAATTATTGGGAGTGTTGCGAGGTGAGGACAGGGAACCCGTGTGAGGTGCCAAGTATGTGTTCTCATGGTGTCAACAGCAATGTATGTAGTAACCGGATTTTCCCAGGCAGCAAGAACAGTTGCTGCTGTTGATGCACATTTAGGCAGTCCAAGGCAGACACGGAGAGCTTGCGCTTGCACACTTTCAAGAGTCTTGATATTTGTCTTTCGAATGAAACTGAATATCGGAAGACTGTACCACATGTAGCCCAGAAATAGGGAACGGTACAGTTGTAGCATCGAGCGCACAGATGCGCCCCAGGACTTTCCTCCGAGGAAGGAGAGGCCGTGGACAATCGCAATTAGTCTCCTCATGTCGTAGATATGTGGACTCCACGAGAGGTTCTTGTCGATGACAACACCAAGGAAGCAGTGGCTTCTCTCATAGGGAATGGCTTCGCCATTGATGCGAATGGTGTAACGTGGTGGCCGGAATTGCTTTAGGACGTTAAACCCCATAAACCATTAACTAGTTGCGAAGAAGGAATGGAGTGCAGGACTCCGAAGTAATTTCAACAATCTTGTGCCCTTTCATATACACTCACATCATATCACACAAGCAATTTACCATTCAACTTCTATGAAAATGCGGCCAACTCGTCTAATAGCATTTCACGAATCCGCGCTGAGCCGCCGAACCTCTCAGACCCAGCGGCGGATTCCAGAACTGAGCATCATCAAGAGGTTAAAAGCTGCAAATGCCAAGCGAATGTGAAGAGCCATATCTTTCACTTCTTTATGTACAAACTGACTAAAATGCCGAATTTGCACGTGTTTAGACTGAAGCACATAACTGATTTTCGAGCAACACTATTACTTCGGACTGATCTATAATCCATAGGGTTTCTCAGAGAACTGTACATTATAAATATCAAAAGCATGAGAAGAACAAACAACACACTTTGGCAATGTTATTTCGTTTTCGTGAGAAACTTTCCATAGTTTAGGTTTTCGGACATTCCCAGTATTATTATTCTGACAACTGTTTGAATCATCTCCAAGTTATTTTGTACAGGGGATCCGCTTTTAGTCGTTAACTATGGCATTTATTTTTTCGTTTCGATCTGTATTTATCAAATAAATGGCTAATAATTTTCTATCGCGAATCTGATTCTTGTGTCTGCGTGGGTGCAACGATACACACCATGCATAGGCGCAGTGAGAAACTTGTGGTTGTCTTTTGGGATTATGTTCAACAAATCGGCCTGTGTATCATTCGTCTCAACGAAATATCAGTACACACAACAAGCCAGGAAACTAATGCGCTAGCTATGAGCCTAGAATACTGCTTTCAGTCTTTTAGTAATGAGCAGGCAATTCGCCAAAACTTAGTCGCCGCCAGGAACAAACTGAGCAGGGGGTGTATATAAATCTGTCATACTGAATAAAGCGGTTCTTGTAGGTTGATTTGAATTGGCTTAAGCGGCGAAAGCTGAGAGTATGGTGCTGGAGATTGAAGTGCAGCATAACTTTGGCAATTGCAACGCCTGCTCAGTTTCCGATACCAGCTATTCGAGCAATGATATTTACAATCAGGGCATATTATAATATACTGTTGTTAGGTATGGATTAATATCTCGGTGCGAGATAGCTGCTGAATCATCAAGGAGAGCGGCAGCACAAAGCAACAAGGACGAAAGAGAGAGAGTGCGCTTCAGCGCTTTTCCTGTGTTGTCGTGTCTCTCTGTCGTCCTTGTTTCTTCGTGCTGCCGCTCTCCTTGATGTTGTTATGTAGCGTGCATAACTTTTCATAACTTTTTTTAGAATAATGAAACTCAAGCACGTTGTACGAAACCAAGAATCCTCACGTTCCGACAGTTTGTAAGATCCGGCCATAGACTTAAAAATAACCTTAGGCAAACTGATAGGCGTACATGTAGATTTTCTAATCTTAGGTGCCAAAAACTATTTCACTTGCCTTTGCATCATTATTTTCTTTGGATATTTGTCAATAAACTCCTCCCTGGAAAAATACTAGGTGATAATTGTGCTAATCACACTCCTTCCTCAAAAACGCGCTTAACCTTGAGAGGGGGGAGGGAATGATGCCCTTAAAACTATGCATAAACTTCGCATGCACTTCAAGTTGAACAATTTTCTTTCGTGCTACCATGAACCGGATGGACATCCTCGACAGCTTAGTTCACATTGCGACTGCCCAAGATAGGGAGCGGTGCCAGGTTCGATTCCCAGACGAGGACAAATTTTACTTCAGCTACAAGGTTCCCGCAAAAGCTGCATTAGTTTTACTTGTAACCGTATGGCTGCGCTTGAACCGATGCTAATGACTAATTGCTCCTTTGTTATTAGATTCCACCGTGTGAAGTTGCTACGAGGAACGCCTCCGTATGAATGAATAATAATAATAATAATAATTGGTTTTTGGAGGGAAAGGAAATGGCGCAGTATCTGTCTCATATATCGTTGGACACCTGAACCGCGCCGTAAGGGAAGGGTAAAAGAGGGAGTGAAAGAAGAAAGGAAGAGAGAGGTGCCGTAGTGGAGGACTCCGGAATAATTTCGACCACCTGGGGATCTTTAACGTGCACTGACATCGCACAGCACACGGGCGCCTTAGCGTTTTTCCTCCATAAAAACGCAGCCGCCGCGGTCGGGTTCGAACCCGGAATGAATGCAGTACTCACCTTAAACATAATTCTTCGCTTAAGAAGATCGAAGAGATATTAGCATTTTTTTCGATGCTACATCCACACAACACTTCCCGCCGTAGCTTTAAGCGCCCGGTTCTTGCCCCCATGCTAGCGCGTTATCTCCGACGAGTTTTAAGCCCGGCCGTCACGCTATTTTTTTGAAATTGCTAAATCTGCGTGTGCGTCAAGCACAGGCGATGCCCTACCGAGCAGATGTCCTTTTAGCAATAAATTGTGAATTTATTCTACACCTTTAAACTTCTAGCTATTACTCCTTCTTCGATGTGATGAGAGAACGCCGCATAATGATGTGGCGTCATGTTCAGATGAAGCACTTGAGAGTCCACGGTCATTGCGCCAGGACTCTACAACAGGAATCTGTCAAGACTTCACGGCTGGAGAAGTTCCAATTAGGTGCTGTCAGAAGCGGTACAAAGAACTGTCAAGCAAGCTTGCAGCGAACACAAGCAGCACGACACATAAACTTATTCGCCAGTTTTTGAATTGCATGAACCTAGGGTCATCATCATCAGCCTGACTATACCCACTGCAGGGCAAAGGTATCTCCCATGTTTCTCCAATTAACCCGGTCCTTTGCACGCTGCGCCCACCCTTTGCCAGCAAACTTCCTAATCTCATCCGCCCACCTAACCTTCTGCCGCCCCCTGCTACGCCTGCCTTCTCTTAGAATCCACTCCGTTACCTTTAAGCACCCACGGTGCCCTGCCCAAGCCCATTTCTTGCTCTTGATTTTGATTAGGATGTCATTAACACGCGTTTGTTCCCTCACCCACTCTGGCCCCTTCCGGTCCCTTAACGTTACACCTATCATTTTTCTTTCCATGGCTCGCAGCGTTGTCCTTAACTTTAGCGGGACCCTTTTCGTTAGCCTCCATTTTTTTCCCCCGTAGATGAGTACCGGTAAGATACAGCTGCTGTACACTTTTCTCTTGAGGGATATTGGTAACCTGCTATTCATGATCTGAGAGAACCTGCCATATGCACTCCACCCCATTCTTATCCTTCTGGTTATTACCCTCTCATGATCCGGATCAGCTGTCACTACCTGCCCTCTTTTACCACTTCCACCACTTCGCTACCAGTTGTGAACTCCTGTTCTCTTGCTAGAATGTTGGACATTGCTTTGGTTTTCTGCATGATAATTTTTACATCCACCGTTCTGCTCTGTCTAAGTCATTGATCATGATTTGCATTTCAACTACTAAGTGACTCAGCAAGGCAATGTCATCAGCAAATCGCAGGTTAAGAACTCTTCATTAAATATCATCCCAAATTGCTCCCAATACAGGCCTCGGAATACCTCCTGCAAACAGGCCGTGAATAGCATTGGCGAGATCGTGTCTCCTTGCCTCACGGCCTTTCTTATTGGAATTTTATTGCTGACTTCATGGAGGACTATGGTAGCTGTTTAGGTGCTATATATATCTTCCAGTATTTTGACATAAGGCTCTTTTACACACTGATTCCTCAATGCCTGTAGGACTGCTGAGGTTTCTATTGAGTCAAATGCTTGCTCGTAATCAATGAAGGCTATATATACGGGTTGGTTATATTCTGCGCATTTCTCTATCACCTGATTGATAGTAGTATAGCGTAATATCTTTTGAACCATTCATATGTCTACGTAAGTTTCAGCGCGTGTATTGGCACCTAACAATTCTGACGAAATCAGGTTGCTTGAATCCTGACATGTTTAAGCTATCAAAATATTGTCACGAGGTGGTGACGGGAACTCCGCCGCGGTCACGTAGCACCGACTGGGGTCCGGTCTTGAGGAAGGCACAGAGCAGCTCGTAAGAGAATACTTTAATAGGCTGGCTTACGCCCACTAAGAACAGCTCTGAAAACTCAGCGGCGGTGATAGCAGCGAACGTGCTCGGCGGTCGTCGACTAACAGAATGCCCGCCGCTCTTAGCCATGCTCGATTTTAAAGGCGGCAAGGAAAGTTCCAGAACATAGTAGGCACACTTGCGCGAGGCTAGGAAAAATCGAGATAACTCTGGTCGCGTCTCGCGTCCCAGAAAATTGATAATGCGGCGTGCCTGCCGCGATAAGATGATCCCCCAAGCGAAGCAGCGCCGGGGGGTGACTGAGCCAAAAGTTCGCCCCGCGAGCGAGAGCAGCAGGTTCCAGACAAAAAGCAAGCTTCGCGGCATTACTCCCCCCTTGAAGAAGCATCGACCCGATGCTTAAAAACAGGGATAACGGACATAAAGATACAGAGCATACAAAATAAATACTCATAATGTAAGCACAAAGAGTCATTAGCGCGAATTGTAAGGCTTCAGACGGGCGACGTGGACAACTTCTGAGAGTGTGCAGCGTCTCTGGGATGCTGTAACTCCGTCAGGGACGACTTCATAGTCCAGATTACCCAGTCTGCGAAGAATCTTGTACGGGCCGAAATAGCGGCGCAGAAGTTTTTCACTCAGTCCGCGGCAGCGAATCGGCGTCCAAACCCAAACTCTATCGCCTGGCTTGTATTGCACTGCGCGTCTTCGAAGATTGTAGCGTCAGGCGTCGGTGCGCTGCTGGTCTTGTATTCTCTCACGGGCAAGTCGTCGAGCTTGTTCTGCGATCTGCAGGTAGGCGGCGACGTCGAGGTTACTTTCGTCGGTAACGTCGGGCAGCATGGCGTCGAGTGTGGTCGTGGCCTCCCTCCCGTGGACGAGACTAAATGGTGTAATTTGGGTGGTCTCTTGCACAGCGGTGTTGTAGGCGAACACCACATAGGGAAGAATGACGTCCCATGTCTTGAGTTCTGCGTCTACGTACATAGAAAGCATATCGGCGATGGTCTTGTTGAGGCGTTCTGTAAGCCCGTTTGTCTGCGGATGGTGCGCAGTTGTTCTCCGGTGACTTGTATGGCTGTGCTGCAGAATGGCCTGGGTTAGCTCCGCCGTGAACGCTGTCCCCCTGTCTGTTATCAGTATTTTGGGGGCGCCGTGTCGTAAAAGAATGGATTCGACGAAGAATTTGGCGACTTCTGCTGCTGTGCCGTTCGGGAGGGCCTTTGCTTCGGCGTACCTGGTGAGATAATCGGTCGCCACAATAATCCACTTGTTGCCCGTCGTTGATGTTGGGAAGGGGCCAAGTAGGTCCATACCGACCTCCTGGAAAGGTCTTGATGGCGGTCGAATCGGCTGCAGGAACCCTGCTGGTCTTTTCGGTGGCGTTTTCCGGCGTTGGCATTCACGACAACTCTTAACGTAGTGCGCGACGTCGGAGGATAGACGAGGCCAGTAATCTCTCTCTTGGATTCGGCGGAGGGTGCGAGTAAACCCGAGGTGGCCAGCCATTGGTTCGTCATGCGAAGCCTGCAAAATTTCCTCCCGAAGGCTCTTCGGGACGACGAGAAGGTAGGCGGCCTTGTTCGGCGAGAAATTCTTCTTCACGACGATTCCCTGTTGCAGACAGTAGGACGATAGTCCACGCCTGAAGAAGGCAGGAGGTGAAGGAGACTTCCCCTCAAGATACTCGTACAGGCGCTGTAGGTCAGGATCAGATTGCTGCTGTCGTGCGAAGTCGCTGGAACTTAGCAGTCCAAGGAAAGCGTCGTCATCGTCTTTTGGCGGCGTGTCGACAGGGGCTCGTGACAGGCAGTCAGCGTCGGAGTGCTTTCGCCCAGACTTGGAGACCACCGTGACGTCGAATTCTTGGAGGCGCAAGCTCCATCGAGCGAGACGGCCAGAGGGGTCCTTCAAGTTAGCCAGCCAGCACAATGCATGGTGGTCGCTCACAACCTTGAACGGGCGTCCATACAAGTAGGGACGGAACTTCGATGTAGCCCAGACGATCGCAAGGCACTCCTTTTCAGTGGTCGAATAGTTCGCTTCTGCTTTCGACAATGAACGACTTGCATATGCTATTACTTTTTCGACTCCTTCGTTTTTCTGGACGAGCACGGCGCCTAGACCAAAGCTGCTTGCGTCGGTATGGATTTCTGTCTCGGCGTTTTCGTCAAAGTGCCCTAGCACCGGTGGAGACTGCAGGAGACGCTGAAGTTCGTTGAACGGTTCCGCTTGTGCCGAATTCCATGTGAATGGTACGTCTGCCTTGGAGAGCTTGGTCAGAGGTTCCACGACGCGCGAAGAATTCCTCACAAAGCGTCTGTAATAAGCACACAATCCCAGAAATCTGCGGACCGCCTTCTTGTCATGAGGCTGCGGGAAATTGGCAATGGCGGCTGTCTTCTGCGGGTCGGGGCGCACGCCGTCCTTGCTGATGATGTGGCCGAGAAACAATAGTTCGTGGTAGGCAAACCTGCACTTTTCAGGCTTCAGGGTAAGTCCGGATAACTTGATTGCGTCGAGTACTGCCTTCAGCCTCCGGAGGTGTTCCTCGAAGCTCGCTGCGAAGACTACAACGTCGTCTAGATAGACGAGACAGGTTTGCCATTTGAGGCCTGCCAACACTGTGTCCATTACCCTTTGGAAAGTTGCGGGTGCGGAGCAAAGCCCAAATGGCATGACTTTGAACTCGTACAGTCCGTCCGGTGTGATGAAGGCAGTCTTTTCCCGGTCTCTTTCGTCGACTTCAATCTGCCAATATCCACTCTTGAGATCCATCGACGAGAAATACTTGGCGTGGCAGAGCCTGTCCAGAGTGTCGTCGATCCTCGGGAGGGGGTAGACGTCTTTTTTCGTAATCTTGTTCAGTCGCCGATAATCGACGCAGAATCGAAGAGCACCGTCTTTCTTTCTCACTAGAACGACCGGTGCCGCCCATGGGCTCCTCGAAGGTTGGATGACGTCGTCGCGAAGCATTTCCCCTACTTGGTCCCGGATGGCCTGTCGTTCTCGCGGCGACACACGGTAAGGGCTTTGGCGGAGAGGTCTGGTTTGTTCGTCGGTTATAATTCGATGTTTGGCTATCGTCGTTTGTCGCACCTTTGATGACGAGGCGAAACATTCGCTGTAACTTTGAAGAAGAAGGTTGATTTTCTCTTGTCGGTCCCGGGGTAATGCTGGGTTGATGGCGAACGTGGGAGCATGGTCTTGCTTTAGGCTGTCATTTGCAGGTTCGTCGGAGATGATGAAGGCGTCCAGTAAATCAGTTGCTTCGTCCAAGAACGCAATTGTAGTGCCTCTGTTGAGGTGTCGGTATTCTTCGCTGAAGTTCGTGACCAGTACTTCGGCTTTTCCATGCCGCAAATGAGCGATGCCTCTTGCGACGCCAAGTCGTCTGTCTAAGAGCAACTGCGTGTTTCCCTCGATGATGCCTTCTGCGTCTTCGAAATTTCTTGCACAGATGGGGACGATGACGCTGGACCGGGGTGGGATGGTTAGTTCTTCATCGAGAACACTGAGGGCCTTTGACTGCTCTGGGGTCGTTTTCGGAGGTAAAGCTTCGTCCGTCGAAAGCGTGATGGACTTGGACTTGAGGTCGATGACTGCGCGGTGCTGTGTCAAGAAGTCCATCCCCAGAATGACGTCACGGGAACATTTCTGGAGTACGACGAATACTGTCGGATATGTGTGTCCGTTGACAGTCAGTCTCGCAGTGCACCTTCCTGATGGCGTGATGAGGTGTCCGCCTGCTGTGCGTATCTGCGGGCCATCCCAAGTCGTCGTCACTTTCTTGATCCGGTCGGCGAAGGAACCACTCAGCACGGAATAGTCAGCTCCCGTGTCGATTAGAGCAGTAACGTTTCGGCCGTCGACAGTCACCTCTAGATCGGAAGTCCTTGCTCTTGCGTTGCACGTAACTTTCGGCGTCGGGTCACGGCTTGGTCGGTGATTGCGACTGCGCCTGCAGGGGCTTGTCGATGTCGGTGGCCTGGGGGTCTCTAAGTTGCGTCGTGTCGTCGTCGGTGCGGCGTCGCCGTGAGTTCTCGTCGTTGGAGGGTCTTCGTTTTTTTGCCGGGAAGCAACCTCACCTCCTAAGGTTGCTGTTTTCAGTTTCCCCTGCGGGGGCTGGGGGACCTTCCTCGCACAGCCGCTGCGTAGCTGTGGCAGGGCGACGTGAAGCGCGAGGCTCGCGGCGAGGGTGAACGGGAAAATCGGCTCGACACGTATTCGTCGCGGCGCAGGTAGTCGTCGATTTCTTGTGGATGTTGGCCGAAGCGTGGTCGTGGTGCGTCAACGGCGAATCCGCGAAGACCGATGCGTCGGAACGGGCAGTGACGCAGGACGTGACCGGCTTCACCGCAGTGGAAGCACAGCGGACGGTTGTCACGGGTTCTCCAGGTGTCGCATTTCCTTGGGCGCGAACGTTGTTCGTAGGTCGGGTGGGCGGGGCCCGGAGGGCGGCGGTCCAGCACTGCTGGCTCACGTCGAATAGGGCTTGGGGTGGCACGTCGAGGCGCGGGCTTGCGTACTGCAGCGACGTAACTCATGGCTGGAGCTTGAGGTTCAGTCGTCGCAGAAGGGGAGCCAAGCGCATGCCGCACTTCTTCACGGACGACTTCCATCAGGCTCGCTACTTGAGGTTGTGAAGATGATGGCAGCAGCAGGCGTAGTTCTTCGCGGGCGATTTCACGGATGATCTCCCGCAAGTCGCTGGTTGTAGTCGTCGTGTCCGGAAAGCTGGAGCAGACCTGCGGTGGTCGGTTGTACTGCCTTGTGCGGGCGTCCAGGGTCTTCTCAATCGTTGACGCTTCTTCGGCGAATTCGGCGACAGTCTTGGGCGGATTTCGTACGAGGCCAGCGAAAAGAGACTCCTTTACGCCCCGCATTAGATATCCGGTTTTCTTCTCCTCCGTCATATTCGGGTCAGCTCGGCGGAAAAGACGCTGCATTTCTTCGACGTACATGCTGACAGTTTCATTTGGGTGCTGCATCCGCGAGTCCAGCAGCATCTGCGCCTTTTCCTTCCGGAGAATGTTGGTAAACGCCTTCACGACTTCAGACTTGAATAATTTCCAGGTCTTCAAGGTAGTCTCGTGGTTTTCGTCCCACGTTCTTGCAGGACCGTCAAGGGAAAGAAAACATAGCGGAGCTTCATGTCATCTTCCCACCTGTTAAATGTAGCCACGCGCTCAAAGTTGTCTATCCAATCTTCCGGGTCGTCGCCAGGGTAGCCGTGGAAGGTTGGAGGCACCCGTGGCTGGTGGAGCATGACAGGGGTGGACGTCGCTGGCTCGGTCATGGTGGGCGCTGGAGCTTGTTGTCGTTGTCGAGTAGGATCCGGTAGTAATCCGTGCTGAGCTTGCAGGCCTTGAAGACGGCGGCTGTGTCGTACCTCGGGATCTTCTTGGCTCTCGTTCTCTACGGTTGATCTTCCCGGTTGGGTTGGGTGCATGTACCCCGCACCTCCACCAGATGTCACGAGGTGGTGACGGGAACTCCGCCGGGGTCACGTAGCACCGACTGGGGTCCGGTCTTGAGGAAGGCACAGAGCAGCTCGTAAGAGAATACTTTAATAGGCTGGCTTACGCCCACTAAGAACAGCTCTGAAAACTCAGCGGCGGCGATAGCAGCGAACGTGCTCGGCGGTCGTCGACTAACAGAATGCCCGCCGCTCTTAGCCGTGCTCGATTTTAAAGGCGGCAAGGAAAGTTCCAGAACATAGTAGGCACACTTGCGCGAGGCTAGGAAAAATCGAGATAACTCTGGTCGCGTCTCGTGTCCCAGAAAATTGATAATGCGGCGTGCCTGCCGCGATAAGATGATCCCCCAAGCGAAGCAGCGCCGGGGGGTGACTGAGCCAAAAGTTCGCCCCGCGAGCGAGAGCAGCAGGTTCCAGACAAAAAGCAAGCTTCGCGGCAATATAATTTGTCGTGTCTCGTTACTCACCAAATGCCGGTAGCACCCAATTTCTTACTGGCAGCCCATCAAACGCCGACTGTTGTGAAATCAGTCGTGTTTAGGTGATTTCACTAGGACACCATCCACAACTTTTCAGAAAGCAGCCTTCAATATCCTCCTTAGCAAAGTGAGATCCCTGAGCAGGAAAGAGACCGTGCCAAAGAGGGAAGTTTACATCACAGCGATCAACCTCCACTTGTCAAACTGGCGTGGCCACTGCAACGCACGTTGGTGAAAAGACCCTGCATAGACATTGAATAACCGAAGATATTCTCTTGCCTTGCCCTCAGGCTCCTTCGCTGCATGTGGTAATAGGGAGATATTCTTTGTTCGGCGTCTTCGTCGTATGCTTTAGTTTAACGCTCTGTTCACGTATGCATATGTCAGAAGAAGCAAGGTTGGCCAACTCAAGCGACAGTTAGGCATCACAAATATTGTTGGAAGACGCCTGATTTTTAATTACAAAACAGTAGCTGGCCATATTGCTTCTGCTTTAAATTACGGCAACAACCAAGTCCTTAGACTATGTTGTGCTGGTTTCGACCTCTCTTATCAATTCTCTTGCATTGAACACATCGCACCAGCGAATAACACTGACAGTGGAACATCGTTGCAAAGGTTCAAATTCATTAAAGTTTTTTTTTGCATAATTCACTACGTACCAGTTAAAAACTAAGAAAACAAATAAACATCACCCGTGGATAAATCGCTACATGATTCATGCCAAGTGAAAAGTCAAGCGGCTCAAAAAAATTTGAAAAACAAAACCCAGTATCAAAGTAGGTTCTGTTCTCTCCGTTGCAATCAGTAAAATTAAATCAGAAGTAAAAGCCCCCAAAGTCAACTATTTTCCTTGGAAACTTGTTAGCTCCCTCAAAAGTTCCTCAAACGCACATAAAACCTAAACAACAAAATACGAAGATAGTCAGCACCAACGAAAGGAAATCCACATCCAACTAACTAAATTATTACTATCAATCAATCTTCACTACTGATGGTGGAAACATACTACACCTAACAGTTCCCAACACGTGTCTTGAGCCCCTTACAGTTGTCGAGGCTGGTGTGCTCAAGCTCTTGCTAAAATTAGATACTGGAATCGGATCTGGACCCGACAATATATGACGAAACCATTTCTAGCAGCATAAGCGGAATGGATAGCGAAGTACTTATTCCTTATTTTTAACAAATTTTAACCTTCACCTTCTCTTCCAGTAGACTGGAAATGGGCAAAAATAATTGCTGTTAAGAAATTGGGAGATAAAGATCGTCTGCAATTTTAGGCCAATTTCACTAACAAGTTCCGCATGTAGCCTACCGGAACAAATAATACTGAAACATATAATAACTTTCCTCGAATGCAAACAAACTGTGTCGCCGTTTCCACACTAATTTTGCAAAAAACTGTCTACCGTCACTCAACTTTTCGAACTAATATATGACATTTCGCAAGGCATCGGCCACCAAAAGTAAATTGACCTCATTTTACTGGACTTCACTAAAGCATTCGATCGTGTATCACATAAATAATTCTAACGTTAGAATCTACACTAGGCGAAGCATCAATGATTCACTAGATCAAAAGGCAGTTAACCAATCTCCGGAATAGCTGAAGATATGTCTGGTGTACCTCAGCGCTGCGTTCTCGCTCCTGTTTTCTTCATTATCTTCATCAATGATTTACCTGCTAGCATTCCAGTTTATATGAGGCGTTTTGCTGATAATTGCATTATTGCACCGTAAAATTAATTCGCCTGATGACCATGTAGCACTTAACAAAGCATTACAATCGATATCTGAATGTCGCACTAAATGGCAAATGAGTCTTAATATTGAAAAACCAGCCCTGTTACGAATTACAAGGACGCATAATGTGTCCGACTTTTCCTACAAAATGACAATATTCCGCTTCCCTAGTCACACAGCACAGATACCTTTGTGTAATTTTATCCTCTCATCTTAAATGGAACTCGCACGTCAACTGCATTAAATCATCAGCACTAAAACAACTTTTCTTTCTCGAGACGCGCGTCCAAGACGTGCTCTCAGAAGTAAATTACTTCCCTACATAAGTTTTGTAAGACCCGTACATGAATATGCGAATAGCCTGGTTTCCCTTTAAGGGCCTCTCACACTAGCCCAACATGACGGCGACGCAGACACGGCAACGACACCGATGATCGGCCGACCGGGTCGGGAGATCGTGTCTGTGGCAGACCACGCTGTCACACTATAGGCCGTAAACGACACCGACGCGACCGACGACCAGATGTCTTCGCAGTGTGACATGCTTTCACATCCGTGGCGCCGACAAAACCAATCTGTCGACAGTGCCTTCGCGAGGTCGGCCGCCTACAAAAAAAACATTCACCAGACACGCTGCAGCATCGATGCGAAACCGGCTAGGCTTAGCGACGACCAGGGCAGCCGGGAAACAGCGCAGTTCGTCGCTCGGCGCTCCCGCAGGCGGCGTCGTTGCCGAAAGCGCGGCTGTTGCGCAGGCATGCTATCGTTGCTCGAATATAGCAGGTAGCCTTTCTGGTAGCATGGCTGTTTTGTCTTTTTAGGTATGAACGTGAAATAAACCGAGCCTGCTCGCCTGCCGGCCAGGCTGGATCCCGTCCGCCGGCATAATAAAAATCAACTGAGGATAGTTTTTGACGCAAATCAGAAACGCTGGGATGGAGAAATGTGACAAATATATAATTTCTGAGTATCTTTGATCAACAACGAGTTGCTGGTTGAAGTGACAACTTTGATAAAAGCAAACTTTCTCGCCATAATCGCCTCGCAGCTGCCGCTGGCCCGCCGTTGCGGTCGGCTTGCTTGGCGCCCGCGTTTGTCCGCTAGCTCCGCAGCCGAACGCGTCGCGGAAATTGACCATAATTTGTTTATTGTGGTGAGATGATTCTGTTAACAGCAAAGCGATATTAAGAGTTGACGTTTTATTTTAGCGCAGGCTAACTGCGAAGCGGCGTCCGCTGCGGTTTCAATGCGAAAGAAGCTATAGGCCTAGCGACGACCAGGGCAACTATGCATCAGCGCTGTTCGTCGCCTTGTGTGACCGCGGGCGGCACCGTTGCCGAACGCTCGCTACTAGCGATAAGCATGCTTTGTCGCTGCTCAAGTATAGCAGGTGGCCTTTCTTATAATATGGCTATTTTGTCTTTTCTGGTGCGAACTTCAACACCAAGCCAAGTAGCTGTGGTCACTGCTGCGCGGTGGCAAAGGGTACGCTTTGAGCTCTAGTGCTTGAGGCGAGCGGCGCAGCGATGGTTGCTGCTCCGTGTGTCCCTGCTTGCATTGGGGCTGCATGTAGTTGGCTAGCGGTGAGCGGTGCAGCGCGCCGGCAGAGTTTTCGCACATGTCACCTGCTTGACTTCTATCGTGAGTGTCACACTTCTGACTGTTTTTCATATCCACTTCCGAAGCCAGCGAATCGCTCTGTTCTCGATGGCGTCAATGCTATAGCAGTAGGTTCTCGATCCGGAGGTCCCTAGTTCGAATCCGCGCTGTGGAGAGTTTATTATTATTTTAGCCTTAAATAATCCCTCCAGTCTTGTTTACACGTGAAAGACGAGATTTATTTTTCATGTCATGCCTTTCTGACCCAGCAATCAGTGCCGATAAGTAATAGGCTGCACTCAATCTATGTTCATAATCACGATTGTTATCGAGTTTGTTTTACTATGGTGGTATTTATATAAAAGTGTAAAAATGAAGTGGTCCCGGCCCATGACTTTCACGCAGCAGGAAATGTCAAACGAAAATTGAGAACGAGAAGGGGCCAAGTCGGCGGGAGGTCTCGCACGTTGTCTCGCTAGTGTGACAGGAGAGTTGGCGGACCATCGACCAACTGCCGTCTTGTGGGAAACCTTAAGCTGACGACGACACTCGGTCGACGGTTTGGTTGTCGCAGTGTGACATAGAGCCAGACATCCCGACGACGCGTTTTTGGCGGACCGAATCGGCCGACTGTTGGCCTAGTGTGATAGGCCCATTACAGAAAAAAGAATAACCAAACTACTAATTAACAAAGTAGCGAACGCTGAGAGGAAAGCTGTAAGACTTAGCTGTAACAAATGCAGGCAGAATGACTCGCCCACAAAACTGATAAACAACGCTGGAATACTAGCGTTGCAAAACCGCGCCAGGCTTGCACGACAAAAACTACTTTATCAACAAATACATAACATGGTGAACACAGATAGGGCAAGGTATATTTCAAAATCAGGAACAAGAATAACGCGACATGAGCGCTCGCAATCACAGGAATAATCTCGATTGACCAGGCTGTCTTAGACATTCAATTTTTCAGTTAGCCGTTAGAGAATAAAATAACCTACCATCGTGTATAGCTAGCTCATCTTTAAAAAAACATTTCAGAGACATATGAAGCACACCTGCTAGTTGTGCAATGGGACATACCCAACAATTCTGTACAAAAGCATTTTTGAGCGGGAAACCCTTTATGAAAGCAAGTTTTTTATGCAATGGAAGATTTCACTGTAACAATCAATATATCCGCAGATGACCCGACGTCAGTTATGTATATCTTATAACGTTTTGTAGCGATGGCTACATTACGGCAGCATTTCGAGCCTTCAGCTGGCGGCGCCGTGGTGGTGGCGGCGCCGCCACGCTGTCATGCGGTTGGTCACGTGGTGCGGAGCAGCTGCCGGCAGCGTGGCGCCATGGCTGATCACGTGGTTCGTCACCTGGTTGTTCATGTGACCAGCCACGTGGTGCGTAGCAGCTGCTGCTGCCGGCGGCGCGACGCGCCAGCGAAACCGAACTGCAACAGCTTTGCGTATGCGCCGTGTCAAGTGGGAAGGAGGTGAAGAAGGAACGCCCTGCGAAACGGCGCGGAAAAAACTGACTTTGCAATTCAACTGAGCTAGTTCCACTCAGCCAGCTGTAGATATCGCGTAACTCCAGGTTTAACGACAGCTAAACCACCGTCAACTTTTTTGCTATCGTGTAAACCGTTCCTCGTTGATTTTCTATGGCACTCTTAATTGTTCGATGCGATTGATTGAAACACTTCAAAAGAAATATTTTGCTACATATCAGAATGTACGATTACATTCAAGATTTACATAAAAGAGCCTTTCAATTTTTCAAATTTAAAAAAAAAATTTCCTGAGACTGTTGGACATGTTCATCATATGCAGTGGTCTATCTTTAAAAAATAAAAAAAGATTATTTTCTTATGTAAAATGCATCATGCTGTTTTTTGACATATTTACTTGTTACATCCATGTTATTCGTCACCAGTTATTATTATTGCTATTAACTGAACAGCCTCTTTCACATTCTGTTGAACTGCTGTGTATTATGTACATGAAGACCAGAACACTTTATTTTCACATGTGCGGAATAGGCAACCCGCCAAAAGCTATAAAAATGTCTTGAAAATGGCGGTGGCCTTTATAAAAGCCACTTGAAAAAATACGACATATGCAGCGAGGGCAGGTCGTACACGAGCGCACTGGTGGCCAATTATGGGCAAAAAGAAGAAGTAAATATCCTCGTGCAGGAGTACAACAAACGTGAGGAATTATGAACTACATAGAAAACACTTTAGGGGCAAAAAATAAAGGCACACAATTAAAGTGTCACACGCCAACGCCAGTTCTTCCCCCATGGAAGTTTGTACAGCTCAGCGACAACAAGCCAACAGATAATCGCCGGCCAACATCTGCTAATTCGGCATCGTTGCTTCGCCATAAATTTGAGGAACAAGATGCTTGCCTGCCTGATGGATCCATTGTTGTCTACGTAGACGCAAGAATACAAGACTGCCCGGGCAGACCAGCCCAGAATCAAACCTCTCGGTTTCAGCTTACGGAACCCCCTTCGTCTCTTTGTGCTGAGCTCGTTGCAGTTCAGGAAGCACTCTGCTCCGTGGCCAACATAACTATGCTCCCTGCGGCCCGCGTTGTCATCCGCACTGACGCCCTTCAAGTTGTCCGGTTGCTACGACGTGTTAGCCGCTGTCCAACGATATGTCATAACATCCACCGGCTCGCAGCACGCATCCTGCAGCCAGTACGCACTGAGTGGTTCCCACGGGATCTGCTGACCTATCAAAGCCAGGCAGATTTAGCCACCCGCCTTGCGAATACAAACTCATCACCGCCTCGGCTCCTTCATTTGGACAATTTTACCCTCCTATCATCAAGAAAGGAACTCCTCCGGGGCCGCACACGTGCTCTCATCCCTCCGTGTGCGGTAACCCTCCCCAGCGGTCTTACCCGGGCAGAGGAGGTTCCCCTTAGGAGGATCCGGGTCGGGGTTGCCCTCGCACCCGCCATAACTCGGAAGTGGCCTCAGTACTGAGAATTGCTTCCTCGGCCAGGGTGCCCGATATGTAAACACGAGGACATTGAGGCCGACATTCATCACTTACTGTGGGACTGCCCAGCTCTCAAGCCTACAAGGATCCGGCACCTGACGGTAGCAGGTCTTTCACCAAGCAACCCTGCTTCATACATTGCCTGGACGCAGGGACCGTACCATCTTTCTCTACTGAACTTCATCAAATCAGCTAACCTTTCTTCCATTCATTTCATGTCTACTACATCATTCATCGCACCTTCAACCATCATTGGTGCCCTGGGACAATAAATTTCGCTTAAAGAAAGTGTCACACGCTTACAAAGTACAATTCGAAATCATGTCTCGGTAGGTTACACAAACTTAGTCGGCTATATTCGTACCTGATAAGAACGTAAAATATTAAATGTTTGCTTACTGTAATTTGTTCCTGTGCATGGAAGTGACCATTTCTCAGTGGATCGGGTTTGTACATAATTTTCCTTCGGCTTTTACATTGCGGTATTAAGCAAACTGTTACAAATAAATTGCGAAAAAAATTGTAGGTAGTATAATAGACGACACTAGTCAAAAACATTTGCGCGGATAACTTGGAATTTGGTGAACAAATCAGATGTATGGGCAGTAAAACTAGCACCTGCGATAAACCTGCTAGCTTCTTTTCAAGAATTACAATGTTCTGAAGATTCGTTTTAGAAGAGACTAATTGCTTGGCTGGAGATGGTCCAAAATAATGGCGGGCGTTTTATTTTATCTAACTTTAATTGTGGCGCAATCGTAACGAGCATGAAAACTTACCTCTTTTTCCAGGCTTCGGCATGCGCCACAAAACAATTCCTCTGAGTGATTTTCATAAACTGTACCATCATTCCACTCTACAGAACGCACTCACTGCTCGACACTACTACGTTTCAAACCGCAGCGATCGTAGCCACAGGGTCGAAATTCCAATATTTAACACCTTATCAGAATTTCAGTGATGCCAACATTTTCGCAACGCACTAGCTGACATTGCATAAAAAAAATTTTCTAACGCTCATTGTTCTTGTTTATACATTTCTTGTTTGTAACAACTCCCTCTCTTAACACCTCAAGCCCTCAGGGTACAATAAATAAAATAAATAAATGTGGTGGCCCTATCTAGGTGGCAGTAGTTAAGATGTGACTGAAATAGGGCCTGATAAATTATTAGTTTTAGACATGGACGAAATACAGTTGCTTTGTTGTATTGTATATTTTGCCCTTCCTAAAACGACCCCAACTGGGATTGTCAGTATTTATGAATAACTAAAATAAATTTTTGGATAACATATATTTATACGAATGTTTGGAAAAACACCATAACTTTCTTTAAAAAGATAGGGATGAGGTCATGCCTTTCTTGATTTAGACAAGTTCGCTTTTTTTAATAAAAAATCATCCACCTTGTACAAAAGTCATGTTATCAGCCGATTCAAGATATGCATTAACATTTCGCTGAAGGTAGTACAATTTCTTTTTCCTAACAATTCGCTACCAGAACCAGCTTCTTTCTCATTCTTTGCTCGTTTTGTGCTCTCAAGGGTTGCATCTTTATTGCTGTGTAAGGGAATTACCACATCCCTTTGAGTGGGTTGCCGAGGCTTCTACTTAAGTAAATGCTTTCGCGAATTGTATGAAGGCTATATAAAGATGATCGCTGCATTCAGTCTATTTCTCTGTAACTATAATCAGGGTGCGAACGTGGGTCAATATTCAGTGCGCGCTCTCTAAACTAACATGTTCCCTCTGCAAACGAACATGTGCCCTTAGCGATTATCTATTATAAATACTGTGTAAACAATGGCTATGGCACTAATTAGTCAAGGACATTACATGCTCTTTCCCTAGGACCAGGACAACGTTAGCATTCTTCCATGCTAGCTGTAAGCTAATGTCTATAAATTGTGATAAGCTTTACTAGCAGAACGCATCACCCACATTTCAACATTCCCGCACTCACTAATTCCTCCGGGCGCTTCCCTTCTCTGCATGGCTTGTAAGGCTTTTCCGAATTCTGCCTTCACTAGCCGCACGATATCCATGTACTTGCCCGTTCACCCCTGTCGTTAGAATCATCGATCTTTCCATTACAATAAAAATCGGCGTTGAATTCCTCAGTTACTCTAATGATCGAATCCATATCGGCAATGAAATGTTACTCTTTGTACATCAGTGGATTTGTGTCTGTTTTTTCCATGTCTAATCTTCCCTCTACCAACTTTGGGCATCGTTTTACTGATGTCCTCCGATGTTTCAAGGAGAAGTATTTCAATAATGGTAAGTGCACTGAGACAGTTTGCAATATTTTGCACAACTCATGGTCTTGTGGCCGACCAGAAGACGAGAAATTGTGCAGTGGTGCAGGCAGAAGTGCTCGGGCCAGGCCATCCGCCATTAAACCATACTGTAACAATCTGTCGTCTCATCTCACTCATCGGCTTGCCGTCACGTAACATTCGCATGGATAATGTGTGCAACATAACTACATTAAAAGTGAGCAGCTGCCATTTGACTGTCCTTGGCTATGTGGGCAAACGTGCGGATTACCCAGCAGGAGAATAGGAAGGCGCGCCAAATTCACAAAGCGAGAACCTAGGCACTGCCCTGACATAGCACGTCTATAGATTACAATCAGGTGGGCACTGTGATGACGTCACAACGCCACTGGGAATTTTCGGGGATTTCTCGCTCATGGACAACGGCATCGACGTCGGGAATAGACGCAGACGACGACACCGTCATTTGTGCAACACGGACTTCTTAACGGTGGCGTTAAAAGCTGCCAGGCGATGAATATCAAATGTGCTGGGCCAACTTGGAACATCGGTAATCGTTTTAGAAACTCCGCAGAGCAGTTTCTAAACACGTGTGTTAGACGCCAGTAATTAACTGCATAGGAAACATGTAATGGCTTGTAGAGTACACCCATAATATGCCGACGCAGGTGACAGGCTACGCGCTGATTCCTGAGTGTCGACTAGACATACAGCTCACACGACGGATGACGAAGGCTTTTTAAAGGCGCTTGTGACATTTATCCGAACATCGCTTTCAATGCCTTTTGAACAGAAACGTGCGCTTAGTGTGAGTTTTACGCTGGCGCTTTAAGTCGGCAGATCGCCGGACACACTGGAGACCAATATTCACTATTCGCTACATCACGCGACATCGTCTGCACTTGCTGCTTTTCCCGCCCTTTTAACACCCGTCCCGTAACTCTTACTTCAGCCGTCCCTAGGCACATTGTGATGTGAGAAGACGCTGCATCAGGTTTTGTATGACGTTTCAGCGGTCATGCTGCCTTCTTTCATGCTTCTTTCAGGCCAGTAAAGAAAGTAATTATCTATAGATTTAGGCCTTATGTAAACTAAAAGCGCAATTTCTCCCTTATGTCTTTTTAAACCAATTAAATACGTAAAGTGCGTAAGCCTATTCTAACAAACCTCGACAAGGGCTCATCAATCATTGAATGTTCTGTTCAACGCTATACTGCACGTTAAAGATCGGCTAAATGGAGCGATTGAACGCCAGAAATTCGCCTAACTCCATCCAGCAGCGCTCACTTAGTTTCGGTGGGGACAAATACGCCGGCACCCGTCCGATGAGAACCGAAGTGACTGTTGACGCGACCCGTTAGCGATACCCAAAGCCCTATGCTAATCTGGTTTGACAGGCCCTCGCGGGGGCTCAGTGGTTACGGGGTTACGGTGCTCCGCTGCTGGCCCGAAACGCGCGGGTTCGGTCCCGGCAGCGGCGGTCGAATTTCGATGGAGGCGAAATTCTAGACGTCCATGCACTGTGCGATGTCAGTGCACGTTAAAGAATCCCAGGTGGTCGAAATTTCCTGAGCCCTTCACTTACGGCGTCTCTCATAGCCTTACTCGCTTTGGGACGTTCATCATCATCGTCATCAGCCTGCCTACACCCACTGCAAGGCAAAGGCCTCTCCCATGTCTCTGCAGTTAACCCTGTCCTTTGCCAGCTGCGCCCACCCTATGCCAACAAACTTCTTCATCTCTTCCGCCCATCTAACCTTCTGCCTTCCCGTGCTACGCTTGCCTTCTCTTGGAATCCATTCCGTTACCCTCAAGGACCAGCGGTTATCTTGCCTTCGCATTACATCCCCTGCCCAAGCCCATTTCTTCCTCTTTATTTCGAATAGGATGCAATTAACACGTCTTTTTTCTCTCACCCACTCTGCTCGCTTCCGGTCTCTTAACGTTACACCTCTCATTTTTCTTTCCATGTCTCGCTGCGTTGTCCTTAACTTAAGCTGAACCCGTTTCACTAGCTTCCACATTTCCGTCACGTAAGTGAGTACCGGTAAGATACAGCTCTTGTACACTTTTCTCTAGAGGAATATTGGTAAACTGCCATTCATAATGTGGGAGAACCGGCCATGTGCGCTCCACCTAATTCTTATCCTTCTAGTTATTTCCCCCTCATCTTATGTTCCGGATCAGCTGTCACTACCTGCCCTAAGTAGACATTCCTTTACCAATTCCAACACCTTGCTGCCAATTGTAATTTGCTGTTCTTTTGCTAGGCTCTAGATGGAGGCGGAATTGTAGAGACCCGTGTACTGCGCGATGTCAGTGCATGTTAAAGAACCCCCCTTGTTTCAAATTTGGTCGAAAAAGCCTGAGTCCCTTTGGAAATTTAAACCCCATAAACCTACATCTGTTGAAGATTACCTTGGTTTTGTGCATGTTAATTTTTATACCCACCATTCTGCTATGCCTATCTAACTCATTGATCATAATTTCCAGTTCACCTCCTGAGTGACTCAGCAAGGTAATGTCATCAGCAAATAGCAGATTAATTAGGTAGTGTCCATTAACTCTTATTCCCAACTGTTCCCATTTCAGGCGTCGGAATACCTCCTGTGAACAGGCGGTGAATAGCATTGGCGAGATCGTTTCTTTTTGCCTGACGCCCTTCCTTATTGGAATTTTATTTCTGAGTTTATAGAGGACTATGGTAGCTCTTTATTTGCTATATATATTTTACAGTATTTTGACATAAGGCTTTTCTACAGCCTGATTCCACAATGCCTGGATGACTGATGAGGTTTCCAATGAGTGAAATGCTTTCTCGTAATCAATGAAGGGAAGCACTTGTCCCGTTTATCTTCTGTCCCGTATCTGTTTTTTTCTCGCTCTACAAGCATCCCCTCAAATACTATGTATAGAGGTGGGTTATATTATGCGCATTTCTCTATCACCTGGTTGATAGTGTGAATATAATCTGTTGTGGAATATCCTTTACGAAAGCCTGCCTGATCAGTTGGTTGATTAAAATCTACGGTTGCCCTGACTCTATTAGCGATTACCTTAGTCCATATCTTGTAGAGAACTGACAGTAAGCTGATCGGTCTCTACTTTTTCCAGTCCTGGGCGTCTTATCTGATGAAGTAAGATAATGTTTGCGTTCTTCCAATCTTCTGGTGCGATGGAGGTCGTAAGGCATTGCATATACAGGGTGGCTAGTTTTTCTACCACAGTCTCCCCTCTGTCTTTCTCGGCTGGTACCTGATCCTCACCAGCTGCTTTTCCCCTTTGCATTGCTCCTAAGGTTTTCTTCACTTTCTTTTTCGTTACTCGCGGTATGATGCATTGCTGTTCGCTACACTCTCACTAACTTTCTGATTTTATTGGCTACTGTACAGATTTGTGTGACTCTTCGGCTACTTTAGCTATCTTATCCATATTGCTAATGGCATTGCCCTCCTCGTCTCTTAACGCATATATCTGCTTTTTACCTAGGCCTAGTTTCTTCTTCACCGCTTGTAGGCTACCTCCTTTCTTAAGAGCATGCTCGATTCTCTCTATATTAAACTTCCTTATGTCGGCTACCTTGCACTTGTTTTTAACTTTGATATCTCTGCTAGTTCTATTCTGTCGGTAGGGTTAGACGCCCTCATGCTTTAGCGTTTCTTATCAAATCTTTCGTCTCCTGAGATAGCTTGCAGGACGTTAAACCGCTTAAACCATAAACTATCAGGTTTGACAGCTTTCACCGGCTCCCACCATTATGTCCCCTATAGCCCACCAGCTACGTAGTAAGCAGGGAACACAACCGTAATTATCGGCAAATTAAAAGCCTCAGGAAGAACGAAGTTTCGCCTTTGTTAGAAAATACTGCCCGTTCTCGGTTCTAAATGTGTTTTTGCTTTCTTTAAAACGAAGCGTACCTCATAAGAAAGCGTCACTTGTAACCCCTACTGAGCGGGCGTTCCAAGGTATGATGCTTCAGGCTTTAAGCACGCACTGATCACAGAGGAATATGTACCGCCGTCAGAACAGTTAATAGGAAAGCTCGATTTTCCTTCCTGCACTGATATTACAGCCTCTGAGCGATGGGCACCGAGTCCGAGACAATGCTTCACGATGTCATTGGGGCGGCTGGATACAGCTAGTTCCCTGCTTCCACCATCGCATTGTCTCAGACCCAGCGGCCGACGCCTAGAGGACTTAATCTCAGTGGACGACACATGCTCGAGCGTTCGTGTTAAGCGTGCTGATGGGTATACGTGGATCATCAGTATTGTAACGCCGTCGAATTGAAGACCTCTTTACTCAGATGGGAAAACAGAAAGCGCCGCTACTGTACCACACTGCCTCCATCAGCTATATTTGCAACACCTTGCTGATTCCATTTCCTTTGGTTGGCGGGTAGGCGGCGGACCGCGTCGCTTCTAGAGTCCATGTACCTCTCCCAAGCGAGCACTGGGCGCCGCTCTGCTACAGCGTTTTCTGCCGCATGACCTTCGCTTGAAAGATCACGGCATATACAACGCACTTCTCGGGGAGGTTTAAAATTAACGACGTAAACGATGAAGGTTTTTTTTTTACAGAAAAAAATGAGAAAAGTGCACGGACATTTTGCTTCGCTCGTAAAGTTGCGCAAGGAATGAGCTGAAACAATTATGAAACCATGGTAGCTTGAGTATCTTTTTATAACGCCGCGGTTTATTATGCGTAACCTGCCCATAGGTTTGCTTACGAGGCGTGTATTTTATAATAATTTCAGATAATACGTTATCTCTAAACGTGGAAAACCAGAAACACCTCACGCGGCATGCCCTACTGCAGTACTGCAGCTTCTCTGGCGTGATCTTGCTTGGATAAACAAGATCCAATTTCCGAAAGTTTCTGGCAGTGGTTCTGGATTCATTCGCTGTCCTTAGCGCTCGCTCGGATTGTACACGTCTTGCTGTCTCGTCGGCTGTGAAGCCAGTGACTGCCGAGCGTCGCACTCAGGCGTGTTGAATCTAAGAAAAATAGCAGCGCTAAAGCATGCAACCACAGAAGAAGAAAGGAAAAGACACGAGCGCTGCTAAAAGACACAAGACGGTACGCTTTGTGTATTCGCCAGGCCCTGGTCCCGCAAAAGTATGTGCTCTTTTCGGCCCTGTAAAACGGTCGTGGGGACATGTTTAAAGACGGTGCAGATTAACAGCGCTTCTGTTTTGTCCTTTATTCTTCTGTGGTTGCATCGTTTAGCGCTGGTGTTTTTCTTCGATTCAAAATGCACCAAAAAGCCCCAAAATAATTTTCAATCGGGTATGTTTTTCCTTAATCCGTGTTTGAGGGAGATCCTTGGAGCGCACTTAAATGCCAATGCCGGAAGCCCTCCGGACGGATGCACACCGAGCGCCAACGTGTGTTGTACTCGTGGGCGGGTCGCACTGCGAGCTTGTTTTCTTTACTCCTTTCTGGAGCGGTGTACAAGAGGTCGACTGACTTAAGAGCGGCAACTCTGAAGGCTATGAAAACGACCCACTAGAGGTTGCCTCTGCACCAACACTCCCATTACTCCTATTTCCCCAAGAGTGGCCGTGAGCCATTGGTTCCTTCCAATAAAGGCTACATTCATTAATTAATTCATTCGTTCATTCTTGCGCCTCGGATTGTTTGAGTCGAGGAACAGAGGAGCGCACTCATTTTTAATCGCCAGTATTTTCTGTGCCAATCAAGCTTGCCCAAAAATTCCGGCGACTGGGTGGCGAGTGATGGAATACAGATATGCTTGTTATTCCCCAACCCTGAAAATATTGTTCATGGTCAGAGCCACCCGCTTCACAACAACCAGCGCCAACACCACACACATCCACGTCACCCTGCTAGCCGACGACACTGCCGCAAGTAAGCTTTCCGCCACCACTTCGGTTGCAACTTACGCCTACAACCACGTAACCGACGCCTGCAGCAGACTTCCTTACGAGTCCGCAATTATTGTAACATACCCTGTCTTTCTCTTCAGAGACGCACGGTTTGAGGTTGCGGTGTACGTTATCTGCGGTGCCGCGCCACCAGTGCGCATCTTTTTGATGGCAATGACGATTTTTTTATGGCGCAACGGCACTGGTGGCCAAAGAGCGCCATGACACGAGGAGCTTTTGTCTGCTCAAGGTGAGTTCAGAGACCCATTTCCCAAGCATTTCACTCTAAAGGAGCCGAGCACGAAGCGGGCGGAAGACTTCTACCGATTTTACCACCGCTAAGTACACTGCGCCAGTGGGGATCGAATCCCGCACATCCTGCGTGCGAGGCGGATGCCATCTATTTTTTTAAAGCTGATAATTTTAATGGTACGTTCGAAGTCATGTGGTCTGCTGTTGTACAGCAGCTGCATCCCACTTATGATACGCACGTAACGAAGCCGGCAGTCAAGAGGAACGCATACGGGCTTTGCACTGCCTTCGTCATCTTCGCATGGGCTGGATGGTCACACACGATCACGTGACCATCCCTTGCGCGCAGTGAGTGTCTACAGCCTCGTCGTCGAGCATCGGCATTGGAAGGGGCACTCGTTCGTAGGACGCCCCAAACAACTGTAAACGCCTCGAGTATGGTGCATGCAGGCGGAGGGCGGGAACCCGCAGAAATGCCACGTATTTACTCCACGAAGTCCGCGCTCCGGACGCTGCCCGCAAACACGCTGCCAGATAATATCGCGTCTGTGGACTACGCTTGCTGCGTAATGCGCTAGACTCGGCGATACTTGTTACACTATCCGTGCGTGTGTCCGGACGGCAGCTCAAAGAACACACGCAATGCACAGGAACGGAGAGTCTCAAAGCTATCGCTGAGTTTGGCGCGCTATTCATCTGGTCTAAGCTTTGTTTTTTTTTGCATTACTTTATATTTAAAATCCTAAATTTAGCTGCTTCCACCAACTTTGCCATAATGATCAATATGCTTACTTTGTTCAGTGCGAAGCAATGTCTGTTTAACCCTAGAATGCTCAACTGACTGTAGACAATGTGATAACGTTGGGTATGGAGTTATGGGTAAATAGCTCAATGGAAAATGTCAGAGATTGTAAATATTCAAAGTATGAGGTGCCCTCACGCGAGACACATTACAGTGAATTACCGCCAGTATTTAGCATAGCTGCTAAAATCGGTATTGCTGTACGCTGTTTTTTGTTCAACTGGCAGGAAAAAGGAAAAGGGAACGTGCACAGCCACAGCTCCGTCCCACAATTTGCTACACACGAGCTGTGGAAGCAAGAGGAGAACACGGGAGAAGGAGAGTAACCAATGCCAATGATACGCCGCACCGACTGCACGTGTACCTGTTTTACTGTGGCAGGTAGCATCGCCTCAGCGGCCGTAGTTTTCATCACGCTTTGGAAAGTGTCCGTCGCCATCGAGCCTCTTTCCAAGAGAAACTAAGTGGACAGTACTTTTATAAACGCCAGGCGGTCTGCCAGTTGTTGGGGTGCCACTAGGTTTGCAGGTTTACTTTCCTTCGTAGCTTTATATTGGAGCTTTGGAGACTCGACATCGAAATTCAGGGTGGTCCATAGTACGTTCGTTGTGCTCCTTCGTCCCGCCTCCAGATAATACATGCGTTGGCATATCGGTGACGGTCACTACGTCATAAAACAGTGTGAGTTACTCTCTAACAGTGTGAGGACATCGTTTGTTTTCTGCAATCGTACAATTCCTTAAGTCCGCTTCCGCTGCTTAATGACTGTCCCCGTCGCGAAACCACACAACCCGGTCATTATCACGTGTGGACGCATTCCCGGAGCTGCTTCCAGTTCCACTTTCAGGCGGGTCATCGCATGACAAAAGCGCACTGTCGACTGACAATTTGTCTGAGGCACTTGAAGAGTCAATGTCAGTAAGGAGGCAATCAAAATCAGAACCGATGTTACACTGCTCAATAGAATCAGAAGATGCAAAAACAGCGTCAACCTTTTTGTTGAACTCTATCTGTAAACGAGTCGCGAAACGTTCCAGTCACTTTGGTCTGGAATCAAAAGTGACACAACCCCGACGTTCAAAATTGCTACAAAAACGCAGAAATGTATGAGAAAACAGTCTCACTTCACAAACAGGCCTTATGTTTTTTCTACATATCTCCCTGCAGGTGGCGCTACTGAAACGTCGAAATGGGCATGCTTTTAAGTCCATGTGCTTGCTGCCTTTCTGTGAGAACCGGTATACATTTAGTGACTCCGCCCATTTAGTTCGATAAAAATCAAATACGTGTCATATCATATCTAAGACATTTCAAGTTCAGAAAATAATTTAAGGACAAGGCTGACCACTGAGCGCTAATCAAAGTTTATTCGCTTTTCATGAACTGGACAGTACTGGCGAAACGAGGCTGAAGCGCTTTGACATAAGCAGAGTTGACGCAATCTATCAGAACACGTTAGAAAGATTTGCGTGTCCTGGACTCCGGATATGAGGACACTATGAATATGGAACACCCTAATAATGCAGTGAAGTATTTTTTCTCCAAATGTTTATATGCCCACCAATGGGGGCGCAATGAATGAGGGGATTAATGCTCCTCCAAGCGCCTCATTTCGTCAAAACCACATTTGCAAATCGCTGAAAATCTTTGCTTGCCTTGAAATTCAACGAGTTTGGTGCTTGTGCACTTTAAAGTGAACATCGTGGAGAACGTCAAGAAAATGTCAAGAATTACCAGCCCCGACTTGACACAATGCTCACCAAAAATAAATAACAATTTTATTCATTTTCTCATAAGACATGAGTATTGGCAGCCATTTGGAAAGTGCCTTTGTAGGCCCACTTATTTCTTCAAGTTGTCCACCCTTCAGGAGCTTTCACGATTACTCTGTTTTTTAAGTTGAGAACGTAAACACAATGCTCAGCTTTTCTAATGCTTAACCCACTCAAACCATCAGCGTTGTTTCCGTGCTGCTAAAATCGCAAATGTATTTTCGCAGCAAAATATATTGAAATAAATGAGGGTCTATTTTCACAGTTAGGTCAAATGCGATATGCGTGCGCTAGCACTGTGTGCTCATTGTTTTGCATTGTTTACCTTGGTTTTGCATTATTTATTCTGGTTATGCTTTGTTTTTCATTATGATGATATGTCAATAAAGTGCCATACCAAGTGCGCTTGATTGGCGCGTATGATGCACAGAAGATACAGTACACAGTGTTTATTAGTCGTTCTACGCATGCGTACCAGAGGAACACTTCCGAGTGTACGACGTATTGTGCAGTAGCTGTACATTTCATTCGCGGCCTCTCCTCCGCTGCTTTTGCCGGCAGTCTCCATTTATGCAGACCTGTGAGAATTTAAGTATAAAATATGTAGAAACGAGCTCACTCATGTTTTAATAAGAAAGCACAAAACAGACGCAGGCAAAAGGAAAGTACATCGCGCTTCACAATGAACTATGAAAAATGTGTCACTATATTATCCGCAATGGAATAAATCAAACAGAAATATTTGTACTGCTTCCTTCGACGATGTTCCTTATACAATAAATCAGCAGGAGGGAGAAGCTAAGAATAAGGGAGCTGAGGGGATAGCTGCGATATATATTGAAGATGCCAATAGTCTTTTAGGATGCGGCAAGCAGAGGAGACTATTGCTTTTATTTAAAAAAAATATATCATTCTATTGTGCCTACAGTGCCCTCGGAGGTATTCAACACGAGGGCTTAAAAAGCCAAGCTGCGCCTCGCCCGTAGTCACACCGTGAAGAAGACACCGAGCTGGTCCCGAAACATCGTGTTTTGTCAAAAATTAACCTGGTTGGCGTCAGTCATTTTTCTACTAAATAATACAATTGACACGCCAGAGATGCTTTTCAGTGTGCCCGAAATATTGCGCGCAATGGCGAAAAGCTAATAATGAGGAAATCACTGGTAAATCTTGCAAGATACATTTTTGAGATTTGGCCAAACGCAAGTATCTTCTTAACCACTTCAATCGGCGTACAATATTTCAGGAACAAAACATTTATGCTCAAAGGACGGCAGAAGTTGATTCTCATGTCCGAGCGCATTTTTCCGTCTAGTATTTTAGATTTGCAAAACAAAATTCGATCGATCGCCGTGCTTGGTCTTGCCTAAACACGCCTAAAAATATTTCCTAGCTTCACACGAAACAATATCTGATACAGCGGGTGTATCAGCGAACACTTTATAAAATTTTCAAAGACAAGCCTTCTGGTGCAAAAATACAGCTTTTGCGGCATATTATTACCAGTCTTGTTGGACACCAGAACACCGGTCAATCGCCTTAAATAGTAAGTTGGTTAACTAGTTTTTAATAATTGACTTCTTAACTTGCAGTGTTAGGCGCGTAGTTGCAATCAGAGATTTGTAGCCGATCGTTAGTAATAGGCATATCACATTTTTAGGATTTCGAAAATGCGATTACACTCGCCACTGTGGCTTAACAAACTATGGCTGCATCGTGCGAAAATACGTGTTTTCTCAAGCATGCAGGCAATGCAACCACTCCAGTGCGCGTAACTAGAAAATAAAGCCAAAATTTGCCCAGCCATAGCGTCAAGGGTAATCACGTTTTCGAAATTCTAAAAACTGATATGGTTAGGGCGCTCGACTACTGATCCGGAGTTCCCGGGTTCGAACCCGACCGCGGCGGCTGCGTTTTTATGGAGGAAAAACGCTAAGGCGCCCGTGTGCTGTGCGATGTCAGTGCACGTTAAAGATCCCCAGGTGGTCGAAATTATTCCGGAGCCCTCCACTACGGCACCTCTCTCTTCCTTTCTTCTTTCACTCCCTCCTTTATTCCTTCCCTTACGGGGCGGTTCAGGTGTCCAACGTTATATATGAGACAGATACTGCGCCATTTCCTTTCCCCAAAAACCAATTATTATTATTATTATTATTATTACTAACGACAGGTCACAAACATGCTATTGCAATTAGGTGCCAAACTCTACTGATTGGAAAGGTTAATTGTTAAATTTTGCAAACAAGCTTACTACATAAGACGATTGACCGGTTTTCTGGTGTCCGCCAACACTGCTAATACTATGCCTCAAGAGCCGTATTTTTATCCCAAAAAGTATATTCCTTAAAATCTTTGCAAGTGTTCGCTAAAACACCTGGTATTTTGCGTCAGCAGCCAGCTTAGCGGGCAATTGAAGAGGGTTTAGAATTCGATGAGTTTAAACGAGTCGAATGTATGGAACTTGGCGGTAAAACACGCTGAATCTTTTTGAGCTAGCATTTTATATGGCGACGTAATGGCCGACTGAAGCGGCGTCGGTGTTCAGCCGGTGTTTAGGCTTCTGTGCAGCGCACAGCGACCGGGTAAGGCGACGCTGATGATATCACCTACGGCGGCGCTAGGTTTTTATAGAAGGACGGGTTTTTTCAATGAAGAAAGCGAATGCCGCCGTAGGTAAAGCTCACGAAGGATTGTTTAGCAGTACCCGATGACGCGTGCCAGCGTATAGATGAATGCAGCAGGCATCTGAAATTTCGGCCACACTGACGTCACCACGAGTTTCCTCTCACTCCTCGAACGCAGTGACTGGATGCCTGAACAAGGTAACGGTTTTAATTAGTGACTACGTCATTAATTTATATGCTAGCGCAAAACTACTTTGCATGCTTGGCTTAGTAGCTTCATAGATTCGAATTCTTGAATAATCTCGAATTCTCAAAAAACCACTTCACCTTCCCTTTACTGCCATATTTTTGTCTCGTTTACTTTGCATTTATTGATATCATATCAGTGTTGTCTCACGCACTGTGTACATTTATCACATGAACGTTTATTTGATAACTTAGCGGCTTTTAAGAATGTAGTCTAACTTAGTGAAGAGGATGACAGATTCGCAATTAAGTGCTCGCTGGCTCGCTGGGGCTAGCTGGTGCACGACGTAATGATATAAACTACTTGAAGAGAGGAGGAAAAAAAACGCCTACATGTGTTAGTTCTTTGTTTCGTTCTATCATTGCGCCGGCTCACTCTTTTCGTCAAACATTGATGACAACGTTCCGCCAACAGCATGCAATCCCAGCTTTCCTGGACAACGCCAGCTAGAGCCATCTATCCGCCGTCAGTAGTGACAATTGCGCAACTAAAAGAGAAAATTATCACTTGTAATTCCGAGAAAATACAGAATGTGGTGAATTTCGGTGCGCACGCGCTGATATATTAAGGCGTTCGCTTGAAAGTCGCGGCAAAATTAAACGTATACAATGCTTCTCAGTCTTACACCGATTTGTTATGACAGCCTTTTAAAATCACTGGGGCGCACCGAATAGTCGAAATTCCCGCTGGAAAAATGTCAATGTTCAGCGCTATGTTTGGCATGGTGACATTTGCGCAGTTAAGAGAGTTTGTCCAGATTTGGGAGTTTGTATGAATTGGTGTGCTTTATATAGGATGCAACATTTAGCAAATAAGACCTTCTCCCACGGCAATATTAAATTTTCGGCGTTCTGTACGTCAGAACCACTTACCCCACCGTGACTGTCACATTTGCTGCCGTCAATCAGTAGCATTGGAAAGTGGTGATCAGCCGCCCCTCCGTATTCATCTCCAGGCACGAAGCACTGGGCTTTACAGTTTCTTGTTCCATATTTCTGCGGAGTTATATTATTGGAAAAGATCAAAACCAGGCTTCCAACTTCAAGCAAAAAAAGAAACACTAACAAACCTTTAACCGCGTTTTGCATTGAATGACTTTTTTTTGTATTTGTGAAAGAGACAAAACTTAGCCCTCAAAACGGTTTACATTTTCAGAAAACATCCACTTTTCTCCACTTACGCGAACAGCACCTGAAAGTGCAGAAGACGACAATGTGTCTCAAGCGAACGCACACATGCATCAGGTAGACTCTTATGCTAGAATGTGAATTCAGAGCATTTTCATTTCCGTTTTCTTTTCTCACATTTTTTAATCATAATTCCAGTCTTCTTCGCAAAATTATCCAATTGCTCCATTCATTACCCATGTGTGCGTTTGTATCAGCAATGCACCTTGGCCAATCCCCCACCATGGGTATGTGCCATTCAGCCTGAGGACATCATCATCATTATTGTCAAACCCCAGTTAGAACACTCGGGACCCTAGCATCGGCCGGACGCTGTCGCTGCCGCTGCACCCCATCCAGCCGTTCAAAGACGCGGTCCTCTGCAACATCCTTCCTCCCGACCTGCTGCGCTGACTTGGATTGCCAAACCTTAGGCTGCTCGCCGTACGATGAGCTGTACGTGGCCGTTCTGGCGGACTGTGACGCCTGCAAATTCCCGCTGCCCCTCTAAGATGCTGCAGACAGACTTTTGCCGTGCCAAGCGTCCGCCCTCACACACAACTGTCCACTGCGCGCCTTTGGGTCGGCGTGCAGCCCAGCACTAATCGGAGCCACAACTGCTCCACGAAAATTTTTGTGTCGAGCTCGTCTTTTTTCATGACCAGTCATCTGTCCCCGGTGAATCCCCTCAGAACGCGACGCCCACCTACGAGTCAAGTCATCTCGATTACAAACTGCTATGCCAAAGTCAGTCCTACCTTTCCCTCCTTCTTCCTTCCCGCCAGTGACCATTTCGAAGATGCTGACTTTGCGCGAGTGCTCACTGATGCGCACACTTTTGCGCCATTCCCAGCACACTTGACTTCACAGGAGCTCCTCGCTGACCACTTGGCAGTCCTGCAACCATCCTTGCCCAAGCCTCGCTCTCAGGAAGCGCACCACTCACGAGTCGGCACCCGCGACGTCTACCCTACAGAGGCGTGCCCCTCAACGCCGTATACTTCTCTTATTACCACACCCACCTCTAACGCATTCCATAAGGCGGCCAGCTTTGCTGCTCAACCATCCGTTCATCGAATCACGAGATGTCGATTCTCTCTTCTCTCCTCATGTTCTAAGCTACTGCGCGTTCGCCGAACTTTCGGGCGCAAGCCCTATGCAACTCTGGTTGTTTCCGCGTCCAGGCTATGTGATTTGTGCCCTTCCCGTCGCTGTCCTAGCGCCTTGTGTGCGACTGGTCCCTGCTCTCTTGCTTAGGCGCTCTCCGGAAATACGTGTCCACCGCGACTCTTGTGTCAGTCGCCAGCTGCGGCGCCATAGTCGCTGGTGCGGGGCGCACATGGCGAATCAAGCCACGATCATTACTTATCACTACGCGTACCTCGACACCCACCGAAAACTTGTCCCTTACACCACAGCAGTCGCCTTTGCACCCCGAACACCCTGAACGATTCCGACGACTTCGACTTCGACTTGTTTCAGCCCCTTCTTCTATAGTTCTGGTGCTTAGCTTCATCTTCTCTTTCTTCGTCGACCCGACATCTAGAGCAGAAGGGGGGGGGGGGGGGGAGCCAATAGCGACCCAAGCAGAAGACGGCGAAGTGCAGTCCACTCGAGTTACAATGCTCGGGACATTGGCCCCGGCCGGACGCTGCCGCCGCCCCTTAGCAAATCTCTTCGGCAGCCGTCAATAAACGGGGCCGTCAATACTAGGTGACCTCCACACTATAATGCAAATGATGAAACAGGCACCGACATAAAGAGGAATTGCTGACCCGAAAGACGCGGGCTCGATCCCGGCCGCGGCGGTCGAATTTAGATGGAGGCGAAATTCTAGAGGCCCGTGTACTGTGCGATGTCAGTGCACGTTAAAGAAGCCCAGGTGGTCGAAATTTCAGGATCCCTTCACTACGGCGTCTCTCATAGCCTGAGTCGCCTTGGGGCGTTAAACCCCCCCAAACTAAACTAATGAAAAGAAATTTTGGTACCCTTGAAATTCACTCCTCCTCAGTGTTTCCCTGCTTAGCTGTCATTCCTACTTAAAAAAAAATTATTAAAATGTTGTCTACAAAAAACGAGTTTTAATGTCTCTTTTATTGCTCAATATTCTGTCCCTCTGAGCAACGGAGTAGTTCGGAATGATTTATAGACTACTAACCCGCTTCTTGTGCATTTCAGGGAGGTTATTTTGATTCTCATGATATAACCACTATGAGCACTGCGCTATCGTTAATTATCGTTCTTAAAATGTTTATGATAGCTGCACGAGGAAACTTTAGTTTTAAAAAACGTTTATTTATCGATGTGTAGACTCTGGGGGCAAAGCGCACCTCTTAATTAAAGCTTCTCCAAAGCCAAAAGCGGTTTTTCAAAGTAGGTTAACCTCATTCCTCTAGACCTTTGCTACTCACCTTCATGAAATACGTTCTGTGTCGCAGGGTTGGATAGGTCAACTTGCACTGCTTATTTCTATCGAGAATATCGCCAGGAAGCTCTGATGTATTGTACTTTCTCTTAATCGTACTGTTTGAGTTCATCTCATGCAAACACTTTATTTGTGACGACCTAGAACAATGCAGAAAATGTAAAACACGTATTCATTTTTGCCACCACATTTATAGCCGTCAGCTCCCGAAAGGCAACTAAAAACTTCTTAACATTTTCTACCTCACCCTACTTCGTCCTAGAACAGCACAATGATATAGCTTCCACGTAACAAAGGCAGTTGTAAATAGTGCATGCTGTCTCCTTTACCCCTGGCTCCTCTCTTCTCAGCGGGGAAGAAGCGTAGAGGATTGCGCTTCATTTTCTTTTGCGCCGATGAATTACTGCAAGACATTCTGGAAGACAAAATGTCCTCTTTCCCGTGTAACTCCGCTGCCTCAGCTCCTAAACGTGACGGCGGTCTGTGCAGTCCTGAAAACGTAATTATTGCCTGCTGTACAGCTTAACATGTGCTTTCGTTGTCTCAATGTATGTCTATCGGGCGCTGCTGGACAAAAACTTCCCCTGTTGAAAATTCCAGCAAAAGTATTGGTGAATTTTACGGTGGTCAAGCCAGTTGTTTCAGGAGGAACTGGGAATTGGCTCAACGCCAGCGCAAGTTACGGCACACTTTGTTCGAATTTTATGGGCGGTAAAAGAAGACCAGATGAGAGTGGCATTAACACCTAGGCGTGCAATATATTCACTTATAAACTTAGGCCTTCATTGTCATCAGATGACTGAAATAAGTTATTAATTATGATTCAAATGTAGAAATTATGGCAGACATGTTTTTCGAATGAGCAAAGAAAAATAATTTTTTCCTTGACTGATAGACGATTGCTCGCGTTCAAGACACCGGCTACGTTGTAAATGACATTACCCGGGCGCTATTTTCTGGGACCTACTGTAAAGAATTAGTCAGCTTCATTATACGCATTTCGAAATATTTCTTGGAATGCTCACTCAGCGAACACTTCGATATCTCATGCGTTCGCGATATTTCTGCAGGCTTCCCCACCACTTTGTCCTTGTCGAAAACAGTTCTGTCCTCACAACACCACTTTTGTTTTTGTAGTACAGTAAAACCTGGTATAAAAAAAATGTAGAGCACTGCAGTATGCTGCATTGGAGGATTGCGAAAGCATTTGCTTTTGAACGTCAGCAACTTTGTTTGCAGGTCATTGTTGTCCCGTGACATTTATCACGTGACACGTGAGCAACTTTCTTTTTAAGTAATCGTTGCCTAACATCAGTATACATGTCCGACCCACTTTACCGTCGTACACACCACAACTTGTTCGCTTCGTGCCCCTCTAAAACGCTTAAACCAACACAGAGGGCCTGGGTTCGAACCGCAATGCAGGCGAATTTATTTTTGGAAGATAGTAGAAGACAATGGGGGAAGTCTTGGAAGACATTGCACAACTTTACTGCACTTCCAAGGAATTCTCCACCCACGAAATACCGACTAGGTTCATGTGATTTGTGAGGTATTTTCATGTTCAGAGATGCGTTATGAGCCCTGATTACTATTCATTAACTTGTATCCTTTCAGTCTTGGTCACTCGCCACCTTTCCTATGTTAATGTCTAACAACAGTTTCTAATCAACTCGGCGCACTGATGCAAGCACAGGCCTACTACGCGACAGAATTCAGTTTCCCGAGCGCACAAATTTGATGTCACACATGCGCAAACATGTTCCACAGAGAAACAATTCCAGTGTGTTTGTATTCTCTCTGACATTTGCATAAGATAGCAAAACTCATTCACCTCGGCATTGACACGACAGTTACTGATTTAAGGTTCCTCCCTATAACCTTGGAGGCACGTGCGGATGTTGACTGATTAAACCAACGCGAAATAGGCAGCGTTATAGAAGAGCCTTTACCCTTTCGTTAGAGGGGTGGCTTCAAAGAATACCTCTTATGATTTCCGCCATTTGTACTATGAGACTTTGCCTGAAATGAAACTTATATATTGAGACATTTGCTGATCATAAATATGGGTTATATTTGACGTAGCCATTTCAGAATGAACGAAACATTGAAAATTTACTTACCATGCAACTAGCGACATAGAGTAGTCGCAGCATGATGAGAATTTCATGCTGTTTGAGTTTTCTTCAATGTAGCTCATCAAGTAGCCTTGTTCCCAGGGACACCTATTTGAGTCTGCGGTAAATTGCGGTATATGGCCTTGAACTGAAGTTCCGTCATGGGAGCAGCCTAACCTGAAAAATAGATCGTACAGATTTTAATGTCTATCTTAGATTCGGGAAACCGAAACTATTGCGCCATTTCATCCGCTGACGTCCTGCTGAGGGGGGGGGGGAAGGGTGAGGGGGCGGGCACTGCCGATTTTAATGGATGCCATCTTGGATTTGACAAACCGGAACTATGCCGCCATTTTATGCCTCGACGTCATACTCACATAGTTCCACCTCTATCCATCATATTGGACAGTGAAGTCATCGCTGCCACGCTGCAGGTGGTTGTTTATACAATAATATTGTAGATGGCGCTACAAGTCTGAATGCGAGATGTGCTGTTTTCTAGTTGCTGCCAGAGATGGCGCTGTGATCTCAGTGTGGTAGCAGACCTCTCTAAATATTGAAACTTGATGAGTAGTTGCAGCCACAGAGGGCGTTCTGATCTCATGATGGTAGCAGACCCCACAAATCTCGAAACGTGATGAGTAAGAGCTAATTAACGCTCTTAAAATGTTCATGACAAAATTGATTTGCAGGCTTATATGAAGTACAACAGAATACGAAAGACTCGGCACAAACATGACAAAACAATCGTAATACCTCAGTGCAGAATTAATTCATACAAGCCGTCTATCCAAGAACAATAGCCGATTCGAATAAGTTACCTTGCGATGTGTCCACCTCATCTGTCACCTCGATGTGTCCAACACAAGGATGTCATCATTTCTGTTTTGTTTATGAGCTGTTTTTTTCGCAGAAACTTGACTGTATGTCCGTTTGCTTTGTTTTCTTGTTTTAGCTCTCTCTGATAGACCATTAATTTGTACGCGTCATGTGCCCACTCCTGCCTTGGCAACCAGAAATCGGCCAGGAGTATTCAGTAAATAAAGAAGAATGTGCTTTTTTGCCAAACCCGAAAACAGGCGCGATGTGCAGTAGCACCTAACGTGATCAATGTGGCTGCAAACACTAAATCTGATAAAACCACTCTGGCAACCTAGTCTACGTGAAAGCTCTCGTGTTCCGCTCACGAGCTCTTCTGACCACACCGCCACTACTGCGGCGCAAATCATGGCAAACGACCCCTTAAGCCACCATTCAGAACTATACATAGAGGCAACCACAAATGCACAACAAGGTAAGTGCACATCGGGTTTTGTCCGAACACCAACTATCGGGTGTGAGGTTTCTCGGGCGACCAGAAAATGGGAAACAATCTGCCGCAAACACTCACATCGTTCCCAGGAACGCTACGTCCAGGCATGAGCAGAGTACCGTCAGAGGCTCACGTGGGAACCGGACAGCACAACTTATCTTCTCAAGGAATGTTCCAAAGGCAGCGCAGTTTTTAGAGGGAAAAACGTTTCCACGTTTAAGAATATCTTGCACAAAAGTGATCGCAGTAAGGCGGGTTAAAATTTGGAAGAATTAAAGCGCAAATTTGGGGGATGAAAGCACATTTCTATGATGAGCAAGAAAGCATTCTGAGGATAGATGCCATTAATGAAAAATTCCACAACAAAAAGTTTAAGACGACCTCTGTTAAATACAGTTTCCTCTTAAAAAGAAACCTGATCCTTGTATACTAGGCAGCGACTAATTTATTGCTCATTCCCAAAAATAAAATTCATCAGGATGCTTTGTTGACTAACTTCACCAACTCGTTGGTCATGAGTTGATATACCGCCAGACGTCAGTGGTTGGTGTGAGTCGGATTTTTGGCAAACATGGTCAAGAGAATTTTGAAAACAGTCCTACGGTCAGCAACAACTGCGGGGGCACCATGAAGCAGGGTGATGTGGACGGAAACTGCGCCACTCCGACAGCAGATATTTGGCAAGCGACGCGGTCTCGCCGTACTATGTTAAGCAGCCTGCTGTGCAAACTATAGTACACTTCTCATAATATAGCGTCACTGAAGGACAACACATATTCATGCCAATTTTTGAGAACCACTATTTCGTTCGTCGCCAGGTCGAAGAAATTCTGCCGGTTTAATTAGCGGAGACTCCCAGAATTACCAGTCGCTTCATTTTCTTACGTAGGCCCGCACTCACGGCAGTAACCAGAGCCGTTAGTACGTTTCTCTAATCCGAGCGAGCACTGAAGATTTCTGTGCGTAACTGCCATGACACAAATACAAGCGCATTTTATTGGCAAAGTTTCCTCTGCAAAGAACGTTACTTTGCAGATTTATGGTATGGATTCTACTAAGGGAACCCACGCAGGGTGCGAGCATCCATACCTTCCCGCCAGTCCATTAGCCGCTCTAACTCTGAGTCTGTCCTCTGAAGCTGCAAATTTGCGTTACGCTAACAGAGTGAACTAAAGCAAAATAATGAGTGGTTTCTGGCCAATATGTGCCGATGGGTGCGCATGACAGACAATCTGTATCGTAGTGCTTACGCCAACACTTGTACACGACTCTTAGGTCGGGCTGTTTTAAGCGCATGCTCCATCCAGTCAGTCGTCCTCAGGGGTGTTTGAGGTTTGCCAGCCAGCATAAAGAATGATGGTCGATGACAATACGGAAGGGTCCCCCGTAGAGGCATGGTCGGACGTTGATGGCGCATATTACAGCAAGGGGCATTGGTCTAATGTTTTAGAGGAGGAGGAGGAACAACTTTATTTACGTCATGGCCTAATGGCATCATGACCTAATGGCGCCGTGACGGGGGCCCAGGCGGCAACTCAGCGGAGGATCTGAGGCCTTTGTCGCTCAAGAGCCGCCGAGACCTGCTGGACGGCCCAGGTTTGCACGTCACGGTCAGAGCATTTCGCCGCAGCCGCGAGTCGCGGCGGAATCGTTATGCTTTTAGAAGCCTCGTCGTGGAAGCAAAGTAATAGCTCATTGTCATTCACCCTAGCGCCACTATACAGCAACAAACCCCGGCCAGGGCGAATATTCTTCAAATACGAAGTTGTTGTGGAAGCTGTAAAGATTTCCTTTGTAGCCGAATGATTGCACTTGGGTGCATGCTAATGAGTAATTACTCCTTTATTTCGAATGGAGCATTCGTTCGCTTCAGTTCTCGTCAGTATTCCGCTCACACAAGCGATAACGTTTTCGACACCATTCTCCCCTTGTGCGATCGAAATTCGAAAGTGTCAGAGCACTTTGTAAGTGGCTGCGTATTTCGAAGAAAGGATCTCTTTATTGCATCTTGATGAGAAGGGCTCCTCATTCGTAGTCAGCAATGTTAACAGTTAGACGATCCTTGGGAAATGCTGAACAAATCGTCGGTAGTAAGAGCATAGACGCAAAAAACACCGACAGGCCATCTTGTCTATTTGCCGTGAAAAATCAGAAAGGGCAGTGGTCTTTTCATGGTCCGAGAGAACAGTGTGTGCGCTGAAAATGGGGCTAAGGAAGCACAGCTCCTCAAATTCAATTCTCATGTTTTGCCTTGAGTCGTGCGCATTTGAGGGTTCGTAGCACAATGCGCAACTGCTCCAAACGTTGGTCGGATTTAGTCGAAAGATATCATCCTCGAATACCAGCAACTACTGCCACTTCAAACTAGTTACGACGGTGCGCAGCATGCTCTGAACCGTGGTAGGCGTTGAGCGCAGGCCACACGAGAGCACTTTAAACTCTCACAGGCCGCATGGCGTCACGAAATCTCTCATCTCTCGTCTCTTTCTTCCACATCTATGTCCTAGTATGAGCTTTCTAGATCTACTGACAAGACAGATCTGGCGTCCCAGAGCCAGTCCATCGCGTCATCTGTTCTGGGACGCAGCTCAACATCCTTTTTCGTTACGTTTCCAAATTCACTGTAATCAGCATAAAAACGCAAAGTATTCTCTTCTTTTTATCAAGAACCACTGCTGGTGGTCAAGGCTTTGTAGACACTTCCGTTACTCCAGCTGCAAGCATTTGGGCAACCTGAATTTTAATGGCGTATCATTACTTTGAGGAAAGAAGGTAGAGACGTTGGCAGACAGGCTTCGTGGCTTCATTAGCGATAATGCGATGTTTTGAGACTGGAGTACGCTCGACATTCAAGGATGTGTTTATGAAATTTGCAAAATATGTTAAAAGGTAATACAGAAGATGATTCTGACTCCATGACACATCCGGGTTCGTCTTGAAACGCTGAACAAAGCGCGTGGGCCACCGCTGTCCTCCGAGGCTCCTCCCACGGTGCACAAACTAGGAAACTTGGCAAAAGTTTCGAGGAAAGTGTACAGCGCTGAACCTTGTTTAAAACATTCGGGAGGAGGACTCTGGTGCATCCATTTCTTAACTTGACGGGACCTCTTGCAGCTGCAATTCCCTTCGCAAGCAGCAGCAGAATATTGTCATTCTTTATGTCCTCTTAGTTATGGAATAACTACTTCCTCACGAGTACGTTAACCCTGCAACGTGCACCTTGCAACGTGGTGGCACCATGACATCGGTCTCGACGATATGCAAAGCGTTCATGCGCAGATTTTCTATTCATAGCTTGTCAAGGTTCGTTTCGTAAAAACCATGGCTCGTGCATTTTGAGAGTAAATCATAGCGAACTTCAATAGACAAAGTCGATCCCAAGAATCAAGTCTTCCAACACTCGGGAAATACAACATGTCGCCGACTTACCTGAAATCATATCTGCCGAGCCGTGCGCTGAACGTACCCGGAGGGTATTTAGGCCGCGTAAGCAGTGCTAATGTTGGAACCCGTTGACGTTGTCAGATATTTTTGAGTTCGGCGAGTGAACTGGTGATTACTTAATAGTAGGGACCGATATCGAAGAGCGCAGTCACGTCAGTTCCGTAAATTCTTACATGAAAAATCCCACGTAGCGTGCCGGGTACTGTCACTGTCTGAGCCTGTGCCAGTATAGATCGCGAGCTTTGTATTTTTGAAGGTGAGGTCCTTTTCATGTTCTAAAGTCAGGGGTCTTGCCTCCAGAGGTAGCTGGTGTAAGTTTTCTCCACGGGGCTTGGTGAACGACAGCCAGCGGAACTCGACCAATGGTGAGTGCTTGGTGAGCGGTAGCGAAGTTGCGAAGTGAACCTCTACATTTGACTTATATTTTTCCGTTTGTGGGGACCGGGTGCCTCGGGTCAGAAGCCACGCAGAGCCTTGCAGTGGTACGGATATGCTGCGTAGACTTCTCCTGCCTCCCCACAGCGGCATCAGAGAGGCAAATGCGTACCAGGAACTGGTTTAGCCCATTGCAAGAGTCGGGCTGTCGGTACCACAGCCAGTCACCTGACGCAGCAGAGATAACGCTTATGCGGGTCTTTCGTAGAACCGCGGAAAGGTATTTGGGAGAGGGTGTTCTTGCGCAGCCGGGCGCACCTCTTCCCTGACTACTTTGTTCAATGACAAAAAAGTGCGATCTGAGGCAAAATGAACCGCTCGAGTTTGTCTGGACGAAAAGCCGAACACGCTCGCACTGGGCGTCAGCACTGCTCCCGAGAGATAACGAAAAAGCATGGGGCACCAGGCTGTTGACATTCCTATTGTTCTGCCGGGCCCGCTGTCGTTGCACAAGCAGGGCGCCGTCGGCTGCGCAGGAGACCAACGAGAAGCTCCTATTTCAGACATGGCAAGAAGAGCCGAAGCTTCTTCTCCTCTGCCTTGTTGGGACGAGCGTGCTTCGAAGTACATGCGTACGCTTTCGTTCGTTTGCTGGTCGCAACAAAGCGTCTTCCAGGAGTTAAGGGTGTGGTCAGGGTTTTCGTATCATGTTTGAACCGACTTTCCAGGCGCAGTGTATAGGTTACTGAGCTTACCTTCGTCACTCCAGCCGCTGTAGCGGGCTGCCGCTCAAAGGTCTCCACAGAATATTCAGTATCTTCGATAACATCACTGTGGAAAGATGGGGGTGTTCGCGGCAAGTAGCGAAGGACCAGCGCAGGTAGCCTCTTGACGGTGGCCATATCAGCTGGACACGACATCCGAGGCTGCGTCGGCCTTGGTGAGGTGGGAAGGGTCCCGAATTCAGGTGATTCTTCGCGGAGGCTCCAATAGGATCGTTAGTGGACCGGCGTGAGATCCGTACAGAATGCTAGACGGTGTACACGGGTCGAGAAGCACACCCTGTGCCTTCACCAGATTGCACCTTATGGGATAAAGCAGGAGGGCTAGAAGAAAGGGATACTGCATTGGTTCGTGATGCACGTGTGGAACCGAACCAACATCTACTATTCCATAAGAATGCATCATTATCAACCCGCAAATCGCCACTACTCCACGCATTATGATTCGAGTGCAGCTCTGGAGTTCAAAAGATTCTCTTTCGAATGTTTTCGCTTTCTACGAGGCTTACACACATGTATTCATTGTAGGGGAACAGAGCAACAGCGGCGGGACATAGACAAGGCAAGCACATGCTCTTACAATGCTGTGCTAACGAAAGATCAGCATTGCAATGTCCTACGCGAGCTGTCCTTCTATCTTCCATACGTTCAAACCTGTTGCTGGCCTCTGAAAGCGCTCAGATCAGTTATGAATACATGTGAGTAAATTCATTTGTTTCTAAACAGCTCATAAATTCGTCAATTTTCAGATAAAAAACCTAAACTGTCCAAAATCTTGTAACAAACTTACGTGTGTCCTATTTCGTGGGCCATAATTCGAATGCCGATGTATGTGTTGGCGACGTCTTCACCAAGTCCCACTCTTGATTTCAGGCACACCGATCCAACGAAGGCGTAGCCTTCAGTAGATTTCAGAATAAACACAATGAAGTATTTATGAAATGAGGCGTTCATGTGATGCTGTAGTCTCTTATTCTTCTCGTAATGAGATTTAGGTTCAGCGTACAATCCCTTACTTATTTCACCATAGAATACATTTACGTGTAGTTTCCCGTTTTGTTACACCTACACCCCGTCTTAATTTAACGGGACACAATTTTGGGAAAGAAATTTTCTTGTTAGAACCAGGGATTTATTTTCTGGGGTACTATGGTACACTTCATAATTTGCGCACTTCGAGCTAGGCCGCATATATTTTAGGCGAAAAAAAAACGGCGCGGACTGCAGGTTAGAACGCTGGCAAACAACAATTGCAAAATATAGTGCGTACATGATTGATGAAAGCAAAATTAAGCATTACCTTGCAGGCTTTTTTCTACTCTAGAGTCTTGAACAGCCGCCATATCGTTCCTGAAAGAGCAAGAGCAGGCAAGTATTGCGGTGGAAATTTCTTGCAACACTGTGGTAATTTTTTATCGATCGCTCTACAAAAAACACTGTTATCTGTTCACAAAAAATCATTAATGACATTGCACGACATGACATCTGTCTTATTTTTACGGCGACTTATAATCGTAAGACTAGTAGGTGGTTAGAGTGAACCATCCTTGCAAAGTCACATTCATTATTGTAATTTTTTCGACATTTACGCGATCTAAATCATCGATTGATCCTTATGAACAAGGACGTCTGGTTTTAAAATACCATAAATATATACATAGCCTTAGCAGCATTTGTTCACATCTGGTGTGTAGTTGAAGCAGCGTAACATTCACAAACTTATTTACATCTTCAAATTTATCTCTGTTAGCAGAGTACAAGCAGAACCATATTCATTCAATCCCGATGACATGTCACATCACATAAAAATTACGCTATCAAAGCTCAGCCATTAAGAAGAGTTCCAAACTTCGTGAGCAATTACTTCATTCATTAGATGTTAAAAAAGAAAACGTATTTACATTGTAAACACCACCTGCGATCACGCGCTATATTAACTGCGAATATGCCTGATTCCCTTAGTAGACCTTATACAATTCCCTAGTTTCCAATATTTTTTCCTTTCAAACAATCCAGGAGCCTGTACAGAATGGATCTAGAAGCAACGTAGCAACGTAGAAGCGTGAAAGAGTACGCTTCCTGGTTTGATGTGCCAGGTGCGATATCTTGCGTTACCGAGATTTCAAGCCAAAACTCTGTGTTATAGCAATACGTATTTCTAATCTCCTTCTGCTTGATCATCAAATAAAGGCAAAATTTAATAAATAATTACTTCAGAACACGCAGCAGTGAGTGGTCGCAGAGCATTGCATTCTCACCCTCGCTTTTTCAGCATGCTTCGCGAAACCGAAACAGCGCGAATTTTAAATCTCCGTGCAATTTTTAGTAGCGCCGTTTAAGCGTATTGCGGTAGGCAAGAGCAAAGCTCCACTTCCTAAATCTTGCTTCTCCAGCACCATCGTTCAACTTCAGCTCGCATCGCGAAATTAAACTTTATGAGTAAATATTGTGTGCAAATATTTAAAGCTTATCTGGCCTCATCTGCTATAAACGAATTATTTCAGTAAGTGTGAAATTTCTATGAATTGCTTTTTGCCCTTATCTGTTCTTTTTTTCATCTGATATGGAGCGGAATATGCTGACTGATTAATTTATTTTCAGCATATTTTGTTTCTGCTCTATGCGCACTAGGTGTCTCATTTAATAAGTGCGCGTGCGTTCTAGTTTCTGTGCTATAGTTAAACAGAGGGTCTACCGCGTCCGAATTCGGTATTTTGATTTACCTTTGCACGTTTCACTTCCTGCCGTCGTTATTTGGCCATGCTTACCTAGACTCTATATTAAAGAACGAAGAGCTAATATCTGTGCAACACCTTATCTCCTGAATACGAAGAAGGTTTTCACTAGTTCTTTGTGAGCTTTCAGACTGCCGCAAAGATGGCATTTAAAGGATTCTCCCGCTTCTTTGAATGATTTAGGTAAAGCGCCAAGAGCTAAGAGCGCTTGCCAAATTTGTTAGGCAAACTACAGTCCACAGCTTTTTCTTTGCCATTCAGATATTTTCTACGCAGCTGCACTCTTAAATCTTGCAGAGCTACCATAAGGGCACTGCACATTCATGTGTTTTTGCCATTAATGTATGGCGATCAATTCGTTGACAGCCCGCCCCCCCCCCCCCCCTACTACTCCCGCCCGCTCCTTCATACCAAGCAGTTCAGGTATGCTTAGTTTGTCAAATACTAAACTTAAATGAATGTCCATATAAAGATCACAGTCTTAGACTTCCAACTAGAGGTTGTAGGAAGCCCCAGCTAAAAGCAATCACAGTATGCCTGAAAGTGCCCAGGACTAATAGACACATCACGAGACGACAGAAATATTCTTTCTTATAACGCCCAGAAAAATTTATCCCGCCAGTGAATATCCATTGGGTCAGATACTCAGAAGATTCTGCGTGAGTGGTACATACCCTGTGATAAAGAACACAATGTCGTACTTTTTATATTCCTTTTTCTTTTCAACATATTCAACCAAGGCATAAAGCGATTTCAGGCCATCGATCACGTTATGATCCTTCCAAATGTGCTCGAAGTATGTCTCCTTTTTTCTCTGAAATGAAGAAAATGCGGGTTGTCAAAAACACTTTCTGAGTGATTTTCGCAACGCACAAGAAACAAGGTAACTCATTTCGCTAGAAAATATAACAAAAAGCTGAACTCACCTTGGTAATTTTGACAGAACGAAATATTAACTGGACTCTTGGCCGCGATACGGTGCGATAGCGAAGGTTTATCTGAAAAACAAACAATATTCTCAGCGTAAAGAGGACTATTTTGTTAGCCACATTAGTATTGTGTGTAATTTCAAAATATTTGCCGCGGTGTACTTAGCCCCGTGTTATTTAATCTAACACTAATTACTCTCCATGAGCACGTGCCAACCACAGTCAGGCTATCAATGTACGCGGATGTCATCTGCATATGGACATCTGCAGTAACACGCCTACAGTTGCGAGAAAGAATTCATAGAGCCGCCACACACTGTTATCTACCTCCGTAATCGAGGCCTGGAAATTTCCTCCGAGAAATGCGTACTAGTGCCATTTACGCGCAAACCCATGGCAAACTACAGTGTAATGATAAATGGCCAAATAATACGACGGGTCCAATCGTACAAGTTTCTAGGTGTCATAATCGACAGGGACTTGTGATGGAGCCCACACATATCATACGTGAAAAAACGGTTGACAGGCATCTGCCACCTGTTCAAGTTTTTCGCTGGCAAGACCTGGGGAATGTCGCCTAGTGCCATGTTACATCTGTACAGGGTGCTTTTTCTAGGATTTCTGCGATACAGCTTGCCAGCAATAAACAACACAGGCAAAACGAATCTACGCGCAATACAAAGTCTTCAGGGTCAAGTGCTCCGGATCTGTCTAGGCCTGCCTCAGAGTGCTTCAACAGTCGCTACGATAGCAATCGCTAGAGACCACCTTGTCAAGACCCACATTGAAATTGAAGTACTTAGGACCCATATAAGGCATCTAACCAGGAATCCTCGTCACCATTTAGCCTCTCTACCAGCGGACAGGCCACACACATCTTTCAGCCAAACGATAACTGCATATGATGAATCATTGCCAGCTTGTTTCACTCCGGCGGCGAGACCTTCGATCCCTCCATGGTACCTCGCTCAGCCAAAATCAACCTCGCAATACCTGGTATCTCGAAAAAAGCTGATCTGTCATCACCAGCCCTTAGACAGCTCACGCTACTATATTTGTACGAGAACTACCGTGACTCGACGCATATTTACACTGATGGATCTGTTCTTCCAAGCAGCTCCGCGGCGGCAATCGTCATTCCAGCGAAAGCTACAACAATCAAATTTAAGACGACCCACGCGACAACATCGACGGCAGCAGAGCTCGCAGCGCTCTTAACTGCCCTTCATCACATTGGTGATGAACAGCCACACAAATGGACAATATTCTGCGATTCGAAGGCGGCACTGCAGTCTCTACTGTCACCTCTACGACGCGGACCGCACGAACAACTAATCTTCCATATTACAGAGACGTTACACCATATAAGTGATGCCGGCCATAAAATAACGTTCCAGTGGCTTCCAAGTCACTGCGGGATTATCGGCAATGAACGGGCGGATCACGCTGCCCGCTCAGCCCATACTGAGGAGCGCCACGTCCCAATTCCTCTTTCTAGAACTGACGCGGCACGGAAGCTCCGCCTACTTGCTCGGCAGTGCACCGAGTCGCAATGGAATGAGCCACATTTATGAAATACGGGACTGTACTCACTTAATCCAACATTAAGTCTTGGAGCGCCATCACAGCTTCGCCGTAGAGACGCCACGCTTTCATATCGACTTTGGTTGGGTGTTGCCTTTACTAAAGCCTATGTCTTCCGCATAGGGATGACCGACACCCCAACCTGTGACCACTGCGGCCATGAAGAATCAATTGGCCATATAATGTGCTCCTGCCCGCAGTACAGTCCACAGAGGGCATGCCTTAGCCACGAACTTGACCAACTGGACGACCAACCGCTATCCGAAAAAAGAATTCTACAACATCGCAAGGACCTACAATCGCAGAAGAAGGCCGTGCAAGCGCTTTTGCGCTTCTTACACTCTACCGGCCTGTGTGAAAGACTTTAACTGGAACGCCTTCTGTGTGTGTGTCTCCATGTGTGCACGTTCCTTTTTTTGCGTTTTCCTCTCTGTCATCTTTCTAACCCCTATCCCCCATCCCCAGTGTAGGGTAGCAAACCGGAGACTCACATCTGGTTAACCTCCCTGCGTTTCGTTTTCATTCTCTCTCTCTCTCTTGAAAATATTCATTTTATCAGTGCTTAAAGGTAATGTTTCTACATGATCCCGCTCCTTCCTAACTATATTATAGTGGAATCCTTCTTCTATACTCATCAGCATTCAAAGCTAAAAGATAGTGACAGTGATTTTTACAAAGTGCTGTTTAAAGAATTCTTTCGCGCTTGTTCTTTATCTGCCGCAGTCGCTGTCTTCAGGGCCCATTTCCTTTCATCTGAGCATCGTATTATTTTTCACGCGCTCACTATTTTCACCTCTGCTTGACCCTAGAGGTTTTCATTTCACGCAAGCGCTGGCCTTTATTCTACCTTTTCATCACTGACTGACCCTTAGTCGTTTGATTGGTGTTATGTGTTCGTTGGTTTGCTTGTGAAGCGTAGGTAGGCACTGTTTTTATGAATTATTTGCAGCTGCTGGCCTGGCAGAGAATTCACTCGACAAATTGCTCCCAATACTTCGTGTGTGGCATCTTGATTGTTGATCTGTATTTACTACGCCAGCAACGATTCCTTGAGTTTGCGATAGACTTTTGTAGTTTACTTCTGAGCCTTTCGTAATCGGATTGATTGTCCTAAAAAAGCATGCTTGGTGAGAAAACAAGCTGAGTCGCGAGTGGCCCTGGGTCTGTCATCTGTGTTCTACTTTTGTCCTCGTTCGTCGCGCCGTTTTCATAACATCTTCAAGAAAGTGAGACGCATACAGCGGGACGAGCTGGCTTAGACTGCTGGGCATAATTTGGAGCCGCAAACGTAATGAAACTAAGGGCGGAAAGGAAGACAGGCCCTCGCTACCAACCTTCTACTGTACACAAAGCGTACCATTTACCCAGCTTTACCATAGCAACCTTTCTTCATGAACTGCACATGCTTCACCTGAATGTAAAGGTTTTTGATAAATCTGCCCAAGTATCTGAAATTTATTCGCTGCCTAATATGCTAGGGCTCCCAAGTACCAGCGCGAATTAGAGTTTTCATGGCCAGCTGCCCACATGCAATTCAACTCGTTATGAAACGCGAGCCATTAACACGGTGGCATTAAAAAACTTTCGGGTTATTTATGATAACGTGTTTAAGAGTAAACATAATGTGCGCGTGTTTACGAGTACTGCGTTACAAAACGTTTGCACAATATATATAGAAATAACAAAGATTTCACTTACGACGTTGAATTCAACCATCAGGTAGTGCATCATTTTCCTTGTGGAGTTGAAGCCGGCATAGAACAGAGAATCCACAACCACCTTTACTTCAGGGAATATAATCTCAATATCGTATACACCTGCAGATAGGCGAGAGGTTTTATCCCAAACAAACACTCATTAAAAATGGATGTTACTGGCCTTTAGTTAATAATCATTTAGTTTGTTAAACGTGTAGATGTACGATCGCTTACTTCTCGCCTCTTCTGAAGGTCCCACTTTCGCTCGCTCGATGGCTTCGCCTAAGGAAAAAAAGAGGAGCTGAAATTGAACCATGTTTCGAGGAGACCGTCATTCCGGCTTCCACCCACTCATGCTCTCCCAAGAAAATGTTTCTTTTGGCAGTTGTTCTTCGTGCCAACGCTACTGTCTGAGATCCGCCGCGGTGGCTTCAGTGGTTATGACGCTCGGCTGCTGACCGGAAAGATGCGGGTTCGATCCAGGCGGCAGCGGTCAAGTTTCGATGGAGGCGAAATTCTAGGTTCTCGTGGACTGTGCGATATCAGTGCACGTTGAAGAACCACAGGGGATGGGAATTTCTTGAGCCCTACAGTATGGCGTCCACCATAGCCTATGTCGTTTTCAGACATGAAACCCTCATAATACACAGACCAGCTACTGTTTTAGCTGTGAAAAATGTCTCAGTTTTAGCTGACTGTGATAGCAGCGAATTAGCCATACCTCACTGCTTTAAGCATGCTGCCTTGACTGGAGTAGACAAGGCTTTCACTGAAAATTTTGCTATGTGCAGGTAAATATTCCTGGTTTCGCTCAACATTAGATGAACACGTCCCAAAGCTACACGCACTCAATTCGTATTCAAGTGCGTGTTCTCTGTGAAATCGCGCGCCGCACACCATACGCTGTACTCTACAGCCATGCACATAGCGAGTTTCTCAGTGAGTCTAATACGCCATCCTCAATCGCATTTCTACATAGTACCTTCACTCGTTTTTTCTTTAAATAATCAGCAAGACCAGTGTGGCGCGGTTGAAGGAATTTTTTCGTTGGCTGCTGGCACGGTTCAATCCGTATCTATTCGACATGTTCTCAGATCTATGTACCTATTTGGCCTGTGTGCCAGCCGGCAAACACAGGGCAAACACTCGCGATTTCCCAGCTGAAGTACGGCGTTTAAGGCGAGCCCTTGTTCCTGCGTTTGCGCTGACGGGTTTAAAATTAAAAACTATGCGTATTTCCAAAGAACGACATACTTCCTGCTCCTATTTAATATACCATTGTCCTCGGTAGCAAGAGCGAAACACAGCCTTACCAATTACTGTTTGTGCATCAGACTCCTTTTCAATGGGCTCCAAAAGGTGAGCGTAATGACCTTCACTTGAACGTCCCATCTCCTCCATTGGCCTAATCTTCAAGTTCGGTCCAACCACGCCTTCCTTAACGCAGAAAGGATTTAAGAAAATAATACGGCGAAACGCAAAATAAAGCTGTTTCACTCGGCCGCAATCTATAAATTAACACAAACCACGAGAGTGATGGTGACACTGCTGCGCACCTTGTTTAAACATGAAGTTCCACTAAATAAAACACATCGAAAGATATTACTCCTAAAATGTGACTAAAAGAGAAAGCACTGCTGTTGCACACAAAAAAAAAGTTTTCGAAGAACTCTAAGCACCAGGAAGAACGAAATCCCTTAATAAAATGTCAAAAAAGGTTTTTTTTTTTTAATGATGCGTTCATTCGAGTAATCTTCATATTGATATTTCTTTTGTGTTTAAACGTTCACGGCTGTGTAGAGGTACACAACGGCGTGCTTGTAATATTTTTCGATTCATTGGCTGCACTTTTCTAATGGCGTACATGTGTAATAAAGCGTTGTTCACTGATGCTTGAAGTCATCTACCTTTCTCTCCCAATGCGCTGAACAACGCGAGGCTAACTTGCAGGTACACAATGTTCATAACATCAAAGGTTTGTTCTTTTTTTTTCAACTATTCTTGAGACCAATTTCTAGCTTCCTGCGTCATATTCATGCCTTATCAAAAATAAACGACTTCTCATCGCTATCATCGTGACAAAAGGTCACTGCCAGAAAAATCCTTGTTTTCTGACCCTCCCTCCCTTTCAACAACGTTTTTCTTCCATTAATATCAACTCGGTCAGTCACAAGACAACCGGTTTCAGGCTACTCTACAGTTTACGCTTCCTGTTTTGCGCTCCTCCTTTTGAAATACTGTTCAGGCGCTAGTTCTGCTTGCAACCTGTAAACAGGAGCACGGCGAGGAGAAAAGAATCGCGCACTATTTCTTGAACTTTAAAAGGCAGTGGTTTTTGATCAAGTAAGCACAATCGGAGAATTCTCATTTGGCTCTTTCAGTAATGAATAAATGGCTGCAATGCAGACGCAAAAAGGTAGATCACATTTATCCACCGTTGATTTGGCCAGGCGCCAAATTACCAACACAGACGCAGTGCACTGCTTTTTTTAGCGTTTCTCTTGCCCTCTCCAGAGTAATTCGAAATAAAAGGACATGAGTACAAGGAGGCTCGTTTGCATAGTAGGGACGAAAACCCAGTCATTTCTTAAAGTGGCCAAATAGCATTTCTTCTCAGTATATCCCAGAGAAAACAAATATATAAACTTACAACTTTCCACGAGCCGTCCTCCTCGGAAACCATGACTGACGCAAAATATTTTTCGTCGTGGTACAAGTCCTCTTCCAACGCATCCACATTAAACTAGTAGAAAATTATGTTTACAAAAATAAAATGAGGAAAAATAAATCGTGCGCAATGCACCTTCTTTACGAATTGCACCGTTCCAACGTGTCACATAATGTTGTAACATAAAGTGCGCTATTCAGCAAGGAACAAAACACCTGCAGCTTTCTCACAATACAAAGTGCCGCCATAACCCAGCAGATATTAGTGGCACCCAAGTCAGCGAGAATCTCGCTTTTTCAGTACTTTTTCTATGCCATAAGTATATTTTGAAGGCCTTCCTAATCTCAAATTTTTAAAGCCACGAAAAAAAAATTCTTTTTGAACGCAAATGATTAAGAGCTTCTTTTGTAATACTAATATTCACGTGCTGATGTATGTAATGAAAGCTGTTAATTGTTTACACCAAGCGTTATTACTTCGACAATGCGCTGTACCGGTTTTGTGGGTTCTATACTCGGTAGTTCTGGAAACATTCAAACAAATATGCTCAAAGCAATATACAAAAGTCACCGACACCGAGCGAAAAAAGCTCAGGCGATTAGGAGTTTGAAGCAAACCGTTCATAAGCATAATATATAAGGACAGCAAAAACTGTAATGGCTGTGCAATACAGCAAACACGTTCTTATTTGTGACCAGGTATTAAGCCTTGAACACAAAACACTATTATGGGCAAAATTCTATTTTTCTTATCGTGCGCATCGGAAATTCAGTTTTCCCTTCATATACAGGTGCGGTGATCTCTCTCGAGGAGATTGGAGAAATTAGCGGGCATTATAATCACTGCCTGCAATATATGTACCGTTTGTACTTGCATGCAGAAATCTTTCCACGTACCGCCTATTGCTCTATTTTCGCGGTTTTTCTAAAAGATGATTTGAAACATCGGAGCCACATTTACATTCCTTGCAATGGATCGTCAAGCTGTTTCCTTGCTTCAACGCAAGCATGAATTCAACGGCCTAACCGAGATCACAAACCTTTCGACAGGTACTGACCGCACAGGCTGTCGAACACATCACGCTTGACGACGAGCTCTAGTGCTGCAGTCATGGTGGCCCGCCGCGAGCGCTAAGCAATCCGCGCACATTCATGCTGTTCAGTTCTTACAGCCAGCAGCGTACTGCACCTGGGTCAGTCCTCGTTAATGCAGTCCTAGTTCGTCGGGCTTATTCAGTGCCCACTTTTTCTGGCATTTTAAGCATGAAATACTTTCAGCTTCCATCTCCAAAAACTACGGCGAACAATGTCCAGTAACCGCGGCGAACATATTGCCGTACATGACGCCGAACCTAAAGTGGACACAGCGAAACAGCGCTAACAGCCTACCGAGAGCAGAAGTTTGTGGCGTGACTTCTCGAAGTCTCTGCTAACAGGGCGAAGATCGGGTTTCTCGGCTGCAGCTTTGAAACACTACGTTACAGCTATTCAACCCCGTCGTCACGGCTTTAATCATCGCTCGCTGGCGATAAGGCACGAAGCGCTCATATAAAAAAATTCAGGTCAGCGAAAGGAAGTGGTCCGGGAAGCGCGATTTTTTTCGCCCGAATGGAGTCGGGGATATTATGGTTGTGTTTGGCTACAGCCCTCGGATGTTGGCTCAAGAGCACTTGTGCCCCTGGTTCACTAGGCGCTTCAATGAGGTTGGCGGCAACCGTGGTGGTTCTTGGTGAGGGAAGGCGTGAAATGACCTGGACGAGATTCCTTTGAAAACCGGGTGCCCGTGGCGCAGTCAAGCTGTCATAGGACAGCTTTTACTATGGGCGCCCAGCCATCATGTATTTACTGCATGGTGGTGAAATTAATATTATTACTATTAATGTGGCCGGAATCATCTAAAACTCACCCTGTAAAAATGTGGCCAGAACCACCTATAACTCATCCTGTACAGTGGTACGTCATATTTTGCGAAATCATTGTATGTTCACATTCATTGTCGACGACAACAGAGGCTGCATATTTCGAGCGAAAGCTTTACTACTACCCTCCGCAGCTTGTTCGTCGTGTGCGCGTTTCACCTTGAACCGAGGAAAAACCACGTGACAGATATGACGTCACTCAGCTGCCGCCGCCGAAACCAAGCGCTCGCCTCGGTTTCTATAGGCCGTTACGATAATTTTGAGGAACGGAAGGGAGCACAGCTGGCTCCCTGGGTCAGTGGACACCTCAATCGCTCTTTGAGGTACGTGGCAACGAAGGGGGGGGGGGGGGGGGGGGAGAGATCGGGGCTGCACGCATTATCGCTGACTACGTTGTGGCAGACGCTCGGCAGGCAGCACTAGACAAGCGTCATGTTTGTTAACAAAGGTGGCGCTGCGGTCGGCAGCGACGAGGGATGTAGGCAAAAACTAGGCATGCCTACACTGCTCCATGCGACGCTGCCTTCGAAACCAACCCGAGTATGAGAATATTTCAAACCGTGTGCGTCGCTTGTGGTTAGAAGCATTTTTGCTGATGCTCGGAGAGTGGTTATGCACTTTTTCAACCTGTTCGGGAGAAGGGATTAGTATCCGGGGCGCTGCATCGGGTGTTCTCCGCTCCTAGTTGGCGGCAAGTATCAGCGCGGCTACGGTGGGCGAAAGCGCGACGGTATGGGGAGAAACTAATCGTCCGCAGTTCTCAACTTCTGGGCCCATACAGCACATCCGATTACTCGTGCAAGCTAGGGCGACGCGATGCACGACGCGAAGCAGCTTTTTCACATGGCGAACCTTGTGATGTGCTTTCTACTTCTGCCGAGCCGATTCACTATGGAGACCATGGAAATTTCTGAACACTGAGATGCGAGAGCTGCACAAGCGCATGCGTGTACGTCTTCCTCGAGCTCCAACCGAAATTTACGCTCACTGTGCTAAGCTGTAAATGGATAATTTTATTGTGTCTTATTTTAGAATTTACACTCTTGAGTGCGCTTTCTGCTTGGTCATAGTGGCTTTTCTGTGTTCGCCGGTTCTGATCTACCTACAATGGAAAAATTCATATAATTTGGGAAATTACACCCCGTGACTTTTCCGAAATCCTAGCGACAATGTACCGTGGGTCTTGAAACGACATATTTGTTGAAGGTTGAGAAACTGAAAATAAGAGAAAAAACTACGCGCCATTTGGTGCTGCTTCAAACGTCGCGAACTTAGCGGCACGCTGTGAACGCTGAAGAAGAGTGTCAGCAACTTTTTTGTCTTTTTTTTCGTGTAGTGATGCTCGGGACATAGTTGGGGTAATTAGCATGAATGAGGGAAGAAAGGAAGAAAAAGGCGCCGTAGTGAAGGGCCCCGGAATTATTTCGACCACCTGGGGATCTTTAACGTGCATTGACATCGCACAGCACAAGGACGCCTGCCGGAGGTCAAGGGTACGAACCCGACCGCGGCGGCCGTGTTTCGATGGAGGCGAAACGCAAATGACGCCCACGTGCTGTGCGATGTCAGGGCAGGTTAAAGATGCCCAGGTGGTCAAATTTATTCCTGAGCCCACCACTACCCACCTCTTTCTTCTTTTCTTCTCTCACTCCTTCCGTCATTAAAGTATTTAGCATTGCAGTCCTTTATCATCACATTGTCGATTTTATATCTTAGTTTTAGCATATGCCTTTTTCTTTGTCAATTGTTTACATTCCTTACCATTCCATGTCATATATTCGATAGCTGTCGTAATTACTATAAATGAGAGGTTTCGAACGCCGGCACCCCATGGAAGTCTGGAAACTATAATTTTCACCCCTTATTAAAAACAATGCTTCCCCGCAGCACAAGAAGCTTAACAGAAAACCGGGGAGCAATCATATACACGCTGGCTACCTTTATGTACGGCGCCGCCTTGAAGAGATAACTAAACTTTCTATTTTCTCCTTAAACTTGTAAATTTTTAGGTCTGCACATGAGCAAGAAACAGTCGTCTTAAGGTCGCGTACTAATCGAGACAGGCGAGCGTTGCTTGGCTTGGCAACATTTCATTCTACTTGTGGCTTAGAAATGCAAAGCCCATCTGGCACTTACGTAGGTATGCTGTGGCACACCTTCACGCTCCTCTACTAATACAAAATCATCGGGTAGTACAGCGCTTTTCTTGAGGTTCAGTGTAATTTTGTCGTTCACTCTCAGCACCCTTGTTCCAAGGTCATCCCGAACGTCGAAGAGCTGCGGGTACACGACGGCCGCATGCTCTGGCACTGCGAAACAGGCAAGGAATAGACATAACATTTTAAGGGATTTCATCGGCAGGACGGATAATTCTGTTCAACATTTTCCATACAGAGTGCTAAGGATGAATATCACTCATCTCTACATACACACCCCACAATTCTGGTCAGAAGCATTTTTTAACGGAAAAACCCTTTATTAACGCAATTTTTTTCATGTAATTTAATATTTCACTAAACAGTTATTATATCCGCAGATCACCTGACAGCAGTCTCGCTTTTTGTTTCTGTTACCATTTCTGCTGTCGTCCAGAGTGTTGCCCATTGGTGTTCTATGGCAGTCTTAACTGTCTCATGCGATCAATTGAAACACTCTAAAAGAAAGGATTTGATACATATCACTAAAATCAACCATTACCTTCAATATTTCCATAACAGTGTCTTGCAGTTGTTCTGGTTTCGAAATTTTTTAGCTGGAATGTTGGACATAAATACTTTTGCACGAGCTCGTTGCCACATATTACAAATTTCATAATTGCAGGGATTTACTCCAAGGCTAGGGCTAATGGTCAGCGTCAGTTTAAAAGCGAAATTATTAAGGCCAGTACGAGTAACCCTCTCATGCGACGACATTGTGAGAGCGTTACAATGAATGCTCTGAGGTCTGCGAAATTTTCGGGCTTGGCCCGCGGTTCTGACACACGGCGGGTTCGTGAGATTTAAGATCCATGAGCGCGTTGTTCATGTGTTCAACACGCACCTGCTTGGAAGTTCTGGCCTCCCGCTTATGTGCAGTGTCTCGGGCGCAACATGCAGCCTGCGCCTCAGCAATATCCATGTACCTTATTGTAACGTAACTGATGTTCCACGTCACCACTCGCAATTTCGTCATTGGGACGGACGCTACTACGCAAGCACGCGGCCACTGCTGCAACTATTATTCATACGTAAGGTTACCGGATTACTAAATGAGTAGAAAGCGAGTGCCTATTGCGAAAATGCATGAGACCATTCAAGCTAAAACAGCCTCTCGCACTCCCCCTAATGTCCTCGCTCGACAGCAGCTTCCCTTTACAGCTCCTGCTCTAATCATCCTCTCTCCCCATCACGAAAAGAGAAAGTCAGTAGGAGGGCTCGGACAGTCCTTTGTGTAAGGGAAAACATGGGCGCTAGGCTAATACAGCGAGTGCTAAAATTCTTTTCGCAAAAAAGACACAGACAGAGAGTCACAACATATCGCCAGCCTATGTCTCTACCGAAGTCTCATGACAAAATCTTTTAGTCCCGATACAAAACATCTGTCTACGTTGGTTTTGTTTCAGAATGAGGCAAATGAAAAAAAAAAACGAAACCGACATACTTTGCGCCCAGAGGCCACCGTCAGTCAAAAAAAAAGCTAATTTAAGTGCAAAACGCTGTTATAAAGAATGCAATTATATGAAAAAAAAGCCAAGCACAAAGTCAGTTGCAGTCAATACGAGCGAAGTCCTGTGACCCATAGGGAATATTATTACAACAAAAAGTCACTTGTGTAGGCAAACCACACGATGCGCTTGTGTACGCAAACCACACGAACCTTGAGAGTGTTCACAAGCGCCACCCTCATCCATAGCGGGTCCTGTATTACCGCTCTCGCACAATTTCTGCCCTCGCCGTTAGATGACGTTCTACATCACATTCGCGGTAATACAGGACGTGCTACGTTCGCCGCTATGGACGAGGGTGGCGCTGGTGAACACTCTCAAAGTTCGCTTGCACGCAATAAACATAAATACCCACGAGAGCAGCAGATTGGGCAGCCGTCGCCGTAGCTCAGCTGGTAAGAGCACCGGACGCGATATTCGGAGGTCGTGGGTTTGGAACGCACCGGCGGGATGGTTGTTTTTTCTGCTGCTTTAAATGTATTTTATTTAAGCGACAGAATAACCGAAGTTATAAAAAATAAAAAGAAAACAATGGAATTATTCTCCTGTGCATCTTAGTTTCGGTGACTGTTGGTTTCCTTCATAGAGCACCGGACGCGATATTCAGAGCTCGTGGGTTTGGATCCCACCGGTGTCATGGTTGTTTTATGCTTCTTTATATGTAATTTTCTTTAAACCAGTCGATTGGCATTACAAATTAAAATAAATTAGCAACATTCTCCTATGCACCTTGGTTTCGGAGACTGTTGGCTTCCTTAATATATTTGTGAAACGAGCCCCTCATTTCATTTGCCTTGTCTGCATATATATATATATATATATATATATATATATATATATATATATATATATATATATATATATATATATATATATATATATATATATATATATATATATATATATATATATCAGTCTGTCTGTCTGTCCGTGTTTATCTATCTATCTAATCGCCTCAGATAAAAATACCTCCAGAGGCCCTCTATAGCAACTTCATTGTTCCCGTCTCTTCGGCCCATTAACTAAGATTTGAGCTTAAAATAAGCAAGACAAAAACGGATGACGGAGTGTTTTCGTGCCACTTTTTTTTTATTTGGACTGGCCGGCTTGTGGCAAAAATTACACGGTGGAAATTTTCCTACCGCAATATGCAAAGTTGTGTAGAATTATCAATCTCGATCTCAGCAGTGCTGATAGCCTGTAAAGAAATAGATACGCAATGTGGAATAGGTAAAGCAAAAAAGGGAATACTTACAAATTGCAGCATGCAGTAATTGGGATGAAAGCAAAGATAAAACAAGTATTATTCCGAGGAACATTGCTAGCAGCCCTCTTACAACCACTACACACGCTTCAAAGTGGAGTGGCTGCTTCTAGCGTTGTCCATGTGTGGTTTGTCATTTTGGTCTTATAAAGAAGCCAGTATTTCGTTTTCTTTGCATAGACCAGCTCCAAATGCCCCGATGCCATTTCTTCCAAGTCACATGACATTTTATGAGCTCCGTTTGTACCTTAATTTTCGTTATGTAAAATATCTCCTCGTAACAAAAGTCCGGAATCAGACCTTTATGAATAGAACGATATGACTTTACAGAATTACCAGGATTTTTCGTCTTTCACATTCGTTCTACTCATTTTGCATGTCGTCAGTACGCTGATACACTTCTGGCAGAAAACATTCTTTCTACGTAAAAGAGCGATGTCCTGAATATACAACGTATTTTGTGGTGGCTTTTCTCGATCTACCGAGGTTTCAGCAATAAAACAGCTTTATATTGTTACCATCACGTCGTATTTATTTTCCAGTGGTCGAGAAAAACATATACCGTATGTGGGCGTGCATTTTGTTTTCACTGGGAGCGCAATTTTTTTAAAACAATTCTCATTCAGCGGTCACGTTGTCCAATTCGCCTCCTCACACAAGAACTATGCACATTCATGTTCATTAGTCACAGTATTTTTTTGGTTTTTCAAAGTATTCACATCTCAGTTTTGGGGGGCACAGTCGATTTTCAGAAGAGTCTGTTATTCGTAGAAGCAGTCGCAGCCAAAATTTCCCGTGAAGTGCACTTATGCAGAATTGTGCGCGCGCAATACCGCTGCATGTATCGAATGCTTCAAGGCGAAAATTGTGGCAGCTGCCACCGATAATTCGTATTTCCCAGACTCCGCCGCTTTCGTTAATTTCTATTCGTCGTCGGCGGCTCCCGACAGCCACCCCGTTTTAGCGTCTCAATGTTGCGTGCCAGACCTGCGCCCGAATCGTATTATCACACTCATCGCAGCCAGATGTCTACTGCCATTGCACTGGCCACTTGCCACTAAGACCACAGCACGGCTTTTTGCGTTTATCGGTACAAAAGTATCAGGCAAAGTTAGTTTTTTGACCTCATGACACTGAGCAAGAACAGCTGTCGGTTCGTAGCCAAGTGCAAATCCACACGCATATGCATGTATTTCACAAGCAGCAGAAAAAAGTGCGTAGAAGCCCACTTTCTTGTCACTCTGCGTCCAGGGTGTCGTATTTCTGCGCACACGTATTTGACATGCAACGTCAGCAAGTTAGTGTTTTCGGTTACCAAAAATAGCAGGCACCGGCGTGAGGTCTAACAAGTTTCACTGTGATGCTCCGCCGATTCCGAAATCAATGCGTCGAATGCGATGCAGGCGAGGAAATAACCCCCCGCGGTGGCTGAGTGGTTAAGGCGCTCGGCTACTGATCCGGAGTTCCCGGGTTCGAACCCGGCAGCGGCTGCCCCGTTTCGATGGAGGCGAAACGCAAAGGCGCCCGTGTACTGTGCGATGTCAGTGCATGTTAAAGATCCCCAGGTGGTCGAAATTATTCCGGAGCCCTCAAAAGAAGGCACCTATTTCTTCCTTTCTCCTTCCACTCCCTCCTTTATCCCTTCCCTTACGGCGCGGTTCAGGTGTCCGCCGACATGTGATACAGATACTGCTCCATTTCCTGTACTCAAAAAACCAATTTTGAATTCTAAGTCACCGCTTCGAGTTCACGGAAGTTTTGGTTTGAAGCAGAATATGTAACAGTGTTTAAATGAGACAAAGGGACCGAAAGAAACAATTGCGCTTACTAGTAACTAAATAATTTATTGCAATATGTGAGGCAGCCAGTACTGGAAGCATGGCGAATCAAAACAACAAGGTGAACTGTATGATCATACAACCGGAAAGAATTATTCAGCGTCGCTGATTAAAATCCGCATATTACGGGGAGAAGAAAGCTACTGACGGACTGCTGATGCACGTGCCATTAGTTTTGTGTATATTGTAGCGCTAACTACATTACGCTAGCACTTCGACCATACAGCATGGCACCCCCTGAGCTGCGTGGCCGCCTTTGAGCTCCGTGGCGGCGCCGTGGCTGGTCACGTGGTCGGTCACGTGGTGCGGAGCAGCTGCTGGCGGTGCGGCGCGCCGGCGAAACCCAGGGGGGGAGGGAGTGGAGAAGAGGAGATGGGGGAGAGAGTGAATCCACGTTCAGGGACGAAGATGAGGAAGGAACGCCCAGCGAAATGGAGCGGCGAAAAACTGACATAGCAATTCGACTGAGCGAGTTCCACGATGCCTGATACCTGATTTAATATCTGCTGCGGGTCCTTGGACAAGGTATTAAACTTATTTTTGGAATATGGCGGAGTGCTAGACGCACTCTACCACGGGTCGGCTCGGTATTGCACTGCCTCCGCGATCGGCCCGGGGAATAATAGCGCGCGCCTTTTCTTTCTATCTTTGCTCTCCTATCCTTTAACTCTCCTACTTTCAGCACGCGGCAGCGAGCGTGGTTCGGCTTGAGCCAGTAGGCAGGCCCGTGCCCTTTCCTTTTCTTTCTTCCTGTCAACAACAACAACAACAACAGCGAGTTCTACTCGGCCAGCTGTAGCTATCGCGTCACTCCAGGTTTAACCAGAGCTAAACCACAGCCATTTTTGCAGAACTCGGAAATCAGCCTCGAGGTCTCGTCTTTATATGTGGCGATGATAGCCGCCTAATGCAAAACCGCTTCACATTTTCACACTCAGCTCAGTGTACGGCTGTATGTTTTTTGTGTGACTGGTCCTCTATATTTTCGGCGTCCTCACGTAGTCGGTCGCTGACGCAGCGTCCAGTCTCACAAACGTAAAATCGGCCGCATCACGTCGGACTCACGTAACACAGCAACGCTACAGACAACGAACTTCTTCGTGTGCTCTTTCTGACAACTTTGTTTCTTTTTCGTTCAATCCTCTGCCCGGTCCACCTGGCTTATTCCGGGTGCAAAAGAGCAACCTGAGGCCCGCTTTATTGAAAATCTTTTTCAGGTGGTGCGAGACTTCGTCTAAGTAAGGAATGCACGCTGTTTTCTTCTTGGCAGGTTGGTCAGCACTGGTGCCCTTGTCCCTTTTGATTCTGCATTCGGCAAGCAGGGACTGCACTACGCTTGATACAGTCTTCAAAGTCTATTCCGCAGAGGTTAGCCTCTTACCTGAGCGCGGATCTGAAGCGACGCCGGCGCCGTAATCAGTGTGACGAATGAGACGTAGGCGAAGACATGCAATTCACCAGCTCGAGTTGTCGTAAATTTCAGTTTCAAGCGCTAAAAAAACAACTACGCGATCTTATCGCCGCCTTCCGCTGAACTGCGCTTATTATGTGATTCCGTTCGGATTGCGCACATGATGGCCTGAGTTGCCCATGTGCCATAAAACACACCATTTCGGATTGCTTATACGAGGGCGCGCTTTCATTCTCCAAATAAATAATGACCAGTACAATTCAAAAACCTGTAAATGAAACTTACTGAACAAATAGTAACTCCGCGAGATTTGGCTGCTTCTTAGACTGGGAGCGAAGGCGAAAGTGAAACGCGAAGACATCCACCATAAAAATGCTTCAAATTAGCGCGGGAGCTGTTTTAATGAGGCTATTGTTTATGCTTGCAGTCTTTTCTAAAAAATTTTTGCGCGTTCCTAATGGACTTTTTATGTAATTCAAAATGAGCTCTGACACGTTAACTTCCGCTAGGGAATGAGGCAAAGACGCCAACGTCATCATATAATAGCGTCGATAGCGCTCTCTCGCAGTCTTATAAGTCGGACAATGCTTCCGCCTTCGCCGTTCTTTAAGTTAGCTCATTGTCCTAAAGAAAATGATCAAGGTGGTATATTTTTGGAGAATGGCGCTAAGGGTATTTTAATTTTGATCAGCATAGAGCACGCAAAATGTGAATTAATATTTTAGAGCCGTATGAAAATGCAAGCCAGCTCGCGCTCGTCTAGAGCTCCATAACTTTACAAGTATTTATTGATAAATTAAATTTAACCAGCCTGCCAACAGCCCTCTTTCAATACAACGGCATAAAGTATTGGCCCAGAAAGGTACAGAAACAGACATAACTACCATGTACAGACTTTAGCAGGCTTCTCTCGAGCGCTGGAGTGGGGCACTTCGGGGCAAATAAAGCAAAATCCTAGCAGAGATACTTGCAGAAGGACACATTCCTAGTGCTTCTGTACCTTTCATGGGCACGCGGCTGCGCTCGAGCCCCAGCATCGCCGGTTAAGAACCGTACCTGCGCAAAAACTTCGCCCACTTCGCTCCTAAAAGCACCTGACGTCTGCTGACGTCTGTAACCTAACATCACATCCAAGAAGAGTATAGCGCCAAATGTTTATCTTGCAATCACTTAGTCAACAAAGGCATGGCTTATAATGCTGAATATAAAAAACACCAGATCTGCGCGTTTCCGGGGACCAAAGACATTTCTTTTTCAGGAAAGCGCGACAGTTTTTTGACATTTTTATTCTGAATCACTATTAGAAACCGAGCATCGAGAAATGAATCATTTAAAAACGTCGACGGTTCTTGGAGACTTAATTTTGCAGTGGGCGAATATCTGCTAGTAATAATGGCATACGCACACGAAACCTTTTAAAACATCGTAACTGACACTCGACAGTCCTTGTCGCCCAGAAACTTGAGCCTGCATTTGGCTGTTTCAGTTGAACACATTTGTCTACTCTCCCTCCCCGCCCCGTCCTCCCACCTCCATACGTTCGCCTCCTTCCTATTGCAACTTTCTTGGATTCTTGATTCCTTGAGCACAAAGACCAAAAAACTCACGAGCATATAAACCATACTCATTATAAGCACCAAGGCACGTTGAAAGCAGAGGGGAAAAATATACAACACATAAGACACAGGCTAAGCCCAAAGATTCCAGCATTTTGCTTTCATTAAACTGGGTGCTATCTTGTGGGCTGTGAAACAAAACTGACGTAAGCTTTCTGCTCTTCTGCAGCCCATCCAAAGATTTTATGCATCTTGGACAGCATACATTGCGTAAAACTTTCGCGTAAACATTTGCAAAATTGACTAAATAGAAGAGATGGAAATGTCGGGCTCTGGTGTAATGGCGTGACTAACATTTCTTCCACTGAAGGTTGAACATTGATCTACAGAAGTACATTGAACTGCACAAGATCGTTTTATTAATACGACACACATTTACTGATCAAATAAGAAGGAATTGTAAATGTAATAACGAAACCGGGGTAATGCCAACATTTAAACGACTTCGTGCTACCCGTCACTTTTAATGTCTTTGCCACATATATCCTCCAGAGGCATTTTTTAACGCCTGCGAGTGTCCAGATAAAATGCTGATGTTTACTTCGCCGGAACAAAGCATTTGAGACTTTCTTCACATCGCTTAAACGCATGACAGTTTTTAATGGCTAGCTTTCCCCTCGCAATTTTTAACAACTCCTCTACAGAACACAGTGCTCTGTTGCCAACGCCTATCTTCCCCGGCCTAATGCACCGTGCAACTTAAAATGAGCTTCGCCACCTCCTTGTAACCCCCCTCCCTCTTATGCCTACCGTTTGTTCCAATGTTGCAGCTTCAGTGCATTGTGAAAAATCGCCACCTGTTTATGTATTGCCGCCTTTGTACCTTAAAGCGCAAGGTGGAAGGGTGTTTTCAAAGGACAGATAAAACCACTAAGCAACTAAGTATAGCCTGGTTCTCTTTTCACAATGCGACCTAAATACGTTAGGCTTCAATGAGAACAGATGGTTGTCACGAGAGGACTATGCCCGAAAGCCAAGTGCCTCAGACAGCTCGTCTCATTTTTTCGCATGACGGCTGATGATTTCACTGATGTCAGTCTGTATTATTAGTAATAAATTATTAGTAAGCAATACGACAAATCTAACAGATTACTGCAACATATTCAGCGCTTTGTCGTGATTTTATAGGGATTTTTTAGTCATGAAAGGTAGAACAAAAAAGCGTGATGTCCAAAAATCCCCTGTCTATCTCCTCGTAGAGTGTAGTTGTAAGCATGAAGCGCATTGCGGGAGAGTTTTGCAACCTCCGCCTCAAGGCACTGGACCCTGGACTGCGCCTTCGTCTTCCACGTAACTTATCACGTCGCGAAGCAACATTGTTATGCCGTTTATGGATCGTTGTTGCTTTTACCAACCACTATGCTTTCCGGATGGGGATGGCCGACAGTCCTGCCTGCGAAAGCTGCGGTTGTGAGGAGACCATCGCTCATCTTCTCTGTGAGTGCCCTGCATTTGCGAGTGCAAGACATACACTGTGTTGTGCCCTGGACCGCCTCGATCCTCGCCCATCAACAGAGCAAAAGATCCTCCTCGGTCCGTGGCCAACACAGTCGACTGCCCTCAAGGCATACAAGGCGCTCTTTGCCTACTTTAGAGCGACTGGATTGAGTGACAAATTGTGACAGCGTTCTGTGTGTGTGTGTGTTATGCCTTTTTCCCCTTCTCTCTTTCCCAGTGCAGGGTAGCCAACCGGAACCCCTTTCTGGTGAACATCCCTGCCTTTCCCTCGTTCTCTTTATCTATCTATGTAGCGCATTGCAGGAAACAAGTAGCAAGTTCCAGGGTTTCTCATATGAGGCAGCAGCCGAACAGAGTGTTTATGAGCCTCTGCCATCAGAGACTTCTATTTTTTCGATATTCGAGCGGCAGTGCGCTCAGCCACCATCGCCGCTCTTGGTGCAGGATGGCACTTGGCGGCACTTGGTGGCGACCAGCGCTCACCCAGTGCCGCAGAGAAGGTCGCGATAGCTCGCGCTACGCGGAAAGCTGGGACGCTCGCCTCGGCCTGACGCCGCCGCCGTTCCGTCGACCGGCACATCGCCTCAACTGCAAGAAATGTTGTCACACTCTTGCAGTAGGCGACCGTGATCTGTATTGTGTGGTGGCGCCACCTCCTCTTCTTCGCCACGTGGGCGTTTCTGGTCACACTAATCGCTGCAAGTTTAGTTCCGCTGCATTTAGGCGTTTTTCTTTCTGTACCAAACAGCGTGGTGAATGTGACTTCCGACATTCATGCTCTCCCTGTCGTGCTTTGCAGCCGTATTTCGATGGAGGTGCAACGCAGAAGGCCAACGTGTGCTGAGCGATGTCAGTACACATTAAAGTTTGTCTGAATTATTCCGGGGCCCACTAGTATGGCACCGTTTCTCTTCTTCATTCACTCCATTCGCATTCCTTCCCTCACGTACGGTTGAGGTCTCCGCCGAGAAGCGAGACAGATAAAGCACCCATTCTTTTCTTCAAAACCAGTTTTCTTTCCTTCCTTCTGATGCACACTCCGCGTTGACTTAAGAGTTGGAGCGCTTAGCAGCTGAGCCAGAGAGCCCGGGATCAGCGGACAGCGGTAGCTGATAGGGGCAAAAAAACTGCACACTACACTTAAGCTCCGCCTTAAGGTGTGACGCGATGGTGTAGTGGGTTAGGCTTTCAATTTTGAGAAATTTGACACCTTTAAACACATTCTTAATATTCTTCAATTACCGCTGCTACTTCTTCCCCACGTCTGTTAACATACTCATATATATTTATTTATTTTCTTCTTTATTAACTTCTGCGTTTCTTGTACGGTCAACAACAACAGCTAGAAATATTAGTGAACTTTCCGTTTTACAAAACAGAGCATTACGCCTAGCCTGTAAAGTCCCATATCGCCCTCACACTGCAGGATCATTCGAGAACCACCACAGAATTCAGCTTTTAGTAATGTATGACTACAAGCTGTGGCGTATGTATTAACTTGGTTTACTAAAAAATAATTCTGCTGTAACAAGCCTAGCGCGGCTAGCGGAAAACTTCCATGTTTATAAAGTTCGCCATCCTGAAGTGTGGTATGTCGCAAAATGCCGAACATATTATGGACATCAAATGTTGCATTTTCTACTGCCCACACATCCAAACCGCGTATTTAAAGAAGCTAACATTGACATTTCTGGTATATCACCAAAAGGGCTGCGTTAAATGTTTGTGTAACGATGCGATATCCTGATTTTTTTATTTGCCTGGTACTCTCCTGTTTGAGCAATTTTGCTTAAGGGCACAGGGTAAGGTAAAATTAGAAAAAAAAATCGTTTTTTTTTTCTTTTGGAATTTTAGAAGTTCAATTCTTTCTGCACATGTTCCATGATCGGACTTTCCTCAGAAAGCCATATTTACGGCTGAAAAACGCTTTTTCCGAAACCAAGTAGTGAGCGGCCACGCCCCCTTTCAGGATTAACGTCAATTTTTTCAACCAAAAAGTCCACCACCTGATTTCAAAACTTGTCTAAAATCAGCTACATATAAAAAATATCCAAGGTTGAGTGCATAGGGCACGTGCAAAAAAGGATGGGCACAAGGTTACGAAGGCTAAAAAAAGGAAACAAAGCAGGAAAACTCTCTGATGGAAAGAGCCTCTCGGGCCGAGGCCGACTGACTGATGCAGTAATAGACAAGCTCCAGACGTACTATGGTTTGGCCATCAGAAGAAATGTAGGAAACCTGGATGAAATGCGAAAGGCCGTTTGGGCAACCTTCTTCCACTTATCGGCCACAGACGATGACCCATGCCATGGACTTTGCCCAAAGGGACCTGATACGTGGTGTGCCTTCAACAGAAGTCAGTCAGAGGGCAAGCCATTTTTCCACAAGGAGAGTTCGCCTGCATCTGTCTTGGAGGCTATCAAACCCATTTATAGGGAGCTATCGAAGGCTGAGCTCCTAGAGAAGTGCCTGCATGGGCGAACTCAAAATGCAAATGAGTCGTTCAACCATGTTGTTTGGGAACGCGCGCCAAAGAATGTGTTTGTTAGGCTTCGGACCCTACGGATGGCAACACTGGATGCTGTTCTTTCATTCAATGATGGTAGCATCGCACGGGCCAACGTTTTGAAGGCGTGTGGATTGAACCGAGGGAGCAACACCATCAAGTGGCTGAGGGAAGCTGACCATAAGCGCATGTACTTTGCGGACCGAGCAACACGACAGCTTACAAAAGAGGCCCGACAGTCAAAACGACAAGCCGAAAAGCGAAACAACGACGGCGACAGTGACTACGAAGCAGGGGGCTATTAAACCAATTACTATGGAGGCGTTTCTGCGAATAAAAAATGGTTTTTCACATCTTTTTTTTCTTTACGCTCTATTATCTCAAAACAGTGTTTTTTCTTACAAAGGTACCATTATTTCCAACGCCTTTCAAGACAGACGGCTGATTTTTTTTTTTGCAATCATTTACATAAGTGTTGCCAACTACTGAACTAGAATTAAGCAATTTCACTGAGCAGTTATTCTGTTATGAATTTTGAAATGCGCAAAGAAAGGCCAGATTTGTGTACTACCGAAAAAATTTTTATTAAAAATCGAATTTTCTACACATTTCAAATATTCTAGTTCAGTAAAAAGAGCACAAAATTTGGCAAACAATGATATATGTATTATTAGACTACTGTTATTAGTTAGTGAGAAACATGTACCTCAACATGGCCTAAAATGCATGGGAAGTATAGGGCTTACCCTGTGCCCTTAACTCATGTATGCGTCTCGTCCTAGTGTACTGTACTTCCATAGCCACACTCCTCTATGCTGCCCCGTGTGCTAGGGGGTCAGGGCTCCTCAAGCTGTTTCTCACAGCTTCTACCTGTCCTCCTCATAACTTTTTCGTTGCAAAATAAATTTAATTTGATTTGAGTTGACTTGATTGTTTAAATATTAATTGATCAATTACACGTTTAAAATTTTCATAACTAGAATCATCAAGCATTGACTTTTCATTCTGAGCACTTTGACACATTTTCACCCATTTTTACTATTTCTACTTTTTCATTTCTTTCTTTATTGAACAATCAAATAATTACAATTATTTCGTTAACTCGTCATCGCCTATCACACACCAATCAATCATTAATCACTAAAAACACAAATTACTCTATTAAGATTTTTTTTACGCATCCCCGGATTATAGTTCACCGGTTCGAATCCCTGCCACGATTCAAGTTCTAACATGACAAGTGAAATTATGCTGCACGAAGCGCTGAATTGTATGACACCATCCGGAACATTCTGTAGCAAACGGTTTCGAATTATACAATTTTTTTACTCAGCCTTGAGTGAGTGAGTGATAACTTTATTGGATCTTTCAAGGGTTTCGCGATTATGAAGTCTCCGTCGTCTTCTCTGGCGCTGGCGACGTGAGGCTTCTCGCCAGCAAGGGTGGGCCCCTATTCCAAGGCTCCACTGAGTCGTGCTGCATCATTCGCGTGCTGCACTAAGGCCCTTTGGGTCGTGAGCTCACCGCTGGTGAGCCGACTCTCCCATTGATCCGCACTCGGGTGTTCGTGTTTGTGGAATGCTTTGTTGCGTTCGCACTCCCACGTGATATGGTAAAGTGTGGGTGTGGCATCGCACCAAGGGCAGGTGGCTCTGTATTGTGTCGGGAACATCTTATTTAGTATGAGTAGGTTAAAAAAGGAGTTGATCTGCAATCTGCGCCAGCCGGTCGCTTCCTCCTTTCTTAGGGCTTTGTATTGTGGTGGATATCTATTTCTAGCTCCCCTATGTTAGTAAAAGGTCTTTGCGTATCCCCCCTCGCAAGCCTGTAGGCGGAGCTCCGGAGCATTTGACTGCCCTGCTCGGAATGCGTTACCTCGAGCTAGGCTGTCTGCCCTTTCGGTCCCCCCTATGCCCGCGTGGACCGGGATCCAGATTAGGTTATGCCAGGGTTTCTCCTCGGCGGAGGTTACCCCGCTGAGTATTCTAAGGGCTGTACTGCTGATCCTGCCCCTCGTGTAGTTCCTGCACGTCTCCTTCGAGTCCGTCAGTATGTTGAGAGATCGGCCCGTTCTGTAGCCTTCTGCTGCCGCCAGCGCAACGGCAATCTCTTCAGCCTCCGCTGTGCCGGAGACCTTTGCCGTGGCACACGTGATCATGTTTCCTTCCTTGTTTACCACTACCGTCGCGGCTACGCGTTCTCTCTCGCGCGGATATACGGCAGCGTCCGTGTATACGGTGTTGTCTAACTGGACAAGCGTTCTTTCTACGTACTCGGCCCTCGCTTTTCGTCTGTTTTCGTGAAGATTGGGGTTCATGTTTTTCGGCAATGGTCCCACGTTAATGGTTTTCCTAAGGTGGTCCGGTACGTCCGCGTATCTGCCTACTAGTCCGCTCGTGTCCCGACCCAACCTTCTTAGGAGCGCTCGTCCCGTAGGGGTGCCTCTGAGTCTCGTGGTTTGCGTTCCCAGCAGAGCTTCGGCGAGCTCGCTGAAGGTGTTGCTGATGCCTAGCTGGAGCAACTTTTCGTTCGACGTGTTCTTGGGTGGGTGCAGAGCAGTCTTGTACGCCTTCCTGAGAATGGTGTCGGCTTGCTCTCTTTCCGCCTTGGTCGTCGCGTGGTACGGCAGGGAGTACGTGACTCGGCTGACAATTAGGCTGTTGACTAGCTTGAGAGTGTCTTCTTCCTTCATTCCGTATCTCTTTTGGGAGAATCTGTTGATCATACGGCCCACCTGCTCTGCCGCCTTGTTCAGCAGGCTGATGGTGTGGCTGCATTTCTGGCTTCCTTGCAACCACATGCCCAGGATCCTTATCATGTTCTCTTCCGGTATGCTCTGTCCCTCGAGAACGACCTCCAGTGTCGCTTGGGTGGAATGCTTGCCGACCGTTAGGAGTTCCGACTTTTCTGTCGAACATCTTAGGCCCCTCTCTCTGGTGTAATTTTCTACGCAAGTTGCCGCTTCCTGTAGTTTTTCTTGCTTCTCCCCGAGTGATCCTTGGGTGACCCATATCGTGACGTCGTCGGCGTACATCGCGTGTTGGATGCCCTGGATGTCCTTGAGCCGTCTTGCGAGTCCAATCATTCCTTACCACGTTGAAGAGGACGGGCGATATGACGGATCCTTGGGGTGTGCCTTCGCACGGCGTGGGGAAGACGTCGCTTCTCAGCTCGCCCAGCCCCACGGTCACCGTTCTGTCGCTCAGGAAGGCTCTGACGTAATCGTGCGTTCTCCTCCCCCAGTTAGTGTTGTTGATGCCTTCCATGATGGCCGCGTGGCTTACGTTGTCGAAAGCCCCCTTTATGTCGAGGGCCATGACGACGTTTTCGCCCGCCTTCGGCATCGTCTCTAGCACTTCCTCCTTGAGTTGGAGCAGCACGTCTTGCGTAAAGAGGTTGGCTCTGAGCTCGTACATGCTGTCCGGGTACGACTGTTCGTTCTCCAGGTGCGACTGGATTCTCTTCGTGATCACTTTCTCGTACAGCTTGCCCAGGCACGACGTTAGAGATATCGGCCTGAGGTTCTCGATCTGGAGCTTCTTGCCCGGCTTCGGAATCATCACGACGACGGAGTGTTTCCACTCCGCCGGCACTCTTCCCTCTTGCCAGAGCTTGTTGAGGTAGGTCGTAAGCTGATCTATCGCCTCGTCACTGAGGTTCCTTATTAGCGAGTTCCGGATCTTGTCTGCCCCCGCCGCCGTGTTCTTCGGGGCCGATCTTATCGCCTCGACGACCTCCTTTCTCGTGATGGGTCGGTCCATGGCCGGGTTCTCCTCGCCACGGTATTCTTCTCGGTAGCTGTCGACCTGATCTTTGCCGTAGCACTTGATCCGGACCTCTTCGAGTAGTAATTCGTCCGTGCCTTCGTATGGTGCACCAGCCTCCGTATCGACTTGCTGCCTTCGGATTTGTGTTTGCTCGGGTCCATGAGGGCCTTGAGGATCTGCCAAGTTCTGGCCGTGCTGAGGGTGCCGTTCAGCAAGTTGCTGAATTGCTGCCACCCCTGCCTGGCCTGCTGCGTCGCGTACTGCTCCGTTTGCTTGGTTATATCGGCAATTTTCTTCTTTAGCTTCCTGTTGAGTTCTTGTCTCTTCCACAGCTTGGTGAGCCCTCTTCCACATCTCGCTTACTTCTTTGGGCTCCAGTCCACGAGTCGCTCAGCGGAAACGCCCAGGCACACACTCTCGCTCGAGATCTCAGCTGCCGAGCCGAGAGTATGATCAGCCACCCTGCTTCCGCTGACACTAATATCCCACGCGCTTCACTATCTCTACTCACCACTTACACGGACATACTCCAGCACTACAGACTCCAAAGGTGCACATATCCTCCCGCACACCGCGATCTAACAAGACGCGAGGCCGTCCAATGGCGCAAACTACAAACTGGCAGCTTCCCACACCCCCTCTTATATAGCAGGATCTTTCCGGAACAGATAGCCCCCATGTGTAAACACTGCTCAACTCCGGCCACACTCATACACATGGTGTGGACTTGTACACATTACAACAGAGACAACGCAAACACCCCAGAGACGTGGGAGTCTCTCCTGTGTACTTCCAAGCCAGCAGACCAACGCTGGCTTATCCAGCGCGCGGTGGAGGCCGCGGCATCCCAAAGGATCCCCGCCGACCTCCTCTAAGTCAGCGCAACCGGTCCTTTGACTGGTCCCCTGTTTTTGGGCGCAATAAAAGAGTTTACCTACCTACCCGCGTCTCGCCTCCCATAGCTTGAGGAGGCGCTTGTCCACCTCCGGCGTTTGTTCTGTTCTGTCTACTTCTTTCGTGTATAGGTCTTGGATTCGTCTGAGTTGTTGGCTCCACTCTTCCGCAGAACCCATGTCGCCCTCGAGCTGCTTGCAGTGCGCTCTGAAGGCGTCCCAGTCCGTTAGCCGAGCCGTGCCAATCTTCCTCCTGACGTTGTCCGCCACCGTGCAGATCCCTCATTATTTTCCACACGCGGTGCCGACAACACCGACGTCTTTTCGACCGAATGAGCTGTATGCGCTATCCTCAAAATTAAATAGGTTTCGAGGGAATGAAATTGTGCAATCATTGTCTCCCATATCGGCTGAAACCCGAACTGCGCCGTAACGTAAGGGGTACAGGGGGCCTGAACGAACGAAGAGAGGAAGAGGTACCAAGACACAGGCGGTTAATTGCTGGATACAGGAAAGTTTTGACGGGAAAAAGAGTGGTAATAGTATGTAGTCTGATAGATTGGAAGACGGAAGGACAGGGGTCCTGTTAACTTGGAGATCGAAGACGGGACAATGGCTTAATGTGCATAATAGCATACAATGCCTGTAAAGTTTCAATCTTTCACCTGAACCGCGCCGTAAGGGAAGAGATAAAGGAGTGAGTGAAAGAACAAAGGAGGAAAGAGGTGCCGTAGTGGAGGGCTCTGGAATAATTTCGACAACCTGGGGATCTATAACGTGCACTGACATCGCACAGCACACGGTCGCCTTAGCTTTTTTTCGCCAAACACACAGCCGCCGTGGTTGGGTTCGAACCCGGGAACTCCGGATCAGTAGCCGAGCGCTCTAACCACTGAGCCACCGCGGCGGGTGTAGTAAAGAGGAATAATAATAATAATTGATTTTGGGGAAGGAAATGGCACAGTATCTGTCTCATATATCGGTGGACACCTGAACCGCGCCGTAAGGGAAGAGATAAAGGAGGGAGTGAAAGAAGAAAGAAAGAAAGAAATAAAGAAAGAAAGAAAGAAAGAAAGAAAGAAAGAAAGAAAGAAAGAAAGAAAGAAAGAAAGAAAGAAAGAGGTGCCGTATGGAGGGCTCCGTAATAATTTCGACCACCTGGGGATCTTTAACGTGCACTGACATTGCAGAGCACACGGGCGCCTTAGCGTTTAAAACGCGGCCGCCGCGGTCGGGTTCGAACCCGGGAACTCCGGATCAGGAGCCGAGCGCTCTAACCACTGAGCCACCGCGGCGAGTTGGTGGAAGTGAAAAATGGTTTTGAGGAATGGAAATGGCGCATTAGCTGTGTCAAATATCTCGCTGGACACCCTAACCACGCCGTAAGGGAAGGGATGAAGGAAGCAGTGAAAGAAGAAAGGAAAAAAGAGGGGTCGTAGTGGAGCTCTTTGGAATAATTTTGACTTCCTGGGAATCTTTAACATGCACTCACATCGCACAGCACACGGACGCCTTTCCGCATTTCACCTCCATCGAATCGCGGCCGCTGCGGTCGGGTTCGAACCCTGGTACTCCGCCTAAGTAGACCAGCGGAGGGCTCCGGAATAATTTCGATCACCTGGAGATCTTTAACGTGCACTGTTATCACACAACTGATATCGCACAACCTTTTGCGTTCCGTCTTAATTGCAATGCAGCCGCCGCGGCCGGGTTCACCCCCGTGTACTAACTCCCCCTTCCGTCACAACCACGGTACATCCGCAATCGCGGTTCGGGTGTCCACCGAGAAGTTAGACTGCGCCTTTCCTTTCCTCCAAAGCCAATTTATTCACGGCGCGTTTGAAATGCATACGAAGTGGTGTTTTGCTTTCCACAAAGCAATTTTCCGCGGTGGCCCAGTGGTTAAAGCACTGGTGTACTGAGCCGGAATACCTGGGTTCGAACTCTACCGCGGCGGCCGCGTTTCGATGGAGGCAAAACGCAAATGGCGCCTGTGTGCTGTGCGATGTCACCGCACGTTAAACATCCCCAGGTGGTCGAAATTATTCGGTAGACTTCCACTACAGCACCTCTCTCTTCATTTCTTCTTCCACTTCTTTATTCCTTCCATTACGGCGGTGCGGTTCACGTGTCCGCCGAGATGCGAGACAAATACTGCGCCATTTTTTTCCGAAAAAAACTAAACGCATTCTTCGTGCCCTTCTAAAGCAAACGGTGCATTCGGACAAAAGATGATGGCGACGGCTGTCTTCGGCGCGAAAGGTTACGTTAATAGCAATTTGCCGCAGTGTTTATGCGCCTTTGTCCTCTTGAGGACACCAACTACGGCAATAGCGGAGTGGTCTAAGGATGCTAGAAGCGAAACCTTATGCCACCAGGTTTGCGCCCCCATCGGTTGGAGTCCTGCTTGAGCAGTAAGTTTTTTTTTTCTCGTACCTCCCATTGCTACCTCCCTGTTACCTCTTGTATATAGCCTCTACTACATGCCTGTGCAGGCAAAAGCTACACGGCAGTCCATTGCAGTAGTCTAGCCGCCACAGGAGAAAAGTCAATGGATGGTATTGCCATTAAAGCGACCGACGTCACACCTGCACTTCTCTCGCTTGCTTCCAAAACAGTTTACAAGTGTCTTTTTATGAAAAGTTCAAAGCATGCGGGCATTTCGCACAGTCAGAGCGCTAACAGCTGATCCGGGCAGAGCGGTATACTGGAAGTCGCACCAAGCGCCGCCAGCATAAGCCGAACGATCGGTGTTACTCTCAGAAGTCCCACGTCGGCGGATGGCTGTACCAAGTCATGCGGTGCCACTACACGTGCGGCGTCTGCATATATAGGCGCTGTGCATTTATGCGCTACTCGGCGGCGTTTTTGCCCGTCCCCGGCTAGGTGGATTGACGCGCAGTTCTGACATGCTCATGAGCAGCAACTGCTTTCGGCCGCTGTTAAACATAGCCATAGAAGACGAGTATGCAAACACACAGCGCCAACCGCACACAGTGTCAACCGAACGAAGCATAAGTCTGACTGATCCGTTAACCTTGCGGGTGCGGTATTAAGCGTGGACACAGTAACATCGGTTTTTTTTAACAGAGAAGAGCAGTTGGAATTGCAGTGGTAGCGCTACTGCGTGCACCAAGTGCGAACGACCCCCAAAGAATTATTTCGAGAAGCTTGATTTCAGAGATGGCAGCAAGATAACATTGCGCATAAACAGCATTGCCCCTACCTGAACCCAATCAAATGCTTTTTACGCAATTATGAACATTTCAAACCTAGACCTTTTCGAGGGCATCTGCTACCTCTAACGCGATTTTTTCGTATGCATAGAGGTTTAAAATGTTTTATTTGAGATGTTTTTACCCTGTGGAGTCAATACGGCATGATTTTTTTCCCAAAATTGTCGAATTTGCGTCACTTCCTTTAACACCGCTCTTGACGCTTATTTTGTCATTTTTGACATCCCTCGTTGACTGCTGCTTCAAAAAAATTGTTCCATGGTTGCACAATATTTGGAGTGCACACTAGATAAACCCACTAGAATAAAAGGCTCCGGCAATTTTCCAAAACAAAAATATGTGCGTGGTCAAAGTTGTGTGCAATGAGTACTGATGGAGATGAATTGTATGCAGCCTTGCAGTTGCATATTCTTGTAGGCTCAAGAAAGCGTCGGTGTGCTTGTGGCTCACTAGTAACTATGTCTCAAAAAATGCCTGCGAATATTATGTTTCTTCATTCTTCAATCGCGTATCTAAAGGTGTGCTTAATATAAACTCCTTTAAAACAAACAGTCCCGTCTTTCGTCTTTTGCAGGTACTTGTAAACTCTACTTCAGTGTTCCTTGGTTTGAAAAGGGAGGGTTTTTCACAAGTATAACGCTTAGACATCGTTGTGCTGAATGAAATTCACGTTTCGTTTCATCACTTCCTCTTCCGAAGTATTTATTTTGTCATGCCTTATTGAATTGAATCCTAGTTGTATTTTAATTTCCAAAAGTGTTGGAAATGCATATTTGTATTTTTGTATATGTTCCAAAATTCATGTGTGTTTGCAGCGCCGTCGGTCACTAGAAGCTTGTTCCGCACTCAAGCTGTTTATAATGTGTGTACAAGAAACCGTAGAAAAATATCATTATTTTATTACTAATAGATTTTTGTTGTTCGTCTCCTGCCTTCGCTAATTCTTTCCTAAAAAAAAACTCCACCGAAAGGTTCCCACCCTGCAACGCAATATTAAACTCATAGCTCAACATGACAAATTAACTGTATATAGGTTCGTTGTGAAAGGCGCCCGCGTATCACCCCAACAACATAACACTGAGTGCTTTCAAATACAAGGAGTCGGGTTTATGTATTGGCCGCATACACCGCGACCACGTCCCGTCTGATTAAATTACTAGATATAGTGAACCATCGGTCAACGTAACGTCACAAATTGGCAACCGTCCTCTGATGTTTTTATGTCTAGCGCGTCATCAGATCGCATCTAATGATGTGCCGGAAACCTAACCACTCCTTTCGATCTGTAACTTGATGGGACTCAGCGCAGCTGCCACTGCAGCTGCTTTCTCCTCTTGCTACGCATCGTGCAGCGGCTCGACAGTGATCATGCCGCTTCACCACTCGTCACTTCATTTGTCTCCTGTTGCAAAGCTTTCGTCCTCTGCACTTTTCTTCACTTTCTGACTGGTAATAACGATTATACGAGCGTCTGTCTGCTCCGGTGTCAACATCTCGTAGTATTTCAGACACTTAACTCGTTTATTGATGGTTGCATCATTCGGCATTATCAATTACCTCTGTACTCGACAGGCTCTGAGCGTATGGACACGCTGTAAAACTTTTTCTGAAACGAGGCCTTCACTTCAAAGGCCATCCACTATCACCTTTCATGAGTTCCCGTTGTTGTTTTTTCTACTTGTCTTTTTTCTCCCCACTCCTCTGGAATATCCACGCGCTTCGGGGCATATAGACCCTTCCATCGGGCGAGGAGGATGCCGAAACGCCACCTCTCCGGGCTGCTGCAAACCGGTTCCGCTTTGCAGTTGCCCTTTAAGACGATGCCCCCGAGCGGTCGATGTAGTTTTGAATGACTGTTTTTGTAATATACTTAGCGAACGGGGAGCATCAAAATGTTCTGATCGAAAAACAGTACCCTGCACTGCAGCTGCACCTTGAAATGAATTTGTCAACCAAAGTACAACTGCTTCACACTTGGGAACGGCGCATCCGAACTCCTGCGAAACGTTTAACTAATAGGTGTGCACTGCCGATGGCACTGCGGATGATATCCAAATATATTCCTATTGGCGGCAATTTTCTGTCAAACGTTTGCTTTAATCTACGATGTTGTCGAACCGGAGCTTGGGCCTGCTCACACCATCAGCGATGCAAAACCCAGATTGAACGGTGGGAGCGAGTAGTGAAGCAGAGGAAACACTTTCGTCAGAGGTTCATTTATAGAGTGCAAATATTTTCATTTGTTTTATTCTCTCTCTTATGCACAGAACCTATTAACTTTGACATTTGAACATCTGTATCTAAAACTTCCGTTCACTTACCAAAACCCTGGCCTCGGATTTATCGTCGTCGTGCAATAAACCTCGTTTTTGAACCCCGTTAGATTAGTACGTATAGCTAAAAGAGCCCCTGTTCGTGGTCCTGGAGCATTCCTATCAGACAAGCGAAGCATTTTCTGCCTACCTTCGTCACAGCCGCACCGCACATGCATAAAAGTGATTTTCGTTTCACTACCTTAATTTTGACACCATTGTTATTTTTGAACCGGTGCTATTCGTTTATATACATTGACATTTATGTAGTGTACAGATGGAAACGGGCGAGTCGGTGCGGTGGCTCAGTGGTTATGACGCTTGGCTGCTGACTCCAAATACGCGGGTTCGATCCCGGCCTTGGCAGTGGAATTTCGATGCAGGCGAGATTCTAGAGGTTCGTGTACTATGCAATGTCAGTGCACGCTAAACACCAGGTGGTCAAAATTTCTGGTGCCCTTCACTACGGCGTCCCTCATAACCTGAGTCACTTTATGACCTTAAATTCCCATAAACCATAAACCATAATGGGCAAAATTGATCTGAAATCTTCACCTGTCTGGTCTACTGAAGCGCTTATACCACACCATATTGCGTTTTAATCAATCATTAAAATTGTCATCGCCCTTTGTTTCTGCAGACAGCTGGGCTCTGCAGACAGCTACAATAACACACGCCATCGTTCAAGCCAAACGGTCGGCAATATTGAGAAATAACAATTCAAGTGCTCTACGAAGCACAGATGTATCGCCTAACACTGAAGGAAATTATAAAGGCTATTGCACTGCTACATTTAGGAGCTCACCAATCGAGCGCGTCAGCGAAGACCAAGCTGATCTTTTTTGATCTTCGTAGTTAAAGCTGTATAGTATTCCTTTCCAGCCCTATGGCTGCGTTTGGGTGAATGCCAATGAGTAATTACTCCCTTATTACAATGTCTACTCCACCTTGGGGGATTCCCCTAAACATCTGACCAGCTCTGTTCCCACTTCGAGTTATAGGCCAATTCGCCCTCGGCGTACCATATGCTTGCCGTCCCGGTTAGCTCAATGGCTGCGGCGACAGCTCCGGTGAAACAGTGGTCCCGGGTTTGAGCCCTGGACCAGGACGAATTTTTCTTTACAATGTTTTTGAAAAAGCTGTATGGCTTTTCTTTGTGGCCGTGTGACTGTGCTTGGGTCGATACCAATGAGTAATAAGGCACTTATTAGAATAATTTTCTAGGGCCGTGTTGTAGTCGCCCATTTTCTTTCCATTCCGTTTGTTCCGCTGCCATTGGTTCCTTCTCTCGTCGCGGTAGGGCGTTAAAGCGGATGTTAGCCTGATCGCGATACAAAGATGACCACGATGGCATCTGCTTGCAAACACGAGTCTCGAGCCCATGTCGCACTGGCCTGCCGGCGCCAACGTCCAAGAGTGACGAAGCACAACGACACGCCTCACACGCCTCGTGAGCTATATTGCCTCTAATTCAGTCTCGGCAAAAAGCTCGGCGTCGCTTGCGCGATGAATTGTTGCAGTGTGGTCAGTGCGACTCTCCCAAACTGGATGCAGAGGCACGAAGCTGGCTAGCTCGGGCGCCGCGAGCCACGAGACCGGCTTCGTCTCTGATTAACTGTTCGCTTTCCCAGTTGCCGTTGCTTTTGTCACAACGACGTCACGTCCACATGTAATGAAAAATGAAATTGATAGTTGCAGAATACAGCCGCTGATGAACTTTTTTGTCTTTTGGTGAAGTTTTCCGTAGAATTTCTCTACTATTAAGCGTGAAATGGATTTAACTCCCTTTGTGGGCAAACGCAGGTGAACGTCGTGTTCGAAAAGTGGACTAGACGAACTCATATTTGTACTAGATAATGCATACTATTGAGACAGTAAACAATAGCGACACAAGTAGCGCTTGTCCGGCGTCATTCTTCCGTTGTGGTTGTCTTTGTTGGCGCTATTGTTTCCTATCTCAAGTAGGAACCATGGAGAAACACTATGTCAACACTCCGAACAACTCAGAGGAAAATTTGCGACACTTTGCTCTCGAAATGTATGCCGCCTGGTGTACCCTAACGGAGCTGACGTGCCGTAGTTAGAGCATTCAGAGGCCCTGCATTCATGGCAAAGATCGGGTTGCCGCTGGCAGCACGCGGCGTGGTGCCTGTAATAACAATTCCAGTTCCTCTCTTCTCGTGAGTCACGACGGCCCTGCTTGGGGCTGAACAATGAACACATGGTGGGTGCCTGCAAAACATGAGAAAAAGGATGCTCCGAGGTGTTGTGCTCTGGTTTTCTAACGGCGTTGCATATGGTAAGGAGTCGTTTGGCAGCTACGAGAGCTTGAAACACAGCTAAACCTGACTCGGAATACTGCATAAACTACGTGCTGCCGACCGCCACAGGCCGCAGACTGTCGCGAGCTTGACAAAATCCGTCGCAGAATGTGCTTCGCCTAAACAGCAAACATTTGTGGTGACATCTAGTCGATATTTCTGAAGGTTTTGAAACAGTTCATTATGGGATATTATTGCGCAACTATATTCCTCGTTTGAGGGCACCCTTTTACGATTTTTGAAGAAATTTACTCTGTAGTTGACGAGGGGTGGTAAATGTAAGTAGTAAGCTATCAGTGACGCGCCGAGTTCCTGAGCATGTTTTATTGTCACCCCGACTTTGCAATGCCTTAATTAAATTCAGTTCATTTATCCAAGGTAATATTTAACGACAGCATAGTTTTCCTTTTGAGTTCTGTTTCCGAAGCACTGAAATTTGGCTATGATTAAATTTCGATACAACATGCGCATTGCGGCGACTTCGTTTGCAAATCATTGCGTAGTGCCTCCTCAAAAACCAAACTCCCAAACTCATGTCCTGTAGACGGCCATTTAAATTCACTCCTGAATATACAACATTTCTCATTCATTATTCTGATTGTCCTGTTTTTCACTGCGTAGCAATTCCTTATGCTAACATCTGAACTATCTGGAGTATTCTCTGCAAATTATATGTCATGGTAGAGTTCGTTTTCTCATGTTTGCGACCACCTTCCTTTTTTCATAAATATAATCGTACTGTTTAAAAGGAAATAAGCCATTGCCCGTGGTCTCATTCCCAGGTTTTTCACATACAGGAGAACCGTTTTTACGTTTAGCTCTGTTCGGTAGTGTAACCGCACTGCTTACACCATTAACAAAACATTAGCATTAACAAAAGTTATTCTTTTGCAGGAACCTTCTTTCTTCGATTAAGATGCCAACAAGTAAAAGTTCTCTTTAGTAATATGTTGGTGTGCGTTGTGTACCTGGTTCCGTTTCTTAGTGTCCCTATATTAGTTGCTGAGCCATATTACCATTCACTAAGCTGTACCTGGAAGGACTGTAGCCTAAATCAGTTAAGTAATCTATAATGAAATCTACACTGCAAAACGTGCAGCCACTGTATCCCCGAAAATTTCATTCTCCTATGGCCATCCAACTTTCTGCCGCCAATGCTAGGCTTATACTTCCTCGTGGAATGCAGTCTGTTCCCCTAAGTGACCATCAGTTCTCTGTTCTCGGCTATAAACCACTTGCACATGTCGAATACTTTGTTTGCTTTGACCTATGTTACCACTCCTATAGGTGCTGCTTACGTTATCTCTTACTATTTCAACAATGCCTTAATTTATGTTCATGTCGAACTGAATATTGCACATTCGCATTCCTATTCTACAATTCCAAGTCTCTCAAGCTGCTGGGCACTGCGGGGCACCAGAAAGTGAGGCAAGCTAAGAACAAACTACTGGCAACACGCATCTAAAAGTGCTGCTAGAAGAGAAGCTTGTAAACGCGAGCATTTTTTTGCGCAATGCCTGCTCGAGCACTTTATTCAGGTGAATCCCCAGAAGCATACCTTTGTGCAAACAGTGCTGCATGGGCATGTAAGAAGCGAGTACACAGCTTCGCAGCAGCAATAATTGTCTACGTTGCTTTGAATACTTCGGAAAGGTTGAAAGAGGTCTATTTAAATCTGGCTTCCTGCCAGCTATCGAAGGGAAATTTCTATTTTAAGCTTTCGAACGACTTTTAACTGGATCTGCCGCCGGATTCCAAGAGAGTGGTTTTAGTTGTGGAAAGAGTCCTTTGACAACTGTCGTCACAAGTTCGCTATCAAGCAGACCAATAAGCTATTAGCGTGCTCTCAAAAAGTAGGAAATCAATGCCTCGAAAAAGCAAGCAATGAAGTACCGAAAGTATCGACATATTCCAGTCAAGCAACGGCTACACCAGCGTTGGGCGCAACCGAAGTAGACATAAATAGAAGGTTCTGGACCTCTTAATTAGCGAGAAGACGTACGTTCCGCTCCCGCATAACATGCAGGCATTCTTCAGACTAAACACCGAAAGCTTCTGGAAAGATTGTTTCACTTGGTCCCGCTAGAGAAGTAGCAGCTGTGCTGATATTTGTTGTTGATGAATGGCTGCGCTCCCGCTATCTACTATGTCCCAAAGGTACAGTCTAGCGTAACCTGAAGGTTATCGAGTTCCTTTCGGCTAAAACGGCACAATGTATTTTTGCTGGTGCGATGATGGCTTAGCTTTCAATAAAACTAACGGTACAGGATAGAAAAATCTCTCGCACAGCCAAGCTCGTGCATACTTTTCAGCCTTACTATAAATAAACCTCTGCAGTCTGTTCACTGTCTCTTCATCTTGAGAGAAGCCAGCTCGAGGGTTCAGAGTAAAGTGGGCGGAGCGAAGGTGATCCCCGGTGGACTACCTCCTTCCGTCTTGCAAGGAACTGCAGATGTTGTTTGCCACATAAACGCATTGTGTTTTTCTGCTTTGTATACTTCGCAACGGGAACCCTTTCGACGCCTTCGTTCGTTTCTGAGCAGCCTTGTCGCGTCACTTATTGCAGCGGAGGTTTACGTCCTAGCGCGAGCTGCTGGCAATACTTCTGAATGCTCCTCTGTAAACAGTGCTTTTACAAGAAAAAGAGTGCAAAAGTTCCTCATTTTCTCGTGCCATGCCGACTGTTATGGGCGCCCTCTCCCTCTAACTACATATGCGAAGGCATGAGGGCTAGCGGATGGGGGATAGAAATAAAGAGCAGAAGAAGAGAGCTTTATTAGACAAAGCCAGCTGATCTGATGATGGTGATGAATTTTTATGGCGCAAGGGCATCTGTGGCCGAAGAGAGCCATGGCACTAGGTTTTTTAGTCTTCTCAAGGTGGGGTCAAAGCCCCATTTCCCAAGCCCTTCACCTTGAAGAAACCGAACGCCAGGCAGGGGAAAGCTCGCACCTATTGTATCATCGGTGGGTACCCGGCGGAACTGGGGATAGGCCCCCTCCCCAACCTCCCGCATGAGAGGCGAAAGGTCAAACTACTAGGCCACCACTGCTATACAACTAGGTGACCTACTTGTCGCCGAGATCACGGAGGCTTTGGTCAAACATTATCCGAACTTCCGTTTTGTATAGTACGGACAACGAGCGCTGTTAGTGTCGAAGCCCTAACTCGTGAAAGGTCGTTGAAAATGGTCGCACAACAGCCGACTACTATCAACACTGCCCACTCAGGATAAGCAGCTGTCGCATGATCCTTTTGTGTCCAATCGCAAGACTTCACGAGGGTAAGTGCCCATGAAATGCAACAGATTTTACAAATTGTAGAACTCTGTCTTATTCTGAAGAAGGGACATACGCTAAGTTGACAAAAACGTTGTAGTATTCAATGATTTACAGATGTGCCATGCCACACAACGACCAAATTAATACCGCAGTCTTGAGGTCATTCCTCATATTCTTCGTTTGGGTCTCTTTGGAGGCCTTGTCTTTTCTTTTGGTGTCCGGAATTTCCCCTTTAACTTAACGCAGTCTCCATTGATGCATCTCTGGAAGAAAAAAGACGGTTTACCTAATTCATCAAAATCTTGACATTCCAAAGAGTGGTAAAAGCAAACTGTGTTATAGCGATAAATTGGAGTGATAGCCTGTTAATGCTGCTATGCTGGAAAATGCGGTGGCCTCTAGAACTTCGCCCTTTGCTCAAGTGCCTAGGGAACGTTTTTCGTACCTACGATTCAATCGCACCGAGGTACGCCTATCGGCAACATGAGGCTGTACTGAAGCTTGGGCAATTTTTTAGTCTAGACAGACGAGGACGTCCTCATCTGTCCTGATTACGTCCTGGTATGTCTTCCTTCATTCCGGTTTCAAATCGCGCCGCATTGCCCACTACGGCTGAAGTGCTAGTTTTTCTGTATTTAACGCGAATTGGAGCCGGTTTTATGTTAAACGAAGCGCCTCTAGCTTAATGATAAGCCCAGTACACTCTAAGTCAAAATATAACCTTACATTTCACGTTACAAATCTTCAGGGTTCCTGATTTTCTCTAGATTACACCGACGTTGAGCATGATTAGATAGCGCGTGCTTGTCATGCGCACTCCGTTTGTCGCATTCAATTGCTTGTGCATCGCGTTATTTTTCTTAGAAATGCACGACCAACTAGCCCCGATTGCTGTCATATTTCTTTGTTTACCGTACCACATGCATTAATCATCCTGGTCGGAATTTCTTCTATCTCTGCGGATGCGCATTTAGTAATATTTGTTTCCGCCTTTTCCAGTTAAAATTGTTCAGTTCCAAGCTCATTTCTGTTATGCTGCCGCTATTTGCTACGCCTGTGGCGTCGCTGGCCACGTGGCTCGTTTTTGTCGCAGTCGTGACCACCGTTCCTCCGATTATAGGCGTGAGCCAACGTACGACCTTCCGCCGTCGTCTTCGCCTGCATCACACGAGCCGCCTCCAGATTCTTCTTCTCCCAATTATCATCCCCGCTCCCACGGCTCGCCGTCTCCTGCCCACCGTTCCCGTTCTCCGATGCTCCGGCGCCAACCCGCCGTCCACGCGGAAATCTAACCACCGCAGTTCCGGAGGCAAGAACTGCGTTACCAGCGGCTCACTCAAGATCTGTTTCTGATCCTGCCAATATTATTACCGTTTTCGTTGAAGGAGTCGCCGTCGAAGCACTAGTTGACACTGGCGCAGCCGTTTCGGTTCTCAGTCACACCCTCTGTCGCAGACTCAAAAAAGTGACGACGCCCCTTCCTCCCGTCTCTCCCGACATGCTCAAGCGCCACGTCATACAACCATCGCACGGCCTGTGGCATCGCCAGTGGTCCTGGTCAAGAAAAAAGACGATTCCATCCGGTTCTGCGTGGACTACCGTCGACTGAACAAGATTACACGCAAGGACGTTTACCCTCTCCCCCGTATCGACGATTCCCTCGACTGCCTGCAGGGCTCTGAGTTCTTTTCTTCATTGGACTTGCGCTCCGGTAACTGGCAGGTGCCGATGGCGGCGGCCGATCGCCCAAAAGCTACATTCGTCACACCTGACGTGCTGTACGAATTTAATGTCATGCCCTTCGGCCTCTGCAATGCACCCGCCACATTCGAGCACATGATGGACAACATTCTCCAAGGGCTCAATGGCACACATGCCTTTGTTCTCTAGACGACGTTGTGATCTTTTCCTCGGACTTTTCGTCTCACCTCCACCGCCTTGAGATTGTCCTTCGCTGCCTGGCCGACGCTGGCCTCTAACTCAATTTGAAAAAGTGACGCTTCGGAGCTCGGCAGCTCACTATTCTCGGACATGTCGTGTAGAAGCGTGGCGTTCTCCCGGACCCGGCCATGTTGCGAGCTCTGGCCGAATTTCCGAAGCCCACTTCTGTTAAAGACCTCCGCAGCTTCGTCGGCCTCTGCTCCTACTTCTGCCACTTTGTCCGCAACTTCACCACTATCATCGACCCCCTGACGAAGCTCCTTTCCAGCCACGACCTTTCGGCCTGGTCGCCAGCCTGCGATGAAGCGTTTACGACACTCCGTCGCCTCCTGACCACTTCACCAATTCTGCGTCACTTCGACCCTCGTTCTCCAACGGTACTCCACAGGGATGCCAGCGGCGTCGGCCTCGGTGCAGTACTCACTCAGCGCAAGCAAGGCTTTGACGAATACGTTGTCGCTTACGCTAGCCGGACAGACACTCACAAAAGCCGAAGCCAACTATTCTGTCACCGAGAAGCAGTGCTTAGCCATCCTTTGGGCGATCGTCAAATTTTGAACCTACGTGTACGGGCGCCCTTTTGACGTTGTCGCCGATCACCACGCCCTCTGCTGGTTATACTCTTTGAAAGATCCCTTTAAAGGGTCGACTAAGACGCTGGGCTCTGCGACTCCAAGAGTACGTCATTCGCGTTATCTATCGTTCCGGTCACAAATATGCCGATGCTGATGCCCTCTCAAGTTCCCCTGTACCATCTGAGGCAGTGGCTTGTATACCCGCCCTGCCTTCTTTGACCTTTGAGTCCACTGATATGGCTTCCGAGCAACGCAAAGACCCGTTGACCACTTGCCTTTTTGATGTATGTGGCCAATCGTCTCGTCCTCTTTCCCGTGCTCTCCGTCGTCAGTCCCACCATTTCGCCATCCGAGACGAGCTCCTTTACCGCCGCAACTATCTCCCGGATGGTCGCAAGTGGCTTCTCGTCATTCCGACACATCTGCGCTCCTTCATTTCCTCTTCCTACCACGATGATCCCCAGTGTATCCATGCCGGATTCCTGAAGAGCTTCACCCGTCTACGACAGCGGTACTACTGGCGTGGGATGGCTCGTTATGTTCGCCAATTCGTTCAGTCCTGCACCGCATGCCAGCGACGCAAACAACCAGCTCGCCGACCCGCCGCTCCTATGCAGCCGCTGCCTTGCCCAGCGTAGCCCTTCGAGCGTGTTGGCGTCGACCTCTACAGCCCTCTTCCCAGCACATCAACCGGGAACCGCTGGATCATCGTTGCCATCGACCACCTTACAAACTACGCTGAAACGTCGCCTTTACCATCCGCTACAGCGCACGACATTGCATCCTTCATTCTGCATGGCATCATCTTCGCCATGGTGCGTCCAAAGAGCTGCTCAGTCATAGATAGATAGAGAGGAGGAGGGAAAGACAGGGATGTTAACCAGAAAGGGGTTCCGGTTGGCTACCCTGCACTGGGGAAGAGGGATTAGGGGGCTAAAAGAAGGAAGAGAGAAGGGGAAAAAGGCATAACACACACACACACGCACAACACTGTCACAATTTGTCACTCAATCCAGTCGCTCTCAAGTAGGCAAAGAGGGCCTTGTATGCCTTGAGGGCAGTCGACTGCTGTGGCCACGGACCGAGGATCTTTTGCTCTGTTAATGGGCGACGATCGAGGCGGTCCAGGGCACAACACAGTGTATGTCTTGCACTCGCAAATGCAGGGCACTCACAGAGAAGATGAGCGATGGTCTCCTCACAACCGCAGCTTTCACAGGCAGGACTGTCGGCCATCCCCATCCGGAAAGCATAGTGGTTGGTAAGAGCAACGCCGGTCCATAAACGGCATAACAATGTTGCGTCGCGACGTGCTAAGTTACGTGGAAGACGAGGGCGCAGTCCAGGGTCCAGTGCCTTGAGGCGGAGGTTGTGAGCTCCAGCGCCAAAGGGCGAAGCCCACACGCTGCGTCAGGTCTTGACATTGGGATCCTCACTAGAAGTCCGTCGTTGTGAGCCGAACACGCAGCAGCATCGGCCTGGTGATTACCGTTAATACCACAGTGTCGTGGCAGCCATTGAAAAATGATGTCATGACCTTTGGAAACGGTGCCGTGGTACAGTAGACGGATCTCAGCAACAAGTTCTTCCGGCGACCCGCGGCGTAGCGCAGCTTGCAGGGCTTGAAGGGCTGCTTTAGAGTCGGTGAAAACCGTCCAGTCATGTGGAATTTCCTGACTCATGAACTGTACCGCAGCCCGTAAGGCTGCGAGTTCCGCACCAGTTGAAGATGTTGGATAGGTCGTCTTCACTATCATGAAGATGGATCTGGCCGGTATCACCACCGACCCCGCAGAACTGGTCGAGTGAGCTGATCCATCTGTGTAAACATGTATGCGGTGACTGTGGTAAGAATGCAGGTGATTCAATGTCAGTTCTCTGAGAGCGGGTAGTGATACACCAGCTTTTTTCGTAATTTCATGAATATAGAGGTGAACCCGAGGTTCATGAAGACTCCATAGGGTGAGCACGGTCTTGACGCAGGGGTGAACTCCGATGGAAGAAATGCGCGATGAGCTTCAATGACTTTTCCGAACGCAGTACGCGGCCTAATTATTGGGAGTGTTGCGAGGTGATGACGGGGAACCCGTGTGAGGTGCAGAATATGTGTTCTCATGGTGTCAACACCAATGTATGTAGTAACAGGATGTTCCCGGGCAACAAGAACAGTTGCTGCTGTTTATGCACATTTAGGCAGTCCAAGGCAGACACGGAGAGCTTGCGCTTGCACTTTGAAGAGTCTTGATACTTGTCTTTCTAATGGAACTGAATATCGGAGGACTGTGCCGCATGTAGCCCAGAAATAGGGAACGGTACAGTTGCAGCATAGAGCACACTTATGCGCCCCAGGACTCTCCCCCGAGGAAGGAGAAGACGTGGACAATCGCAATTAGTCTCTTTCTCATGTCGTTGACATGTGGACTCCACGAGAGGTTCCTGTCGATGACAACACTAAGGAATCTGTGGCTTCTCTCATTGGGAAAAGCTTCACCATTAATGCGAATGGTGTAACGTGACATTATTTTGCATGTGAACGCCACAAGTGAACACTTTTCGGTCGAAATGTTCAGGCCCTGCAAGCGAAGATAAGATGTCAATATCGATGCCGCCTTTTGAAGTCTTGCACGAGCTTGAGGACGGGTCACCCCTGATGCCCAAATACAGATGTCGTCTGCATATACCGAGATCTGAGCAGATTGTGGTAATACGTCGAACAGGCCGATGAGAGCAAGGTTGAAGAGAACTGGGCTCAGCACTCCAACCTGAGGGACTCCGCGCGAATTTCGGTGTAAGGACGTCGGTCCGTCCTCAGTCAGGACAAAAAACGACCTCTCTGATAAATAGCTGCGTATCCAGCTGAACGTGCGGCCTCCGATCTCAGCAGCTTCCATTGCGAACAAAATGGCCTGATGCGTTACGTTGTCGTACGCGTCCTTGATATCCAAAAACAAAGCCATGGTCAATCTTTTCAAACTTTTGCTGTGGTGCACCGACGTTACAACGTCAACCACGTTGTCGATAGAAGAGCGGCCCCTTCGGAACCCAGACATGAAGGTTGGATAAATCTGATATCGCTCCAAGTACCATTCCACGCGTGTGAGAAGCATTCTTTCCATGACTTTGCCGACGCAGCTGGCGAGTGCAATTGGACGCTATGATGAAAGGTCGAGCGATGATTTCCCCGGCTTAAGAAGTGGAACCCGACGACTGGTCTTCCAATCATGAGGAACTATGCCAGCAGTCCATGACTTGTTATAAGTGTCCAAAAGAGCCCGTCGAGCTTCTTTCCCAAGGTTGGCAAGTGCGGAGTACGTCACACCATCGGGCTATGGTGATGACCTTCTACAACAAGCCAGCGCAGCATCAAGTTCTTCGATGGAGAATAGTGCGTCCATCCGAGAATCCCGTGAGGGTGGAACATTGTTGCAGTGCAGCGTTGAGCCGGGATTCGGAGGGCCTGTTATTCTTGCGCAGAAATCTTGAGCTACCTCAACCACACTGCGCCTTTGACGGAGCGCTACGGATTTGAACGGGTAGCGCTGTTTAGGGTACGTGCGAAGACCCCGAATTACACTCCAAACGCGTGACAAAGGCTGCGGTGGATCAAGTGTTTGGCAAAATGTCCTCCACCGTTGTGTTTGCAGTGCCTGAATTCTGCGCTGAATCTTCTTCTGTATGCGCCTAGCATCTCTTAGGTCTAGGCGCGACTTTCTGCGTCGGTATCTGCGCTCTGCCCTGCGCCGTTGTGATCGCAGTCGCTGCAATTTGAAGTCAAAATCGGTGTAGTTAGCTACAGGGTTAAAGGGGCAGGTGGCGTGTTCATGGCATCCTTAATTTTTTTGTGCAAGACCGGTAGAGAAGCCCTCTGCTCAAGCAGCCTCCATAAGTAATTTAAAAACTGTCCAGTCAATGCGTGCCTACACGTGGCTGGGGAAAATGTGGAATGGCAGGTAACAATCAGATAGGTTGGGATATGGTCGCTGCCATGGGTTTCTACATCCGAAAACCACCGGACTCTGTTGTTAAGGCACTTTGAAACGAAAGTCAAGTCCAAGCAGCTGCTATAAGTGTACCCCTCGTATATAGGTCGGGCTTCCATCATTCAGGCACTGGAGGTCATGGTCAGAGGCGAAGGACACAAGCTGTCTTCCCCTAACGTCCATTCTAACGCCTCCCCACATGGTGTGATGAGCATTGAAGTCACCCATAATAACCCACGGAGCAGATGTAGCTGCCATCAAACCATCAACCTTCTGGCGTCGAAACGACTTGATGGCGCCAAGTACACCGCCAGTAGCGTAAACGTCAGGTCACGGCTCTTCACTGTCCGGCAAACGTACTGATTGTCTTCGTTTGGAGGAACTGAATGTTGCACTATGTAAGTTCACGTCGAATGTAGACGATGACTTTGCTGGATCTGTTGCACGTGGGTGATGAAAATGCCTCGTAACCGGATATTCGCAAAATTGCCGGGGTCTTCGGTTCACAAATCACAAGAATGGGGAAGTGATTCTCGTAGACGTAGTGCCGTAAATCGGAAACCCGGGACTGGAGCCCACGAGCATTCCATTGGAAAATGAAAGCTTGCTTGACTTTCTTTTGAAAAGACAGGTGCGAAGGAGCCATGATGCCGTCTACTGTAGAGCCGCAAGAACTGGATGTAGCGCGTCCAGCACTTGAAGTGCGCTATTTGCTGCTGGCGTGTGTAGGCTGGAAAGCAGAGCACGCATGGCATTCATTAGTGTCGTGAACATTGCAATCACTTGCATATCTGGGCCATGGCCTTGATCGTGCCTGTTGGCTGGATCAGTCGTAGGCGCTGCACACTGCCCTGAGTGCGCCAACATCCCTGACGCAGTAGGCGTAAAAGGCTTTGGCAGTGGTGGCCAAGTTGCGTCTGAGGCAGCAGGTCCAGCCTCACCAAGCGCCGGGCTCCCTTGATTTGGTACGGTTTTTGGTGGAGGCAGACAAGCTGCAGTTGGGTTTGGGGCATTATTGTCAAATGTGACTGCTTTCTTTGACGACCTTCGGCGGCGCGAACGACGTCGTCGCACCTTTGCGGCGGCTTGTTTGTGCGTAGAATGGTCTCGCACCATTTGCTTCAGTACCGCCTGCTCGGTCTTTAGACGGGGGCAGTCTTTCGAGGAAAAGTCATGAGGGCCGTGGCAGTTGGCGCACTTGAAGGTAGTCGCGCGGCAAACATCACCGCTGTGTGACTCGGAGCATCGCGGGCACACGATGGAGTTGATGCAGACGCCGCTCACGCGGCCGATCCTCATGCACTTCCTGCATTGAAGTGGCTTAGGCACAAAAGGTCGAACTGGATGACGAAAGTGCCCAACCTTCACGTACGATGGTGCGCAGTCACTCTTGAAGGTCAGCTTGATGCATGAAGATCTGCCTAACCGCTGAACTTGAATGATGGAAATGCCGTCGGTTGCCGGCTTGATCAACATGGGTAAATCTGATCTTGATCAACATGGGTAAACAGAAATAAATTTCACCGCTTCTTGCACTAGAGCTGACTTTTATTCGTTTGTGTTCTTTCATTGGTTTCCCGGTACATTTCACTGAGTTCTCTCGTTGGTTTGTCTTTTTTTGTGGTCATGCTGATTTCGATCCTTGTGCTATGGTTATCAATGACCAGACTATGATCAAAACATTATTTTCCTTTACAAGGACTGGTACTGCCTATAAACACGGAGTGGTGGTGAAATGGAGCTTTTTCTGAGCCAGTGTATCAAGGGATATATTTTATCGTTACCCGACACTTTGAATCCGCTTCTTGAGGCTACCCTGCTCTTTAAAAAAAACTTTGTGCCCTTAACTTATTGAGGCGGGGTCCTCTAGCGTGGCGTGCTAAACGTGCGTCTAAATAACGCGAGAGGCATCATCTATGAAGGTGCTCGCTCGTATGCATACGAAACTCTCCACCACACGCATAAAAAAAAAACTCTGCAAGCGAACTGCTAATAAGACGCGCTCAGTTATCCGACGGTACGTGCCCATTGCCGCCGAAGTAGTGCTGTACGAGAAAGCGTTGAACCAAGCATGACCGGCGGAGAACCAGTCTTGGCCAGGCGCAGTTGCAGGAATCCGCATATGGAGGCGCCACGACATGACGGAATTTTTACGTGACGGAATTTTTTATCTTATTATTGCTCTGTGTTCGGTAACAATTACTTATTTCCTATCAGGCGACGCCAGCGTATCAGTGCAGCTTTATTTGGTATAGCACTTCAGAGTTCCTTTAAACCGAGGTCACGTTTTTAGATTCCACCGCTTCGCTACGAAACAGTTTGAATACTGTACCACAAACTTGTTTTTACACATGCGACGATGTTGTCGCTGATTCTTGTGCACAATTTACAGCGGTCCTTGCAAGTTCGCTAGGCTTGCATTCCATAATTTACAGCGGTGAGTACTCCTGATGCATGTGAGCTTAACGGCGTGCTGTAAAGACACTCCTACAACTGTTGGCTCTCCCGATTGGGAACACATAATAGTCACAGCTCTATCTCATTCAACTTCCCCTTCCTCTAGATATACAAACCGACTCACCGTCTTATACATATGATAAGGCCAAAGATTATACGTTCACAAAAGCGCCCATTCAGCAACCTGCATGCTGATTACGTCTTGTTCTCCTGACTTCCTAGCGCCTCTTATGTAATGTGTCTAAAGAGACCTTTTAAAAGTAAATAAATTGTGATGGTTCTTATTACTTTTAGACCCGCTTTGATAAGATTTTCTTAGTTCAAAAGGGGCATATTCTTGCCACACCTACGCCTGTTAACCCGCACGAGTTTATTGATTCTTCATGGTGATGCACATGGTTGTTATTTTTTGATTGGCATCTTGGCCTAGAGTGATAGCAAATTTTGTGGCCACAGTAAATGCAACCTCCACCTCCCGCGGTTCCGTGCTAAGTTTTCAAAATGCAGTTCGCGAGCTTTTCTCTTGTCCAAGAAATGGGGGCTCAGCAGTGTAACTTGAAACCATACCCCTCCGGAATTACCGCATGGTGTGCCATCTGCGAGAAATATGGGCCAGTGGCCGTTCGATGCGTGGAACTGCGCTCCCGGAACGAAGCACTCCGCTTTACAGTTCCCGGTTCCAAACTCCTGCAATATTACAGGCAAAGTGAACCTGCTGACATCTGTGTTCATGAAAACGTATCTAGCGAAAACATTATGTCACTGTTTAACATACCGGCATGAAGTAAGTTGTCCGCAAATCTGGATAAGCCATTTCGCATTGCCTTGTTTTACTCAGTAACTCTCCGGGTAGTCTTACTGGCTTTTTCCTCTTTTTAATCTGCGTTTCGGTATTGTTCCGTCGCAAGCATCCGGCTTCGTACGACCTAAAAGTGAAAAGAAACAATACATCCGGCAGAATCGCAAGATACTAATCACCGACGCCTGGTTACGTGATTGCTACTGGTATTCGAGGAGGCAAAGCCGAAAATCAAGCAAAAGCAGTTATTCCAGCACATACACTCTAGTTGAAGCGGTGGTAATGACGGGGTAAAAATTACATTTTTATTTTGCGACGTATTCAGCACGCTCACTTATACCGCAAAGCCCTAATCACTGTCTGTTCTGCTGCTCCCAGCCTTATTATCACCAGACTTCAAATTTACTTCTGAACAAAAAGCTGACACTTGGAATATGCCTGTTCTTTTTATTGCAGTGTGCATTGGCTTAAGAAACCTCCAAGCGCTGCTCGTTGCAAGCTAGTGGTTTTCCTCTCGCATGCAAAAGAGGAAAGACAGCCCTCGAGCAAGAAAGGCATTGCAATGGGCAGCCGCCCATCCCTCCGCCTTCATGCACGCACAGAGAAGCCTTCGCGGATCTGGCGTTCTTACCATGTCATCTGAGCTATCATGTATGTACAGCACGAAGAGAACTTCATGCTCCGACTGTCCTCCTCCTTGTAGCTCATAATATATCCGTCATCCCACGGGCAACCGGTTGCATCCGGCTTAAATGCTTTCACTATTCCCTCGATGGCCGTGCCGTCATGTGGACATCCAAGTCTGAAAGTCACACAAGAGAGCAATTTCCAGCAGTTAGATTCGAAGCGCAAGTACTCACCCGTAGGGTCAAAGCGCGCAGCTGTGTCGGAGTTTCACTTTTCTAGAGATTGTAAAGATTTTATCCCCAACAATGTTTCTACGCGGAGTTGCGAGTGTTTCTGCCTCCACGCACAAGAGACGTTGCGCACATTAATCACTGTGCATGCTCGCACTTACGAGGGTCAATTGTGCTGCACAGTCATAACTAGCTTATCTAGCCGTCACTTTGTCAGCTATTTTTTTACAGTGTCCGATATTTGCGAAACTCTAATAATAGAGTACAGCACGAGAACTTTTTATACAATCCGTCGATAAACACTCCTAACTTAATGGCGCGCGTTAACAATACGGAGCTTTTGAAAACGCGAGCCCTGTTCCGCTACTCCAGCAGGCCTCCGAAAGGCACAACTGTGCGTGTAAACAAGGCCGCACAATGTGATGTGCGGGAATACATCTGCCATTTCGAAAATGGATTTCAGTTCCCGTATAAGAGGACCATGACAGCGGGATTAGCTTCGCGCTGTGCTAAAATTCTGCGTTACAGGGAACGGTGTGCAGGACTACATTTATTAGTGCTGGCTAATATAAAGGTTTGAAACAACTTCAAGGCCTGAACTTTACATGTGCACTTTTGTTCACAGCAGATACCGTTATCTGCGCACTTCTATTCTCATTTAAAAAAAACAAAGAATGAGCAAAGATGATTCGCTTCTCGAAGAGAGTGCACCAAGCTTCAACTCACTATTCCTGGTTTAGTTAATGGGGGCTTAACGTCCCAAAGCGACTCAGGCTATGAAGGACATCGTTGTGAAGGGCTCTGGAATTTTCGGTCATCTGGGGTTCTTTAACATGCACTGACATCGCACAGCACACGGGCCTCCAGAGTTTCGCCTCCATCGCAATTCGAACGCCGTGGCTGGGATTGAACCCGCGTCTTCCGGGTCAGAAGCCGAGCTTCATAACCACTGAGCCACCGCGGCGGGGGTTATTACATTACCATCATACACAAGTGAACTGTAAACATTTTATAAAAAGTAGTAGGGCCACATACAGTGATTCGATTCTATAACTTTGATAGTCATAGCTGGATAACGTTTTCTTTGTTTTAGGCACATCATCACCACATCGAAAGTTCTAAAAAAATGCAATACGATGAAAAATACACTAGGCAGGAACTGAGTAGGAGTATCCGCGGCACTAGGCTCGGTCCCAAAGTTAGCTTCGAAGCAGAGCAATGGTGTGAAAGGTATGAAGGAGACAATTTATTGATTAATTTTTCTTTTACCAACTGAGATACATCCTGCCGCAATCATAATGTTCTCCTTGAAAAAAAAAATTGAGTACCGGCATATACGCGTGCGCTGCTACAAGGCCCTATCCAAACTTGTGTCCCTTTCACAAAAACGTTCCTTTTGTCTTGTCAGCTGTCGCAGGAACGGACGTTTTTCTAAAGGGAGGCAAGTTGGGACACTGGCCGAAGTCTCCTCTAAAGCGGGGTTCAAGCTTATCCGTGCCGCCTGTGCAATCCTTCTGTGTAACAGGGGAATATATGAGGTATCACAACTCAAGCGAGTGGGAACAGATAGTATTATTCAACGGCAGCATAAGGCTATAATGTTTTCTATCTTAGCCTAAAACATTATCCAATAGCATTAACATTGCCTCCAAGCTACGAAGGTACTACTTTACCAAACATGGGCGGTTCTCGGTCTGTCTCCTTCACTACTGGTTCGTGTCTGTGGAATACAGGAAGAATGGGTTGCGATGGAAGTACAGGCTTGCAAGACGAGCTGCAAAACAAGAGCTACTAGTCACGGTTAAAAATTTCCCAGAACTGCGCTACACCACCATAGCGATGCGCGGTTTGCTGCTGCTGCGTGCCATTTTCCTACTTTCAGTGACAATATCCGATTCAACCTGCAAACACTCCCGAATTCAAAAGCCGTGTTTGCTCAGAACGATTGTTTCCGTAGGCTGTGTTCAAGTTGTTTCGCAGTCGACGCAATGACTAACTAAACCAAACATATAAGTTTAATTAACATGTTAGAACCACGTCCCTGCGAAAGAAGTTTTCAGGAGATAAGCTTTTCGAAAACACCGCCAGCGGGCGCCACCCGCAGACCTAGATAAGGCTGTACATCTAGCAGGCATGACATTGTCATCTCTACCCACGAAGGCCACGAACACCTTTCCCGCGTTTTGTGGCTGTAAAAACGCTGTCCCTCAGAGTAAAGTTTTGTGTTGTTTGCTCGTGCGGCACTTTCTAGACTACTCACTTGTGGCCACTAGGTATAAGTGCATGGGTTGAACTTCCTTGCATCCACGCCACGAATGCTGGCCACCGTTGATCTCAGGAACAATGATTTCACGGCATATCTCAATGTCACCCTTTTATTACCAAAGAGAACTTTCAGACAGCCTGAGCAAAGTCTTTAGTACAAATAATTTTTGGCACTCAGAGAAGACTCACGTGTGTCCCATTTCATGGGCCATGATGCGAATCATTTTGTAAGACTTCGGCGTGTCTTCACCGAGCTGTTCTCTGTGAGTAGTGCAGGCTGATGCAACGAAGGCATAGCCTGAAAAAGACACCAGATATTCAATGTCATCGCGCCCTCACTTACCGCGAAGATAATGGGGAGCATTCTTCCTGATAGCATTATGTAATGTGGAGAATAGGCAAACACCGTCGATTTGGAAGGGGAATGTAGCCGAGGGGACAAATAGGCGGGTGAAGAGAGAAGTAACGAACTTTGGTGGAATATAGTGGTCGCGGATTGCGCAGGTCAGAGCTGCATTATAGCGGCTGGATTATCGCAAATCCAGTCTTGTCAAGCGCACAATACATGTAACAACAGCTGACAACACCCAAGTGCTCTTGTCTGTTTGTTGGTCTCGCACGTACAAAAACACAAGTAAATTGAACCTTTTACTGTTTTTTATGCAGTGAACTAAATCGTTCATGTTCAGTTCTTTGCATGACTTTTTGTCTGCTCATTTGAGCTTAGACAACCACGCGTTGTTGGTGTGATTAGTTTACTAACCAAGAGAGATTGATGCTTTTTACTTTAAGGCCTTAGGAAGCACCACGAAACTAACTCCTTATCCACCATCAACAATGCAAGCATTTCCTCTCTCAAGTAGCACGTGACATGACTCAAGTCTGATTTCCTTCTGCGCCTTCTAGCAATACACCGCGTCAGCCCAATCTACTAGCCACCCGTTTATGCAACATAGCTTCCCTATGGCTTAAAGCAAACCGGAGAAAAGAAGGTTGTAATTTCTTTCTTTTTGCCGTACCATATCCGATTCACTTTTACTCTCTGCCAGAAGCATATCTCACGCAACAATCTAACTAGAAAATAATTAACAGGTTAATCAAAGGGAACCAGTAAACGTGTATGCAAAATAAATAAATATAATATGCAGTGCATTGACCAAACACTCAAATATGATCGTATACTCATTGGGCAGAGATGCATTCATGGATGAGTCAAAATTATATGTAAGCACCAGGAAACAAGGAAGGCAATCTGATTAGCAACGTAACCGAGGAGCTCGTTACGCATTTGTGAAATTTATGTAAAGGCCTGGATAATCAAGAGGCAAATGAGAGAGGCGGTAGCTACATGGAGGCGAATATACAACGAAAATGGAAAACATTACAGGAAAAGGTGTAGAAAAATGCAAAAGCGGAAAATCGGCACTTGAGAAACAAGTACCGCATTATTGCTGAAGGGCAGATGACAAATGTAGAAAAAGCCTACGCACTTTATAAATAAATACTCAACAGCTCGCGAGAACTGGAAGCTTGGAATCAAAGCAGCATTAAGTAGACCCACTACCTTACTGACTTTTGCCTCAAATGTACTTGCTGAGATAATTGGTAAAAGAAAAATTGGCTGTGGTTTAGCTCTGGTTAAGACAGGGGTGACGCAATAGCTACATCTGGCCGAGTGGAACGCGCTCAGTCGAATTACAAAGTCAGCCTTTCGCCGCTCCGTTTCGCTGGGCGTTCCTTCTTCATCTTCATCCCTGGACGTGGATTCACTCTTTCCTCCCCCCCCCCCAACACGGTATGCAGGTGGGCCGCCTGCCACAAAACAGGCTTCAGTGATGCACGTCTGTACGTACAGTCGGAGACAAAAGTCGGTGGACCACATGTTTCTCAAGGGAAGCCGATATGTCTATTACTAGGTGGCGGCTGGAGACCACACTTGTGGAGATGAAAGGATAAAACCTTGACTTTCATCTCCACAACTGGGGTCTCCAGCCGCCGGCTAATAGCAGAGCTGTCGACTTCGTTGGAGGAACACGTGGTCCATAGACGTTTGTTCCTGATTGTACATACGTGTGCCAAAAAAAAAAGTCTGGTTTTCGGAAACAGCACTCGACAATAGGCCGTATTTACAATAGCAATAGGTCAAAAATACGTGCGAATGTTACTAGCCCAGTTTTATAGCGTTCCTATAATGAAAAACTCCATTTTCTAAAAAAAACAAGATTAAAAATCAGCACTCCCACAGCTTTTGTGTTACAAGGGCAGAAGATTCAAATGTAATGCCTCTAACAAAAATATACAGGAACTGCGCAATGAAAAAAAAAACGCTGCATAGGAAAAGTGACAAAAATCCATCTCAGCAAGGGCATCAGAAAAAAAGGCACAATATATCCCCTTGGTAATCACTGCTTGTTTATAATGGGTGTTCAGAGAGGAGGATTACAAATAATGAGGCATATATTGAATGAATAATATTTTAATAATCTTTGATTTGCGGATGACAGTGCCCTCCTGAGTAACTTGTGGGAGAGAAGAGAGAGAGGAAAACATAATAACAAAAAGGAAGGGAGGTTAACCAGGTGATTCCCCGTAGGCTACTTAGAGGTCGCAGGACTGTTCCAAATTTGACGGTTTTAAAGACAATAGCTCAGATTCGGATTCGTTGCGGCCAGTTGGGCTTCGTCAACTAGCTCTGATTGGACGGCAGGGAGTCAGGTAAACACATGAATGAGAATGTTTGCGGGATTTTGGTTGCCGCAGATGGCACAGGACCTGATTGAATGAAGAGATATGGATAGAGGTCTGTCCTGGAGTGGACGTAGTCAAGTTCCCGAGATATTGATAATATCCATAAAACTAAGCTGTTGAAGGATTTTAAATAAAGGAACACAGCCTGACGCCATAAAGAGAAACCGTCGATGATGAAAAAACAGTAAAAAAATTCTCGAGTGATTCCCGGCGTCACTGCGCGACTTCCAGCCTGAGTTCAAACTTCAGTGACCTTTTTTATTCAGACCGCATGCACCATCAGCTTCAACAACTATGTTAACCTAACTGCGGGCCAAAGCCGTCTCGCAGGTAATCAGCGCTGACCTTGCGCAATGCGTGACCACTCTATTCGAACCAATTTCGTTGCCCCGCTCGCCGTTTGCATATTTGTCGATCGGCTGCAAGCCTCTTCCGAAAGGATGGTGTCAGCGTATTTTCTACATTGCATGTCTCGCTCATTTCCTCCCATGTCCAGTTCTTCGCCTTCATTTCCCCTACATTAAGAATAGCTCTGGCTTCTCCTCTAATGGGCACTACTCTCTTTCTACCAAACGCTATCCCACTTTCGCTTCCACAGCTGGCCGTATTATTCTTGATCAGTTTTGAAACTTTATTGTTGGGGCCAAAGTTTTGCGCCGAGTTATGCTGCATTAAACATATTCGAAAATTTTTGTTACTATAAGCAGTGTATGAGTTCGCTGGTGAATAAAACCACACTTTGCTTTGTTTCGAAGGTGCTGGTTCCATTCAGGGAGTACAATATCTACGGCTTGAGTTGGAGGACTAAAGCTTTCACGAGGATTATCCAGCGAATTTGGTGAAGCCACAAGTCATATTGCAAATTCTTTGAGGATGTCAACTTTGTGTTGTGTTGGGTTTTATGGCGCATAGGCAACTAAGGCCATCATGCGCCAAGCTGGAGGTATAGGAAAAATCTCTGGATGATTTTATGGAAATGTGAAAATCGTCGCTGGTGCAGAGTGCTTAAATAGTTAAAATTACCTCATGATGATGAAGGAAAAAGATGCTAGAAATGGGTACCATTAAAAACGTTTAAAGGGGGTCGGGTCACCTCAGCAGCCATTCTTACCAGGGTAAGGATCTCGAGGCTTCCAACCAATCAAATACAGACCTCACCCTTTTTCTCAGGAATGAGGAATGGCCGAGGTGTGTCAGGCGAAGTACTGGGTCATGATTTAAATATTTTTAAGAAAACCAGCTTCTGTTAAAAATCTAAAAACACAGGACATGTCCACAATTGCGTTATCACTCAAGAGCAGTGCTGGATGAAAAGGGATGCACTGGTTATAAAACGGAGAAAAACACATTTTCCGTAGCCTTTCCAGTTTAGAGCATGAAATTAAAATGTGAGTCACTGTAAGTTCATCTCCGCATGTACAAACTGGTATGTCTTCTTTCCTTAGCAGAAAGTTGTGTGTGAAATGTGTGTGACCTATCCGGAGTCGGCAGATAATGACCTCTTTGAAACGTTTCTGGTGCACACATGACTTCCATTCACCTAGGACTGGTTTTATTAACCGTAGTTTGTTATTTAGTTCGTTGTTCCATGTGGACTGCCATTTTTTCCTTGCATTAATATGTATTAAGTTCATGCAATTTCTATAGGGCACATTTATGTTTTTAATTTGCTTTTCACAAGCTTGAGCAGCGCACAAATCTGCTCTTTCATTGCCCTTTATGCCAACATGACTTGGTACCCAGCAGAGTCTTATGTTTTGTCCTTGAGCTATGGCTGTTGTAATGTTGTGTATGAGGTCGCCAAGCAGCGGGGTTATTGCATTTCTAGGATGAAGGGCTGTGAGCACTCTTAGTGAGTCTGTGTAAATAATACTGTTGGGTAGGTTCTCGTTTAGTATTTTTTCTATGGCTACACAAATGGCGTAACATTCCGCAGTGAAGATGGAAGCGCACTGTGGAAGTCTTAATATTTTATTCCAATTTCCCTGTACAACTGCACTTCCAACGTATGCATCTGTTTTGGAACCGTCGGTATAAAATGCTGTGAAAGTAGTATACTTTTCCTCGAGTGTGAGGAATTCTTGTGTTATATGTTGTTGCGGAATTTGTTTCTTACGGAACTGTGTTAGAGTGAAATCACAGATTTCAGGGAAATTGTGCCATGGCGGCAGTGGACCTCGCCTTCGGGCAATGTTTGGCAATACGTCTAATATGCTAAGGTTCCGGCACATGTCTTCAAATCGCAAGAGGAGAGGCCGAGTAGCTTGCGGCTTGCTGTTGAAGAGTGTTCTAGAAAGGCACTTTGTGGCGATAGGGTAACATAGATGTTTATGCAGTGAACGGATTTTTAGAATGTATGAGCATGTGAGTATGGCTCTTCTATCTGTAAGCGATGGTTCATTGGTCTCTACATGAAGACTGTTTATGGGTGATGTCCTATATGCACCAGTGGAGAGACGTAAACCTAAATTATGTACCGGATCTAGCCGTTTGAGGTACGATGGTCTCGCTGATCCATACACTACACATCCGTAATCCAGGGTAGAGCGTACTACAGAGCGGTATATTTGTAACAGACATGTCCTATCGGCTCCCCAGTGTTTTCTCGACAGTACTTTGAGTATGTTCAGGGATCGAGAAGCCTTCTTTTTCAGCGCATTTATGTGAGGCATAAAGGTGAGCTTTCTGTCGAATGTTACACCTAGAAATTTATGTTCTTTTTCACGGCTAAGTCTATTTCGTTCAGGTGTAGGGTGGGAGCTATCTGCATGCCTCGTCTGAGTGAAAAAAGAATGGCCACCGATTTCTGTGGAGAAAAACGGAAGCCATTTTGGTCTGCCCATATTGCCAGTTTATTTATTGTTAGCTGTATCTGTCGTTCACATGTTGATGTATTCGAGGATGTGTAGGCTATCTGGAGATCATCTACATAGACAGAATACATTACAGACCTCGGGATTATTTTCCTGATAGAATTCATTTTTACAATAAAGAGTGTTGTGCTCAAAATACATCCTTGAGGTACTCCGTTTTCTTGGATAAACTTCTTTGAAAGGGTTGAGCCTAGGCGGACGTGAAATGTACGGTTAGACAAAAAGTCTTTAAGGCAGTTCAACATCCTGCCGCGGATGCCCAGTTCAGCCAGGTCCTGAATAATCCCAAATCTCCACGTTGTGTCATACGCCTTCTCTAAATCGAAGAAGACAGCGAGACAATGCTGTCTGTGTACAAAAGCCTCACGAACAGTGTTTTCAAGACGAACCAGGTGGTCGGTGGTGGAGCAAGCCTTTTTAAAACCGCATTGATGGACATCCAGAAGCTCCCGGTCTTCTAACACGAATGATAGTCTGATGTTCAATACACTTTCAAAAGATTTCGCTAGGCAGCTAGTCAGAGCTATGGGCCTATAGCTGCTAGGAAGGGTAGAGGGCTTTCCGGGTTTTAATAGAGGAATAATAACGGCCATCTTCCAGGCTTCAGGAAGTTTCCCCGATACCCAAACTTTGTTTAAAAAATTTAAAAGCGCCTCCACAGCCGGTTCAGAGAGATGAGCCAGCATTTGATAATGTATTTCATCTGGGCCAGGTGCAGTTTGCTTACCAGCGGACAGTACTCTATTAATTTCTTGGATTGTAAGTAGGTTATTATAGGGCTCATTTGAACTGCCACTTGTCGGCAGTCTTTGTTTTTCAGCTGCGTTTTTGTATTTCAGGAATGATTCTCTGTAGTGAGATGAACTGGAAACTTCAGAAAAATATTAACCCAAAATATCTGCCTGCTCTTCTAAATTTGTCTGTATGCCAGGGGTTGATAGAAACGGAACTGTGAATGTGGAGTAGCTGCCATTTATCTTTTTTACCATCTCCCACATTTGTTTTGACGTAATTGAGCTGTTTATTGAGGACACGTAACCTTGCCATGAAGTTTTTTCTGCATTACGGCGAATATATCGAGCTTTTGCTCTTGCCTTTTTAAAGCTTATTAAGTTCTCGTGCGTAGGGTACCTACGAAAAATTCCCCAAGCTTTGTTTTGTTTCTTTTTTGCATCTCTGCATTCCTGTGTAAACCAAATTTTGTGATTCTGCTTTACTACTCCAGATGACCGAGGAATTGCTAGGCGTGCAGCTGTTAAAATGCAGTTCGTGATAGCTTCATTCAGTTGGTCTATGCTGAGGTCATCTGAAAATATTTTATCTAAGCTGGCCCTTTCTCTAAAAAGTTCCCAGACGGCTAATTGTAACTTCCACCGTCGTGGTTTCGTTGGGGTGACTAGTGGTGGGGATGTTAGGCTTATTGATACAGGGAGGTGATCGCTGCCGTATGGGTTATCAATGACATCCCATTTAAAATCACAAAAGATAGAAGGTGAAGTAAAAGACAAATCTATGCAACTCATTTTTCCCGTGCTCGGAGAGCAGTATGTATCTTTGCCGGTGTTAAGAAGGCAAACATTATTACTTAGAATAAAATCTTCTAAAATGCGACCTCTTGTATCAGTGTGTGCACTGCCCCAAAAACCGGAGTGGGCATTAAAATCACCAACTAGCAGATATGGCTCCGGTAGCTGTTCTAAAAGGGATTCTAAATCATGAAGTGTTACTGTTAGGTGTGGTTCAAGATATATGGTGCATATTGTGAGTGTTTTAAAATGAAGAATGGTGACTGCGACGGCTTCGTATTTGGTTTTAAGTTTGATCTCGCGGGTTGCCACACCATTCTGGATGACAATGGCAACACCTCCAGACAGTTTGCTTGCTTGCTCTCTGTCACACCGAAAGATATTGTACTTGTTTAAAATATTTTTTTGTTTTGGACCTAAGTTGGTCTCCTGTAAGCACAAAGCCACCGGGGACATTGTGTTTAAAAGCTCTTTTATGTCAGACTAGTTATTTATTAGTCCTCGGCAGTTCCACTGTATAAGGAACGCCATATTTGACTAGTGTAGTTAAAACTTAGGGTACCGGTTTTGGGGGTGCCAATACCGGGGTCTTTTTTCTTTTTCGCTCCAGGGAGCTGTGCCTCTGTTGCAGCAAAGGCGAATTCTGAGTTGTGTCCATCGCCTCATTAGAGGCTCTGGACTTCCGCGGTGAACCCGCAGGTGTACGGTTTGTGGGCTTCTCCCGACTGGGGGAAGCCTTACGGGCGGCCGACTGAGGGGCCGGCGGGCCCTTGCTCAGAGGTGGCAGGGCAGCCTTCGCTGCATCTGCCGGGGGCGGGGGTGGCCCTGCCTCAGGCATTTCCTGGGCAGTGGCCGAAGCCTGGTGTGGTGTGCCGCCCCTGCGCACCACATCGGCGAAATTTGTTTTTGCCGTGAACTGGAAAGCTGATGGGAGTCTTTTCCGAGCTTCTTGGTATGTTATGTTTTCCTTTGTCTTTATTGTTATTATTTCCTTCTCTCTCTTCCAGGTAGGACATGACCTCGAGTACGCGGGGTGATCCCCTTCGCAGTTCGCGCACAGTGGTGAAGCACTGCAGTCCACAGATTCATGATTTTTTGACGAACATTTGGCGCATGTTTGGCGGCCACGACAGCTCTGTGAGTCATGGCCAAATCTTTGACATTTGAAGCAGCGTCTGGGGTTTGGGATGTACGGTCTTACATTTATTTTGAGATATCCTACTTCTATGGTTTCGGGAAGTTGGCTGGAGGCAAAGGTCAGGACTGTGTGTTTTGTTGCTATTTCCTTGTCATCTTTTCGGATATTAATACAATGTACTTCGGTGACGCTCTGGTCTTTCAGACCCTCCAACATCTCTTCTCCAGAAAGGTTCAGGAAATCGTGTTCAGATATTACTCCTTTCACTGTGTTTAGTGATCGATGTGCAGTAATGGATACAGGAATGTCTCCAAAGGACACTATGGATGGGAGTTTGGAAAATTGCACTTTGTCTCGGATTTGGAGGAGTAGGTCGCCACTGGCTAGCTTCGTCACCTTGTAGCCAAAGCCCAGGGCGTCGGTAAGAGATTTAGAAACAATGAATGGGGACATTTTCCTAGCTGGTTGATCTAGATTTTCACTATGTACGACATGGTACCTAGGGAAAACTTCTTTTGTTTTTTGCAGGAACTGCGTAGTGGCATCGGTCCGCCCTCGTTTATGAGGGCGATCATTTGTTGAAGGAAAGGGATCCATAAAAAAAAGTTGTTTTTCGGCTGCGGTGGCAGCCACCCACCACGGAGCCCAACATGGGGAAGGGACAGAAGGTTGCAAGCAAGGCCTGCCCGCGTCAGCTGTACACCGCAACTATAACCGAATATGACGCAACTCAGGGTAGTTCGTCACACAAGGTTAACCCTCGCCGCCAGGAAAAAGGAGAAACCAAGAAGTGAGTAGGGGATAGGAGAGTTGTGAGAAAGAAGATAGGAAAGTAAAAGATGGAGGGGAGGATAGGAAAAGGCGACTGCCGATTCCCCCCGGTCGGGTCAGGCCGGAGGTGCCGTCTGCAGGAAGCTGGGGCCAAAGTGGTGTGTTGCCTCCGCCAAGGGGCCTTAAGGGTCCAAACGCTCGGCATCGGCTCAACCACCAGGATCCCCTTTTCCCCGGACACGGCGATGCCACGCACGGCGAAGCGCGGGTGCTCGGGTCCGTGGTGATGCACAGTTCACCATCATCCCCTTGCGGGGATGTCCCTGCGGATGCTCGGGAACCCGCGGTGTCGCCACTCACCGTCGCGACGCCTGCAAGCTGCAGGCGCCCCCCTGCGGGGCAGGATGTCAACTGTAACGCTGGATTTACACATAAAAAAACATAAAAACGTCTCTTAAGGGGTTGAACAATGGGTCTGTAACTGTTAGCTGATCAAGACTTGTGCATAGTGCGCTTACCTGCAAGAGCCGTCTGCTTTTCGCTTCCTTGAACAGCAACCATGTCGTACCTGTCGCAAACGAAGTTATGCGTCTGTCAAGCAGGCCCATACAGCTTCACTTCTTCTTATCTACGCTAAGGTCTTCCCTGTTGTGCTGTAGGCAATTAGAGGCGTTTAAATTCACTTATTTGAGAACTGAAACACCTCACGTTGCCGGCTGTGGCAACTGAAAATTAGGATTATTAGGAAAGTTCCGATTTTCCTGGTGCAGTAAAATTCGCAACACAATACAGCGTTAAAATACATTCTTCAATGTTTAAATTAACACCCTTAAGCAAGTACAATCAGGCTACAAGCTAAGCTAGTTGGTTTTCTGTATTTTGAAATTTTCTTCCCGTCTCCGACAGCAGATTCGTCAGAAAAAACCTCTGAAGCGCTTTCATCATGTGGCACGTAGATCGCCACTCTCTTACTTACTCGAACAGCACCAAAAATTTGAATTTTTCAAATACACTCGGCACGGCTGCACGAGACATATGGCAGGCGATTGTGTATTGCCCATTTATACCTACAGGTAGCGGTAATATGATTGCGCACAGGTTATCAACATTCAAATAGTGATTGCGCCTTAAGTACCAGTGACAAGCGCGTTTTTTTTCTCCGAATAGCTTTCCTCGGGGCGAACGATGATCAGAATGATGATCACAAGATAATTTAAACGCCCAAAAACCACCATAAACTAATTGCGTGTGCCAACGTACTGTCCCCTTTCATGTTGTTGCTGCATGTACAAGTGCGGACATTATATAAACAGAGCACGCTATTCCGCACTAATTGCAATCACGCCTGCCTATCAGACATGAATTATTATTTGTTCATGAGCAAGCGCACTCACGTCCGCTACCAGCCGTGACATACCGGTGCTAACAGTTTCAATTAAGCATCGCGTGAAAAATGTTAGAAGATAATAGCGTGCTTCGTTGACTTTTGTCGGTACATGTACAGTGGCACAGAAATTAAAACGGTGCATTTGAGACATGGTAAAACTGTTTTTCAGGATGGATCCGGCAGACCCATCCTACAGGTTTCATGCTGGAATCACCGTGGCTACCGGCGCAGCTGCGGTGCTACCATCAGTGCTCGTCAGGGGCTTAATGCCTCATGCAAGTATTTATCACTGGCATGCCGTTAGTCAGAGCTTTAAGAATAACCGCCAAGTAAAGTATGAACCACGGAAGGCCCGAGAGTGCACTCTCTAAAGGTGGTCGCATTCGTGACGAAACAGACCACGCGGGTCGCCAAAAAACAACACTTTCAGCACAGTGTGTTACAACGATGAATGCCTGAATAGAGCATTAAAAGCCTCCCTGATGAGCGCTGATGGCATAAGCGCGTATGCATACGTACCGGCCATAATTCGACCGTCAGAACTGCAGGATGGGGCCTCATTCCCTTCCCCAGTGCAGGGTAGCCAGCCGGAATCCTTTCTGATTAACATCCTTGCCTTTTCCCTCTTCTCCTTATCTTCTGCAGGATGGGGCCGTAGGATCATCGCTATCTCGATGCACTCCCGCTCTTAGAGAGCTCTGAGCAGTAATTCGTTCACCACTCGCGTGCTCCGTTTTATGTTGGGGGCACCTGTACGTACCATTTTGTTTCTCGCAAATATAATTCATATTCTGTGCGTCGTCCGTGTGCTCTCCCTCATTCTAGTCGTCGTTGTTAACATACCGCGGGAGAAAAAATCTCGAGTTACGCTGTTCACTTGTTAAATATTTTCTTTTACAGTACATTCTGCTTTGTTCAGCCAAGATGCCAAAAAACAGTGAACAGCTTCATGGTGAAGAAAGAGCATGTTATTTTCTTCACTGACAAATACTTGACAGACCTGGGCTTTTAAATTTTCTCACTCAAGTAAAGGTGCTCTCTTCAAGACCTGTTTTTATGGGTGTGCTAATGGTACTTTTTACAAAACTGAATCAAATACGACTAGTTAACATTTGCGGCCGAAACAAGTAAAAATATCTTAACCAGAAACCGATTCCAATTGGGACTCAATAGTAATACAACAGAACCAATTTTTACGGATATTCGCACAAGTAGCCTGTCTGTGGCGGCGGTGCCGTAGGCCGCTATAACATTTACACTAACAGCTATTGCTGTGAAAGAACGGGACACTGATCTCTTCTATACGGTGCGCCATGCAATGTCAGTATATTGTCACTGATAAACAGTCGAAGCACTCAAATCAGGCGAACTGTTCCCTGGGGGAGAACTTCAGAGTTCACTTCACTGACCTAACGGAGAACCTCGTAGGGGCAAAATATCGCCGTGGAAGATTTTCGGAGCACTCACGCATGCGGATTGGGCTCCACACCCAGACTTGTTCGCCGGGCTGGTAACGCACATTTCGGTGGCGGAGGTTATATCGCCGAGCGTCGAGAACTTGCTGGTGCCGGATGCGCTCTCTAGCTAGTTGGCGGGCGGCCTCAGCGTAACGAACGAATTGGGCAGCACCCATAGCAGAGCAGGTAGTGCTAGCTGGAAGCAGCACTGCATCCAGCATGGTTCTGGCTTCGCGACCATGTACTAAACGAAAAGGAGTGAAGCGTGTCGTTTCCTGGACTGCAGTATTATAGGCAAATATGACGTAAGGGAGTATGGAATCCCAGTTCCGGTGGTCCGCATCGACATACATGGAAATCAGGTCGGCGATCGTCTTGTTGAGCCGTTCGGTGAGGCCGTTGGTTTGAGGGTGGTAAGCGGTTGTCTTGCGGTGACTGGTGCCGCTCAGGCGCATAAACTCCTGCGTAAGGGCCGAGGTGAACGCCGCTCCCCTGTCAGTTAAAACGATGGTGGGTGCACCGTGACGAGGCACAATGTTTTGGATAAAAAGTTCGCAATTTCGGCCGAGGTACCACGGGGAAGAGGTTTAGTTCCACAGTATCGGCTGAGGTAGTCGGTGGCGACCACAATGTAGCGGCTACCCAGTGAGGACACCGGAAATGGGCCGAGTAAGCCCATGCCGACTTGATGGAAGGGGACCTGAGGCGGATCAATAGGCTGCAGTAGGCCGGCTGGCTTAGTCGGCGGCGTCTTGCTACGCTGGCACTCGCGGCAAGTTCTTACGTAATGCTTCACAACTGCAGCAACCCTGGGTCAGTAGTACTTTTGCCGTATTCGTGCCAAAGTTCGACAAAAACCCAGGTGACCAGAAGATGGGTCATCATGGCACGCCTGCAGGACTTCGTCGCGAAGAGCCGTAGGCACCACGAGCAGATACACAGCTTCTGTCTGGTTGTAATTTTTCTTATACAGGATGCCGTCGCGTAAACAGAACGACGACAGTCCGCGTGAGAAGATTCGTGGGGGAGACTGAGCGCTTCCTTCGAGATACTCAATGAGGGGCCGTAGCTCCCTGTCGTCTCTTTGGTTTGGCTTACTGTCGTCTCTTTGGCGGTGCGGATGTGTGGTCCAGACCAAGAGGTCAGAACCTTTCTGAGGGCCGTGGCTAACCGACTGCTCATTACAGAAAAATCGGCGCCGGTATCCACAAGTGCGGTCACATCGCGATTATCAGCGATTACTGGGATTTCGGCAGACACCAGTCGGTCGCAGCACGTCGTTGTCGTTGAGGTCGTCGGGTGAGGTCGTCGTCGGTCGGATCGTAGACGCGAATCGTCGGGTGGAGGCTCTTGACTTGATCCAATAGTGGCGGCACTACCCCCGGGGGACGCCGTCTTCAGTTTTCCCGATGTGGGGACGCGCCTCTGAACTGGCTAGAAAAAGACAGGCGGCTTGGCGAAGAAAACTGCCTTGCGGATGGCGACCGGGACTGGCGTCGCCGCGAGGTCGTTGGCTGCACGTTATCGGACAGATGCTGCTCGATGTCCCGCGGCCGTTCTCCATAGCGTGGTCGAGGTGCGTCAGGTGAAAACCCACTTAAGCCCATTCTGCGGTAGGGGCAGTGGCGGAGGATGTGGCCGGGCTCCCCACAGTGGTAGCAGAGCGGCCTATTGTTTGGCGGGCGCCAAACGCGCGCTTTGCTCATGGTGGACAGGGGCTCCTGCGGTACGACGGGTACAGCTGCAGTTGGGTACCGCGGTGAAGGCACAGGAGCGACGGGGGAAAAGGCTTGTCTCACTGGCCCAGGACGACTTTGTTGTTCTTGACTGTATGTCATCACAAAGGGCGCTGGCTGCGGAGCTGGTGGCGACTGAACAGCTCGGCGGACTTCATCTCGAATCACGTCCGTTATGGCAGCGACGCTGGCCTGTGGAGCTTCGAAGCGAAGTTTCTCTAGTTCTTCGCGCACCAGGCTCCTCACAAGCTCTCGAATCTCCCCAGTAGGTAGCGACAAGGTCGTACAGTTGTGAGCGGCTGCTACACTAGCCTGACGGCCGTAGTGCGCGCCCCGTTCTTGCAGAGAACGCTCCATGCTTGTTGCCTCCTTGGCAAAGTCGGCCACCGTTCTTGGCGGGCCACGTACCAGTCCGGCAAACAATTGCTCTTTGAGGCCGCGCATCAAGTGGCGTACCTTCTTGTCCTCGGGCATAGCAGGGTCGGCGCGATTGAAGAGCCGCGTCATGTCCTCGATGAACATGGCGACGCTCTCGTTCGGCTGCTGCGACCTCGATTGCAAGGCGATTTCAGCCTTCTCCTTTCGTTCGCTGGTGCTGAATGTGGCTAAGAGCTCTCGGCGAAAGATCTCCCAGTTAGTGAAGGAAGCTTCGTGGTTCTCATACCACGTCTTGGCCGAGTCCTGTAGTGCGAAGTACACGTTCCGCAATTTGCGCTCGCCGTCCCACTCGTTGAAGCCCGCCACACGGTCAAAGCTGGCCAACCAGTCTTCGACGTCCTCAAACCTCTCACCGTGGAAGTGTGTGAAGGACGAACGGCGGGGCATTTCCGGAAAGCTGACTTGTCTGGCTAGCCGCAGCGGACGTCATGGCCCTTGCTGATCTTGCGAGTTGACCGAACTCTGGTTGTAGGCCTCGCAGGCGGCGGCTCGCCTTGTGGATTGGTGTTGTAGCCACGCGTTGGGAACTGACGTCAACAGGGTCCTCGAGGTCAGCGTACATGGACCGTTACCCAGCGGCTCAACCAAATATGTCAGTGATAAACGGTCGAAGCACTCAAATCAGGTTTAATTAAGCGTGCTGGGCGAGCAAGACAGCGGGGAGCTCGAGCGAGGAAGAAGATAAAAACCTCTAGACCCTAGAGTGCGCAAAGCACAGCAAGTCCTATCTAAAACAGTTTGGCCGCAGTATGGCGCCACTGGATTCATTGGTACTGTGGAAATATAAACTTATGGGCATCACGTTATACTTTTCAAGAATTTTCTTTCTCCACAGTGATTATGGTACCGAATAAACTCTGCCACATCCCAATAGGTGAGAGGTGCGACAGCTACATATGAGCCATGCCCTGAGAGATTGCAAATGAAAACAGGAGTTTGCAGGACATCCCTGAGCCCTTCACTGTCATGTAAACTTGGATGTCATGCATAAGCATTATGAGCGCCACCACATGAGCTGACGCCGTTGTGGCGCTGAACCCTCCTTCCTGCACAGTCCTTTTTGAGGCCGCAGGGTGTGCAGCGTTAGAGTGGGCCCAGTTCTAACCAGTCACCGAACAAAATTACTTCGTGCCTTTTCCAACTTCATGGCCATTAATCAAGAGTATTCGATTCCTTTCGATTATTCTTAATAACATGAACTTTTTATTGATTCAGTGCATTTAATGTAATATCTATTCGATTTTCAAAAATGTTGAATGTCGGCTCACTCGTGCCTATTTTGTGAAAAGTCATACCCCACACGTCCCTGAATAACCGGCACTTACGCTGTGGCAAAATAGACCAAATCGTACAGTCCATAGGAATCGTTGTTACTTTTCACGTGTTTCACAATGTTTAGAAGTGATTCGTATCCATCTATTTCATCAGCAGTAACAAATTTGTAATAAGACTCTGCTTCAACCTGTCAATAATAAAAAAAAGTTTAGTACAACGTACATTCAGATTCATGACAAAGCCCTGTGCACTATAGCAGATATAGCAATGCAGATAGTAATGCAGATAATTTAATGCGGAATGAAGCTCTAAAATTTGGAGATTAATTTACTAAATTCAACAAATAGCTTTTTTGCTTTATGTCTTAAGGGGCAAGAATGTAGTGCGAAATTGATGGCCGTCGACATCGTAGGTGAGCCTAGCTTTTAAATTATTTTTGATCGGCAATGCGGTTCGAGCTATCTAACGTAAAATAAACTCATTTGGCAGCTTTTCCACGTTGCATAATTATAAAATTGCGCCGCTACCCATCGTCGGAGAAAATAACTTCAACATCACAGACAGCGTCTGTGTTTGCTGCATAAGAAATTAGAGCTCTGCCATTTCATAAGATTTAATGCAGGAAAGCCAACTTAAACTGGTTTAAAAACCCGTATTTTTAAGCAATATATTTCCAACGAAAAGCCAATTAAGAAAATGTTTAAACTGGGCTCACCTTCGATGTTGACGGGATTCAATTTCAGAGTGTATTCTTGCTTGTACAAATCAAAAATAAAAAGTTTATAACTGTCTTTTAGTTCATTGTTCGTCTAATTATTGGCCTCTATCACGTACATAACGTCCGCTTTGCTCTACAACCCACTTGCACAGACCGCACCGATGGATCTCATAGTTTGTATAAAAACTCGGTAAACGTGAAGGAAAATTGTCCTATATATATATATTTTCTAACGAAACTCAGTTCCCAGAGGCACTTTCCCACCAAGCTCGTTAAGGGCTACGGCTTCGTTTCCTAAGATTGCATCAGCTACGCTGTTATGTTTATCAGTACCTGTACCTACACGCGCCTTATTTCGTCCTTAAAGCACTACCTTAAGCGCTTACTTTCTTTACTTTCCAGTGTTCTTTTGGCTCAAGGGCAGGATAAAGCATGACAACACAAAGCAGTGCCTTCTCATTCTCCTATGCAATAATTTTACTCTTGTCCTCCAGTCGCCCATTCATCCCCCCCCCAATCCTGCAGCAGGAGCGGTGACGACAAAGGTCGGTTCGATAACAAACTCAATTAAACGCAAGAGACACTTTCGCACTGCACTTATTTCCTCCAGGCTATAACTGTGAATTTTACCTTTGTTTCCTGCAGCGTGCTGCGAAGATTAAGGCGATAACGCTAAGACCTGAAGTTGCATGCAACATCCTTGTTGCTGCAACCAACATGGCGAGATCGTTAGATTAGGGCTCGTAACTAACGTGAAGCCACTCACCTTGGTCAGCTCAATACCTCGAAATACGATTTGTACTTCAGGGTGCGTAACGGTGCGGTAGCGTAAGTTAACCTGAGGAGCAAAAATTTATAAGTCTGAATAAACTTGATCTTACTGTTATCCTATTAACAAAATTGTACTTACAACTTTGAAAACTATTAATAAGTACGAAAGTAAGCTTTTCTGGCTGTCGAAACCAGCTTGAAATTTTGAGTCACAAAGGACAAGTACTTCTGGGTATATAATTTTGACGTTGTAAGCAGCTATAAAGAAAGAAGTCCAGCGTTACTTTTTTCTTCATTGTGTACCCGCTTAACTTACCTGGATCGAAGCCTCCGGCGCGAGAAGTTATCTTTGCTAGTTCATTGTCGAAGGCTTTGCCTAAAAGGTAACAATAAATTCATTAAATATGACAAGAATAGGTACGTAAAATGAATTTTGTTTAATATTTTCTCCTCCACGGCTGTTTTCTAAATATAAGTTGGTAACAGAACGTTCATGCTGTGGCAGCGCTATGAATTAACATGGCTATTCCAATTGATGCCAATAAACAGAGAACGCATAACTGAGTGGTCTGTGGGCTGTGAGGCGGCTGTGAACATCTGGAACTAAACCCTTCAGTTATAACAGCAAGCATTTAGAGACATACCGTAAACGTGTCCAGGGTGTTCTATTGTTTCTATTAGATGCGGTTGAAGGCCATCTTGAGCTCGTTCCGCCCCTTCGACAGGCTTGATTTTCAAATTGGGCCCAATAACGCCTTCCTGTGGAAGGAAAAAGTTGAAATCTGTACTTGCCATTGATGTAATAGTAAAATTTGTACAAAGAAATTACACGAGTATTCCTGTGATGCCACTTCGAAAAGACATATTAAGAACTACAGAAGGCTATGAAGCCCATTAAATTTTGACAAACGCGTCTAGTATCATTGGCTGCACCAAGTGCCACGCAGTCTTAAACAGTCAAAGTCACAGCGTTAATTTCTAATGTTTGGTACATGCCATTAATTTTCCTTGGCCGTAGGAAATAGTTATTGCGATCATGGTGGAGAATAATGGAAGATGATGGAGCGTGTTGGAGCATGGTGGAGAATTAAGCGATGACGAAGAGGCGACCAGGTAAATCTGCATGTTAGCTCACAATCTACCGGGATTCTCGTTTTCTCAATATTACTGATTTAAAATATGCCCGTTAAGTTACGCGCGGTTCCCTACTGGCAGCCAACAGGTTCCGATATTTACTTAATGTCCAGGAAAGCAGAGCATGATGAATGTTTGCACCAACAAAGCTGCTTACACATTACACCAGTTTTCCCCAAGTGAAACATTTATATGCAAGAGTCAAGAATAGGTCAGTGTAGAATGAAGAGCTTCCAGTGGCGATGCGCCCCGGGTTTGGCAATGCAAACTGTAGCTGTCTGTTGGCCAAGCACCGCAGAAGGTGGTCGTAAAAACTTACAGCTCTGCTTGACTAACAAGGAATGATGCTTGAAGATAGGAGAGCGCAAGAGGCACGCACGCACGCACCCGAAAATCTGAATGATTTCCTGGTTGCCAAAGCGAGCATCTCTTAGAGGACGCGGAGCACACCAGTAATCCGTACTGATCACAGAAAAGGACCGAAATGAATGCAGTTTTGATGGCACCCCTAGTCCAGTACTCCTACGAAGACTGAAGCATCTTTCACCCGGTCCGCAAGGCTCGCTATTCTTTGCGGTTTGAGCTGGACAAGGCCTCCTTCCGCTACTTTTGTGATGGGTTTTGTATATTTGGGACTGCCGGGTTGCGTTCGAAGCCCGACGAGATATGATACAGTGCGGCCACCTCCATGCAGGCCGAACAGGCTACTTGGTCAGTTTTGCTGAGGATGCTTAGATTAGAGTAAGTATTTGTCTTTAGCTGCCTCCAAGCAGTTGCCTGTTTTTTGTAAGCTGTGTTGTTTTTAATGCGAAGTAGCCCTCAGGTACCTGGCCCAGATTTCGCGATGTATCTATCCTTCTCCCCGGCGGTCGCTTGCCGCGTGGACTGTGCACGCTGGCCGCAGCTGGACAAAATTCAAGGGCCTCGTCTCAAGAAGAAGACGAGATCAGGCATCTGAAGCGACCACCACCACAGAAGGGTATCTCATTGAAAGGAAAATTCAGCATGTTCACTTTGTTCAGCTAAAGTGCGGCGAGGCCAAAGCCTTTAGCGCGGTGTTGCCGCTTTTGTCACTGATGTGTGGTTAAGGTGTTAATAATATACACAATTGTTTGTGAATGTTAAATGCTTCAGGCACTGGAGGGCGCTTGGGAGGCATCCGTATGAATCAACGGCTTTCTGCAAACATTCTCCAGCGTCTTTTACAAGGGGAACTACATATGCGTTGGCAGAAAGTAGCGTAGTCGTTAGCACGCTTGGCTGCGGAACGGAAGGATGGTGGTTCGAATCCCAACGTGCACAAAGATTTTTCTCTTATCGAATTGAAGAGCGTAACGTCCGGACGGACGGACGGACGGACGCGAGCATTACCCATTAAAGGCTTTCGCCTTAAAACGTAGACGTGTAGCCGCCTACAGCCGTCGAAACGCAGCGAACCAGAAGATGCCCCCACTAATCTCGCTTATGGTTCTCTCTCTGGAGCTACAAATGTGAAGAGGATGTACCGCTGCAAAAAGCCGTAACTTCGAAGACCTTTCCACGCACCAAAAGTGCTAGCGGCAGGGTTCTGATAGCAGAGATGGGGTATCTCAACACGTGAAAACTAAAGGCATGGTTATCGATGAGACGTGTAATGTGGTCCGAATGCCACAGAAAAAAACTAGGTTGTCATCCCATCCCGTAACGTCCAGTCATTCAGTGTGCATACCCAGGACATAGATGCAGATGCAGTTCTCTAAAAGAATGTCATTATGGCGCTGCGGGTACTGCGATAGATAAAAATAAATAAATAAACCACGTTGTCAACAGCCCTTGCCCGTCTATTCCTCACCCATGCAGCGATGAAATCGCCTTTATCGCACTGCCGAAGAACAGAGATCACTCCACAAACGTACAGGACATTGCACCTTAGTCTTTAACTTCCATCTTCCTCCTTTTCCTTCCCTCAAAATGCGGCTAAGGTGTTCACCGATTGCGAGGTAGTTCTGTTTTACGCCTTTCTTTTTCTCAAAGCCAATTTTCATGGCGCAGTGCCAACGAATCCAACATTAATCAAAATTAATCAGCGATTGGCACAGTAAGAATATGATGCGCATTGTGCTTTGCTCCGCACGAACAAAAAGCCAGTTTTAGGAAACTCGCGTGTTTTTATCGTCACTGTAATAAAAAGCACATGTGCAAGTTCACCCTTAAATTATCGTCCATGACTAGGATGAAAATAGAGAGTTAGGAGAAGTATCTTATTTTAATGACCAATGGCGGGACATGGTTGCCGCGGCGCGTCTAAGTTACAGAAATAGTCGTAATGACTATCAACCTGTCTTCTCCCGGCCAAATGTCAAACGGCTTTGTTCGAGGCACTTCCAGCACCATTTGCAGCAGGCAATCCGCTGTCTTCTTTTATAACCCCTTGACCTTCCCCATATCAGGATATCGAATTACCGCATATCGCACCGTAACTACTGATCTCGTCAAATGCGATTAATACCAAGTGAAAGTTTCGCAATGCTTGCGAGCGATCGTCGAGTGGTACAGTCTATTAATTATAATTTGCTCAGTTTTCCAGTCCACGTAGATTTGGACCTACGCTACACCGTAGTCGACCTCATTCTCAGTTAACCCCTTTGTCGTGATGTGGTCTCATGCGAATGCAGCTGACCCATCCTCTCACCTCTGCTTTGTCGAGTTTAACATTAGAGCCGTACACACTGCCGCATTTCCGGCGGCTTCCAGTACAATCCGATCCCGAATTCGTGTGCCAAGATGTTACAGTATCAATACTGTAGCCAGGCTCTAGCCAAATAAAACTTTGAAATGTAGGTTCCTTTTCTTTAGGAGTAAATGGTTCACCGGGAGCATTTCATCACCTCTGCCGCCCTCAAATTCACCTCCTTAAAACATACCGCGGTAAGGAACTAAGGCTCGGAATAGAAACCGCACGGCTTTCGCTGTGGTTCATAATAGACTTGAGCTAGTACCTGGCTATACACGGCCTTTGAATTGACGGCCAATGCATGGAAGACTGATTACAAGGGCCGGTCCTATAAGCTGGGGTGCCAGCGACGAATAAAAGGATGTGCCACATGAGGCATATTTTGAGCTGCAAGGCTTGAGCAGTCCATCATATTCCATATTTCTGCAGCAAGTGCTGTTCATTCGCATTGCGTTTGGTAGCTCCAAACAAGTGCCCATGGTTTGTCTACATGATAAACCTTGTAATCCACATTCTCGCCCTCTTTTTTACGCTTTACTCACTCAATATCTGGGCTCTTCAGCGGGCGAACAATCGTTGAACACCATTGACCATCGTTGCGTGAATAGCTAAAACGCGATTCAACAAAACGATGTAGAAGTCCTGGTTTACGGGCCACGGGGCCATTCGGAGCCCACACAGGCATATCCCTCATCAATTCACAAACATTACCATCCTATTTAGCACACTATCTGCATGTTACCGTGAACTCTGCAGCGTATTTCATCACTGCTGATCACCAGAAACGTCTACCTGTCTACGTGTAAAATGTGTTTAAGCACATTTATAGAGTGGGCCAGAATTCATCAGTACTCACCACCTGCAATATTCCATCTTCTTCAGATAAAGTGACTGCTGCGAGAGCTGCTTCATCGTGATACAAATCTTGCTGCAGAGCTTCTACATCAAACTAGATGTAAAGGTGAAATCAAAATCTGTTTTTCACTTTTCAATAATCTATGGAGGCAAGTCGATCGATTAGACACGTTTTTACTAATGTATACAAGCTTGGCAGTTTCCTGTCGCTCATATCAAAAAGTGCACTGTCGACATTAAATATAAGCAATCTTCAAGTTCATTTATGACATTCCATTCCATAGGCATTCCGTTCCACAAATGTATGACTCTGGACGTAGACAGCATGCACCGCTTAGGGAGCATGCGGGGGGGTGAAATGCACACGTGCTTGAGATTTTTTTCTTCCCGATTCAATGTACGCTTGCACACTGCACATGTTGGCTGGCAGAACTACTGAATGGCAGGAATGACTGCTTCAAACAGTTTTTCTTTCAAGTTCTCTGTGCTCCTGGCGGAAGAAAGGAACGCAAATATTTTGACGTACGCATGCCACAGCTTGCTATGGCTTCCAGAAAACCGCATGAGTGCATGCAATCAGCTTCTTCGAATTATGCAGCTGTCAGTCACTATGTCTCAAAAGACATATAGATTAATAATACTTCGGTATTCTTGCATAGCGTATAATGCTACTACCAGATTTCAAATGTTCACGCAATATTATGGAAAACAAAAAAGCCAAATATGTCTCCGTGTATGTTTTACACCTTGCCTTCCTGCAAATGTGAGTGATGTCTTACCTGTGCACTCTGAACATGAAAAAAAGTAAAAAGGGAGAAAACTGTCCTTTGCGCTCACCCTTCTATAAAGGCGTGAGCGCTAAAAGACAGCTACTTCCTCTGTGCTTCCAAATAGGCATGTTCGGGTTACCACAACTGTGGTAACAGCTCAATAAAAGGTGCTTTGCAGACTGGTGTCCAAATATCTGGTAAATGAAAGTTGCAGCATTTCTCTTATACCAAACATGTTTCTGAAGAACGGCATTCCATGCAATAACACCAGAGCCACATTCCTGAGATGATACTTAGCAATGTGCCGTGAAAGAAAGTTGAATACGAAGGTTACAGTCCTTACGTATTTATACTCGGCAACCCCTTTGTGATACGTCCGCACAAAAAAATCTTCAGGAAGAAAAGAGCTCGGCTTGAGGTTCAAGGCTATGTCCTTGTTTACTTTCAAGACCCTTGTGCCATCATCCGTACGCTCGTCCAACAGCTGAGGATACACAGTGGCCTGGTATTTTAGCACTAGAAAGAAACAAAGCACAGGGACAACTTTTACACCTCAAATTTTTTATACCTCAAACAATCCATCAGTATAATTAACGCCTTTACATTATTAGCGTCATGAGTAACAGTTCATCATAACATAACTTTCCCTCAAGAGAAAAGTGTACAACAGCTTCATCTTACCGGTGCTCACTTACGGAGATGAAACGTGGAGGCTAGCGAAAAGAATTCAGCTTTAGTTAAGAACAACGCAACGAACCATGGAAAGAAAAATTACAGGTATAACGTTAATAGACCGGAAGCGGGCAGAGTGGGTAAGGGAATAAACGCGGGTTAACGACATTCTAGTCGAAATCGAGAGGAAGAAATGGGCTTGGGCAGGGCATGTAATGCGAAGAAAGGATAACCGCTGGTCCTTAAGTGTAACGGGGTGGATTCCAAGAGAAAGTAAGCGTAGCAGGGGGTGACAGAAGGTTAGTTGGGCGGATGGCATTAAGAAGTTTGCAGGCAAAGGGTGGATGCATCTGGCAAAGGACAGGGTTAATTGGAGAGACATGGAAGAGTCCTTTTCCCTGCAGTAAGCGAAGTCAGGCTGATGATGATGATGATGCTGATGTTGATGATGATGATAACTTAGGATAAAATGAAATTTCATTTGCCTGTAATTCCCACTCACCCTTCAGTGCGAAGCATTGTGAAGGGCTCGACAATATCTGGATTTTTTAAGCAATACAGTATCTAGAATAGGCCGGTAACAAGTAGAAAGACGGCTTAAAGAAAAAAAATGGTCGCCGCGGTGGCTCAGTGGTTATGGTGCTCGGCTGCTTACCCAAAAAACGCGGGTTCCATCCCGGTCACGACGGTCGAATTCCGATGGAGGCGGAAATCTAGAGGCCGGTGTACTGTGCGATGCCAGTGCACGTTAAAGAATCCCAGGTGGTCGAAATTTCCGGAGCCCTTCACCACAGCGTCCCTCATAGCCTGAGTCACTTTAGGACGTTAAACCCGCATAAACCAAACTAAACGAAAGAAAAAAGAAGCGAATGGCATTATCCTAAACGGGTTCGAAACCCCTGTTGAGCTTGTCGTGATGAATGTCCCGATCATAATGCCTCAAATCTTTTTAATGTCTTATTTTTTCATAAACTTCGTTCAAAGCCGCCGGAATGCGGGATTATATCATTTGCTACGCAAGCCTGGGCCAGGGGCCGTATTCTGTAAAGATAAATTTTATTTTCTATTCCAATTAGCCATGACATCAATGTGGCAGTCGCAGCAGCAGGTAGGAAAGCAACCAGCCAATCACGCTCACTGCTGGCCTGGTCCCGGCGCCTCCGCTGGGCAGCCTCGGGCCGCCGCACCACCCTGGCTGAGTCACACGGACCGTGGTGCGCGAATTCTTCGCACAAGCGACGCCCAATTTTCTACTAAAACGGAATTAACGACCATAAAACCTGTCTGGCATGCCAAAAGTGTCCTCGTTCTCTGTCATTCATGGGCGTTGGCGCGACTCCGCAGTGCGACATGGGCTGAGACGCGTTTATGCCAGTAAGCGGTATCATAGGCGCGTTTCTATCACGACAGGCGACACGAGTGCTCTAAAGTGCTATGTCAAAGGGAGAAGCGACGGATGACAGATGACGAAATGGAATGTAAAGAAAATTACAGAATACGGCAACTGGGCCTGCATTCCGTACCCGTCCATTGTCCATTTGTTCATTTGGTCCTTTGTCACTGGTCACTGAGCTTTCAAGCGTCTTTGAGAAGCGACCCGACCATTGGGTGGTAGAAGACCGCAGTCAATGGCAGCCAATGGTGAGTTCCGGTCACCTTCTGTTGACAGAGCGCTATGATTCACCTCACTATCCATATCACAGTGAATTGCAGCCAATGGTGAGGTGAGATCGCCAATCACACAACGGTCGGGTCGCTTCTCACAGGCGCTTGAAAGCCGCGGATATGTCTCAGTGACCAATGACAAACCATACAGGCAATGTACCGCTGCAGAATACGTCCCGTGGTTTCTCATCTTGAGGAGCAGCGCAAAACAGACAAATGACCAACGAAAGAGAAGACGACACGGGCTCTTTCTAAGGTTATACGGCACCCGCGTCGTCTTCGCTTTCCTTGGTCCTTTGTCTGTTTTGCGATGGTACTCAAGACGAACTACTTCCAACTCGCCCAATACAGCGTGGTGTTAATTTATATCCCTTGTTTCTGTCCAAGAATTGTAACCGCACACACAGTTTCTAAGATCTTCGGGATTGTTGTCGGCTGTTTTTGTTGGCTGGAGAGCAGTTCCGGTCGAAAATGACAGGCATTCTCAACATCACATCCACCAAGCGCACTTTCTGCTATCGGCCCCATTGAGTTGTTTCAGTTACTAGTCACAAGTTCACCTAGTAAATCGTTTGAATTCATCTGCACCCTGAATTTCTGTCGTCACAGCGACGTTACAATATGCCGAATACTTTATTTTGAAGCCTGGGAGGGTTGCATAAAGTAATTTGAATGCCGTTTAGCTAACAAGTTATTTGTATTCATCATATCAAACCTCCTGACTACTACTGCAAATTCGATTTGACAACTTACTTCGAGATAACGGCACGGCGAAAGAGGACCTAACCTCCTAGTGCTTTGTGTACTTGTTATTCCACCACTTTTGGAGAAAGCCGGATTATTTAGCATTTGTTGAAAATAAATTCGACTAACAATCAGCCCATATTCTATTAATCAACCCGCAAGACGCGTTCCTCATCTCCACTAAAATTTCCCGATATACAACTTATTCTTCGGCGTCACCATGCATGCAAAATTAGACAGAGGCCGCCTTCCATGATATAGATGTTAAAAATTATTGGCCCTAGATAGTACCTCGTGGCACCACAAACATCACAAACACGCCAGTAGCACTTAATTTTATTTTCGTGCTCTGAAAAACCTTGCAGAAAATAACTCTTCAGTTGGAACTAAGCGCTCATGTTGTCCAGTCTTTTTTTGTTCCTGTTTTTCGCGCATGTACATGACTGCAATACCAACTCGCCCAAAGGTCTGTGCTCTTCAGAAAATACAGTCCAGGACAAGTATTTCGAAGTGAGGTTTGTAACTCAGTGTTTAATCATACGAGCGTGATTGACACGGTCGAAAGGTATAAAAATAGAAAAACATGTAAAAAACCTGCGATCTTTTTGGGGGATTCCATGCACGCTATTTTAACTATGTTTTATACAAAAAGGACTACCGCATTTCATATTTAACTGCCGAGAATAAACTGCCTTGATATCAAACGTAAAACATGACAAAATACAACATCTGGTGCTGAAAAGCTCGAGGAATATAGGCCAGTCTATTGGGCCGATAGTTTAAAGTAGAATAGACAGTGTAAAATTGATGAACTTGAACCCCATTGCCAACATTCCGGTCTACCGGCAATGAGCGATACCGGAACGGCTACTCTGGGAATGTAAAATAAAAAGCAAAAGCTTACATTGTTGTTTGCTCAGAAAACATGGAATGCATTTTATCGGCGACGAATGCACATGAGAGAGTCAGCAAATTAATCAGCAGCATAGTGACAGTAGTTGCAATTTCTTCCCGGGAGCATCGAAAGTAATTTTTTCACAGATCATTATTTTGTTTCTGCGTGTTGTATAATAAAAGCGGCGCGAAAAAGCACTGTTATGAGCTGAAGCACACTATAAGACTAGAGGAGGTTTTGCAGAGCCGTGGTTAAAGGGGACACGGGAAATATGTTGATTTAAAATATTCTGGAAAATTTTGACAAATCAAAAACCTTGTAAAGCAGTTCTAAAAAAATTACACAGGTTCAGACATAGTCCAAGAGAAATCTCTTTCAGCATGAAAGACATATCAGTTTTAATGAAATGCTAGTCCTGTATGCACTGTTCGAATGGCTAACTTTCATGTTTTACGCACACTGACTTCTCCGGCGAAAATACATGCCGTTAGGTATTCAACCCTATTCTTCAAGAGAGTACTTCCAGAGAGCACCTCCGTTATGACCCCTTATTCCAAATGCTCTGCATCGACCACGCGATGTATGCTACCAACATAGAAAACATAGCCGAGCGCGAAATTGCAATAAATGCGTGCACTTATTTTGCCGAATATGTAGTCAAGGCACAAGAAAAATCTCTTCGCAGCTGCAGCTTCTAAGATAAACCCCGTTCATCTTGGCTTCGACACCCTTCATTGCATATCGGCGAAGTGTGCCAATGAGCTGGTGCAGGTAAATTTCTAAAAAAACCGTGCGGGTTGGAGTCAGATAGTATTAGAAATTGGACAGCTGTTAATACAGTACTCACAGCCAGCACATTTGCATCTCAAAAACACGAATGAGGTGCAAGCAAGGTATGTGAATCCTAGAATCTTCATTGAGAGCCCTAAACGTGCAATAGCTTCAAGCACGTGTATAACCTATTTGGTCGCAGTCTAAAGATACCGACGGCCTACAAAAATATACGGCGTTCCTCCACTTCACTACGGCTTTTATAAGTCCCGGGATATCGACTTGCATTCTGTATTCAGTCGATGCTTCAATGCATATATTATATGTCAGTGTCGAATTTGTTTAACTTTCGAAAATGCGTACGGGTTTAACAACCTCGGGCGCTGCATAATAACATGTTCTTTGCTGAAGGTCACAGGCAGCTTTCGGGCTTTTATTTTACTGAACACTATTACACTGAATAATGTATATAGTCCTCCTTTTGGCCTCGTTTCGTACTAAAGGCAAACTAATAGCACGTTTCTCCTATTAGCGAGTTATGATACCCACAATCTTCTAGGCTGAATGAAATCTTTCTATGTTAAAAATCAATTTTGATGGTGTCATCTGAATTTTGGGTAATTGTAGCATGTTAACAAGCTCGATCAAATGTGCAATTATCACTGCATTAGAATGAAGAATGAAAGAAGTGGTTTGGTTTGGTTTATAGGGGTTTAACTTCCCAAAGCAACTAAGGCTATGAGAGGCGACGTAGTGAAGGGCTCCGGAAATTTCGACCACCTGGGGTTCTTTAACGTGCACTGACATCGCACAGTACACGGGCCTCTAGAATTTCGCCTCCATAGAAATTCTACCGCCGCAGCCGGGATCGAACCCGCGTCTTTCGGGCCGGCCGCCGAGCGCCATAACCGCTCAGCCACCGCGGCGGCTGAAAGAAGTGCGGAGATAACATCAGATAGAGATGGGTTCTTGACTCCCTTCCCCTTTTTGTAATTTTAGCATAAAAAAATGTTTTTACCTCCTATTATCAAAAAACTGGTGCCAACATCGCTAAAAAATAGAGAAGAGCATAATGCCGAACTTACCAGAAGTATTTATTTATTTATTTATTTATTTATTTATTTATTATTTGTTTATTTATTTATTGGGTGGGCAATACATGATACTGCCAGTGGGGCAGCACAAAAGGAGGGAATTAGTCTTCTGACGAGGCCCTGGCCCCACTGGGCGCAACACCAGCGGTTACAAATACGTGTAGACAGCACACATATAATTCGATATAACAATTATCACCGTACAAAAATGCACACGAGGCATGCGACAAGTTCAAAAATAAAGGAACACATGTTATTCTTAACATACGTTAGCATAATTTTTCCTTCGTTATTCTATGACAATGCAAGTCCTACGCAAATTGTGGCCAGTATCTCTATTTATATAGTGACTAACAAATCGGCTGTATTTGCTTCATACTTCAGAAAATATGTGTGCAGATAAATTCTGTATGTATATTTAGTGAAAAGGTCGGTTATTTTGTGTTTTCTTTAAGGTTGGAGTGTGTAAATTTTCTTTATATATTGTTCTAATCGCCCTTGGCTTCAGTGCAGATAGTCTATCATTATCAGTCTTAATTCCGTTTCCCTATATTAAGGCACAGTTATTAAAGTGTGAGTGTGCAAGTGAAAAATAAGCTGCTTTTTGAGCCTCGCTGGGACTAGACTTCGAAGGCAACATAACATTCCAATACATCTCTCTACTTTCATTTTTATATTTTCTACATGATAGGACCATGTTAGGTTAGACTGAAAGTAACCTCAAAAAATGAATTACGATCTACGTGCTCAAGCAATGCATCATTAAATTTCAGGTTTATAGTGAAGACACTGGGCTTATTTTTTGAAGAAAATGTCATGTATTTTGTTTTATTTGTATTGATTTGAAGCTTGTTTGTTGATACCCATATACTCAGCTCTTGCAGCCATGCGTTTGACGTAACCACAAGTTCCTCAAGGCTCCCTCCGGCAAAAAATACACTTGTATCATCACCATACAACAACACTTCATCGGTTGACGACATGTTAACGATGTAATTTATGTACAGAACGAATAACAACGGGCAGAGTATAGAGCCCTGAGGTGGTGGTGGTGGTAGTGGTTTTATTAAAAATAATAGTAAAAAGGAAGGAAAAGATTTTTGCTAGCCCCGGCATCTGCCATCGATACTGAAGCACCTGAGCTGGGGCAGCGGAAATAAAGGACAGCAGGCAGAATGGAGAAATGAAATGAAAGAGGTGAGGGGACAGGAATAGAGGACAGGGGGAGAAGTAATATGTACAAACTATTTACACAATAAGTAATGTGTCCAGGTTGTGCGCGTGATTAGTTCATTTTAGAGGAATTAAATCACACACGCGCACAGCACTGTGTAGGTTACAACTGGAGTGGGGCGTCCAGTTATTAATCGTTCAAGGTAGAACTCGCGGAGCGTTCGGTCACTGCGTGTAACTACCTGACGGAGAACAGACGGGACGTCAGGCCTGTGTGTTCGAGGAATGCACAGAGGCTCACCAAAGTTCGCTCACGAGTGCGCGCACTGCCCTGCGGCCACAATAGCGTCTTGATGGAGTCTGGTAGTATGCCCTGCGCCCTATAGGCCGCGAGCATATCGCGACGAGCATCGGCGAACGCGGAGCAGCGAAGGAGCAGATGTTCTAGTGTTTCCACTGCACCGCATCCGTCACACACATCACTCGTCGCGATTCCGTGCCGCACCCGTCGTTCCCCGGGCCACACGCAGCCAATACGCGCGCGGAGGATCATTGCACGTTGCGACCGTGTAAGTGCGCGACAGCCGGTGACACTGTCGATGCGCTCACCTCCCGCGATGCGTGGGTCGGGGTGCTGCTTTCGGAGATGGTCGTGAATGGCCGCACGCACGTCCTCCAGCGCAAGGGGCAGATCGCTGGCAGGTAGTTGGTGTGCAGCGGTCGCGAGGTCGTCAGCTTCTTCGTTGCCGGCGATGCCGCAGTGACCGGGCACCCACTGTGCACGCACGGCACAACCTCTCTGCGCGAGGCGCTCGATGCGCGAGCGAATTTCGCACAAGAATTTAATGTTACCTTTCCCCGATGCAATGCCGTGTATGGATGTGAAGTGGGACCTCGCATGTAGATAACTGCGTATAAGACTTTGTGTGATGCCTCTAAAGCCATATGCTTCAAGCCTGTTGAACAAAGATATGGTACTGTATAGAATCAAATGCCTTCCGAAAATCTAAGCAAATTACAATTGTAAATAACTTAGCTTCTATATTACGAACGATTTTGTCTTTAATGCGCAGCGGGGCCGTTTCGGTTGACTTTCCTTTTTGAAATCCGTACTGCTCTTCGACGATAACTTTCTTTGACAATAAAAATGTACTACATCGTTTATATAGGATATGGTCTGCCACTCTGGAGAACATTGATAAAACTGAGATTGGTGTGTAATTGTTTAACTCATTGTATTTACCCGATTTGTGTATTAAAGTAACGAAGACAATTTTTAATCTTTGTAGAAAAACGCCAAGGGCTAACATTCGATTGTAAATATGGATTATGGGCTTTCTGATAACACTAGCAACTGCATTATTCGGTAGGGCTTTAATATCATCTTCGCCAGCTGCGGATTTGTTGTCAAGGAAACTCAGCAGACAAATAACTTCAACTCCAGATGTAGGAGCAAGAAATACATTGTCATTTACGACATCATTAATATAATGTAAAGAGCCTCTGGTTGGTTATCGGGCACGGTCATTGGAGCTTTGACATTTATGAAATAATTAATAAACAGGCTGGCTAACTATTCGCGAGAATATATTTTTCCAATTATTTGTAGTTCAGATGGTATGTCTGCTATTAGGGCGTTGGTCACCTCACGAAAAACTTTCCACGTTCTGCTGCTATTTCACGCTAAGTTCTCTAGATTACGTTGAAAAAACGGGAATTTGTCTTTTTTAAACTTGAATTTAAACTGTTCCTGAAGCGTTTAAACTTATGTAGTGTCCAAACGTCACGAGTTTTAGAAACAGACTAAACATTTTTTCCTTTTTGCTTGATGCGTGCGCTTATAAAGATCCTTAGTTATCCATGGTTTCCGGGCATTTTTGTACGGAGGCATAGTTGATAAAGGAAAGGCAACATTATAGCAATGTTGTAGTGTGGAAATGAATCCATCGTATGACTCAGAGGGATTACTTTCAGAGTACACATTTTCCCATTGTGAGCTTGCAACTAAAGACGTGAACAAACTGACACTATGGTGATAAATATGTCTTCTAGCGTATTTTATACTTTCAGAATTTCTATCTATGGTAATTGCTGCAAATATGGATAAGTGGTTTTATACTTTTAGAATGTTCGTAAAACACAGATTAATCAACGTATTTGAATGCGCAGTTACTGTAGTGGCCTCGGTAATTAGGCTTTCGCGACTATTTGCAAGCATAACTTAAAGAACTTGACATTTCGGTTGTTCAGCTGAAAACAGGTCAACATTGAATTCGCCGACAACTATATGCAATTTTTGACATTTGCAAGAACCAGCAGTCTTTCAATAAAGTTAAGAAATTTATTAAGGACGTCATGGGGAGGGCGGTAAACTGCAAGAACGAGTACATTACGACACCCAATTGCAACTGTTTCAAAATCATTGCTCACGCACGTGAAATCTGGCAAATATTCAAACTGATGATGCCCTAGAACATAATCCGAAACGCCCCCACCATGTCTTTCCAAGCGATAAACAAAAACGTGTCTATATTCACAAAAACTGAGTACCTCTGAGCTATCAGAATACCAGGTTTCTGAAAAAACCAACAAGTCAAAAGCACACACCATAAGAGACAGATATATTTTGATTTCCACATGTTTGTTTCGGAGGCTTCTCGTGTTTATATGAAAGACAGAAACGTGCTTCCTACGCAATCAGTTTTCACTCTTATGCAGTCTGTTAAAGGATTCAGTCATGTAAGTGGCCATAATTTTATTTGGATGCCGCACTGGGCTTAAAATGACCTCTAGGCAAATTTGTTCGAGGGGATCTTCGTTTGATATCCTGACAGCAGTTGCACCGGGGCATTTGCGCACAAAGAGTCCCCTTCTGTAACCCAAGCATTCTAGTACCCATTTTCTTTCTCTTTATGTTTTGCAAGCCAGCGCAGATGGTTGTAGGTTGCCGTCAGGTTGTCACAGAATATGACTCCAGGTTTCTTAGTCTGCAATTGCTTCCTTCTTTCAAAGCATTTTGATCTGAGAGTTCGCGACGCAGATCTGACAATTACCACATCAGGCCTGCCAGGTTTATAGGACTGTCTGTGCAATCCTTCAATGTCATCTTTAGACAGTTCTGCGATCTCAAGGTGCTCAGCTATTTTATTTACTTCTTGCAAGAGGTCCCCATCTTCTTGTGGCTTAATACCGTGGATTTCAATATTTTGCCTCCGACTGTATTCATCTAGATCATTTATCTGTTGTTACAGTCACGGTACAGCTTTCAGTTCTGGTGAACTTTCCATAGCCTCTACCCGTCGACGCAATTCTCTAATTTTCTGGTCGTGCATGTTTTGTGTGCTTGTTATGTCATCATAAGTATCCAACAAATGCTGAGCGGATTTCTCAATACTTCTTACAGGTTCCTGCAACCTCATCAAATTATTCGATTTTGCTTCCAGTGCCGGAATTAGGAACAGCTTCCTGTTGGTTTCCATCAGTTCTGCCTGTATATTTTCAGGCGAATTTTGTGTTTCATGTTCACTTGCATAAAGCTTGCGAGATGAGCATTTCTCCTTTTTTCTAGTTGATTCTTTCATTATTCTAACCGGCAGTTCAGATATGCCACTGCACTCGCCAAGATGGAGCTGCAAGTCAAATTCTGAAAATGTCATTATCAAGTCGTCTGCATCAAATACTTCATGGCCGGACGAGCACTTATCGGGCATAGCACATTTTTAGCAAGTTAGGGCCTAAAACCCGAACAAGAAAAGACGGTAGGGGCAGCAGTAGTAGCAGTAGCTTATATGGACTAGTGGCGCATGAAAAGATGCGAAATTTTTCACAAAGCTACAATGAATTGCGGGATGCGTTTAGACACAGCAACGTTGGACAATGCTTCCACTACTGCTGCTGCCCAAGAATTGAATGCACCAGGATCCGGGTCGTTGCTTTTGTAGACGGGGCTGGATGACTATTTGTTCACGTGTCCTTCGATGCAGTGGTGACAACAGCGGTGATCGCGTTGGACAAAGTTGCTCGTCCGGTACGCTTGCACGGCAGCAATATCCGCAGTAAATGGCGGGATGCATTTAGGCACAGGAACGTTGGACCATGTTTTCGCTACCGCTGCTGCCCAAGAGCCTTTTCCGTCCAAACGGGAGACAGCAGAAAATATGGACTATACATACTTATCACTACAAATGGGGCTTAAACCGGCGTCGCCGTAAACAGAGCACCTTCGTTTTCTGATGCCTTGGACTGCATGGCCATCACCACAGCTTTATTTCTAGAACATCTAAAAACTAATAAAAAAGCTCATGATTGCATATCTGACTCGCATAACTCGATAGCTGTCGAACAAAACTACGGCGCGCCTAATTGATCATTTAATTTTCTCTTAAAGGTGCAGTTGGAAAAATTACATAAGGAATGGGTCGCGGACAATGATGTCACGTGGTCGTACATAGGCATACAAACAGGAGCATAATTAGTAGAACAAAAAGATTACAGTGACACTGTCGCAAGAGTTAGCCATAACCAGGAATTTGTGACCAGCGCTTACGGTTGCCATGGCTGCCACCCTGCAGCGCATGGCTTTTAATGTTAAACGATAGCACGTTAATATTATGCGTGACGTAAGAGACAAAGTGAGCGATCGTGTGGGTGCGCACGAGAACACGATAGGACGCTAGGCTTAGCGGCACTAGCAAAGCACTGTCCCCAATTATATAGTAATTAACGTCAAATAATAAAATGAAACAAAAAAGCATGGCAAGCCGTGTACCAATACAAGCACATCGACCGCTGCGGTGGCTCAGTAGTTATGGTGCTCGGCTGCTAACACGAAAGAAACGGGTGCGATCCTGGCCTCGGCGGTCGCATTTCGATTGCGACTAGAAATCCATGTACTGTACGTTGTCAGTGCACGTCAAAGAGCCTCAGGTGGCCGAAATTATCCTGAGCCGCCCAATACGGCGCCTCTCATTGCCTGAGTTGCTTTGGGACGTTAAGCTCGATAAAACCAAAACCAAACAAGCACATTGGGCTCCCGTAAGCAAATGTGGCGAAATGTGTTAAATACAGAAAAATGCAAGACAACACAGTAATACTAGCAGAACAGATTGCTGGGATAGAAGTGCAAGAGAAAGTAGCTATTGTAGCTTGAAGTGGTCATTTAGTAGCTGGCAGAATCTGGAATAATCACTTTTATTAACCTTTTCCGGGTAATGCCTCACTTTTCCTAAACATCCCAACCTATCATTCCAATAATCATTCAATTATTTATGACAATGGGAAGGAGAGATTTGCTAAAGACTTTGGTTGGATCGTTCAAATGGTGTTTACTGGAGGAGTTATGGCGGCCAGGTCAGCGTAAAAGAGCATGTAAAAAGCTTTCGCGCATTGCCTGAAAGCTATAAATTTATTTGTTCCAAAGACAATGAAATTCTTATTTTTTCTTTAAACGCGCTGAGGATCGCCAATTGAAATACGCCTTGAGGCGTTGAGAATTGAAGCCCCGTTGGTGCCGGCACAGGATAGAATGCCCGCTCAGGGCTGAGGTTTCTTTCTGTCTGCTACCATTCTGACGGAGAAGTTCGACAACTTTCGGGTGAGTTCGGGTTTATGTTAGGCGTTATATTCGCCGTGGTTTCCAGACGATGTTTCATGGAAGTTGCTGAGAATGAGAGCTAAAGACATTTCATGCTGAACAAAAGAGCAATTTCCAGGACCAAAATGCAACCAACAGTCATGGAGCTATCTATAAACAGCTGTGTTTAATCTGGGCCTAACATCCCACGGAACACTTGAGCGGAATGACAGCGAAACGCATGCAAGCAAACATCGAATGTGAAGTTGTAAAAGGCTAACACAAGAAGCCTTCATCGCCTACCTTGGCGGTTAGAATAACCCTTTTCATAATCCTGATGTAATTTTCTTGAAGGCAAAATCTATAAGAAAACGCAACTGAAATTCCACAATGCAAAAGGCATACTGAGGGTAAGCTGAAGTTGATCTGCATCAATGGGAAACCGCGTTCGGATCAGAAATAATGCAATCTCACAAAAAAATGGGGCTATTCTATAAGCTAGAATAGGACAACAAACGAAATACAGGTGGCGTCATTAGCGGCCGATTTCAGAATTAAGATGCGGACATCGACACCCAGTTTCAGTCGCTTATTCTAGAGGCTACTCCGAGTATCAATGCACTTCAAAAAGATGGCAATCTCTCTTTTTCGGTTCTAAGGAAGTCAAAAGTTTAAAAATAGTGTCGAGAAACTTTTTAAATCGAGCGTTCTCAGCGGTAAATGCCTCTCTTGCTGCCGGACAAGCGTCCACATACCCGAAACAGAGCACGAGAATCAATGTTTAATCAGAACAATATTTGCATGAAATTTACCTCAGTGTTCGTTTTAGGCCGAAATAAAACTTTATTCACCATAGCCTGAATAAAGCATAAATGGTCACACCCATTTTAGAAGTCCTTTCTTCACTGCCTGCATCGCTCCTCGTGGATATTATTCACAAAACAGAATAATAAGAAATAAACTCAGTTAAGTTGATTTTATGTGCGATTTAAGACTTCTGCGATATCTGTAGAGGATCTGGATTTTTTTTTCTTCTGGGAGCAAAAGGGAACCTTCCTCATCCCACAGAACGATGAAACCACAGTCATGTGCGCAGGGGCAAGCGATCGCTGAACAATTTCCTCCCTAAAACCGCGACTTCCTAGGCGGCTGTACTGGTGTCGTGCAAATGAAAACAGTGGATATTTGCTGTCTACATTAATACACAAAAAGATAAGACGTTCAATTTTTTTTTCATACAAACGAATAAAAAGACCTGTTCGCTGTTTCTGAATATATTAATATGCACTGATTCAATCTTCTTCTGTCAGGAGTTGTTGGGAGCGTAACTGTTCACCGTCAGTTAGTTTTTCAAATTTGTTCTCTTGTGGACGCTTTTAATTGCGCTCATTTTCCGTCTGCTCGAAAATATCATCAGCTTGTTGTAACTTTCAGGTGACCTGTTCAGCAGTTACATGTATTGGTATTTTCACAAGCAGTGGGTGGAGTGCGCTCTTAACGTAACGTCGTAATGCTCAAATGGCAATTTCTGCTCCCAAAACTATGGGATGAAACATCACCTGCTGGCACTGGATTCCAGAGCAGCGCAGTCCACGCCTTCACAAGTAATTAAGAGATATAGTTCAGGAGAGGTTTTTTTTTTGTTCTTTCTTCGCAGGAGACATCCCAGAAAGACAAGCCAAGTTGTCGAGAAATATATTGTTCGAGCGAGCCTAAAAAATTCTAGACTGACTGCTATCGACATTTCCGACGATTTGGCCCTTTTGTCAGGCGCTACTCTAAATACATTAACTGTGAGGCGCCATGGGTGATGTGCTGAACTGAATGAAAGGAGCCCAGTTCGAACGCAGCACATCTGTAGAAAGGAATTCAATTTCCGGGATGATGCAAGTGAAAAAAAAAAAACACCAGGTGTGGGTAGGTCAAGAATCCTAAAGAGTGATCTCATAAGTCGAATCGAAGTTCTTGCCGTGCGGGAATGATGGGATGAGCTATGTAGGTTCCCCAAACGCAACTTATGCGGACCTTGTTATGAACTTCCCACTTTAAACCACAGAGGCAGGAACGTAATGGCACGGGACTGATTCTCCGCTTATGGAGTTTGTCTCAATGACTCAATTCAAGGTATAATTAGCAAAGAGGTTAATCCGAGCATTTTTTAAAAAGTTAAACTTCCATAAGTACTCAACAATCTGGGATTCGAATGTGTTTCGGCAGAATTACGACTAGAAGCACTAATCTACTCTTGCCAGAAACTGAACGAACAAGACGACGGTGAACCTTATTAGGGGCCAAGCCAGCCTACTAAGATTTTTGGAATTGAATATGTTTGGATGGCAGAAAATTAGGTAGCCAGATGAAATTAAGAACTTTGCAGGCATAGGGTGGGCGCAGCTGGCAAAGGACAGGGCTAATTGGAGAGACATGGGAGAGGTCTTTGCCCTGCAGTGGGTGCAGACAGGATGATGATGATGATGACGATAATGATTGTATAAGCACTGCGCATCCTCAAAGGAACAAAAATCAATCAGCTCCGAGCAGAAAGCTGAGAAGCTGCTGCAAAAGTGGGGAAACATGACTAGACGTTGAATAATAGCTTCCTGGATTCCATGCTTCAGCGCAGTCAAGCAATCATCGCAGGAAAAAGTTTTAGTTTGAAGTACTGGCGCAATAGGTTATTATAAAAGGGCATTTTTGAAATTGTAGCCCAATTTTGTAATTACAAAATATAATAGCCGGTAATTTCGCGCAGCGCATAATGCAGTTCTTAAATAAATTTGCTGTCAGAAAATTGTTGCTTCATATGATGATAAACATCGGTTGCTACTCTGAAAACAGTCTGGCATTGTCGTTCCATCATCCTCATGCGCAAACATAGTATTTTTTTCGCTACTGTATATGCCACAGCAGTGAAGTAACCTTGAACATTCAGCCTTCTTTACAAAAATAAACGTCAACTGAAAACAATGATAGAGCAATAGTTGTAGCTTCGTCCGCAACGCAAGTGAAGATCACAAAAGAGCAACTGAACATCAAGAACTACGCGAAAAAGAGAAGCCTTGGAATGTCTGACTCAAAGATACTCAATGATAATAAGATTGCGTGCTAGAGAGAGGGCAAGCAAACGGTTTCTTGACACGCAGAGAGTGAACAAGGGAGGGGAAAGCCTCATTGTTCTTGCCAACGTTTCGACAGCAGTTTCAGACCTCCCTCCTAACATCATTTTCACTCTACGCCCTCCTCCGTCTCACCAGGCATACCCCCTCGGAGTGAACACCCTATTTAAACCCCACCAAATATGAACGCCTTACCCAGACGAAGACAAGTCCGTTTAACGAAAGGTTGGTAAGCACCCAGAGACTTCCCCCTCCATTGTTCACTTTGTGAGTGTCAAAGATGATAACATGTTTGTACCACGAGCCATGCACTGCGAGCTGTACCATCAGTACATGCTGTCACATGACAAATGTGAACCAAACGAGGAAATGTTTTCGTGCTGACGGTACCGAAGAAGCTGTAAGTGTCAATGTACGAGTTTGCTGGTGCCAGAACTGTAGAAAGAGCATTGTCACAGGAATTTTGCCCGCTGTGTAGAGGAGCGCTTCTAGTACCATTGCCACGCAGTTCTGATCACCTAACTTCAATTTCTAAAGAGAATATTTTTGTGGAGCGATGCAAATACGAGACACTCTTTGTTAACCACCATCGCTGACCACACGACTAGCGGAAGCGCGAGAAGTTATATGCATGAACGTCACTGTAATTGCATGTCTTATAACTGTGAGCGTGTATGGTGATTTTATTATGCACAGAGAGGAGGGGTGTCGATATGATGATTTGCTTTATGTCAATTTCATTTTAATTCTTTTTGCATTTTGTTATAGCTTCATGCCTTCGCTGTGACGGAAAACATGTACTTGTACAGGCGGATGGTAAGAACTGTATAGAAGCGGAAGAAAATATTTTATCACAGTGGCCTCGCATTCATTACGTGCCTTCCATTCATTGATTACGAACAAACCGCCAACAAAAGGCGCGGCTGATCCGAGAAAATTGTCCGCCTTGAAAACGATCTCTTTTTTTTTATCTCGGTGTCCACCTGTGGCATAAGATTAACATTTTATATTCGCATTTAAGCTAGCATGTGGTCATTAAAATTTCCGAGCACGAAAAAACGCAAAAGGATGGCGCATTCACCACTGCCATCATGCAGTGCTGCAACCGTGACAATTCATGCAACAGTGACAAAGTTTCTAGCTTGTTTTCTGCGCAGGAATCATAACACTCGCTCACTTTGGCTATACCTGTCGTGCAAAGTGCAACGAAAATGCGTTTGTACTTCTGTCATTGGCAAATTAGAAAAGTTTCCACATTTAATAATATTGTTTTCACATTCTCTCCAAAGTGGGTGTCCACCGTCCATTTATTCGCATTCACGCCTGGCGTCCTCACACGCCAGACAGCGATTTTTTCCCTGCCTCTTTTTTTTATTACAGATGTATGCCTTGAGTCTCTAATTCAGTCCTTTTGCACTGTCCAGTAACGAAGGGCTGGCTCAAACGAGGTCGCCACCAGCGAATTCAAAACAAGCAGGCCTCTGCCTAGGCTGCGCACAGAAGGAATCCTCCGTAGCTCGGCCATAATAGATAAACTGAGACGCTGCCTCTAGGGCGTTAGAATCACCAATATAATGAGTCGTTTTTCTCTGCCTCAATACTCGGTGGTAGCGCAGTGCTAATCAAACCAGAAGACTATTAAATACACGAACACATAGACTACGCTAGCCAGCACGAAGGAATATTTATTCGCCACCACTTCGGCCTCATATCGTATTGGCGCAGATGCAGTACTAGCGAGCGCAAAAGTTGGTTCCACATGAAAGGCCTGCGTCAGGCTATGTTTTGTTCCTTTTTTCATTGTACAAATGACGACACAGAGTCAGATACGCTGCAATCAGGGCTTCAAATAATTACCAAAGCAAAGGTGCAGCTCCAATGCTTAGAGGAGTTTGGTATTCACACATAAGAAGCATCCGAAGGATAGTAGTGTGTTCATCTTGCAACAGACGACATCCGGGGACGTTCGCATCGGCGCTAGGTTCGTGAACCTGCAGCCTTTAGTGCGGCAAAAACGCCAAGTATTACCTGTTGTCAAAAATCCCCTCTCAAATATCTTAGCAGAAAGTAACTTCAGATACGATAGGCGCAGGCACTCGTGTTCGGCAATTTTCCAGAATACAAAAGCTGCCCTCTACTCTCTGCATTTTCACTTTTTTTACCCGCAATGCCCTTACGCACAAATCTACATTAGATGAATGCTGAAACTTTGTTAACATCATTTTCAATGGCATTGCTACACGTCCAGGCTTCAGGAGAATTATCTCTTCCATTGGCTGGCGCTCTGCATTTAGGATCATGGTTAAAGTGCAAACAAGACAGGTACGAAGGAAAGGGTTCAAACACTACCCTCTTCTCTATGATCCAATGCCAGGCATACACCTGAATATACGCATATACCTGTGAAAGCGCATACGTGAAAGACGCCCAAGGGCCATTAGGTGGTAGGTGATCGGACCTTACCATTGGCTGAAATTGGATGCACTATGCAGCCAATGACGACGGGCATCGCAGTGTTCTGTCAATAGCAGGCGTCCAGGCCTGACCACTGGCTGCCAATGACTACGATATGTAGCCAATGGTGAGGTCGTGTCGCCGACCAGGTCGGGTTGCTTGCCACAGACGCTTGAAAGCAGTGGGTAGATATGACTGACCACTAGGAGAGGACCGAATAGACGGAAAATGGGCAGCTTATAAAATAAGGCCCCAAATATCTTAAGTAGAATCCATCCAAAAAGCTTTGATTTCCACAATATGAAGGACGACGTAGGTATTCTTTACTAAGCCTGCACCTGGCTCTGTAAGCAACTGATACATGGCTTGCATTCCAAGGCACACAGATCTGCCATCTAAGCGAAAAACAGCAGCACCTAATAGCAGTCACTGCGTGAAAAGAAAGCAAATAAATTTACCCACGCATGAAGGAACTAAACCCATTTATCATATTTGTCAGAGCATGAATGAGATGAAGGTGTGCCAGACAGCTCATTTGCAATATCGGCACCAGGAACGTATTGCAACCTGCCATGCTATTTGGCGAGGCCACATCAGGTACGAGCTCCATTGCAAGAGTGAGCTTTTGAAGGAACATCTATGCAGACGGCATGCTTTTGTACATAGGCAAAAAGAACTGCGGGCACGCTAAAGTCACCTCAAGAAATTAATACGATAGCAATCTCACATTTCTTGCAGCTTCTGTTGCAGTTTCTGCGTGTTTTTGTGTCAGTTTCGTTGCAATTATCGGCCCATGATTGTGTGCCCATCGATTGCCATATCCGGACTGCCTGCTACAGTAGCACGTATCCACTATGCTGTAACAGTGCCGAAAGTTGCGTACATCCCATTGTTTTCTGATGTTTGTTTCGGTTCTTTATCTAGGTCGCTGTCTAGAAACTAGGCTGCTCATAACCTGATGGGCAGGTTATTTATTAACTGCCACCTGCAATTGTGGGCAGGCTGCTCACATCCGGTGGCCAGGTTGACACCTGCTACGGTGGGCAGGTGAGATGACGTCACGAGGTCACGTGGCATCTATTTCGACAAATAAGGGTGGCCCGCGAGGGCACTTTCGAATGACGTTACAAGGTCATGTGACCTCTCTCGATAAATCACCGAATTTCGCCCCGGACATCGGCGGAGTTGTAGTGAGACGATAACTGTAATGCTAACTCATTGAAAACTTTCCGCGCATTCAAGCGCAATTCGAATCCACACCCGCGGAAAGCCACTATTCTGCTTGGCTGATGTGTCATACCGCTCTGCCTCCCCTCTTATTCATTTCTTTAATGTCATGGCCAACACCACAAAACTCTGTATAGCCAACGCCTTAGACCACTCGCCCATCGTCGTGACGTACGCCATGGACGGTTTGTCCAGCCGGTCTACGTATACACATGTATTGCGTCCATGTGCCCGGTGGAGGCGCTGCTATGATTCGAGATCAAGGTTGTGCATTTCTACTCCGGAGTGAGACCCTACCTTGGACCGCACCAAAGGAGTACTCTACTGCTCGGCAACAGTAGCTAGCAGCACGTGGCCAAACGTGTCTCTAAAGCCTGTGTACTGTATACGCGAAAATGGCACCTCTCGCAACAAAAACACTAAAAGATGTGCTCCGTCTCGCTTAATGTTATCAATAGAATGTTTGGCGATACCACATAATCTATGAAGAAATTATATGCTGTTTTATTATATAGAATTCACGAGAGCCCATATTTGGGGGCTCAGTGATTTGTGGCGAACTCACTACGAACCAAATGAATTTTTAGCAACAGCAATGAGCTTTGTCCGTGTTCTACCACGCGGATAACATTTAAATCTGGGCATCAGAAACTCAATGCGACCTTTTGGTGCACGGGTGTCACTGATGTCACGCTTTTCCTGAGACACTACTTCAGCAGCTTCTTATTCAGAATGGCTCTATCGAAGAAAAAACGAACGCAAAAAGGCCGCCGCCCTCTGAACGCCACGTTGGATTTTGATATTTGGCGGCTTTCACAAGCTGCCCTCTATAAATATAGGTCTTGGTATTTCCCAGGCAAAAGTGCGTCCCCCGCCCGACCCGTGCAAAAAATTCGCAGCCGCGAATCCAACAAGACGGGACATATACCAGCAGTAAAAAAAAGTCACAATTCCTTTACGAAATATGACTGCGACATATCGAGCTACCTCGCCGCGGTGGCTCAGTGGTTAGGGCGCTCGACTACTGATCCGGAGTTCCCGGGTTCGAACCCGACCGCGGTGGCTGTGTTTTTATGGAGGAAAAACGCTAAGGCGCCCGTGTGCTGTGCGATGTCAGTGCACGTTAAAAGATCCCCAGGTGGTCGAAATTATTCCGGAGCCCTCCACTACGGCACCTCTTCTTCCTTTCTTCTTTCAATCCCTCCTTTATTCCTTCCCCTACGGCGCGATTCAGGTGTTCAACGATATATGAGACAGATACTGCGCCATTTCTTTTCCCCCAAAAACCAATTTAAATAAAATATCGAGCTTGGCTTAACTAACTTCATAGCATTACAAACACAAAGAATATTAGATGCAAAAAGGTTTGTCTCATCATCGTCAGTAGCAGCGTGACTAGGTCCACTGCAAGGCAAAGGCCTCTGCCATATCTCTCCAATTAACCCTGTCCTGTGCAAGCTGCGGTCACCCTATCCCCGCAAACTGTGCTGTCACCTCCCTCCGTCCTGTGCCTGCTGCAGTTTAATAGCTATGTCTCACCAACTGCCCTGCAACTTTACTCTCGCGAAAACTTAAACTCATCCTGTCATTAATCTGTACTTCGAGCAGAAACGAGAATCAGCCGCAGCGGCGGCTCAGCGGTTATGAAACTCGGCTGCTGACCCGAAGGACGCACGTTCCACCCCGGCCGCGGCGGTCGAATTTCGATGGAGGCAAAATTGTAGATGTCCGTGTACTGTGCGATGTCAGTGTACGTTAAGTAACCCCAAGCAGTCGAAATTTCCGGAGCCCTTCACTATGGCGTCCCTCATAGCCCCAGTAGCTTTGGGACGTTAAATTAACCCCATAAACCATAGAAAAGAAAATAATTCGTGAAGAAGCCTATAAAACACTGTAAAACAGTCTTAAGCTTTAAGGTACTTTGATTTGTGGAAATTATCACCCTGAAAATTTCAGAAATGACCACATGGTAGATCAAAGTATTCATACGACGGCGTAGACTTGTCGAAGTTGCGTCCATTTTGCGATTTCTTCCAACAGGGCAGAAAACTGAGCTAGTTGGCGTACCTTCATTATGATAAATTCAGGCGCTCACAAACAACGACACAGAGGAGACACAAGCCCTGTGTCCCATCTGTGTCGTTGTTTGTGAGCGCCTGGATTTATCACAATGCCATTTCTTGTCTGCTACGCGAATTTAAACTGCTCTTACAGGTAATAATATGGTATGCATCATATACAAGAACGGTGGTGCTCATTAGAAAAAAAAACTATGGGTTGTGTGAATATGTACTCGGTGTATGGGACCCGCGACTATAATAAATGCAGCCAGACAAGCACGGCCTACCTGCATATCATTGCCGTACGGTGTTGGTTTTTATTTCCGCTTAATATTTGTCAAAAACCCTTTTTTATATATTCTAAAACATAGCGCAGTAATTTACTTTCGTGTTACAGCGCACCTATGCTTCCAAAGAAACCATCCTTCAGCAAACCGGCATTCATATCAGCACAACACTATCTAGTATTGGGCTATTGGGCCATCTATAGTGTCTAGTATATTCTACAATGCATGGAATTTAAGGGCGCAGAAACGCAACCAAGACATCACCAGGAGAACACAGGCTAAATGTGATTGAAATGACATCCACAAGAGGAAAAGATGCAAGTAATGAGACAAGCAAAAGGTCGTGAGCAGGCCCTCTGTAACACTAACGAATAAGGAACAATATTATTTTGAACAGCACAGAGCTGACGTTAGCTTTCGTTTCTTTTGCGACAAGTAGGCAAGCAGGCTCCTACTGGCTTGGCCTCTTTGTTTTTATGGCTTAGCTTTTCTAAAAATTTTGTTTTTCTTTGATCTCGTTCGTGAATGGCTGTTCCCCAATTTGGGTTTGTCTCTTATTAGCTTATCCTTCCTGATCTTTCACATAATTTGTGCATCCCCACCCTCAAAACATTTATTTTCTTTTAGACTATTTTAGGAGCTGTATAATTTTCACGTCGTTTTGGCCTCCACTTTAAGCTGTGATTTTCACGGATCAACGTTGTTGTTTCTCTGTCCTACCACCTTTTCGTACTCATTGTTCCGTCGCGTCTATTATCAAGTTTATGCGCGCGCTGGGTATACAGACTTATCCTGAATGTGCCTTTACATTTATTTTATCTGACCGCCTTTTTGACGGCTGGTTTTTTTTACATTTTGTGTTCCTTTTAGTTCAAGTCATCGAGATGCCTTGTGATTCTTTTATTGTACTTTACATTTAAGTTGTTATTGTATAGTGTGATCCGGCGCCAGATGATAGGTGCATACATCTTGGTAAATAATGTGTATGTTACTTACACGGAAGGACGGATGAATGGATCAATAAACTGCCTTCGTATTACTGTACTGGCCGTAAGTATATTTTTATTTGCCTCCTTCTGTTCGTGTTTTTTTGCACTAATAATATGCCTGAAATTTCAAATTAGCAAATTACTCTGCTTCACGGTTTAGTTTAATTCAAGTTAAACCACACGAGCTGAATTCGGTGTGACGACGACAAAAACCTACCACCGTATAGATGGCAACGCAAGTATAAGATCGCGCTCAGTAACTGCTCTCCCCCTTCCTCTCCCCGAGAAAAAAGAATGCAAATTTCTTTTAGTTCACAGCTACATCCCAGCATCAGAAGTTTCTTTGCAGATTGTCTTCAAGTTTTTTAAATTTCAATGACCTGCTCCTTCTACGATGCGTTTTTCAAACACGACAAAGAAAAACGCCAAGACCTGGCCTGACCTATCTCAACGCAGCTTCACTACTCCCGTCTGTGCTCACGCCGCAATCAGTGTTCCAAAGCATTTTTTGATAATTCAGCGTCCTGCGGTGGATCACATCAGAATATTTTCAACTTAATGAGTCACGGTCGACTAAGAGCATAACGAAGGTGAAACTACTCAAGTGCGCAAACGAAGAACTCGCAGTCGCACGTCCAAGAATGCTGCAGTGCACTATCACAGCCTTTTGTGCGTCTTTCCTGTGCTCATAAACTTCTCGCAACTCTAAGCCTTGACCAACTCAAGTGCCAAAGTTGTGCTACGCTTTTCCGAACCAATTAATAGTAAATTAGCTTTAAAAAAGTCCCACGCTGACAAAAAAAGCGCTGTCCGCCGTCCTAGTGTTGTCTACGCTATCCTCCTCATGCCACCTGCCAACCACCTGCCACGTTCAGAAGGTGGCGACTTAGAGAAAAGAAATTCCCCACCTCCACTTGTAGAAGAGGTGACGGAGAGGAGGGGAGCGGCCGCATGTCAGAACCCCACCGTGAAGAAAAGTCGACCTCTCGAGTTGTAGCGCTCTATACACCACCTGCCACGGTTGGCAGGTTGCAAAGAGGGGAGAGGAAAGTTCCCTCCTCTCTACTTGCAGGGGAGACGAGGAAATGGGACACATGCCAACCGCCTGCCACGATTCGCATTTGGCACAGTGGACAGAGGGAGATCATCTTTTCTACTTCTAGAGCCCTATCGAGTGGCGGCATTTGCGAAAAATTCAAGGAGGCACTTTGTTGACCTAGAGTGTGGTGAGGCGAAAGCATTTAGCGCGGTGTTCCTGCTTTAGCGCGTGCCGGAGCTACGCGCCTTAATGGCCTTGTCCGTGGTAGCTGCCTGACGCCTCAAAGAATCTAACCAATAGTCTCATCTCAACTTGTACACGGAGGTGGAAGCGACAGAGGAGGGTGCGAGCATGAGGCGCCGGGAAGGAATCGGCAACTTTCGTGCGTGATTGTGGGTTCTCTGCTGCCTGTAGAGGTGTATTATTTGGCTCAGATGTTCACGACAAGACAATGCAGTGATTGAGCCAGTTCATATGCTCTCCTGGGAAGATGTTTCAGAGCCATTTTAATTGTATGACGTCATTCCGTAATGGGTTATTTTCATATGTGCAAAAAGTCATTATCTATTTTACATGCATAAAATCCTAGGACTCCTCATACCCCTCCAGGCGTAGTGGGAGCACCTACCCTGCGATGGCAGGTGCTCCAGCGCTGGTCCTTGTGCGGCCCAGGTCGATCTTGCCGAGCGACAAATCATTACTTTAACTGCGACCTTCCATGATGGGCAATTGGCTGACTATCCGGTGGGCAGGTTGTGATTGCGCGGCAAAGTCAAGTAACTTAGATGGCCCACCTGCCTCCTAGGTTGCTCTGTTTGCACTAGATGTCAGAGTCATGCTCATGATTTTTCGCTTACAACGCCGACAAGGCCAACGCCGGATTGTAAGCGTAACAGGGCATTTAACGCTGTCGTGTTAATAATTCGTATGACATGGCGGACATGAACTTAATATTGTACTAACTTCGTATTGACTTCGTACTGCATGTCCCCTAGTAAATATCGGTAATAATAGCAATTCATTTTTTGCAATTTTTTTATGAATACATATATGCTGCCCGTCTAAGCACACAGGGCTTGAGGGCGGGCTGGCAGACCATTGTAGTGACGTCAGATTTACCGCAAGAAAGCAACATGAGATGGGCATTAAACATAGCAAAGAAATTGGAAAATAAAAAGTAAAAATCTGCAAACACGTTAAATATTGACATAAAAATGCTCAAAATTAACATAGACATGTCCAGAGTGTGAAGATGAACAAATCACATATATTTAAGGAACCAGGCAACTTTCATTTCCACGAAACAGCCAGGATTGGAACGAATGAACACAAGGAAGTGTAACATGGAGCTTTGGTGAGCTACACCACTAAATTCATGGCTTAAAGTGCCGCCACTAATGCTCGACTACTTCATATGAATATTTGTTTTGCACTAATACTCGCACATGAAGCAAATAATCCAAAAAATACCCTGGTTGTAGTCGAAATGGTTCTCCCACTATTCGATTCGCATTTGATTCGATGTTGAGCTACGCTATTTGTATTCTATTTGATTTGGTAGCGAAACTAGCCTATTCTTATTTGATGCGGCTTTAAAAAAGTACCATTCGCACACTGCTACCAGTTACACTATGATTAAAGAATAATTGGTGGTTCGATAACGAAAAAACCATATACACCGAAGCTGAAGGTGTACGAGGTGATATGGTGGTCATAACTTCAAAATGCGTTTACTTAATATTGCAGTGCATCGTAGACTAAGCACAGGCTAAGTCTAAGCGCGTAGACTAAGCACCTCTTACAGCTTACATCGCAGCATTAAGAAATTCATGCCTATTACAAGTTTATTAAATACACCGGAACTTCGAATATTGTAAACAGGAATAAAAATTTACAACACGCGTAAGACATGAAGGCGGAGAATATCAGGGCGCTCGTTGAAATGCGTATTTATGATTGTCACGAGGGGCAGTTTCACTGCCGTCTTAAAATAGTTATCGCAAAAGTAGTTGACTCGAGTTTGTTTCTGAAATATTGTGGATAGCATACTTTGCGTTTCACCTAAGACGTTCCGCAATTTTCTTAAATTGCCTTCTTAAGTTAGAAGAGTGATTTTTCGGCACAGCATCGTCAGTGTTGTAGCACATCAGAGTACAGCAAAGACGTGCTAACTAGTAAGGTGGTTAATGCTGATTAGAAAAATTTACACTCCTACTGTTAGTCTCCGTGTTTGTGGATAGGTGCGTAGCCCACCGTAAATAAAATCCATGTAAGGTTTTAGAACTTGGATAAAGCAGTTATTTTTGGCACCGTTGCCCAAGTTCTGGCTCTTTCAAAGATTTAGGTGCACTAGAGGGGATGTGTTCTGTGCGGCCAGGCTTTTCGCAAGCGCATGCGCCTTGGCGCCTTCTTGGCAAAATTTGTCGGGCCACAGCGCTGAGGGTAACTACGTTTTTAAAATGCTAAAAAGTGATATGGATATTAGATATGAATAAATAAAAAGGCTAACGGTAATAGTTGAAAAGTTAACTATTTAAATTTAGGTCACCTGCCCACTAGGTAGCAGGTCTTAGTTGTACCCTGATTCGCTACACCACTGACAACGTTATGCAGAAAAAGTCCTCTTCTAACTCATGAAGCCTATTTTTAAAAACTCCAGGATATGTGAGGTGAAACACGTTGTATACAGAAGTATACCAGTGTGCTGAACTTAGTCCTTTGAATTGCTGTATATGTTTTTAGTGTTGTGGTATTTTGTGCTACCTTTTGGTGTTTTTCACCCTGCCTTGTGATCGGTATAAATTGCCCTGTCCGTGTTGTCGGCTCGGCCTTCACTTCCAGCAAGGTCAGAGGAGGCCCACCCATCAGGTTAAGGGTGGTAACGTCGCAGCTATGAAAGACGTCACACTGGAGACCTCCCGGCCACCTTTAACGTGCGTTTCGATGGTGTGTTTGCAATTCACCTCCACCGAAATGTTGCCACCGCGGCTGAACTTTCAATTCGTGACCTAGGGCTCAGCGGCCAAACGCCGACTCTGCGGAGCGTCTGCGGCGGGTCAGTACCGTGAACAGACTTGCCGAAAAACAATTTCTCTCTAGGCCCGCTCAGACTACTTTTTACATCAGCGTTATCCTGTAGAGTGTCCGTGCCCTTTCTTAAAGACCCGCTTACAAACTGCTGCTCACAGTCCAGGCCTACAGCTGCAAAAGGTTGCGAAAATCAGCCTTGACGACATTATTAGATGGAATATCACTACAAGAAGGTCGCAAGAATGCGAATAACACGCTTTTTGAAAGAGTACCGTCCTGAGCTCCAAGAAAAATTACAAAAATATATCGCATGTAGCGAACTTTCGAAAACTGCGTCATAAAAAGAGGTGAAAAACCTACTAGAAGAAAAAGCAAAGCACACCTTGTTTCTGGAGTAACCAACAATTAAGCGAATTATCGAAATTTTCACTATAATTTTTAAAGCCAGAGCCTTAATCTCCCTTACCTTACAAATATGGACGTACATGACGGAAGCTAACAGTCACCGAAACCAAGCAGCATAGAAATTTTTTTTTAATTTGTGGTGTTATTTAATGAGAGATTAAGAGGGTAATAATTTAAAAAAATAATTGATTAGAAAGCACTAGAAAAAAATCAACCACATACTGCCAGTGGGATCCGAACCCACGAGCTCTGAATTTTGCGTCCGGTGCTCTACCGACTGAGTTACGGCGACGCTGTCAGATCTGCTTTCGGGGGTATTTATATACTGCGTGTAACCTAACCTTGAGAGTGTTCACCAGCGACGCCCTCGTCCGTAGCGGTGAACGTAGTAAGTCCTGCATTACCGAGGGTGTGAAATGGAACGTGACCGAACGGTGAGGGCGGAAGCTGTGCGAGAACCGTCTTATACTTCCCTACGGCATCGAGAGTGCCAGATCCGTGGCCCTCGTCGAGATATGGGGAACGCAAGGAAAGGAAAAACAGGGGCTTTTACAGCTCCTGTCAACAGTCACCGAAAACGACGAGCATAGAGGATAATTTTTTTAATTAATTTGCATCAATATGAGAAAATAGGGTAATCATTTTTAAAGACAATTGATGAACACCACATTGGCGGTCCGTTGATGAACAGCACAAATTAAAAAAAAATCCCCTAAGCTCCTTGGTTTCGGTGACTCTTGGCTTCCGTCATGTAGGTCATAACGAGCCCCTATTTTCCCTTCTCTTGTCCTCAAAATTTGGACGAAACCATTTTTCAACCAGAACGAGTTTATGCACGCAATTTTTTTTCATACATTGTAAGATTTCACTTTAAACATCAATATATCCTCAGACCTCTCGTCAAGAGGCTTGCATGTTTTTGCTATTAATGTTTTTTCGGCTGTCAGAAGAGTTCCTCATTGGTTTTTATGGCAGTCTTATCTGCTCCACGTGAGCGATGGAAAAACTTTAAAAGGGAGATTTTGCTGCGCATCGTAAGGGTGGGTCCTTACCTATAATATTTCTATAACAGCACCTTACAATTTTCTAATATTCAATATTTTTGTTCAAGAATGTTGGACATGCATTCAGCGGAGAAATCGCCGTAGTTGCTGGCGTTGGCATGTCGAGAAAATCCTGATTGGTTGAAAAGGTCGTGACGTCACACGTTGAGCAGTGTGACCGAAATGATTGCAACTTGAGCTAAACTGTGGTTTGGGGTCGCAGTTTGACTCATATTTCATTGTGACATGTAAGGATGAGAAGCACCTTCGTTCTGCTAGGTTGAAGGGAGACCTTGTCTCTCTTGTGGTGCATCACGTGGTCTAGTACGCTTACTTAAGTGTGCTGATGAGTGTATGATTGGAAATAGATACTAAGAAATAAAGCAGCAAATAACCACTAACGCGGTCGGGTCATGCACTTAAGGCAAACCTTTAATGTCCCCTTAATGTTTTAGTTTCAAAGCCCCTTAATGGCGTGAGTTAAAACAATGTCTGTTCTAGCCTGGTTGTTATATTTTGTTCATCTAGTGGTATTGTATTTACTGAATTTCATCTTGCTACGCTGCGCAGATCAACAGCCTACAAAAGGTGTGCTTTTCACAGCAGCAGGTTAACGACTTTTCTACAAATCAAAGAAATTTTGAGCGTTTAGATGTGCAGCTAGGCGCTTAATATCTTCACTACTGTCAAGATCAAGCTGCTTTACGTAGAAAGCTACAATTACACCTCGCGCAAGTAATATAGATAGCAAGTAATATCCTTTTCAATTAATGCTGGTATCAACTGTGAAAGCAATGTTAAAAACCCAGGGGACCTTCATAACCACGTTCTTAAAGAAAAGAATGCTGTTGCAGTTAGGTCGCCTGATGTGGTATCGACAGTGAATTTCTGACATACTTCCGATTTTTTGACTAAAACTCGTGTTGTAACCGTTTTCATTGCCGTTATATGGTATACATGGCTCATAACCTTCTAGAATGTTCGAGTGCATCCATAAACTTATTATGTCATATTATTCTAATCCGACCCATTAAACTACCTTAAGCCACCGACTAATCCTTGCAAATCTACCTTAATCCTTTTTCTGCGGCGGTATACTTCCTAAATTTTCGGGGTCCTTTCGAATTTTGAGGGCTTTAGATTTTGAAATCTGACAGCGCCCTATGATTGGTCCAGTCGTAGTCCCGTGGTGTTCATTGCGCCACTATTCTCCCGGCCCATCAGGAAATTTCGTGGTTGAGAAGCCGGGAATTTCTTGCGAGACGACAACTTCATTGGTACTGCAATAAAAAAAAACACTCCAGCCTGTGGCGATGCGGGCTACAGGCTCGCGTTTTTTTTGAAAGTTGTTCTTACCTGTGCAACTAACAGAAAATGCAATGTCTTAAATAGGTACAGCAGTTGCTGACGGAACATTGGCGTCATACGTGCAGGGTACCGGGAATCTATAGGCCCGTATTTGGAGGAAAAAATCTCATGAGCTCGCATGAGCGGCGTCTAAATTAAGCTTCTGCAAATTCTCCACAAAACGCAGCGGCTGCTGTCACTACGAAGAAATCCTGAGGTGGCGAAAGCGGTGCCCAGTCCAGAAGGGCGCTTGGCTTTAATCACCGTGATTTTGAAAAGCAGACGTCAGACCGGTAAGAACATACGATTCAGGGAAAAGGAGGCAACCTACAAGGGGCAAAACATTCGGCCCGCACAACATCAACTTCGTGGCTTATCACGCCACGTTAACGCAGAGTACTAGGTAACGCAGACGCTGATGTCTACATAGCAGCCTCAAGAGCATGCGAGCGCATCTGTAACGACAGCGCAGTCCTGCTGGCTCTGTGGAGCTTTGACAGCCGTCCTCCGAAGGAGGCTCTTGCCTACGCTTAGCATAGAGAGCCCCAACACGTGTGCGGGGGTAATTTTGTTATATGGCACTTGTCACAGCCTCGACCATTTGGTAAAATATGGAAGAAATAGTACACAACCAATAATATAAAAGAATAAAAGAATACGTATGCTGTGATACCGCCTTTTACTACGAGCGCAGGAGGCATTTAACGGGTGGAGGCTTTCGTTAACACTTTTTTACACTGGCGGGGACCCTTAATTAGGGCGTTTCCACATCTGCTGACATTGGGAGTGTCTTAATCGGAACCATTGGTAACAGATGAAACGCAGGTAAAGCATCAAGAAAATTATAGAAACAGGTCCAGTGGTATAATCAATATAAATGCGATGAGAGTGAGCAAGAAGGCTCAAAAAAGACGTTGGCATAACTGGGCCCTTTGCCTCATCTATTCCGCACTGTCACTTAACCGGAGATCAAGGAAACTCTCATATATACCGAACAATGTTATTTTTTCTTAACGGATCACCTTGATGTTGATGGTGGCTGTAAAAATTACGTGCGGATAATCACACAAAAAACACAGACTAGCACTTTTTCCTTCACATTTATTTATTTGTGTTCTCGTTTTGTGTGCAGGGGCGTCCGTAGAAAGGGAGATGTAGGGAGCAAACCGTGGGTGCCGAGCTGAGAGGGCGGGGCGGGGGGTGTACCAACGCGACATCATGGTGTTCTGCTGGACGTCAGAATAATGGTTTTATCGCTTCCTCAAAAACTCTACACTTTATTTATCACTCTTTACGACAGTTCAAATGTTCAAAAGGGAAACATTCATTCTCAACTAGCGCGCAGAAGACGCGACGAACACTTTGGAGTACTCCAAGCAGCAATGGTGCCATGAAGTGTCTTAGTGTTCTCAAGGATGTCCAAAAAAAAACGAGATTGTATTCGAGGTAGGCACTGCAAACAATTTCTTTGAAACCTATGCAGTGCACTTCTTCCTGCAGGCCAGAACAGCTACATTAGTACATCGCATACTGATGATGGAGCAAGCACTGTACGGTCTTGCCTGCATTTACATGTTCACCTACAGTGAGTCTAACTGCATCGCATGTCCTTTGGACAGGACTGAGCGGAAAACAACAGCTGTGACACTAAAAAGAAAAAGTTCTTAGAAGGCAGCAAATTCAAAATACATTTATTGCCAGGGCGCAGGTAAAGCCTGGCTGAAGTACTGATTACACACTAAACACAAATGAGTAAAAAGGGAGTGAGCTGACATCTAGCGCACTCCATTTTATAAAACATAGTGCTCTAGACGTCAACTTAATTCCTTACAACTCCCATATAGTCGTATTTGTGTGTACAAAGTAGTCTGTAGCAGGGCATGAAACAAAATGATGCCGATTCCACCTGGATACAGTGTGTGTCATGTAAGCAGGCTCACAACGATTGTGCTGGTGGCCATGGAACCATCTTCGCGTGAATTCATTCCTCCGATGACTAATTTCCTAAGTTTAGAAGGGCGTCTCTATTTGCACTGTATATTGTGCCATATTGCCATGAGGTGGAGCAGGATGCAGCGTTTGAAGTTTTTAATTTTATAAAACTGTACTGACTTCCACTTCAGTTGCCTTATTCATATGTAAGGAGTTTGCATCTAGGCCGGCGGCAAATAACTCTCCATTAGGATTCATTCATTCATTTATTCATTTATTCATTACGGCGAGCCTTGGTAGGCCCGGGAAGGAGGGGAAATACAACGAGATACAAGGCAAGGTAACATTTAGCGCACAAATTAAAAGATAAGCAAACCAAAAACAACATATGCATGATTCGAACAAAAAATAGTCAAATTGAACACAATTTTTTCCCGCCAGAACAGGACATACAACATTCAAAAGTGTGTATAAAAAATTTACAATGCTCTCAGTGCTTATTAGTCGACTCAGAAGAACCTGGTTCCACTCAGCTATTGTTCGGGGAAAATAAGAATATTTATATAAGTTTGTTCTGGCACGATAAGGTGTTAAGCACTGGGCGTGCCGATGTCTCGTTAATCGCGTCACTAGTGGTTTTAAGAGAAATTTTAGTCGCAAAAGCTTTCTTCGGGCTTCCAGTCTCTGTATGCCATAACATTCATTAAATTTGTAGGGGAATCCGTAGTGCGGAATTTATAAAAAATGAAACAAACTGCTTTCCGCTGAATTATTTCTAACGCATGGATATTAGTTTTAGTGAAAGAATCCCACACTGTACAGGCATAATCTAATTTTGGTCTAATGATTGATGTATAAGCTAAAAGCTTAGTTGCGGAAGGAGCTCGTTTTAATTTATATATAAGAAAGCGCAGTTTACGGAAGGATGATGCGCAAATGATAGAAATGTGAGCATTCCAACTTAAGGTATTAGTTATTGTTACACCAAGATACTTGCACTGCGTTACTTCTGAGAGGCACCGGAATAGTTGGCGGTACTGATAAGATAGACTGTGTTTTTGTTAGTTATTTTCATGAAAACTGTTTTTTCAGCATTTAGTTTCATATCGTGTCTGCAACACCAATCGTTAGTACAGTTGAAGTTAGAATTAAGCACTACTTGGTCCTCCGGAGTTTTAATTTCTGTGAATAAAGCGTCGTCATCAGTGAACAGCCTAATTTAAACTCGTTCTCTGATAACTTTAACAACTTCGTTTATATAGATAAGAAATAATAATGGGCCAAATACGCTTCCCTGAGGGACTCCAGATGTTACCGGGAGGAAGCGCGAGGAGTGACCACCAACACAAGCATATTGGGTTCTGTCAGTGAGGTACGCAGTAATCCATTTGATTAAGAAAGAATGTCGACCAGCAATTTTGAGTTAACAAATTAGATTGTTATCTGAAACAAGATCAAAAGCTTTCGTAAAATCTAAAAAAAAAATTGCATCTACTTGGATTGTAATATTGAGGATTTCTGCGAAGCTGTGCACAATTGAAGATAATTGAGTTGCAGTTGAGTAACCTTTCCTAAAACCATGCTGAACGGAATTGAGAAAACCTTTGTTATTTAGAAATTCAGTTATGTAATTGGCAATGATGTGTTCTAACATTTTGCAACATGATAATAGCAATGAAATGGGGCGATAATTCTGGAGGAGGTTGGAGTTTCCTTTTTTGAGCACAGGGACTATACGAGCCGCTGGCCAGTCAGAAGGAAGGTTTGCAGACGGAATGGACGCTCGGATAATAACGACTAAGAACTTTGATAACATTTCAGCGTAATGGTGCGGGAATACATTGGCGATGTTATCTGGTCCTGGAGACGAACGTAGTTTTAAGTTCAGAAGCAATTGCACAGATACCAGGCAAAGACACCAAGTCACACTCAACGTCTTTTTATTGGTGGAGGACATCGCTTCGCACATGTCTGACTGGAATGAAAAAAACACCCTGGAAATAGGAATTAAAATGATTCGCGATGACTTCCTTGTCGTGAATGATAGAACCGCCATGCAGTATTTGATCTACTGGCTTTTTCGTTTTCGATAAATGGCTCCAAAATTTCTCAGGCTTATTCTTTATAAAGTTAGGCAAAGTAACCTGAAAATAGTGCTGCTTGCTTATGCTCACAGCTTGAGTAACTGTGGGCCGTGTACGATCAGTGATGCGCTGGCACGTGCCTTTCCGTTTCAAACGTTTCAGTTTCCTTTTGGTTTGTAAGGTACGTCGTGTAATCCAAGGTGTTGGTTTTGTGCGCTTCCTGATTTTGTTTGGGATAATACTTTCGAGACAATGACTGCACATGTCCTTAATCTGGTGCCATAGTACAGTGACGTCAGACCCATGGAAATTATTTAGTCGAAGATCAGGATAGTTCAGCACACTTTCGTTGGTTGCGCGTGAAAAATCATTCAACGTTTCAGGTTGTACGGACAGGAAGTCGCGTGAAGCATTGAAAACACATGAAAAGCACACCATTTTGTGATCAGACATGCCGGACTCTACAGTCACCTCAAAATTTTCAATTAAACGGCTAACAAAGACTAGATCCAGTACAGAACTAGAGGAGTCAGTAATACGAGTAGGCTCGTTGACTACTAGTATTATGTTTTCAGCAAGCATTATGTCAAATATATGCTTATAATGACTGTTGTGCATGCTGTCGAGGGGTGGTTTGTTCCAAATAGTGCCAGGCAAGTTGAAATCTCCAGTCAATATTATTTTGTCGTGAGTAAACGTAGCCATATGTTCACACAAATTATTCATAAATTGCGGGTGAGAATGGGGTGCTCTATATACAGCAAATAACAAAATACTCTGGCCAAAAATTTGACTTTTAAAGTGACACTCTCATGATTGTCAATCTGTTGCAAAAAAGAAATTCAGACAATTATTTTTTTTTACTAGAACGGCAACTCCTCCCCCTCTTGACTCTCGGTCATGGCGAAATACGCGAAAATTGCTAAGAAAGTATCGTGATGAATATCCTCATGTAACCAAGTTTTTCTAATAAAACTATATGTGGGTTATATTCTAAGCAAATAGCTTTCAGTTTTTTGCTATTGTTCATGATGCTTCGCGAATTTAAATTCAGCAGGCGTAGGTCTTTTACTTGCGGGGTGACACGTCATTGATTAGGCGAGTTGTTTTCAGTTCGGGCCATCTTAACTCTTCCTTTTTTATTGTCATCCCATATGAACGTAATTTTTTTCCGATCTTCAGTTTGTCATTGACTAAAGACACTTCTTGTTTCAGCAGTCTTTCTTCCTTAGCGCTTTCCCAGATAAGTTTTCGCGTCCTGAGCGTATCTCGAGAATAGTCCTGCACCGATATTTCTCCACCTTTTAGCCTATGACCGTTAATCAGCACTTCTTGCTTTTTGTTGTAATTCTAGAAAAAATTCGATCACTGGTCGGTTGCCACCACCTCTTTCTAGCCTATGAGTCCTGGCAACCGTAGTGCAATTTACATTAATGGTCGTATAAAAAAGGTCGGTGATAACTTTCCTCTTTAGTTCAGTGGCGTCCTCATCTGCATCTTCCTTAATGCCGAAAATAACTAAGTTTGAGCGCCTACCGCGATCCTTCATTTCTCTAACCTTCGCCTGAATAAAGTTGACTGTTTTTTTTTTCAGAGCGTCCACAACAGCTGCTCGCTTTTCCAGCTCCGTATACCTGAGATTCATATCAGAAATAAGTTTTCTCATCTCCGTTTGTTCCGTCCTGAGAGCAGCTATCTCATTTGTTAGTTTATTTTGTCCTACCAGCCGGTTTTGTAGGAGTTCAGTAGTACTGGCATCGTCGAGATCGGGACCGGGGTTTGTTCCGACGTCTCTGCACAAAAGCAAAGTGAATACGCAGTAAACATCATGCACAGAACAAAGAAGCTGTTAGCTGATATTTGTGGTTAATGAAAATAAAAAATCCCAGGGTTTTAACTTCATTAAAATGTTTATAGTGCGAAAGCACAGGCAGTATTAGTACATGAAGACGGCATTGTGCAAAGCACAATGCGTGAGTGGGTTGCAGTTTAACACGAGGCGTGTGCGGCTGCGGCGATAGACGAAGACGGCGTTCCGAACGGTTTCGTTCTTTATGTTGTCTGCTGAAATGAATAAATCTCTGCAGGCTGAGGCACTGTTGCAGGTCTGCGCCAGGAATACTACCCATAGTACGGTTCTACGCCGTCTGCCTGCTGGTAAGCTGGTTTTCAACTCCACTTTACTGCATGTGAACCTTGTTGGCCGTCCCTATTGTGCCCAGGACTTTAGAGATATCTTACGCATTGTCGTCGACGTAAGAGAAATCAGTTCGGTTACGCAGTTCCAGACGCCCCACATGTGGATGGTAAGGCGCAATACAGCGATAGCGAAAGCTAAGCTCGTGAGCTCCGGAGAGTTACAAATGAAAAGCCGTCGCTCTCTGGCCATTGACCCAGAACTGAAGATCATCAAGCTCAAGTTGCTTCGTCTCCCAGAGCACCTAGAAAATGTCTACATTCGTGACGCTACTCGAGTTTGCAGAAAGGTCGCTTCCATCACAGTAGAAAGAGAGAGAGAGAAGACGAACAAAAAGGCAGGGAGGTTAACTAGGCGACGCCCGGTATGCTACGCTACACGTGGAAAGGGGAACGGAGGGAGAGATAGAAAGGAGAGGGCGCAAGGGGCTATCACTTTTCCACGTTTCCGTTGGCCATTACTTGCAGGGTACACAGAACACACACTGATAGTTCACAACCTTGCACTCATTCCTGAGTCATTCAAGAAATTGAAAAGTGCCTTCAAAAGTATCCTCAGCGATTAAGGCTTACTCCAAGTACCCAAAATCTTGGCTTCAGTAAGGGGCCGAGGATCTAAACAGCGCAGTGTTGCAGCCAGGAGGGCACGCTCACGCTGAAACCGAAGGCAGTCACAAAGTAGGTGTTCTATTGTTTCGTCGCACCCACACTTCTCACACGCAATAGAGTCTACCTTTGTGATTAAGTAGGAGTAGGCATTTGTAAACGCCACTCCCAGTGACAGGTGACACAACAGCGTAGCATCGCAGCGGTAGAAGCCGGACGGAGGGCTCAGTTGAAGTAAGGGGTCGAGGCGGTGTAGACGGCATGTGGAGTTTCCAGAAGACCATAATGTTAAAATCTCATGTTGGCCAAGCATTCACAAATGTCTTGCTGCGTCGGCTCTTGTTAACGGTATCCAGACAATGTTGGCACTGCCGTGAGCTCAACGAGCTGCAGCGTCAGCGTCGTCATTTCCAACAATGCCACAGTGTCCTGGTATCCACTGGAAGACGACGTCATAACCCTCTTCCTGTGCCTGTGTTCAAGAATTAAGACACTGTAAGGCTGCTTTTGAGTCACAGAACACAGCCCATTTGTGGGGTGTTTGTGCACCGATGTACTGCACAGCCGCATGAAGAGCGGCCAATTTTGATCAGGTGGAGGTTGTCCGATGCGAAATTTCTTGGTTAATACTGGACTGTCTCGCAGTAATGACCATGGCGTAGGTGGAACTTGTACCTGAGACCGAACCATCTGTTGGAAAAAACAATTGGAAAATCAATTAGAAAATTGAAAAAATAAGGAAAAACAGCGCATAAAAGAGAGTACAAGAAGCAATACACAGGACGAGCGCCTTTTTCCAGTATGAACTCATACAGACTAACTCAACTGAGCGTTCTACAAAGAGCGAGAAATCTCCTAGGCACTCCAGATCGAGAGGAAATGGTGCCAGCTCTAGGGAGTTCTCACCACCTGGATTGGAGCCCGACATCGCAGATGGTTGACTTATGTGCATGTTGTACACCATGGCGAACGTCCAACAGTTGATCGTCGCAATACTCAACATCTGTGGGCTCCGGTCTAGGCAGAAACATGTACAGTTGCACAGATTATTTACGGACAGTCGGCTAGACATTGCTGTTGTTGAAGACACTAAGATAGAAAGTAGACTGGATACCGAGGTGGCCCTGCGACCCTTCTTCAAGAGATTACAGTGTCCGTGTGTCGCACTCGGTAGGCTGTTCGGCGGGCTACTTTCTGTTCTTCAAAAAGCGTCTCTCTGTTTTTCACTTTATTTTCCAGGTTGGCACAGAAGGGCCCCTCATATGGTGTGACTTCCCGCTGCATGACGAATCGTGGAGTTTAATAAACGTGTTTGCTCCAAGTATTCAGGTGCGCCGAGCAGTTTTCTTTCAGGGTATGCTAACTCTTCTAGACTGTGACATGTGTGTAGTACTCATTGGTGATTTTAACTGCGAGTGGGTCCTCTGCGACTGCACTGGTCCAAGCGAAAACGCCGATAAGATCACTGGTATTTTATCGGCTACCACTGAACACGTAGGCTTCATTGATACCGGATCGTTATTCGGCTTCACATTTATTAGAGGAGCCTCGCATTCACGTCTGTATCGGACTTACGTTTCCGCAGATCTCATTAAAAGTCGCATTTCGTGTGATGCCATGCCTATTTTTTTCTCAGATCATGACGTGGTCATTGCGCCAATTAAAGAATGTGCCCGTCCCAAGTTTCAGCCGCAGTGGGCACTGTGGAAGCTTCATTCCTCGTTACTAAGTGACGAGTACCATAAGCAGTTAGCGAGGACCGGTTTGTAATCTTGCTTGACCATGAGCGTCTCATTATTTGCAGCTTGAGAGATGTTGAAGCAAGAAGTTCATGGCCTAGATCTTGAGATCGGCTCCATGAGGCCTTACTTCTATACTTCAAGCAAGCTGGGTGTCATAATTTCGCCGCTTTCTGAGGGTTAGTCCACGATAATAAACGGTCCTGTAACCTTCCGTGAATTGGAGGATGCGAGTGATCGACTACCGCTTTCGAAAACCACGAAACCTGACGGCCTCTCAGGGGAATTTTTAAAGACATTAAAGTGTGTTATCCCCTGTCCTACTCCAAATTTTTGATACCAGTATTGGTGTTGGTTTTTTGCCGCGGTCATTTACCAAAAGTCACATTTTCTTAATACCGAAGCCTGAGGGTAAGGAAAAGCTATTTGCTGAAGTCTGCAGACCTATCACGCTTTGTAATGTTGATAATAAGAGTAGCTAAATTCCTCCCAAATTGACTACAGCTTGCAATGTCTACTTTGATTGGACCTCAACAAAACATACGACTTGAGGGTTCGGTCAATACAGTTTTATCTAAATGCATCGCGCACGCAGTTGCAGTATCGCATTAAGGTTCGCGAATAATTAGCATTGCTGCAAATTGACCTGGCAAAGGCGTTCGATCGGGTGTCTCATTCAGTTCTTTTTTTCTTCTAAATCTCGCCAATCTTGGTCCAATCATTTCTACTGGGATACACCTTTGTTACAAAAACTGTTCCACGCGCTCGGTTTTTAATAGCTGTCTCTCACAACCAGTCGGTATTCAGTCCTCTGTGAAACAAGGTTGCCCACTGTCCCCGCTCCTGTTCGCATTATACTTGGAGCCACTTTGTCGAAGTGTCATAAATAGTGGAGCCGTCAGTGTTCTTTGTATTATGGGTCACGAACTGAAAGTATTAGCCTATGCGGAAAACCTCGCGTTTTTCTACACCAATAAGCCGAGAATCAATGAGGTTATTCGTTTAACGAAAAACTTCGTTTCGTTGTCTGGAGCTATAATTAATCGTTCGGAGTTGCGGTGTCTGGCTAGGTACGTGGGGAACGACACCTGCCGAATATGCTGGTTTAAAATGGACACGTTCACCACAAAAGTACTTTGGCGTTCCTTTGAGTGCCGATGAGCACAGTGCACATTACTGGAAAAGCCGCGTGCCAACTCTTCAGCACTATGCTCAGACTTTTGTGCCCTAAGGTCTCTCGATTTCTGGCAGGGCGACCACATGCAATCTGTTTCTCGCCCCTAAAATGTTTTGTATGCTGCAAATTATTCAGTGCTCAAGACTTTATACCCAGTGTTTCCACACAGTTTTCGCAATTTTTGTTTTGGATTCGTCTTTTAAATCAATGAGGCGTGATAACCCTTTAGGACTGGAAGCGCTGGCAGTTTGCTTAGTCCACCTGCATGTCGGACAGATACTTTCATGTTTCATGTTTTTCCGGGGCACTACATGCCCAATATTGCGTGAATTCATGAAATTAAAGTTATTGCATGCTTTATCGAGCCTCATTCTGTCTTCTAATGTTTCTGATCGTCCGTATTTGTGGGAATTCATGCGTAAGGTGCATTTGGCCGTTCGTTTCCTACTTAATCATTTTTTCTCTCAGTTCCTTTCTTCGGTATCGAGAAAACGGTTGCACAATGTCTTAAATTGTGTGCTCTGCCCTCCACCAATGTATGGCTCTGTGTATTTTGGTTTACGGGCACATGACGTATTCAAGAGGGCACATAAAAGGCAACTCTCGCCAGGTACAAAAGCGTTTTTCTTTAGGCTACACTCTGAGACCTTATCAGCTAAAACATAGCTAGAGAAAAAGTGCATTTTTGTGTCCGCGTCAAATTGTCGTCTCTGTGATGCTCCTGAAACGAATGAGCATTGTTTCATCAATTGCAAAAATGCAATGCTCTTCTGCGACATCATGCAACGGACATTGAAAAAAAAAAGACTTAATTTGACGCCCCGTATCTCACTACACTGCCATTTGTTGATGAACCCTTAGGTATGTTATTTTTAATTAGATTACACAGCCTGTGGAAAACACGCATGATGGTTCTACATCACTGGAGTGGCATTCACTTTTAGTGTGCTGTTCATTGCCTCATTCTTCTTAGATGTGTCGTATTATGATGTATTAGCTATGTGCTCTGCATTAACTTTTTTTCGTGCTTCGTTTTTTAGGTGTGTTGATTTGCCACTGTTCTTTGTTTGTAGACAGCTCATATGCATAAAACATCGCATCATTGTAATAAAAACCATGTTGGAAAGAAAAGCGATATAGCCTAGTGCTCTCGCGCAGCGACCTGCACAAGCTGATCTATTCGTGCCACCGCAGGTTCGACTCCGAGTCGTGGATATTGATTTCATTTCTTTTTTAAGTTGCTGCTGCTAAGTAACGGCATGGCGTCGCTGTTGCTAAGGAAAGGCACAAGATCCAAAGATGACAGATGACAAGATTCTTGGTCGGTGATGATGAGAGTATGAGTGTTTCCACACTGAAACAATTATTTGCAGATTTGTGTTTCGTTTTGCACCACTATTCTCTCTCTCAGCGTCATCCGGCCGCGCGGTCACCTTATCTTTAACGAGAATATCCCTGTACATCGGCATTTCCGAAAGGAATCAGCAATACAGCAACTACAGCTGAGGACCAAAGATCGAGAGAAGACGAAAGGGCTTTAAACGGACGTTTGAGTGAACTTAAACGCTAAATGTAGCGCCTCGCCGGGGGCATTAAGTAGAAGCGCGAGCTGTAGTGCAAGATAAACTCTATGCAGTCGAGCGCTTGAGTGACTGCCTCGTCGTGAGTGGCTGGGTCATCATTAGCCGCTCGACGTGTTTCATCGAGCGCTGGCTTTCCCGCTTGTGTCCGAGCCTTTACATGCACAAGTTGTGAATGGCTAAAGAAAAGTTTTCTTCGCGAAATAAAATCTACCTGAGAGGAATGATAACGATGACGAGTTCTTAACACGTGACGTCTTAAAGTATTTACTCCAAATAGTGCCTAAATCACAGCAGCCAAGCATGACAAGTCGTCGGCTGCTATTAAGGGTATGGAATTCGAACACTGAAGCCTGGGTGACACAGAAAACCTGCACACTAGAACCCGTACAATGCATGCGCTGCAAGTCTAATGTATAGTGACCAAATTTATCAACAGTTAAACAAACATTAAATAAAAAGTTTTCTTTCACGAACACTTGACGTGCTAGAGCTGCTGAGGCACCGCCTCTTCAACCTTCCTTCGCCATGAGGTTGAGGTGGTTGTGAGCTGCAGGTGGCAATTTGTGGCACTGTTAGGTGGCCTGGCAGACCTTTCATACCGCGGGCGCAAAAACCTATCTCCAACTGCCACCGTCCCTACATGAAGACCAGTTCGGCGTCCTCAAGGAACTTTAGAAGGCGAGAAGCCTCTCTCTTAATTGATCGACTCCTCTCGCGGATAACTATGTCTTCATGTTGGGAACAGCACTAACACAGGACAGAGCGAGAACACAACACAGGCGCTGACTAGCAACTGGCGTTTATTTCAGAAATACAGATATATATATACATACCGCAACCCCGCAATAAAGAGAAAATGATTCAACTTGCTGCGCGAAAAGATGGCTAAGAAAGAAAACACGTGCTCAGCTCATGACCAATGAACTTAAGTAGAGATGATCCGGCAAAAAGGTGAACGGCGGTTAACAACAAGGTGACCGGGTTAAAACCAGCAATAAAAAACAGTAACAAGGGTAAAAAATTTTGAACTGCTACAGGCACGCGCGAACGATGAAATCGAAGTAAGTGGCGAGGTGAATGGTACGTGCTCATTAGGAAAGAAGGAAAAGGGGGCGAAAACAACGACACCAAAAAGGAAATGGTCTGGTGAAAACGCCCAATAACAGACCAAAAAGGGTAAAGGCATTTCGGGGAGGCGGCTGACGAGTATCAGGACTGATGCCCAAAAAAAGCGATTTCTTTTGAGTAATGTGACAGACGGCGCACTGACGCAACTGTGACACTCTTGTTGATGATAAAAGCTTCCCAGATTTCTCGAGCAAGCTGGCTGAAATATTTCTTGATGCGGGTTTTTTGAAGCAGGGGAGAGCCTTTGCATTTGGTGCGGTGAATGACAATAGGTTAGACCCCGTAGTGGCATTTTGAGAATTAGCGTTCTCGCGGAACCTGTCGTTAATACATCTTCCAGTTTTCTCTGCAAAGGTCTGTCACAGGAAAGCAAAATTTCGTACCCAACACTTACACCGCACAAATGAATTCTGGTATTTTTTCTTACATTCAATCCGCTCAGTCTTCTCGTATTCACACATTTGCACCGAGCACCAGGTTTGTTCGGGGCAGAAAAAATTACACGAACTCCACTTTCAGCACCTATTTACTTGAGCTTGTGGGACACAACATGCGCATAGGGACCAACGACTGTGTGGGATCGTTCGATGTCCGTAGGTTTCTTCTTAAAATTCCCGCGGATGCCCTGAACATGTTTTTCCGTCAGGTTGTGCAAGAAGTCCTGTGGGAAACCAGCGGATCTGAGCCGGCTCACCTGCGAGTTTAAACTAGCGGAGACTTGATTTTGGAAAGATCTGTAGAGGGCGCTTCTGATTGCGGATGTGGCGATACCTCGTTTTGGTGCGAAGAGTCCTTGAAAATTAGCACATAATCCTCAACTTATCTGAAAATTTTGTACTGTGTTGTGGTCTCGGACTGGCCGCCTATCTCCGTCACATAGGGCAAGTAGCAGGTCGCTTAGTACTGGTGCAAGGCAGACGCTGATGCAAACACCTTTCTTTTGTGTATACATTTTTCCTTCGAACCTGACCAGGGAAGTGGAGAGATAAAAGGTTAATAGTTGCAGGAATGTGCTCACGCTGCATTCAACGAAGTTCTGGATCTGCACAATTCCGTGGTTGTCGACGTCGTCAGTCACAGTTCCCAGCAGCGCAGCATGCGGCAGGGAGTAGTACAGGTAATTGACGTCAATGGAACAGGTTCATGTCAGCGGTACACTCTTCCTGCAAGAATTTGGACGCAGTCTTGGAATTACTAACGAGGTAGAGATCTTCAATCTTTAATATGAGTAGGGAATCGTTCAAGTAAACGCCGAGCGGTTTTGCCAGGTGCTGCGCTCACTTATAATGACCCAAAAAGTGCACCCTTCTTTATGTGTTATGGCAATGAAGAAGGCGTCTAGGCAGAGTATTTCGCCGTTCTTTATCGACTTTGCTAGTCTTGTTAGGTTGGCTTCTACACTCTTTTCTCTTTGTCGCCCTCTTTTTCTCCTTTCGAAATCAGCACGTGCCATTCACCTCGCCACTTATTTTCATTTTATCCTCTGCGCGCGCTTTTATCAGTTTAAAATTCTTTACCCTTGTTATTGCTTTTTACTGCTTGTTTTCACACGGTCACCCTGTTGTTAGCCCTCGCTGACCTTTTTGCCGGTTCATCTCTAGTTAAGCTGCTTCTCTCATGAGCTGAGCACGTGCCTTTCTTCTTTGCCATCTTTTCGCACAGCAAGTTTAATCTGGTTTTGTTGATTGCGATATATATATATATATATATATATATATATATATATATATATATATATATATATATTCAACAAGCCCAACTCTCCACTCATCTAACGATGTCTTGCACAGTCGTGTTGCGCCTGCCCCTTTTTCGCAGAGCGAGTGGGACCCGTGCCTCCGCATTGTAGTCACCACTGTAGCGTGCTGTAGGCCCCCCTACAACAGTGGTCTAATCACCACGCACCCCAAGTGAAGTGCACAGCGGAGACGCTGCCAAACCGCTCTTTCGCACCCACGATGGACTACGAGCAGAACTGATGTCAATGTAGTATATTAGAGTGGCTTCAGCCCTTCAGCTCCTGCATCAGACACGGTTGATTGGCGGACGCCATAGGGAAACGATTCTTTTCTTGAAAAAGTAATCCAGCGCTACATTTTAAGGCGAGGACATAGAATAGACTTGACAGGACCGGCGCTTACTTCAACTATTTTTTATTGAAACAGGCAAATGTTACATTGGAAAAGAATGAAGAAACTGAGCGCATGCGCATTCATGACTGTACGAAAACACGAAGAACGCTTCTGACAATTCGCGAGGTAATCTCTCCTTATTTCTAATAAGAATTTTGATTGCCTCATGTCGTCACGCATAGTTAGGATCGTTTTGATCTTCGCAATAGCGGCAATAATGCGCAGGTAGATTGCGGAACGAGTCAGAGACATTAGAGAGTTTTAATTTTCACGTACGTACAGAGTTCACGTACGCAAACGAGAGAAGTCTACGTAGCATACGCGCATGTAGTTTCAAACCCTTTTAGTTGCACGTACGCGACAGACGCCGCGCGTTCTCCTGCTGACAGATGAAGACACTGCTGTAGCCACTCTATGACAAGACGAGTCAAAGCCAAGCCAGTCGAACTGCGTCGGAGCGCTGCTTCGTCAGGCTTAACAGCTGAAAAATCGCCCTTATATCCGAAAAACAAAAGCTACTTTTCGCTTGAAACTTTATCCGAGGATAAGAATGGGCAAATCGATGGGGAATGCAGCAGTTTAGAACACGATATCGCGTCGAGGGATTAGCGACGAAGTTGAATATCAAACGGTTGCATTTACTTCAAAAGAAATTTGTTCGATATATTGTTAACGCTTCACGTTTTGAACATACGGAACCGATCTTTGCATCGCTTCGTATCACCCCCCTTCCCCAAGTCTTTGAATCTATACTACTGAGGCGGTATAAAACAAGTATTAGAAAAAACAATCTATTTATGGTGCACCTGTCGAACTTAAAATGTAAAGAACTGATGTATGCCACCCGTACGTTTCGCTTCACGTTTTGAACATACGGAACCGATCTTTGCATCGCTTCGTATCACCCCCCTTCCCCAAGTCTTTGAATCTATACTACTGAGGCGGTATAAAACAAGTATTAGAAAAAACAATCTATTTATGGTGCACCTGTCGAACTTAAAATGTAAAGAACTGATGTATGCCACCCGTACGTTTCGCTTCACGTTTTGAACATACGGAACCGATCTTTGCATCGCTTCGTATCACCCCCCTTCCCCAAGTCTTTGAATCTATACTACTGAGGCGGTATAAAACAAGTATTAGAAAAAACAATCTATTTATGGTGCACCTGTCGAACTTAAAATGTAAAGAACTGATGTATGCCACCCGTACTGGTTTCACATGGTTCGTGCCGAAAACTCGCACGAATTATGGTCGCCAAGTGCTTTCACACACTCTTCCGTCCTCATTAAATAAGGCATCTAAATTGGTGTGCACTTAGGTACCGTGAGAATTGTACTTATTACCAACTGAGAGTTGAATTGAAAAAAGTTGTTATCGCTGTGAAGCGGGCGGGCAGGGCGCTGCCATGTTCGTCAACGCTACGTACGCAAGCAAAGCAAAGACCGCAACGTAAAATATTCGAATCTCACGTACGTACATGAGACTCGCCCATACCCTTTGCGTTCTGAGCATGCGCACTGGTCACCCGTAAGAGCTCTACGTACGTGAAGCCTCTACGTGCGTGAAACCTGCTCTACGTGCGTGAAACCTGAAACCGGCGCCGAACCTGATTGGACACCGACACCTGTGGCTTTGTGGTATGAAGCGCCGAGATGCCTGGCCTCATTGTTCTTCCTTTTTCGTGCGCACTTGGCTCTTCTCCCTGATTCGCATTGTGATGATAAACTTGTGACGGCGGTCACGCCGGGAGAGACACGGACATCGCGAAACCTCGGAAGCTTGCGAGTAACAGCTAGCGCTGTTGATTGTACGGACGTTTATCCTTGTGGTAGTGCGAATTCCAGGAGCGTGGGAGTGTTTGGTAAGTGTGCACGAGGTGTCCTGAATTTGTGCCGCAACACTAGCGTTCGTGTTCCAGGTAAGCTCTAGTGGATACCTTTGGCTGAGAGTTCATGATGTAGAGAAGGCAAGAAGGTGGGATTCTTGACACAAAAAATCGAGCACAGTGGTTGAGGAGCTGGCCTCAGTGTGCATAGCCAACCTTCCAGCAAGTTTTCTGGTCTTTTCTGGGCAGAACCTTCCGTACTGACGGGAGTTAAATAGGCCATCAATCCGAGGGGGAAGCCCCAGTGAGGGCGAGGAAGGTGTGACGTGTGAAGGGTGGCGGGATAGGGAGCCGGAACTGGAAAATCTGCTGTCCAGGAAGGATGGCTGCTAAAGAAGATTAGGCCTGTTTATCTGAGAAAACTGTGACAAAGAAAGACGCCAGCTCAGCAGAACGAAATCCTTGAGGTGGGCAGGGTGGATAGGTAGAGAACGTGGTCTCAAGAGGCTGTGTGCGCATGCATGGGTAGCTCCGACAGGTGGCACACCAGGTAAAGGTTTGGTTGACCTATATAACCTTGATAGAGCAATTTAGAAGCACTGCAGAAAAAAACAGGCGAGTAATAAAAAAAGAGACGAGAAATAACGACATAAAATATGGGAATAAACGGCATAGAAAGGCTCGATTCATGTATGACAATATAAAAAAGAGAGGTGGTAGGTGGAGAAAGAGAAAGGAAGGAGGAAAGAGTGGGAGGGAGTCACGGTTGCCCAAGCAATGATAGCACGAGGTGCACAGGATAAGGTAAAAGTAGGTAAGGATAAAAGATCATTAAAAAGAGGGCGGGTGGGATGAAAGAAATGACAGTATGAAGCACTGAGAAGACCAGTGTGGCGTGGTGATATTTTTGCTCTGACCTGGTGCAAGACCTGGTGCCAGGATTAAGTTAGTGCCTGTGTATATCGGAGAGATTTTAAGTTTCCTTTGCAGGTATTCAGCCAGCTGGCAGTAAGGTTTTAAATTTGTAGATTAGGGATTTCTCTCAAGATTTTCATTGTTTTGCAGGTTTGGAGCCTGAATGAAATTTGAATATTGTAAGTTCATCCATGGCCACGTTGATTAAAATGTCCCAGCAAATTGCACCAAAAAATGTTTTTTTTGTGTTTCTCATAGAGCGAATCTACGGTCAAGCGGTCGCCGCTGAAAAATTGGTTACCTCAAGGGTAGTTCAATATTCTCGTCAGTCAAGATCACTGCTCACCGGTGGTGTCCCAGAAGAATTTATCACGGCAGTAATGCGCACTGCAAACCATCCTAGTCTAGGTCGCACGCTCTGCAATGCGAACCTTGAATGTGCTTAGAATAATGCAGCTTAAAGAACGAGTACTGTCATTTGCGCGCTCCATCGTCATTCTCATTTCACCATTGTTTTAAATTCTCATGATGAATAATCAACTTGCCCACAACCCCGGATTTTAATTAAATTTATTATACACTCCTTCCTTCCCTTAAACTCTAAAGGGAAGAAATGCCGGTTCATCTCGCCTTTGAACTCACATCTCTAGAGCTGTGATAGACGGAAAATGCGCTTGCTTTTATGTTTTCTGTCCACATTTTGGGTTTTGCGCGAGCACATGCATATTATAATTACCTGTTGCCGCGGCTGTGACGAAACCGCAACCCATAAATGTGGTAGGGGCTTTACGTAGTTCAGCCGAGTACACATGCTTTCGCATGTGTTCATTCCTCAATTAGAGGGCACACTTAAGCTCCGCCTTAAGGGTGTGACGCGATAGCTTTAATGAGTGAATGCCCATATATACAGAATTGGTCACCCTCTACTTAACACTCATAGACTGCGGTGACTCCTTATAACACTACCAGCACAGTGGCGGAGCAGCTGAGCGATGCGCCACTGTGCTGGCAGGCGGCTGTTTCTATCACAGCTACCGGTAGGCTTTGGGCAATCCGTAGTGCACTTCCCGAGCAATCTCTCGCGACCAATCATTATTATATTTGCCAGCTGCCTCCCATTGGCTGCAGCTGACGCAACGCTGCTCCGAACTTAACCCGCGCTAACTCGGGTGACCTCGGGTTAGTTCGGAGCCCAAGACGAGAGAACAAGATACTTGTTCGGGGTCGGTACATCTGGAGCAATGGTTTCGCACTAAAACGTATTAATAGTTTAAAAACGCTGCGCCACTGAACTAGCAATACAGATGGTCGGCGGGAGACTCCCGACCAATCCGGACGACGTTGCCCGATATTATCCCTCGGGCGGTACCGGAAGCGGCCGCGTGGCGGCGACACTGTACTCGAAAGCTGCAAGTAGCTGCGCTAAATACTGAACGCACTCGTCACAGCAAGTATTATGGGCTGCCCGTGATTTTGAGAAGAAGAATATTTTGAAAGGAGTGCATTCGTTAACTCGAGAGCTATGCGAAAACTCTGCTCTACGTGAAAATGCAGACGCCAACGAATACAATTTTTTGTCCGCCGTCTGCATTTCCCGCTTGAAACAGAGTGCAACCGAATGTGTTGAAAAACAATACTTCCCTTTTCGCCCCAATCGAAGTCTCATTCCCGGTTAAATGGAGGAAAGCAATGTCAAAAATAAAGTAGGAATGAGAAGTAGCCTGTACCTGCCGAAGCATCACCAGGCTGGAAGCATCACCAGGGCATGGAAGCACCGAAAGAATGGGAGGCTCACGCGCGCTCTTCTTCGTCATGCAGTTGCTCTTCTTTCCGGCTGCCGCCTGGGTGGACCATGGCCAAGTGCATCCTTTGAGCGCGCTCGCCATCAACGCCTCTGCTTCAGGGGCATCCAGTATTGCCGCTCCACCAGGATGCGACTGGTTGACAACTTGCCGACATGAACAGCTTCAACCTTTCCTGCCTCATCACGTCCTGCCACAGTCTATCGCAGCCGCAGGATCATCGACAGTTCCCACTGTGCACCATATAAAAGCATGTGCTGCGCAGCCGCCGCTCATAGGGCATGGAAGCACCGAAAGAATGGGAGGCTCACGCGCGCTCTTCTTCGTCATGCAGTTGCTCTTCTTTCCGGCTGCCGCCTGGGTGGACCATGGCCAAGTGCATCCTTTGAGCGCGCTCGCCATCAACGCCTCTGCTTCAGGGGCATCCAGTATTGCCGCTCCACCAGGATGCGACTGGTTGACAACTTGCCGACATGAACAGCTTCAACCTTTCCTGCCTCATCACGTCCTGCCACAGTCTATCGCAGCCGCAGGATCATCGACAGTTCCCACTGTGCACCATATAAAAGCATGTGCTGCGCAGCCGCCGCTCATAGGGCATGGAAGCACCGAAAGAATGGGAGGCTCACGCGCGCTCTTCTTCGTCATGCAGTTGCTCTTCTTTCCGGCTGCCGCCTGGGTGGACCATGGCCAAGTGCATCCTTTGAGCGCGCTCGCCATCAACGCCTCTGCTTCAGGGGCATCCAGTATTGCCGCTCCACCAGGATGCGACTGGTTGACAACTTGCCGACATGAACAGCTTCAACATTTCCTGCCTCATCACGTCCTGCCACAGTCTATCGCAGCCGCAGGATCATCGACAGTCCCCACTGTGCACCATATAAAAGCATGTGCTGCGCAGCCGCCGCTCATAGGGCATGGAAGCACCGAAAGAATGGGAGGCTCCCGCGCGCTCTTCTTCGTCATGCAGTTGCTCTTCTTTCCGGCTGCCGCCTGGGTGGACCATGGCCAAGTGCATCCTTTGAGCGCGCTCGCCATCAACGCCCCTGCTTCAGGGGCATCCAGTATTGCCGCTCCATCAGGATGCGACTGGTTGACAACTTGCCGACATGAACAGCTTCAACATTTCCTGCCTCATCACGTTCTGCCACAGTCTATCGCAGCCGCAGGATCATCGACAGTCCCCACTGTGCACCATATAAAAGCATGTGCTGCGCAGCCGCCGCTCATAGGGCATGGAAGCACCGAAAGAATGCGAGGCTCACGCGCGCTCTTCTTCGTCATGCAGGTCAGTTACCAGTTCAAACTACCTTACCACTGCTTTAAGTCAGATGATGCCTTTATAGTCGTGCTTCCATGCCCTGGAGCCTTGTTCGAGCCTTTCTGTTCACTTTTATTGCTTTTGTGTGGGGACGTAGAGTGCAATCCGGGTCCTGACAAACAGACTCTTGCGGAAATTCTTAATACACTCAAAGATTTAAGCGAGCGCACAATCAGGATGGAAACAGTGCAAAAATCCGTAGCCGAGACGGTGACTGAACTGAAAGACCAGCAAAGAATCGCTTTTCAAGCTATTTCCGACATAAAGACCCGGTTAGACGTTGTTGAAGGCCAGACTTCAATGCTTCAGCATTGGCAGGCCGATTTTAATGAGCTAAGCGATAAAGTTAACCGTCTTGAACCGGAAGCCTGCGCAATGCGCCACCGATTAGACGACGCAGAGGACCGTTCTCGACGCGACAATCTGCTTTTTTACGGAATAAAAGACGATGAAAGTGAAGCGTATGCTGATTCTGAAGAGAAAGTTTTAGGGGTCATTGCCGATAAACTAAACCTCAGCTTAACAAGTGAAAGCATTTTACGTGCGCACAGGATCGGTCGGTTTGTAGAAGGAAAAACAAGGCCGGTTATTGTCAAATTTGCTATCTATAAGCACAGAGAATCAGTTTTCGCAAAATGTTCCATGTTAAAAGACACTGGCTTTGCTCTCAGTGAGGACTTATGCGTTGCCACACGCAACATTCAAAAAAAGCTAAGAGAATACGGTAAAAGCCTGCATAAACCATATAAACTTGGGTATAAGAAACTGCATGTCAATGGAAAATGTTACAGTTATAATGAAGTAGATGACATTGTTTTTGAAATCGCATCCTCGAATACTGCACCGATGAATGCTTCTGCATCACCTAGATTTCTTCGTTCTGGACGCCAACTACTCCCCGATAAGGATAAGAAATAGGAATGCGCGAGGTGAAGAGATGCCACATCATCGAAATCAGAATTTTGTGTTTGTTATACTAACATTCGAAGTATTTTTCGTAAGAAGGATGAATTATGCACCTTGATTAACGACCTCAAAGCAAATGTTATTGCATTAACTGAAACGTGGCTCAGCAGCAAAATATCTAATTCAGAATTGTTTCATTGCGATAAAAAATATGTTGTCTACCGCAGTGACCGCACTCAAAGAACAGGTGGTGGTGTTTTGCTCGCAATTGACGAGCAGTTTGATTGTCACTGCATATCAATTGTTTCTGATATTGAATCTGTGTGGTGCTGCGTGAATTTAGGTTTCAGGAAAGTGATCATCGGCGTTTGCTATCGCTCCCCTTCCAGCGATATGTCATTCTGTGATAGCTTGCATGACAGCCTGAATCAAATCACTGTTCGATATCCCAGCGCACAAATTCTACTTTTGGGGGACTTCAACTATCCCAACATTATCTGGTCACACACGTTCCCTTTTTCTAACCCACCGAGCGCAGAAACTAACCAATTTATCACCATCTGCGCAGACTTTGGCTTGACACAAATCGTCACTTCCCCCACACGTGTTACTCAAAATTCATCCTCTCTTCTAGATCTTGTATTAACGACTGCAGAAGATTGCACGTCACCTGTAATACATATGCCTGGCCTGAGCGACCACGATGTATTACATTTCACGTTAACTCATGAACACGTACCTTCATCAAACCGCTCCAAAAATATTAGGGACTACAACAAGGCTAATTTTCTTGCTATTAATGATGAACTGAGCTCTTTTCTAGACATATTCTTGCCTAATTACCTCGAGCGCTCGGTGGAAACTAACTGGTGCATGTTCCGAAATAAGGTATCTGAATTGATTAACCGACATATTCCTCTTCGGCGCGTCTACTCGAATAACCAAGCTCCATGGTATAATCGATATTTAAACCGCCTTTCTAACAAAAAGAAAAGACTTTTTCGAACTGCTAGGAATTCATTAAAACCTGAGCGATGGACTGCATATAAATCAGCTGCCTTAGCCTATTCCCGTGCACTAAAGACTACTAAATTTTCTTTTTTTAATGTAACCCTCCCGAACATCTTAAAGTCTAATCCTAAACGCTTCTGGAGCATAATAAAACCTAGCACTAACGACAAAGTGTCATTACTTTCAGCAACTGGAAATCCCATTCCGGACCATCTTTGTGCCACTTCACTAAATGACTCTTTTGTCCAGTCATTTTCTTCCTCATCCGTTGATCGCCACCATCCCAAACTCCAATCGTGTAACTACTACTGTATGGATCCAATTGTGTTTGACTCTCATGGCATTATACCGATCATTAATAATTTAAAACAAACATCTTCTAGCGGAATCGATGGCATTAATAGCAAATTTCTTCGGAATACTGTTGAATATACCTCTATCATTTTGGAAAGCATATTCCCACAGTCGTACCATGATGGCGTACTACCCGAGGACTGGAAAACTGCTAAGGTCACACCTGTACATAAAGCCGGTGACAAACAGAACCCATCTAACTATCGACCCATCTCTCTCACATCAATACCCTGCAAAATAATGGAACATATAATTCTCACTCACCTTGTTAATTTTCTTGAAGATAATAGCTTCTTTTCTCTGACTCAGCATGGCCTTCGGAAAGGTTTTTCCTGTGAAACCCAATTACTTTCCTTTACTAATGATCTGCACTTCTACTTAGACTCCGCGTTTTCCACAGACTGCATATATCTCGACTTCGCTAAGGCATTCGATAAAGTTAACCATTCATTAGTTCTATATAAACTCAGCATTCTAAATATTGACCCTTCTGTTCTGAACTGGATTCGCGCGTTTCTTTTTTCTCGCCTTCAGTTTGTGCATGCTAATGACACTAATTCTTCTACCGTGCCAGTTGGTTCTGGGGTTCCTCAAGGATCTGTCCTTGGCCCTTTACTGTTCCTGATTTATATTAATGATCTGCCTGCTACTGTTAACTCTAGGATTTGTTTGTTTGCCGACGACTGCGTGATTTACCGTAAAATAACTAACGATTCCGATATTCGCTCTCTCCAGGTCGATCTTAATAACATACTAGACTGGTGTCATAATTGGAAAATGGAACTAAATATTAAAAAATGCAAATCTATGAGAGTTTCACGTTCAAATACTACTTGTCCTCCTTATTTTATTCACAGTCATCCCCTTGAAAGCGTAAGATCGTACCGGTATCTTGGCATACATATAACTAACACCCTGTCCTGGAAACTTCATATAGAACATATAGCATCTAAAGCAAACAAAACGCTTGGTTATCTTCGAAGAAATTTTACACTTGCTCCATCTTCATTAAAATCATTATTATACATGACCTACGTACGACCGCAAATGGAATACGCTTCATCTATATGGGACCCTAAACAGGTCTCACTGACACAGGTTCTAGAAACTGTCCAGAATCGTGCAACTAGATTCATTTTAGGCAATTACCATCGTACATCTAGCGTCACCCAAATGAAAAAGTCTTTAAACCTCCTGCCCCTAGCTACCTGCCGTAAGCACTTCCGCATCTGCCTATTCCATAAAATTTTCTACTCCAATTTTCAACTTCGCTCTCGATGGATTCAACCAGCACCGTTCATTTCTCACCGTCGTGATCATCAACACAGGGTCACAGTGCCTCATTGTAACACAGTGACATGTGCGCAATCATCTTTTCCGCTAACTTCTAAAGAATGGAATTCCCTACCCGCATCATTAACTAGCATCACTGATTCAACTCAATTTAGAAGAATACTTACCACTCTGATTACATAATGATCGCTTTTATATTTTATTGGAGTGTTGTGTTCTCCACGTATTAGTATTGTTCTTAAACTATTTTATTAATCTGTTCCGTGTTCATTTTGCTCACTTCTTTTTATCCTGCCTCCGTTGTTCTATAGTTTTGTATGAATTGTGCTTTGTTTATTTTTCTTGTTAACAACTGCCCTTCCCCTCTGAAATGTACTTTGTACCTTGAGGGCATCACAAATAAATAAATAAATAAATAAACCAATTAAAAGAATGAACAGGGCCCAATTGGCCAAAAGTTTAATTTGGTCGAAAAAGCCAATTTGAAAAATAACGTGGTGGGCACGGTAACTGAAACGGTGTCCTAAGGGCGCAACGAGCACAGAGGGATGAAAAATCCCCGCGCGAGCTGATTTATTGATGACAATTGATATTAATTCAGAATGAGGGTGCCCAAAAGAAAAAGAAAGGACAAGTAGACACAGAAAGAAAGAAAAAGATGAAAGTGAAGAGTTGAAATACAAGATAGTGAAGAGACGGGCAGGAGAGGAACAGTAGAAGAGATCTGCAAAAGATAAAAGACAAAGACACAAAAGGAGAAAAGAGGAGAACAGAAAAATTCCTACCCGAAAAGAAATTTAAAATAAAATCGAGAAAAGAGCAAAAATGGGAAAAATAACAAAAATTGTAAATCAAACACAAATACACTGACAAAAAACTACAACAAAATGAAAAAAGAAAAGAAAGAAAGAAAAAGAAAGAGAAAACAAAAACACACATACACAATCACACACACAGATAAAACCGCGGCAAGTGGTTCTCAGAGGAGCAGACGACAATAGATCGCCTACCTCAAGTGGCCAGAAAGGCTCCGCGGAAAAACCACAATGCGGCGGGAATAATTTTAATAAAAAGGAAAAAAACAAAGAAAAATAATAATAAAAAACATTCCAAGAAAAAAAACAATTCAAAAACACAAAAGATATAAACACAAAACAAAAAACCAAAAATAAAGAAAAAGAAAAGAAATCCCGCGGAGGCTCCCACGGACGCGCCCGGGAAAACACACGGGGAAAATCAGATAAACACCCCTCCCGACGAAGGCCTCCAAGGCCAAAGAGGAGAGGGCGCCTCGAGGACGGGCCCTCGACAGAAACTTTGGCCCGAATCATAAGGGCCGCCGTCGAAAGAAACGCCGTCCAACCCCCGAGCCAACCACGGGGTGGCGCGAACAGCCGTCCGGCGGCAAGGCTACATAAAAAAAAACAAAAGAGCGCTAACGTCTCCCTCGAACATAATGAGGAATTTTCGCACTAATAATGGACACAATATGGCACAAGATGGCAGACGCACGGCGATCATCAAGCCATCTGCGCCAAAGTGCAGCAGAAGGCTGTTCTCCGTGACCGGGCAACCTGGCCAACGCATCGCGTGTTAAAGGGCACTGCGTTAAATAATGCAGGACGCTTCCCTCAGGAGCTCCACACGGACACCTTGGAGAAGGCGCAATCCTAAATCTATGTAAATAGACAGGAAAACGGCCATGCCCGGTCACAAGAGAGACGAGAGGGCGCGAAGGCGGAAATGATAAAGGTATAGAAAAAACGTCGGGCACCCAAGAAAAAATCCGGGTACCCTCGTTAAAATCGCGCCACCACACGGCCCACCTGGCACGAACGACCTCGCGAAAAGCCACGCGAACAGAGGCCCTAGAGCGCAGCACGCGCCTCACCCGCGGCGACAAGCTCGCGCGCGAGGCCACGTCTACAATTTCATTGCCGAGGACACCGGAATGTCCCGGCACGTGAAAAAGTTTAAACGGTCTAGAAGTCTGTAGGGCCGAAAGGTCTGATTTAAGCTTTTCAATGTTGGAATCACGTGTGGCGTACGTAGCCAAGGCCGATAATATTGCCTGACAATCAGTATAGAAGCAAACCGGCGCCGCACCCGGAAGCGACCACGCGAAGGTGACCGCCTCCGTAAAGGCGACCAGCTCCACAGCGTATTCGGGGGAAGTGACCGAGGCGGAGCGCGGTGTTAAAAATGAACATGAAAAAGCCGGACCGAGCCGACCAAAGTGCACGCATCATGTGAGGGCTGATCCTGTCATGGCCCGAGGCCGTCCCTAGTTTGGTGCGGGAAATCGTCAACTCGACCTCACCAAACGTAAAAGGAACGTCCTCGGGACCTCCCAAGAAAGGACGGGCCGCCACTGCACGCAATGCCACGTGCTCGGGCGCGTCCGACTCCATGTCGTCACACGGGAGCTGCGCTTCCAGGAGGACCGCGGCCGTCGCCAGAACGGAATCCGTCAAGTCTTCGTCCGGTCGCAAGACCGGAGGGAGCAAAGGCGGTCCCCGCAGACGACCGAACGCCCTCCTGAACGGCCGCCCGTAAAGATTCTGGAGAGTGGCCTCACGGGCAAGCTCGCGCGCGGCCGCCTCCCGCGCAGCCGCGACACGGTTTCTGAACCGGGTCAGGGCCCCGCTGAAGGCTGTCCTGTGAATAGCACGCATCGAAGCGTCGCGTGTGCGCTGAAAACGCCTCCTCAGCGCACGCACGCGCTTGCGCTCGAGGGCCAGATCGTCCGTCCAGCACGACGCACGCTCTCGTCGTAAGGAAGGCATCCTTCGGGCGGAGGAATAGCGGCGGCGTTCGCGATCGAAGACAGCGTGAAAGCGCTGAACCACGAGATCGAGCTCGGCACCGGAACCAAGGTCGCCACCAACGACCGCAGAAAAAAAATGGTGTCTTTCTATCGCGGCAATGACGCGGGCCGCCCCACGAGAGGTTAGAACCCTATCGCGAGGCCCGTCGCCAGCGCCAAAGCGAACCTCAATGTGTTTATGCTCTGATAGCGACTCGGTTGCGGCCACCGACCAGCTAAAGTCCGCCAGCGCAAGCACCGGACTAGCTAGGGTGACGTCAATCCAGCTATCGTTATATTTGTTGGAATGCGTGGGAGGTGAGGAGGGATCATTGAGAACAAGGAGGTCCGCCCCCGACGCGAAGCACTAGAGGTCGCCCCCACGCGCATCACAGAGGTCCGGACCCCATACCTCGTGCTTTGCGTTGAAGTCCCCGGCAACGACAGCCGGAATTTCAGGTGCCAGAGCCAACGCCGCAGAAATCTCTCCGAAGACCGGAGTCATCGGAGAGTGCGGCGGAGCGACGCTGACCAGTAAAAACGATGCCGAACGGTTTGCGCACCGTACAGCAACCACGCACTCGGACACGAAAATGGGGAAGATATCAACGCGCGGCTGTCGAGCGAGGACGGCGCATCGGGGGGCAGTGGGTTGAGAAAACAGAGCCCACTCCTGCGGAACAGAAGGAATCATACTGTCTCTCACGTAGGCGTCGGAAATGAGGGCAAAGTCGGAATTGCCCTCCTCGACCCTGGACACTAAAACTCCCGTGGCGCGCCTACAATGATCCAAGTTTGCTTGGATAAATAAAAAATAAAATTAAAACTCATTAGAAGAAAAGGAAAAACGAAAAAGAAATATGAAAGAAAAGAGAAGAAATGAAACAGATGTTGGACATTGTAGGCACGCAGCAAAAGTGTAGAGAAAGAAATTCCACAAAAATTCCGCAAGAGCCGACCCGCACGATAGGCGTAAATGAACGACCAACATGGGATGAGACGAGATTGGGCGGGCAAACAGCGCTGAAGTATTAGAAGCAATGAAAGGCGGAGGCGGAAAAGAAAAGAAAGAAAAGTGACCGGCGCGAGCAATTCCAAAGAAAAAGAAAGCATAAAAAAGAAAAGCCTCCGTTAACAAGAAGAAAAGAGCAAGGAAGGGAGGAAGAAGGCAGCGATAAAGGCGCCTGGAGTGAAGACGTCAAGCGTTTCGCAAAAGGAAAGGAAGAAAAGAAAAAGGAACATACGCCGCCGCCCACCCACTCGTCGCAGGAGCCATAAGTTCAGTGCCCGCCATAGTCGGTTCTAGCCCGCAGCCTGGCCACACGTTCCAACCAGATGGGACAAGTGGCCGCACCCGCAGGATGCGGCGGAGCCACGCGGCCAGCTCTGCGACACTCAGCGCAAGCAACCGCGTCGTCCCCCGCCCGGACCGAACACGTCTCCGCAGTGTGTTGTTGTGCACACTTTGTGCACACCGCCCGGTCGGGGTGGGCGGACTGGCGACACCCCCTGCGGGAGTGCCCATATTAAGCACAAAAGGTGCACATGGGAACGTGAAGGTCTTCTGTAACGGAAGCAGAAGACCAGCCGATAGTAAGTCGACCCCTTGCGATAACGCGACGAAAGGCATCGGGCGGGAGGGAAATGACGTGCGTTTTCGCACCGTCACGCTGGGAAAATGTGTATCTGCGTCGCATCGATCGGGCGTCTAAGTCGAGGTCGGGATTTTTGGTGGCTATGCGAGCCACCACGGCATCATCCGGGACGTCCGGATCAACTCCGTAAACTCGAATCTGCGGCTTTCGGCGCTCCGCCACGCGGACAGACATCACCGTTCGTGTCGTTTCATTGCGCTGAACCGCAGACCTTAAGTTTTCTACTGTTCGCCGGTCGCGCGCGAGAACGGTGACACCGCCGTTCGTAGTTCGCAATACCACCGGGCCAATGCCGGCATCGACCGGGTCAATGTTTGATTTTAAAGTTTGAATTAAATTCCGCGGCGAAACCTGCGCCGCGGGCGCAGAAGTAAGAAGAGCGACATGATTCGCCGCAACTTGCCGCTGCGACGCAGAAGGCGCCGCTGACGACGGCGCCGGAGCCGCGGGCTGTGAACCACGGAGGACCTCAGCAAACGTCGGAGACCCCGAGGTCCCCGCCGGGACCGGCCGCAGGACGGACGAGGCGGTCGCCTCCAATCTGGCCTCCGCGGTAGAGGCCCGAGTCCGAGCGTCCGACGACTCCCTCTGCTCCGCCGACCACATGACGCGGAGGACCTCGGCGCGGCCCCTGGCGTCGGACGCCAGCGCGCAGTACTCCGCGCAACGCTGCACCAGTTCCCCAAACATGTGGGAAATTTGCGTTCGCGCCTGAACCACAATCTTGTTCTTGTCGTGGTTCAGGAACGCCGTGAGGCGCTCCTGAAGACGCGTGACATCGGCGAAGTCGGGCAACGCCGAGAAGGCCAGGTCGAGCCTGGCACCGGCGTCCGCAACGTCCTCGGGAGCACCGGTCCGGTCAGGGGCAGGCCCAGCACCATCCGGGCCCGAGACCCCAGCAGAGGACAGGGAGTCCCGGTCATCTCGGGCAGGCGAGGCCGTCTCCCCCGCGGGGGAGGTCGCCCCGCCCGAAGTCGCAGTCGGGGAGCGCCCGTCAAGCTGGGGCTCCGGAACAGAGGCCAAAAGTTCGTCACCGGCCTCCGAAAACGGCGACCGGCCCGGGTCGGACCGGGTCTCCGAAGCACCCGAGCCCGCTGTCGCCCCGAGTGAAGTACGACGCGCCGCCACCACCGGCCGACCCGCCCCGGTTGGCAACGCAGACGAGGAAGCGCCAGGGCCGCTCATTGCCGCGGCAAACGTAGACACAGCGGCCGACCACCACCGTGACACCGCGACGGCGAGCGCAGGCCCCCCCAGGGCCGAGCCTCAGAGCGAGGTGCGAAGTCCAGGCTTCGCAAGTGAAAAAAGGTGAAAATCACCTTTTAATTCCGGGGCGAGGAGTCTGCGGCGCCAAAAATGGAGACACAGTGGCCGCCGGCCACCGGAGGCCCGCGAACGAGCAAAGTCCAGCGGCCAGCGACGAGGAAAGCCCCCGACCGCAAAGGCGACCGGAGGACCGCAGGCCAGGACCGCGGAGCACGCCGGAACTCCGCAGGCAGGACCCCGGACAGGGCCGCAGGATGCAAACGCGCCTCAAAAGACCCCGGAGGGCCCCGAGGCAGCGGCGCAGCTCAGGCGCCCGGGAGGAGAGCCTTCTTCCTCCTCCTCGGCCACAGCGAAAGGCAGCCGCGGCCGAGATAAAGGCCGCAAAATGCGGCAAAAACCGCAAAATGCGGCCGAAAAGGCGTCAACGGCCTCCGCTATGAGGCCCGCAGATGTCCGGTCCGCAGGGGAAAAACCCGGGGCCCCAAGGGCCCCGCGCCGGCAGCAGGCAGCTCAATCCAAGAGGGGCGCGCGAGCCAGGGGCAAACAGCAGGAGCTCAGCAGCGCACGTCCGCCCAGAATATTGCCGCGAATATTCGCAGTGTTTGTTCGTTTCTCAAATCTGCCGCGACACCACTTTATCGCTTTGTTTGCGACGCAAGACGCGACTAGATTTATCTCGATTGATCGCAGCCAGGCAAAGCTGATTCTACGTTGTTCCGGAATGTTCTAGTAACTTTGCGCCCTTTATCTCGAATGTTCGCTATCAGCTTTAAATTGAGCACGGCCGACAGCGGCGGGCATTCTGCTCGACGACCGCCGAGCACGCTTGTCGCTTCGCCGCCGCCGAGTGATTCAATCCATTTTGGGTGCAAGTCAGCCCAATAAACAGTTCTTTTAGAAGACCCTTTCGTCCGTCTTCATCGCTGCTTCGACTGCCGTCACCACTATGTGACAATATTGTGCCTGTGTAGTTCTTTCTGGCTTTTTTTCGCACAAGAAATGCAAACGCGACGTCGTGCGATTTCAAGTTTTGGCGCAGCCACAGGCATGCAAGCGGTACGCAAGGGCATCCACGTACTCGAGTGTCCCTTTTAATATTTGTAATACACATCCTATATACAGGGTGTTCCACATAAGCATTTGCACAGTTTTTAACAATAGGTTTTTGAATTGAGATGAGCGCTTTTCTTTATCATGGTATTACCAGCGGCGTTGCTCATCAGAATACAGCTAAGACTTTCTAACTAGCAAATGATTTACTAGTACTGAATAGTTCACATTTTCACTACTGCAGTTGGGCTCCTTAAATATTTTGAGGCGTGTAACCAATACAAGATAATATCCATACAAGTTTTTAGAATTTCGAAAACGCAGGTTACCCTCGGTGGTGGCCTGTGGTTTGAGCATCCACCTCACACACGGGAGGCGTGAGGTTTTATTTATTTATTTATTTTATACACAGTACCTACAGCGCCCTCATTGGGGCATTATTGTAGGGGGGAAACATCATAAATAAGAACAAACATCTAGTACATAATAAATTAGGCAAATGATGCGGTCTACACAGAAAATACAATAAACCCATGCACACGGAAGCAAAAACAAACAAACAAACAAAATAAAAACCATTGTAGAAAGGCAAACATACCCTAAACACACACATACACACAAAAAAAAAGACACATTTTAAAATACAGCACTGCTTAAAACATAATACACTCGGACAAGAATTATTGCACTTATATTGACAGGTGGCTTTGCAAATCGGTCAGAAACGATGTAGGAGGAGCGGTAGCGACCCGCGAAGGTAGACAGTTCCAATCACGCACTGTTCGTGGGAAAAAACTATATTTGAATACGTTTATACGGCAATTGTACTCGCGCACCTTAAGTGGGTGGTCAGTGCGGGCGGAAATGTAGCTGGGTTCACTAATGTATTTCTCTTTTGGAATTCCAGTTTTATTATTAAGCACATTATAAAAGAAAGAGAGTCTCAAATATTTGCGCCTGTTTTCAAGTAATGGCCATCCCAACTTCTCGCGCAAACCACAGTGCCACCGGGTACGCAGCGTTGATGCAATGGGTACAAGCGTTCCCTTAAATTTGTTATCTGCTCATTTTAGTTAAAGTGCTTGGGAAATATGTCTTTGATGTAACACCTTGTATTGACAAAAATACGTTGTGTCATGGCAGTCTTTGTCTGAAAGCTGCTCTTGCGCCGAAAATTCACCATCTTCACTGAGAGTTCTCCCTGAAATGCAAACTGTGTGGCCACGAAAAAGCCACCCTACCGCATGCGCAGTATGAATGTCCCGGGGACAAACTCCCGGAGAGTTTTCAGCTCTAACCTCGAACAGTGGGAGCTAGTCGCCTTGCTCAGCATGGTCCTGGAGAGACAACTCCGGGTAGTGAGACGAACCACAGAGGCCGCCGAGAGCCAGAAGCTCATGGCCACTTGATGGAAGGAGGATAGACTTTCATGAAACAAGAGAGGCCTGCCTGCTTGTTGGCCTGGCCTGCTACTCTAGGTAAGGGTCAAAGAAGAGGAGAACATAAGAAAAGAGGAGGGTGAAAAAAGAGGAAAACGGATAAAGGTGGATAGTGAAATCAAACATACTCAACACTCATGCATTCACAAACATATACCAACATGATTGTCAGAGAGTGTCCAACAAACCAGTGTCTCCAAGAAAAACTACAAATACTTCTGTCCCGCCTGCACCCAGAGCCGGATCCCTCCAGGGTCCAAGGACATGCTCCAGGTGCACGAAGCCATCCTGTAGGAGTTCTAAAGCACTTTAAAGTGGCTTGCGATGATTGCTGAAGAGTTGGCAACGGCAGATCAAGTGTGGAAGATCCTCGGGCACACCACATGTGGGGAACAGAGGGCTACTTGATGCACCAGTTTAGTGTATATAGGGTTTAGTGAACGCAACGTCCAATCGAATTCGACACAGGCAATTGCGATCACGTATACCTGAACTGCGTGGCATGCGGAAGTCACAAGTGGGGCCGATACGGGGAAGGGGTCTGACCCCATCCACTATAGTTTAATCAACATACTACTTAGGCCGCCGAAACAAACTTTCACCACCGCCATCAAGGTGAAAATGGATTTCAGTAGGCACATAAGTGCAGTCCAAAGGACGCCAGCATTATTATTAGCCCAGAAACCAGTGCCCCTTGATTTTGTTCCTAGAGAGCACTCTTGCAGGCTAGTTTTGTACATATCTGACAAAATTTCTGGTGCAGAAACACGAGGACAAGGAAAAGAAGTACTATGCTTTGTCCACTGCATTTATTTGTATTCATCTTTCCGCGCTAAAAATTCGTGTCTTTTCCTCGACCACTGCTTCTTCAAAATTCGTGAAGTTTCGCAAGAAATGCTGCGACACACCTATCGGAAATGTTCAATTTCTCGACGTTATCTCCGCCTACTCCTACGGCTTTACGCCAGCTTAGAAGTGATGTGTGCAGGCCTTCCTTGTTTTCACCTATGCACGTTTGTTGCGTGCCTTCCCAGACACCCTTGGAGCGTCTCAGGGGCGGCTGTTCCAGTCTCTAAGGAGATGCCCTCGACTCAGCGTGGCAAGCTCAGCCAGGAAGAAGCTACCAAGTGGCAAAGGGACCTGGTTGTTTGGTGGCCAGCTTTCGCCGGCCTCAAGCCAAAGAATGGGTCGTAGTCAAGGGTTCTCAAAAAAAAAAGAAGTTTAGTTTTATGTAGCAAAGAGACTATACTGAAGAATACTAATCACTCGTAACAACACACAATGTGATCTAGAAAACATGGCAACACACGCAAAGTAACAGAGAGATAGGGTTCCATACAACAAAATTTGGCACTAGCACAGGAGGGAGGCAATTAATATAGATCACAATTTGTTCACCTGGCACTGCGGCAGTCAAACAACCGGAGGATCACGACGAGGCCGTACCGAAGACTGGCGCGCGCTGCCTCGTTGGTCCGTGGCTGGTCGAGTGGTGTCAACCCGGGAGTCGTGCGGGAGCGTTTCTCCGAAGCAAAACGTATACGCCGTGGGCTGATCAACGGCACCAAACGTCCTTGCTAAAGGTTTTTAACCTAAGACTTTCTGCAATTTTTAAAATTTGGCTTTTTGAGTTAGTAGAGTGCTTTTTCCGGCATAGCATTTTCAGCGATGTAGTACTCAGGATACTGCTAAAACGTGCTAACTAGCAGGCTGCTTAACTAATATTGAATAGCTAACTTTCTAACTATTACCGTTTGGCTCCTTACTTATTTAGAGACATATGACCCACTGTAAGTAATATTCATATCAGTTTTTATAATTAAGAAAGCACAGTTTGCCTCGGCGCTGTGGCCCAACAATTTTTTTTGATATTTCGACGAGTTACTTGCACTGGAGAGGTTGCTTTGCCTGCAAGCTTCTCGAAAGCGCATCTATTTTGCTCGATGTATCGAAAATTTGTTAGGCCACAGCCCCGAGGGCAAATGCGCTTTCGAAATTCTAAAAACTGATATGAATATTAGTTATTTGCGGTGGGCTACATATCTCTCAATAATTATTGAGCCTTACAGCAATATTTAAAAAGTTCACTACTCAATATTAGATAACCATTCTGATAATTAGCACGTCTTAGCTGCAGTCTGATGCATTAAACCGCTGACAATACTTTGCCAGAAGAAGCGCTCTTCTAACTCAGAAAGCCTATTTTTAAAAATCGCAGAAAGTCTTATGAGACACATCTTGTAGAGGGCGCGCCGCGTCTGTTCGAAACTACGTGTCAAGGCAGACGTGCACATGCACGCAGTATTAACTGCACAACATCTCTCTCCCCCTCCCGCCAAGGCACACATCGCCATCGGTCAGACGACGAAAGAGTTTTCCAGATAGTTCGAGTTACTTTTTAGACCCGGCACCGCCACGCGCGAGTGAAGTGGAGAGGGCATCATTTAGCACGCTCAAAGTTACGCGCTCTCCGCCAACAATGAGTGCAATTTTCTCCAAGGTTCGCGAATAAAAACGCGGCGGCGTTTTTATGGAGGCAAAACGCTAAGACGCCCGTGTGCTGTGCGATGTCAGCGCACGTTAAAGATCCCCAGGTGGTCGAAATTATTCCGGAGCCCTCCACTACGGCACCTCTTCCTTTCTTCTTTCACTCCCTCTTTATCCCTTCCCTCACGGCGCGGTTCAAGTGTCCAACGATATATCAGCCAGATACTGCGCCATTTCTTTTCCCCAAAAAACATAATATTATTATTATTATTATTATTATTATTATTATTATTATTATTATTATTATTATTATTATTATTATTATTATTATTATTATTATTATTATACGACGCACGCCGGTGAGATCCCTTTGGCGCCGCGCCAGCTTTCCAAGTGTGCGCCGATTTTTATGACACTTGTGCCTCGTTTTCAGTTCGTGTCACCGTACTTTCCCTGAAGGAATAACGCTCTCGTACTTAAATCTGGATCTCCGGAGCGCCTTTCGATAGCCTGAATAGACGAGAGTCTGAAGGTGTTTGGTGAGGGCTCCAGATTATACTGGAAAGTACAACAAATCTACACGAAGCAAGCACCTCAGTTGCTTTTTTTTTTAGACTTCCAGGATGGCCCACGTTGTGATGGAGAAGACTGTACTGCAGATCAGTTCCTCTGCTTTCTTAATCTTTTTTAATGAGACATACACTGCACATCATTCGATTTCGCGTCCTACATTGGTCACAAAAGTCACTGATGGGTGAAAGGGCGATGATCTCAAAGGGCCACGTGACCACGCGCGAAAATCCAAAGCTTGAAAACAAGGGGAGCGCACACCCTGGCAATGGTGAGAGATGCAGGTTGGAACATGTTCTTGGTGATTGCTCACCGATAGCAATGCCCATGGACGCCATGTAAACAAGATGTAACACGTTCATCGACTTGGCATTTCACAATAAGGAAACCAGCGCGGATGTCAAGCACCATTACATGCCATTTCACAGACCACAAAGCGGTGTTAGTTGCGCTAAAGAAGCACATGCGTCGAAAGAGGAAGTTGTTGACGGCATCTGGTCCTCCAACATAGACGAAGACGCAGATTAGGCGTATGAAAATGAACTGGACGAAGATACACCGAGCGCATGGGTATGTGTGCGCAAATAACGATACAATGACAGTGACCACATTAAATGAATGAAAGTACAGTCAGTGCAAGATTATGTGCGTGCAGATAAAGATACCATGACAGCGATCACATTGAGTATGTGGTGAAAGAATTGAAAACTTACCATAATTCTGACAGATTTTCCTGTCTGGTTGGGTTTGAAAGCTTATAGTAAACTAACACATTAAAGGTTTTGGTTGGGGATGTATAGAGTCTACTATAGGGTGAAAGAACTGAGACAGATGTATAAACATGTGACTCTAATGCCGTCGTATTCCACTCTTAAGGTGACTTAAGAGCAAGAGGGTTAAGACAAGAGGGTTAAGAGCAAGAGGGTTGAAAACCGCGCGAGTTGCTTATTCGCTTAACCCACGACCGGTCGCAGAATCTCTGTACACAGCGCAATCGTTCGTGAATACGATGCACACGGCACTTCTTATGTTGCCAGGAATTCAATCACATGTAATGATGTTTTGTGTAAGGCACGTCGACCGCCGATAGCACTTGCGGAGTGGTACTGTGGCGCCATCTGGGCGACGGCGGTGAAAACGCACTAGCACACGAGTGTCCTTACCTTGTCAGTCGGCCCTTATTTCTTCCTTACAGCCATTGTTTTGTTTTGACCCAAGGTGACTTTGGCCGCAGCTGTCGAGTTCAAACAGCCTTACTACCGTGCGGACCGAGAACAGCATAGGGGGCGTTTACGTTCCCTCCGATGTGCGCTGGCATCGTTGCGGTCGGTGTGTTTGTGCGTCCAGAACGGGTGCTCGCGACAGAATCGCGGCCGAGGGCGTCTACTGTTACCACGGCTTGTATCGACTTCAGCGCCTAAATGCGGACCAACAATTCGTATTACTTCTTTTCCTGCCCACATAATTCCCTTAAGGAGCTTTCGGCAGAAAAAGCGATCGGCTCCGATGCGGTCGGTTATGGGTACATTGCACAAAATGAATATGCCAGCCTATGGAACGGGCACCCATTTTTTCCGCAACATGAATAGGCTTCATCGCCTGGAATACGGACCTTGGAGGAGTAATACATTCGTGGTGGACAGGGAGAGATCTATTGAGGACATTTTTTCCGGTTTTTGCAGCGCTAAAACCGATACTGGCCGCGTTAAAAGCTGGAGCGCTGCGGCAATTTCTCAACGAGTACCCATTTTTGTTGGCTTCCCGGCATGACCCATGAATACACTGACCACAACGGCGGAGCTTGACGGGCTGAACGCATGACACCAGTGTTCTGTGGTGTAAAACAAACACACCGAACCCAGGCTACTAGTACTTTGATAATGGCCGCGTAATGGTCAACATAAATAGTCTTTCATTCTCGTGTTTCATCACTTTCTTTTGTGAAATCAGCTGTTGTTCGACATAATCAAGGATACCAAGCATGCTACCGAACACTCATACCACGCAACCACAACGCAAAGACGAAAAGGTTGGACAACGGGAGAATAGCAATGACCTTGACAACCCTATCGTGATTCGAGGCGCCGCGGTTAGTGCACATCGGGCTTTGCGGCATCAGATAGCTTTAGCATAGCGCGTACCGCTACCGCTGCCCATGTGCACGCCTGACGCGTCATGACCAACCAGCGCGCGTGCAGTGGCGGGGCGCTATGCTAAATGTATCTATGGCTATACGGGCTGCGCAATGAAGTTTCGGCAAAAATAGGCAGGCCGGCATCGCAAATATGTCTCGCCGAAGCCGACTAATCGTCCAGAAAAACGTTCTGTTCGTATTTGCGCTTGTTCTGTGCAGTGTTCGACAGAGTCTAATATGAGCGGTTATTTCAGTTTTCCACAAAGAAAGGCTACTGCGCACCACCACAGATCGATATACTCGACGCTAAATTGCCAGTGACATTCACTTGAGGCCCGTTGTATTCATTCGTAGCAACAAAATTTTACTCAGTGGAAACGAGATATATGGTCGTCGATGGGAGGTAATGACCACTTCTTCAATATACAAATTGTTTCGCTATAAATCGTTCCATGATAGCGACGTTATACTGTATTTAAAAGCCAACGCAAACTGTCAAATGTGCTTTAAGTGTTCCGGTCATCATACAAAACTTAATCTCAACGCATCACACTATGGTGCGGAAACGAGCCGCCTTTCCTGGGGAAGTTTATGGAGTTATGTTTATCCTCAAAAAAAAAAAGCTAGAAGGCGGGAACTGGTGCATCGATGACCTCAGTGTGTCACATCAAAGCCCCTATTGTTATCTCGTTGAAAAAAAAAAAACTTCCAGAAACAAATATGCATTGACTTCTACAATTGCGTGCATAAGTCACGCTTGACGTCTGCAACGCGACAGTTTGCAGCTTGACAAAATTGCGCTCTCGCAGAAAGAAGCGCTACAGTGCGAGCGAGACATTTTCTTCGCGCTGACCGCAGCGTGACGAGTTCCCTCGCGGAGCCTGATATGATACGCTGCCCTATGTGTGGCGATCATGGAGGGAAATATCGATGTGACATGACCTGGTGGTCATTTGGCTGCCTTTTTCTATAATATCGCTTTCTACTGGCCTTAGCGAAGGACAAAAGAAAGAACCGAAACCACGAATAGAAGGTCGCGGAAATGTAAATGTACTCGAGACATGCATCAGGACGATCGGAGAACTCACATTTAACGCCTACAAGCAGCAAAGGCCTATGGCTGTGTTAACGTTAGTTCTGACGTCAGCAGAAAAAGTTGATTCTGTGCACGTTCTACCGACGCATGGGCGTCTTCCTTCTGGTGAACTTCTAAACGCCTCGCTAGGACCAGCGGAACTTCATTTAGAAAATACCGCACGCTTAGTTCAAGCGCTGCGTTTAACGGTCAGTTCATGTGACGCTGACGACAGGCAGCGTCAGAGGTGACGATCTATGCGTTATCGTGTTCTCCTCACCTGCTGTACATTAAAGTAGCCGGCAATCCACATAGACTTCATACTTTAAAAATTTTTATAGGTTCGGGTTTTGAACCCGGAACCACCGCTTCAGCGGAGCAGTCGTTATACCGGATGAGCTAAGTGGGACGGCTAGCATATATTGTAGGGTGAGAGCGTCTTGATCAATAACTCTAGGCTGCTGTTGGTCCAAGGCTTAGAGGAACCCGCCAAAGTGGAGCAGATTTGTAATAAGGGAGAAACTGATAATTGGCATCTACCCAAGCGCAGCCATACGCCCACAAAGAAAAGCGATAGAGCTTGCACAGAAATTTGTTTTCGACTTCGATTTACTGATCAACTCGCCCTCTTCCTACCATATGCTAGCCGCCCCAGTTAGCTCAGTTGGTAGAGTGACTGCTCCGGTGTAGCAGTGGTTCTGGGTTCGAAACCTGGACCAAGACAAATTTTTCTTTTGCTACGAAGTCCCTCTGGAAGTTGTGTAGCTTTTCTTTATAACCGACGTCTCCGCTTCGGTGGGTGGCGATGATTCATTCTCCCCTTATTGCAAATCTAATCAACGTACCTTGGGGGATTCCCCTCAATATAGGATCAATAGCCTGCAATGAATTAAGTCGCCTGTGGTTAATGACCTCATTCACCCGCAGGTGGTTAACTTTAACACCGTCTTCTTTCCCTGTCTTTAGCCTGAGCAGACAGCGAATGTACTAGTAATGAGTGAGGTTTCGTGCGCAGAATGCGCTGCCGCTTCTATTTTTGATGCGATAGCATTATGAGGGCCCTGAAGGCGAAAACTGTCCGTCGGCGTCGGGGGCGGCGTCAGTGTGAAGCCTTAACCGGCTAGGTGTTGTTTAAGGAGATTTGCTTCTCTCAGCCTGCCACTTGTCAATCGTTCCTCTCTCCCCCTCTCTCCTTCTAGAGGAAAGGAGGGAGACGGCGGACGAAGAAAGGCTCTGGAAAAACGAGAATGACGAAGAAAATGACTCGGAAAACAATGGCCCTACGTGCAAAATACACAGCCTCCCAAAGAACTATGTGCGCAAAAATGAGACCCTGCGGGAGCTATTCCTTAACGAATTGCTCGGGAAAAGAAGCCTGTTTCTCACAAGGCCCTTTTCAAAGTCACACCTCAACGCAGTATGGTTGCTCGCGAGTAGTCCACAAGCCTCCACTCGGCATATTCCTCTACATACCGTATTCGCCAAAAGTAACCGAGCAGCGCCGCCTGCGGCCGAAGAGAGCTTGCAGCCGAGAGACTGCGCTGCTTATTTTCCTTGCCGCTACTTCCCGGCTGCCAGTGTAAACTAGCTGACGTAAGCCTGCGCCTTGGCTCAGTATGACACAACTTTGGTGTGACCACACTCCAAAAGCGCGAAACCACTCGTCGGGCGTACTGCCTGCTTCCTTATCATCCAAGAAAGGAGGGCGAGAACGCAGGTTTACGTCATGCTTACGGCAGCCAGTTTACACTCGCAGCTGGGGAGCAGCAGACAGCGCCTGGGACCGCAGCGCCGCCGCTCGGCTGACAGCCCGCTCCCTCTTCCGTCGTGGCTGCTCGGTTGCTTTTGGCAAATACAGTACAAATCTACGTTTTGCGGCGCTGCTTATATCGCGCTGCGCGGTATATCGTTAACCGAACACGGCTTTACCGGGCTGTCTAGAAAAGCTCGACACGCTCGTTGACTATATACTATATGCCGGTTATTCGCGCCCCATTCGCGTTGAAAGTGTTTACTTCGCACTTGGAAAAAAAGCGCACGAAAATACATGGCGCATAAGTGGTTACATCATGGGCCTTGCCTGCGCTTGTCGTGAACATCCGCACCTCTCGCCAAGAGGCAGCACATCACGCACAGCGCTGTGCTGATATTAGAGCGCATATAATTGCTGGATGGCCGTGCACGGCTGAAATGATAAATGATCATCATCAAATGCGTTACGTGAAACAGGCGCCATGTATGTCGTGCGTTTTTTTTTTCGAGTGCGAAGTAAACACTTTCAACGCGAATGGGGCACGAATACCCGGCATATGGTAGTCAACGAGCGTGTTGACCTTTTCTAGGAAGCCCGGTAAAGCCGCGTTCGGTTAACTATATACCGAGCAGCGCCATATAAACAGCGCCGCATTACGCAACTGGATAAGGCGGTGATAGCAATTGATTATCAACTGATGTCTGTTTTAGTACGTCGAGGCCACTACTGGCCACCACCTAACTGCCTCCCCATCGCGGCACCAAGAACGAGACACTTGCCGCACCTCTCTGCTTCCTAACAGACCTCCTACACTCTAAACACGAAAGGAGTAAAACAAAAGGAGCATGCGTTCCTCTAGCACCCTCCCTTGAAGAGGCATAGTATGTGGACCAAGAACTGGGGTAGATTTCCATCAACAAAAATGCCCAATACTTCGGTCGGCAACGGAAACCAGTTCCCCCTTCAAAAAAAGCGCTGTTCCAGCAGTTGCAAATACTTTCACCGAGCTTTCACTTTCCGCCATTTGCCTCACGAGGTCCAGTGCCGCGTTAAAAAAACCCTCCTCCTTTTGCTAACAACATAAAGTTACTATGATCCGCAGTGGTAATATACCTCTGTCTCCAAGAGCAAGCATTAAGTATATTTAATGATCAAAATCTACTCCTCCAACTTAGGTATACCATTCCCTGCTCTAAACGGGAGTGCACTGCAGGACAACTCACTCCCTTTCTACTCACATGTAGTCTTATTCGGGCTTAGAGTGTACTGTGAAGCCACAGGATCGGTCAGAGCTTTTGTGCCGCTGCTCATTCATAACTGAAAGATGTTCGCGGTCCTCCATCTAGCGCAGTTACCCTGTTTAACGTACAGCGGCGCTCTCTCCTTTCTTCCTAATCGACATTACACACGCGAGTGGGAGGAATGAAGGGTATAGCCGGTCAAAAGTGATACATACGAAAAAATTGGAGTAAAAAGCACTATTATTAATACCAGTAAAAGCGACATCTAATCCAACCCTTGTCCGGCTCTTTAGCATGAGTACCACGCAAAGAGGGCGTGACAGCACAGTAACGTGCTTGAAACAAATTCATCGTGGCGATAACATTCTCCAGACACGGCGCGTTGCAAGAGCTAGACCAAGCCATGCTGCAAAGAAAAAAATAATAAAGTATAAAAAGAACACACCCACGAGTCGCGTGGGCGGGAATGCGATACTCAGGATCATCATCAGCCTTACTACGCCCACTTGTGCCTGTCTTGTGCCCGCTGCGGCAACGATATACCCACAAACTTCTTAATCTCATCTACCCATCTAACTTCCTGCAATTCCTTGTTACGCTTGCCTTTTCTTGGAATCCAGTTCGTCGCCCTTAAAGACCAGCGGTTATCCTGCCTGCTATTTACACGCCCTGCCAGAGCCGCAAAACATTTCCCAGCTCGTGAAGTCTCGCAAGGAGATGGCGACGCCTCGTGTCGTCTTTCGAAAACGCGACGCAGGACTTCGGAGCGGTGAGCACCCGGGCCTGCACAGTTCCGAATCTGGATGCGATGCGACGACGTTCACTCTTACCGCGTGGCATCCAGCTAGTCGAGGGCACTTCTCGATTTTCCTCCTTTGGCGCATTCGCCTTGCAGTGCCCCTCTGATCACCTACGCCATAGTGTCCGTGCTTAACCGTAGTTTGCGCTTATTACCTCGCAATTTAATCAAGTGCCAAACGACGTCGGACACTGACGAGTGACCGCACACACACATAAAGCGCCACCTTTCAAATTATAATTTGGGAAATTTTTGGATCACCCAGAACCTAATTTTAGAGCAGCTACCCAGGAGCTAATTTTATATTTTGTTTTGGTCAAACGCTAATATCTTGTTCCAAGCTTGTTAGCTAACGTTTATAAAACACTGAAACTAAACGTTGGAGTACCGCTGCCTTAACCATGATTAAACATTTGAACACCTTAAATGCAACTTCCTATAAAATGGGAAAGTTACTCCGCAGGAGCATGCAAGCCGTGCATGCGAGCATACACAACGGATCGTCTTTTTCTTCGGGACCCGGGTTTCAACACACGTCCGTCCGGCCTGTGCTGCTCCCTCGCCATATAGCATGGTAGGCGATAAGCAGCCACTGTCAAAGCTCCTCCAACCGCAGTAGCCACCCGGTTTGTCCAGTATAGCATTCATCCCTTGCGTGCAGGCACCTAGAAGCAGTGCCCTCAAGCTCCTTTCTTAAATGTCTAGTATTTTATTAGAAGACAAAAATGAAAAGCGACTGGGTTTCACTTATAGCTCTTGTGGAGTGATGCACAAGGTTTCTGCAGCCCATGGACACAATACAAGCAGGTGTCACTTCCGGCCTTGTTACACTTCGAAAATAATTCCGCCCAAATGAGAAGTGTTCAAGTAATAAACCCTACCTTAAAACCAAATAAAGTGGACATCCATATTAAGGAAGGTACACTGCAGCATGCGAAGTCTGGAATCATGCTTGTGTATACAACAGCAATTCCAAATAAAGGACCGCAGAACAAATTCGAGCTAGAATAAAAGGGCGTTTGTGCAATGTACGAATGCAATGCACTTGCGTCCCATTGACGAGCACCCGCTCAGTCTCTAGGCAGCACTCTCTTAGCAGCTTCTCGGGAAGCACAGGACCTTCGTGGAAGATCACAACACAAACGTCACACAAAGCATGGCCGAATGAAACACAAATATCCAAGTGCATAATACAGAGGCACACTCATTGAGTTATGAATGCGCCCATGTTCGCAGAAATTCAGAAGCAACAGCCTCCCAGTCCTTGACATTGAACTCTTGCGCGTGAAATTCCACAGCTTGCTTGAAGTATTAAACGTAATTCTAGTAAGTAAAGCAGAAGGGCCGAATCATTTAGGTTCTTTGGGAATATATATGCGGAAGCCATCCACTGTTGCATATATTTCAGATTTCAATAACACTGCAGGGGGCCACATGAAAGGAAGAAAAATATTCCGTGCGGCATTTGCTTCCAAAACTTGCTGCCCGATACTTGACACTTATGGCATATGAAAAAAATTCCTATCATATCACAATACAAATAAAAAAATAAACAAATGAGAAGCTAATATCAACGTATCAAAGTGAGCAAACAAAAATCCTTTCTTCAAAGACATTTTGCCTCGCATTGCATGGAAACTGCACGGCCTCAGCCGGTACCGTTCAGTCGGTTAAAATGCGAGCTAAATTGTTGGCGCAGTTCAAGGATGATCTATGCAGTCGTCCTGAATAGTGAGGTCGCTGAAATAAGTGTCGCTAATACTTTGATATGATACGGCCGACATCGTCGGTAAAAAATAAAAGTTCACACCATAAATCAAGACAGCGGTTTAAGACTCGTCTTGCCGTGCACGGAAACAACCGTCTTCGTTCTACCAGCAGTGGTGCAACGGTAGGCACTGTTGCTAGCGCAGGCACTGGTGCGCTACGAAGTCCTCCCGGGTGACACAGTCGAACACGGCGCCGAACTCTGGCATGTTGTGTAGGGGCAGTAGGCAGTTGGCGCGGGGTGACAGGGGCCTCGGAGTCTGGTCGGCGTCGCACGACAGCAGGCAGAAGCGGGCGAAGAAGGCGGCTTGCGCCTCGGCCCATAGCTGCCGAAAACCATGGGTGGCCGCCGCGGTGCCGAAACTGGCCACCAGGCCGTCGTACGCCAGCCGCAGTCCCTGGACGCGAAGGAACATGTCGCGCTGCTGATACTCGGCACTTCCGCTCAGGTGCCGCCGCAGGCCTAGACGGTACAGCAGTCGCTGCAGGCACATAGTTGTCCCGTTGTACTGGTTGATCGCGTCTGGCGTCCACCAGACGTCGCTGAGTCTGCGTTGAGCCTGAATGTAGGGAAGATGGGCGGGGGTAAGGGTTGATATAACTCAAGTTATAAAAATATGTATAAGGTAGTAATAATAAAGTATATGATGGGGTATTAAAAGCTTTAGCGTGTGGTTTATGGGGATTTAACGTAAATTTCGACCACCTGGGGTTCTTGAACGTGCACTGACAACGCACAGCCTGCAGGGGGGGCTCTAGCATTCCGCCTCCATCGAAATGCAACCGCCGCAGCCGGGATCGAACCCGTGACTTTCGGGTGAGCATCCGAGCGCCATAACCACTGAGCAACCCCTGCGGCGATTTTTAAGAGATGTTAATTTACTAGGCCTAGAAAGTTTATGGCACTGAGGTATCGGAAGGTACGAAAGTGTTGTAGTATGTAAAGTATTATGACGTATTCACTGCTGCAAAGTATGAATTATATTATACGCTATATTTAATGTTAGTTTTACATTTAACCTGTTTTTCAAACACCTTAACCCGACGCCGAAATATGTTGCAGCTATAGAGATAGAGGAGATAAATTCCTTCAATTACATATTTCAGAAACACCTAACAGGGCAAAACACGGTTGTCTCTGTTTCCAGAAAGGATTTTTAACATATCATTGCCAAGCTATCCGCGTTTCTCAAGCGTTGAGGTGCATTCCTGTGTAAAAACTACGCATTCAGAGAAGCCGTTCATATTATCGATTCTAGGCGTGGTTGTTACGGTATATTAGCAGTAATTATAGAGTAATTACTCATTAGCAACCAACGAGGTGCCGCCACATGGGTGCGAAGGAACGTTATTCAGCTTCCACAGAAACATTGTAGTCCAAGAAAAATTCGCCCTGGCACGGGGTGCGAACCGGGAACCACCGCCTCACCAAAGACGCCATTCTAGCAACTTAGCAAACCAGGAAGGCTAGTGTATGGTAGGGCGTGAGAGAATTAATGGTGTTGGTTGGAATGTTTAGGGGAATCCCTCAAGGTGGCGTAGATTAGTAATAAGGGAATAATTACTCGTTAGCATCCACCCAAACAAAAGCCTTACGGCTAGGAAGGAAATCTATTCAGCTTCGGGAGAAACCATAAAAAGCACCGCCTCACCAGAGCCGTCGCACTATCAACTCTGCTAACCAGGATGGCTAATGTATGGTAGGGCGTGAGATAATTAATCGCTAACTAGAAATGGGAACGGTGTTGGTCAAAATGCTCAGGGGAATCACCCGAAGTGGCGTAGATTTGTAATAAGGGAATAATTACTCGTTACCATACGAGCAAGCTCAGCTACACGGCTTCAAAAGACATAACCAGTTATGTTAGAGGAGCGTCGCCCATTGAAAAAACATGTAAACTCTCACAAAGTAGATATCGGTAACCCTTGTAGCTGTACAAGACATTCATTTGACCTAGCTGGTAACGTTGGCTTGTTCCATCGTACGGGTCTCCGCTTGTTTTAGCAGCAGCAGCGCCAGCCCAACTGCACCCTTTGCAGGACAAAAGCCTTTTTCACCCCCCCCCCCCCCCATAACACCCAATAACTCTACTGCAAAAGCTTAGGCCACCATATCTACGAAAACTAATATTAATAATAATAATGATGGATTTTTATGGCGCAACGGCATCTGTGGCCAAAGAGCTCCATGAAAAAAGGTATTTTTCTTCCACGCAAGCTGGCGTCAAAGACTCATTTCCCAAGGATTTTACCCTAACTAAGCCAAGCACCAGAGAGCAAAGCTTGTACCTATATATTGTATCGCCGGTGGGTACTCGGCGGCACTGGGGATAAAACCCCGCCCCTCCCGCAAGCGAGGCGCATGTTCAGACCACTAAGCCACCGCTGCGGTTCCGACAACTTCCTAATCTCATAAACCCATATAACCCACCACCACAACCTGCTACGTTTTCCAGCAAGTATACAAACCGACCAAAGTGTTCAGTATTGCCAGATTGTATAAAATCCTGTTCATTCGTGGTTATTACTTCACCCGTTAGCATTTTCGTTTGTGCGCAGATGCAGCATTGTTATATCGAGTCTATTTTCGCCTTTGTTGTCCTAGATTGGTTTGGTTTGGCTTTATTTAACGGGGCTTATCGTCCCAAAGCGACTCAGGCTATGAGAAACGCCGTAGTCAAGGGCGGACATCATGAACTGACCTCGCACAGTACACGCGCGTCAAGTATCTCGCCTGCATGAAAATTCGACCGCCGCGGCCGGGGTCGAACCCGCGTCCTTAATAATAATAATTGGTCTTTGGGGAAAGGAAATGGCGCAGTATCTGTCTCATATATTATGGACACCTGAACTGCGCCGTTAGGGAAGGGATAAAGGAGGGAGTGAAAGAAGAAAGGAAGAAAAAGGTGCCGTAGTGGAGAGCTCCGGAATAATTTCGACCACATGGGGATCTTTAACGTGCACTGACACCGCACAGAACATGGGCGCCTTAGCGTTTTGCCTCCATAAAAACGCAGCCACCGCGGTCGGGTTTGAACCCGCGTCCTTCAGATCTGCAGCCGAGCGCCATAACCAATGAGCCACCGTGGCGGCCACTTTGTTCTCTTCTGCGCGTATGAAACTCAGCAGCTGTTCCTCATGTTTTCCCACCCACTCTTCCTTTACATATCTACCGCTTCTTTCCGCCATAAACAACTGGTTAAGTCAGCGCTAAAAGTTCCCGTCTCTTGTGCATCCATGTCTTAAGAGTTTCGCTGTGTTCTTTAGCTATCATGAATTACGAACTAGCCCGATGAGCCACGCTTGCCAGTTCCACTGTAAAAGGTGCGCGAAAAACACGATGACGGAATGAACACGGCAACACGAGCGCTGTTTGTTCCGTATTCGCGTTTTTCGAGCTGCTTTTACAATCGATAATAGAAAACAACTCGCCTAGCTGCCATAACGTTATTTCACGCGAGCACTACCCAGATGCGCGAAAGCCGCAGCCTTCATGTGTGAGCTTTATAAAGAAACGCCACATTTATTACCCCACACCGCACTCTGGCTTAGGTTTCGTACATGCCCAGCAATTCTGGGCAAAAGCATTTTTCAGTGGGAAACCGTTTATGAATGCAATTATTTTACATAATGTAAGATTTCACTGCAACAACCTATATATCCATAGATCAGGCGACGGCAGTCACGTATGTTTTTTTTTTTCTACTCACGTTTTTGCTATCGTGAAAAGCGTTCCCCAATGGTTTTCTGTGGCAGTCTCAACTATTCGATGCGATCGCTGGAGACACTTTAAAAGAAAATATGTTGCTACATATCAGAATAATGGTCCATTACCTTCAATATTTCCATAACAGTGTCTTATAATTTTCAAATCTTCAAAATTTTTTCCTGAGAAAGCTGGACTTGTTTTGCGGTACACTCCGGAACCAAAATTCATTTGGCGTGCCCTTGTAGATAAGCAACGGAGCGTCACCGAATCGGCCGGAGTTAAGAGAGCAGGCCCGACGACGTCTGTGATGCTCGAAGCCAACAGTGCCCCAACGGTGGCGTAGTTGAAGTACGTTGGCACGCCCCTCGCGTACAGGTACGGCGGGCTCTGGTACGCCGTCGGCACAACCACGGTCTGCGTTGTCCTCGAGTACGCCAACTCGCTGCGCCGCTCAAGCCGCGAGATGGCGAAGCGACCGAACGTTGGTGGACTTCGGAGACGCCTTTCCTGCGTCACGTTCAGTACCTTGAGGTACAGCTCGACAAAGTTCCCCTCCCTCTCGCTGATACTGCCAATGACAGCCGGGTCTTCCTCATCCATCCACGCTGTCTTCGACTGCGGCATTGAAGAAGCGGTGAGTATTGACCTAGGCGCGTCACAGAAACAAGCTACATAAAATAAAAAAAGCTTTTCTTTCCCTCGCAGCATGCGCGGCCCTAAACTCTTTCCTAGACGTTAACTAATTTCATACTACACGAAATACTTATAAACTCGCTGTAATGGTATGTTATATGTAGGCTTTAACATCCCAAACGTTTTGGTAGGCTCTGGCAGACGCTGTAATGTAGGGCTCAGGAATAATTTAGATCATCTGTGGGTATTATGCATACACTGCCATCGCACTCGACACGAACCTTTGTATTTCGTCTTCACCGAAATACGGCTGGCGCGGCGGGGATTCAACCCCGCGACATTGGACTCAGCAGCCTAAAATAAAGAGACTCGGAACAAGAGTAGACGGGTAGTTGTGCCCATGATTAGATATTCTGGAAACAAGAATTGCCTATCCATATCCGTTGTTACCACTGCCGGCTATAAGCTGAATTTCATGACCGTGGTCGCAATGGTGGCTACATAAGACTTGCATCAAAAAAGCTGAAAGTTTCAATTTCTTCCACTATTCCGGCACTACTAAGTCTGGGCCATGAAGCGATTCAGACAGTAAAATATTAACGGAGCTTCACTTTCGCAAACCTACTGTCTGGGGCGCCACCCTTGACGAATACCAAGCATGTCTTTCATGGCGTGACGACACGTGGCACTCACCGACATGTCTTCAGATACGACCGACAGCCCCACTTTCTTCACCTTTTCCTCAGCATATGGGCGCATTTCCTTGGGCAGCCACGTGAACATGATGGAGCCTTTAGAGGCTCCTTGAAGTTGGCTGTACATCGTTTCGAGTACTTCTTGCCTTCTGCCTGACTTCGGAAGCCTGGGAGCGTGTTGCGGCCACAAGAAGGCATAGGACCTCAGAACCAGCTCTAAGCAGAAATGCGCGGTGTTCGCACGGTCTGACGACACCTGGCTTCTGGACAGTTCGATAGCCAACACCTCGGCGTCCAAATGAGACGCCAGGTACAAAGCGATGTCCGCAATACCGTGTTGAGTGGTAATGCTCTTGAACACCTTTCGGATACTGTCTATGCCAGACGCCAGGGCCAGGTCCGAAATCCGCATGGTGTACGTATCCAACGGCATAAGTACACCATTAACTGCTGCTAGCCAGTTCGTCGCCTTTACGCTAGGAACAAGACCGTCGAGAAACTCCTCCAGCAATCCATGAGCTTCCTCGCTTGGCTCGGTCCCTGTGGAATCAGCGACGCCTAGATCGCGCTCGGCGAGAGCGTCTATCTCGAGGATCTTGGGCAGGTGTTTCGCCTCGTCTTCCATTACGGTCCGAAAAATTGCCTCCAGGTTTCCGCGGTGATCGCTAGTGCTCATGAGCTTCCGGTGCAGCGACCTCCCGCGGGAAACTCGCATAACAGCACGGTCGTCCTCACTGAGGATTTCTAGGACCATGACTGAGTGGAGTCCGACCAGCAACGACGTCTGTACCAGGAGCGCGACAAGTTCATGGTAGTGACGACAGGCAGCCATTTTGGCCCAGTTCAACTGCTTGCGAGCAGACCGCAGAGTTTCCTTGAGTGAGGTTGTGGTCGGCCTATCGGAGGCGTATCGGTGGCACTGGCGGTAGACGCGACGCACCAAGCGGGTGTCTTCAGATTCACCTGCGTCAGAAGTTTCAAGAAGAAATGTGTGTGTTGAACCTTCCAACGCTTTCATAATATAAACCAGTTTAAGGCCGTGAGAATGTTTTGCGGTGTCAAAAGGGGTGCTTTCTGAATCCCCAGCTGAAAAAAACTGCTGGTGGTTTAGCTCTGGTTAACACTGGTCGAAAGAAAAAAGCTGAATCTCTCTGGCTACCTTTGTGGTCGAGCGACTGGCAGTTTCCATAGATAGCCATAATGACACACATACAGTATTAGGCATTATTTTTATTTGATAAACATCTTGCATTCTTCGAAATAACATAAACTTCGCGACCATGGCTTCTCGAGGCGCGGCTACGGCAGGATGTTCATCTTCCTCCATCGCCCCAGGCGTCTGGCAGTGAGCGCGCACACACGCGATTATATACCCCTCGACTTTTTGCGCCTCCTCTTTTATATGACGTCAGCTACAGAAGCGACACCAGCGGCTATTACACCAACTATCTTATCTATGACCTTTGACCTCGACTTTGACTAATTTCGTGTCTAACCTGACTACTACTAGTTATGCTCATGGTTCGACCTCCAGCTACATTCAAGGTCAATTTCCCGGCCCCGCTGACGGCTCGAAAAGCTGCCATAGTTAAGCTTTTTTCTTCAAAAGTGGTACCAGGTGTAAAGTTTAGAAGTGCTTGTGATTGGGCTAGTTTGAACTTCATTTTCAAGTGTAAAACAGGTCTCAAACGAAAAAAAGGTGCAAAGCACTTATATGTCATTTCGCCGTCCCCACTGGCTGAGAATCAACACCAACGGCCGATGATTATACTGCAAACTAGTGCGAGATTTCCGGAATGTCATTTCCAAGAATCATCTCCATCTCCTGACTGCAGGTCGCGCCTTCTGTAGAGCACCCAGTAGACGGGTTGTAGAATTTTTTTGTGCCAATGCCTACCCGAGTGACATTTTCATGGGCCAAAAGGTGAAGATGCAGGCTGTCTCAGGTCATATGACCACGATGGCGAAGCTATTATACCGCAAAAAACTCTTCCATACAGCAGTCGCTCTAAAAGCAAAACTACTATGTTACATTTATATAACCATAAAATAACACAAGAACTGAAGAACTAATAGAGGAATGGCTTGAAAAACGCAGCATATCGCACACTCGGCGCGAAATACTTTTATCATTACCAGTAGCGTCTGTGCACAAGCAGTTAGATTACTGATTAGTCGACGATATTATCTACGCCTCGAAATAAGGAATGTGCAAGAGGAAAATAAAAACGAGCACGATTCGGCAAACCGCTGGCGCGAAACAATATTTCTTAAATCACCAATGGTTATGGCGCTCGCCTGCTGGCCCGAAATACGCGGGTTCGATCCTGGCTGCGGCGGTCGAATGTCGATGGAGGCGAAATTCTAGAGGCCCGTGTACTGTGCGATGTCAGTGCGCGTTAAAGAACCCCAGGCGGTCGAAATTTACGGAGCCCTTCACTACGGCGTCTCTCACAGCCTGAGTCGCTTTGGGAGGTTAAACTCCTATAAACCAAGCCAAACCAATACGTTCACTAATTCTACAGTGGCTTCCCTTTGTCATCATCAGGCGTAGCTGATCATCATCATCAGCCTGACTACGCCCAGTGCTGGGCAAAGGCCTCTCCCATATCTATCCATTCAACCCTTTAGCATCATAGCAAGCACTAAATCCATTTTGCAGGTTCCGGGTAGCATACATTTCCAGACACTGAAATTACAACACCCTGTGTGTAGGCTCCCCTGAACGCAGGCTCGGAAATTTCAAGTACAACCTGCATTCATGCACTCTGGTCCCGAAGTGCACCTCCGAGATCTCCGCAAGGTCGGTAACTGTGAGTATTCGGCGAGGAATAGACGAGAAGCCCGACGACCACTAAGGGGTAAGACATATTCCTGCCCACTCCAGTATCTCCGCACAGCCTTCCGACTCTCATACCTTCTTCGCCCTCCTGGTTCCACAGCGATTCGTTGATTCTGGCCAGTGACGCAGTGACGCTGTCCCCGTGAAAGCTGCCGCCGTCCGGTCCTCGCGCGAGCCATGAGTCGCACACGTAGCCGTAGAAGTCGCTGCACGCGTCCTTGCTAGTGTTGAGGAGGTGCACCAGGTAGTCGCGCGCCGCCAAGCACTCGGCGGTCACGCAGGCCAGCGGCGACGTTACGCGCTTGGTGTACAGCAGCAGCACCAGACCCGCGATCAGCAGCGAAAATACGACCGCAATCGCGGCCACCACGGCTCCGAACAGGAGTCGTTCGTCGCGGCTTTCCATCTCGGTCACGAACGTAACGTTCAGAGCTGCAGTGTTGCAGAGACGCAGAAGCCGCCGGCAAGAACTATCAAATGGAACTGCACTTCCGGCTGCAAATCGCGTCGCACATAGTGGGACACTACGGACAAATGAAGTTTCCCTGCATATGTGGCATACCCAACAATTCAGTACAAAAGCATTCTTAAACGGGAAAGAGTTTATGAACGTCATTTTTTTCACGTTTTAAGGTTTCACTACAACAATCAATATATTCGCAGATCTCCCACGAGCAGGCTTGCAGTGTTTCCTATCGTCAAAAACGTTCCACATGGGATTTCTGTGGCAGTCTTAAATTCTCGATGCGAGCGATAGGAAAACTTTAAAAGAAAGAGTTTGCTATGGGTCGGAGGAATGGACCATCACCTTCAATATTTCCGTAGCTTACAATATTCAAATATTAAAAACTTTTGCTCAAGAATGCTGTACATGGAGATGTTATAATACCAGATAGGCTACTTACATTCAAAGAGTATCTTATACAGTAGTATCTGTAAGGGAGGAATTAAATAAAATATTCGTTCGAATAATGCGAAGATAGAAGTAACGAGGGCATCTTTCTTTGAAAAGTATGTTTACAAGACCAGAGCATCGTTTCTAATGAACAGAAACTTCCGTGTTCCTATTACTTCCCCGTACATTAATCTGCAGTGTCTTTCAGTTACTTCATCGCAGTTTTTCTATTTCAGCCTTGAGATTCCGACCATGATCATGATCTGATCGCAGCTCCCCATGCCTGGACACAGCCTTCCAAGACCACGTTAACTATACCCCCCCCCCCCCCCCCCGTCTGCGGATTTCATTTTGCTCAGACGTCGCGTTTCTCCTCTGGTTAATCCTCTTTCGCAGCCATCCGGCCTGGACTAGTTTTTTAAGTCCAAGCTCCCCACCCTAACAACCTTCCGACATCACACCCTCCTCCCCGGAGTGAACGCCCTATTCAAACCCCTACAGGGATGAACGCTTTGTACAGATGATTACAAGTACTCTTGTCGGAACATTGGCTAACCACACTGAGGTGTCGCCTAAACACTTCTTCGCTTTGTTCTGTATTGTCAATAATACCAACTTTCTGTCCTCTATCTATTTTCAGCGTCCACTACGTAAGAGGAAGGAAAGAAAGGCTCGTATTACTGGCACAGACACCTTGCTCAAGCAAAAACCGATGACATTCAGTGCTATTTTCATTGTGGAGGCTACATCACACACCTCAGATCTTCCTGTCAGTACTCAAAGTGTCGCCAATTGCCTGGACGCCATCTCCGGAGTCATGAGCTTGAAATACAGCGGCGGAGAAATAAAAGAAAGCCAAACTAATTTTTCTTTGTCCGTCAACCCAGTGCCAACCGTGCAGCAAAGTCAGACTGTCGGACTTTACTGCGAACAAACCTTCGACGATGTTGTATTTAGTGTTTAATAATCTGTTCCTTATTCCCCAGTGTCCGTGTTTCATTCAATTTCGAAACCCGAAGGAGATGATAGTGAACGCACTACAGTTCATCCTCGTTATAACGAAACTGAAAGGGTCCGGCGATTACTTCGTTGTAGCCGTAGGTTCGTTATAGCCCGTGTTGACCGAGCCTCCAAGGGGAACCGTAATTCCTTCGTTATATTCATTATTTCGTTACAAACCATTTCGTTTTAACGACGTTCAACTATTGCAAACGAGCTTCTGAGAAGATCCCTTTCCATTTGACGGTTTTTCCCTTTTGCCGCATACCATTGCCTGAAAGTTGTTCTAATTAATTTTGCTTTACTTTGGATACCTTTTATGGCTGGCTAATCATTTTGTACTTTACATTTGCTGCTTTTACATTTCGCCTTACTTGGCGAGCGAAAGTTGAACTCGCTGATGACGCGCGCTCGGTTGCAGCGCCGCTTTCCATCTCTCCGCCCACGCCGCTGGCTTGGAGGCGTCACTGCCCCCATCTCCCATTCGCCTCTCTACAGGGCACGGTTCTCGCGTTTCGCTGGGTGCAGGCGCCCGCGGCTTTACTCGGCAGCCACGCAGAGACACAGGCCGGTATTTTCAACTAATGGCACTCATACTGCTTACACGGTAAAAAGAGCCGAATAAAACGACGTTCAGCCCTAGACTCTACATAGCAAAGTACAAGGAGCAAAAGAATTCCTATAATTGCCACAAAAAAATGACAGGGCACTCCAATAAAATTATTCACTTGTGCTTAAGCAGTCTTTCTTAAAAGTGCACATAGGAACTCTGTTGTAGAAGCCTTGAGTGGAAACTGCGAATAGGTCCTCGAATATGTGTCTTCTATAAAATACGCGGAATCTTGGGCAGATTTGGAATGTCATATCTGAGATGGCAGCCTGATCATCTCACCCCTGTCGGCCGACAAAAAAGGCTCTTCGTTGCAGAAATGAATCAACGTATTTACCTGCTTTTCGCAATAATACCTTTCCCGAGAAAGGGCGCATAAACTCACGATAGAAGGACCAGTTGGCCGTTGAGCCGAGGCCGGTTTTCCGTTGAGCGTCATCAGCTTGCGCTTCGCTACCGGCGCCGGAAGTGTACTTGCTGTCGCGAGCCCTTTCATGCTTATGGTCTCCTCTTTTCTGCTTCTCCCGCCTGCCACTGGCTTCAAGGTCATCCGCCGGCAAAGGCAGCGGCTTTGGCGCCATCGGCCGAGCTGTTGGCTGGATTAACTGCTCCTCCTTGAGGGCATCTTCACATTGTGCTGTTTGACCTGCAGCCTGCCCCTGGTTGAGCAGAGATGCGTCTTTGCTCCTTGGCGTTGGCGACGCGGAGGCTCGTCGGTCTTCGGAGACGACTGGCGCTGCTGCCGCTGCGTTGGTAGTCGTATTGTCGAACTGCATATTTGCAGGGATCTGGTCCTGGTACTCTAACACAGCGTATACAGCTGCCGGCGCCTCAGTGTCCGGTTGGACACTGCAGCTGGTCGAGGTACCGGTCGTCTTCCCAGTGTCTTTACTTTCCCGTATCACCACATCTGTGCCTTTGTCTTTAGACGTCAATGCACCAGCCGGTCCACTGGAGGATGAACCTTGTTCTGTGTGAGTGGGCGACGAATCGCTTGTAGTCACGGTGATCGTCTTGTCGTGCTGCAGCTTATTAGCGCCACCTGGTCTGAGAAACACCCCTGAGGTAGCAATGTTTGCCAATTGCGCCAACGGTGACCTGGAGGCCCCGGCCGCCGACGAAGTCTGACGCTCATGAGTGCTCGACGAGAGCGCAACTGCTCCGGAGGTAGATGAGGTCTTCGAAGTTTTGTTCCCTGAGCGGCCATCAAGAGCGACTTCTTCACGTGAATCTTTGCGCCTGCAAAGAGCGACAGAATAATTTAGAATTCCAGGAACTTTGCCCGCAGAAGGCAAAGAATGCGGGGCTACGTGGCAAATGGGCTTTAAGCTTTCGGACCCCTTGTTCGACCCAACGTTTCCGTTGAATATATAAGATGGGGACTAAGACATAGCTTCTGCGAGCCTGTGACTGTACCTTTGCTAATTTTACGAGAGCGTTGTCATATATTAGGAAACCAGACGGCAACCTGAAGTTAGAAGTAGTAGTTGTACTCCTCATTCATGCTCCCGTGGGTCTTTAACAGCATACGGGGCTACACTGCAAGATAGTCCATTCTGACTACCGCAACACTTGAATGACGTCAACAATAAATGAGCAATTGTAATAAACTGCACAACTCCAACCAAAAAATTTTAACTTTAACCCAACGTTTCGAAGCCGACTCGGCTCGTTCATCAGGGATGACTGAGGGCAGTAGCTAAGCGTCTTTAAGTATGGAGGGGAGGAGGGGGTCAAAGGAACCACAGCTGTGACGCGAAAGGCGCGGGGGAGAGGGGTTTAAGCTGTTAGTCACGCTGGCGCACTGCAGGGAGGTGGTGAATGGCGACTTTTTTTCTGCTGAGTTTTTCCCCCTCCCCCGCACCTTTCGCGTCACAGCTGTCGTTCCTTTCACCCCCCTCCTCTCCTCCATACTTAAAGACGCTTAGCTACTGCCCTCAGTCACCCCCTGATGAAGGAGCCGAGGCGGCTTCGAAACGTTGGGTTAAAGTTAAAAATTTTTCGTTGCAGTTGTGCAGTTTATTATAAGTTTTCAAACCCAACCAGACAGGCAAATCTGCCAAAAGGTTTAGTTTTCAATAAATGAGCAAAAACGCAGAGTCCGCCAGCTCATGGTAACAGGCAACAAGTTGGCAGTGCAGTTTTAGACAGAAGAATGCGAAGGTATTTCGAACCACAGATGAAAAATTGGCGGTGTTCTAGCTCTGGTTAAGCCTGGAGTCACGAGATAGCTACAGCTGGCCGGGTGGAACTTCCTCAGTTGAATTGCAGTCAGCCTTTCGCCGCTCCGTTTCGCTGGGCGTTCCTTTGTCTTCGTCCCACTTGACACGGCGCATGCGCACTGGTGTGGCAGCTTGCTTTCGCTGCCGCGCCGCCGGCAGGAGCAGCTGCTTCTCCGCACCAAGTGGCTGGTCACGTAACCAACCACGTGATCAGCCACGGCACCGCGTCGCCGGCAGATGCTCCGCACCACAGAACCAACCACATGACAGCGTGGCGGCGCCGCCACGCTGAAGGCTCAAAATGTTTCCGTATGTAGCTATCACTACAAAATAAATTCTGTGGACAAATTTGGCCACTATTGTCGTCAGTCGAGGCATAAAACAAGAAAGAGAAAACTAAAAAAAACTGACCCCTCCCCCCTCTAGTGCATGATATATTGAATAAAAAAGCGCATTATGAATGAGAATGTCGTAAATAAAGCGTTAAAAACAGAATAGAATACTATACTGAGATACAATTTTAAAAACTGCAATTGCTAACACTGGGCCACGGTTCGCGGTGTCCTACAGTACTCCGCTAGCCAGTCACAACAGAAAATGCTATCAGCTTTTTCATGTTTGACTCTATAAAACACGCCAGCTAGGAATCAAAATTCCAGAGCTTATTTTTTCCCCATGATTAACGTAGTGTTTTAGGTAAAAAAATGCTTTAACAAGAGACAACTTTTATCTCGAGGGGAATTCTGTGCTACGGACCTGAATGTGGGCGAAGCTTCACTGCAGACTAAGTTGTATCCGTCTGTAGAAATATTCACACGATATTTTCTAACGTCAACGTTAACAAAGCACTTTTTGGCTGCAGAGACAGGCGAGAAACCGCCTTCTGGCTCATAAATGCGGCTTGAATTTCCCCAATTATCAGCAGCATTACGTAGCACTCACCTTGTTGGATCATGGCTTTCTTTAGATTCCGCAGGCTGTGGAGTCGTTGCCTTGCTAGAATCTACGGTGGCTCCTTTTTTCGACCGCAAGCTTGACGCAGAGGATGACGAAGACGTGGATGAGGTCTTCGAGCCCTGCTTGCGCCGTTTCTCACTTCGTGCGGAGCGGTGAGATGAGGGCGCCTTCGAGGGCTCTGCAACAGTTGCAGCTGGAACAGCCGCAGGAAGCAGGTTGGCATCGGCGCCATCGGTCAGACTTGGCTTCTGCAGAGAAGACCCGACGCCGTGCATCTCTGCCACGGACACTGCAGAGGGCCCAGGGGTGTCCATGCTAGCCACGGACTGCTTTTTGCTCCTGACCTTGCCGAGCGAAGACTTCTTGCGCTTACGGCTGCCTCCCACGTCCTTCTGCTCGTCGCCCTCCATCGTGCAGGCAAGGAGGCGCCTTCTATTTGGACGAAGGGGTTCTGAAGACTGTGATTAAGAGCGCTGGTGCCAAGAGCTTCCCCGAGGAAAACCTGAAGATCGTCTTCTTCGTTCCCCCCCTAATGTCGCGCGCCGGAGTGCACTGGTAGCCATGACGATTCTTCTGCTTCTTGTATCTGATTACCGGTCTCTCATAGCTGGACTGTTGAATACCGTTGTAATTGTAGCATGAGCTCTCCTTTCAGCGCTGGCAAACTAGCAAAGTGCTGGTTGTATTGCTTTTGCTCTGCCTAATGCGGTTCAGGTATCTATTTTCGCGTTTCTCTATGTAGCATCTCTTCCGAAGCCAAAAAAGAGCTGTTGGTCGAAGTTGGGCTCAAGCTATCTGGGTGCCAAACGCTTTTCGATCACGCTCGTCCACTTTGAACCAAGCTTGGGGATTTACTTTGGCCATGCACTGGTCGTTCATCGGCAAACAACTTCGGGCCAACGTGTACCGCCAACATGTCGCCGACTTTCGGCTGTGGTGTGTCTATGTGTGGCCCTGGAAAACTGCAGACTGTGGCGTTGAGTTGGGGAGATATAAATACATTCTCCCCACTCAATCGCGGCTGACACGGTTCAAAGCCGCCCGGACCCCACCCCGTGATCGCGTACGCTACCGAGCGCCGGCCAACCATGGCGGGCCTTGCTCTGAGGGAACAAAGGAACGACACATTGGCTGACACAAATAGGCGTTTACTGCTGCAGAAACAATAATGTCAGCTAGCAACAAGGTGCGCTAAGGAATCAAGGTCGCCCGACTCATAAGCAAGGTTCCGAGCGAATGTTCGCCCACGCTAGGGTAAGGGATGCTCCAAAGGCCGGATGGGACGAGTACGGGTCTCCCCGTTACTTCCTCGCCCCTGCCGGCAAAGAGCGGAGCCACGAGCGAGAGCGACTCGCGCCGACGATCCCAGCCGAACAGCCTCATGCCCCCTCTCCCGCGCAGCGACGCTGGCGCCCTCTCTTGCCAGTTAATGTCACTGACAAGGGAATGCGTTCATCCTCGAGGTGAGACTGATGCTGCACTGTGCTTCGCGGGAAAGCAAACACAGGGGGCTGCAGGGCAGGTGCCCACATCCCCCAACCTTAAATAGACCCACGCGCATGAAAGTACTTGCTATGGAGGAGTCTCCTGATCTTCATGTCCTTGAGGCACATCTTGCAGCGGAGGTCACGCCGGCAGCGTCCACGCAGTCTTCCGCGGTGTTCCGAACGCGGCGTGAAGGTCTCCGCTGGGACGACTCACATAGCCCGCGAGTCGAAGGCCGGTGGGAAAACTGCAGGCGAGGACTCTGCACTAGTCGCCAGGGCAGCAGCAGCCGGAGGTGACTGCTGTCTGGTCACGCCACAGCTGCCCCGGATGGATGCGGCGAACAAGATACAGGCCGCTCTGTCGCAGCAGGTGGCAGCGAGACGATGTGCACCGGACAGCAAGCCTGGGTGGCTCCACCGGATCTGCTAAATTGCCGAAACGCTCTCGGCGTGCCTTTAACGTAGGTCACGGGAAGGAAAACGGCATCCGCAAGGGCCTCGTGGCACAATGCCTAACTCGCTAGCAAAACGTGTCGGCGGCTGTGCAAACGCAAAATTTGAGTGAACAAAGCCCTTTCCTGAGATGAACAAGACTGCTCAGTTCGTGCGAGGCTACAAAAAAAAGCGGGCGGGCAGCAAAGTGCGCCCCTTTCAACACCACGGTCTGGTGGTCGTGCCTGTTCTGATGTGGTGCAAGAAGCTCCGAAAAGCATTAGGCCCAACTACCACTCCGACAACGACCGTGAACACCGCAAATTTAAGACCCGAAACGTGTTGCGTGCACGCAGCCGCGAGGAGACATCAGCTTTGTGGGGTGGTCCTACTCCGCTCACTGCACAAAGCAGCTCCTGAGAGGTCAGCGCCCACCGTATCGGACGGTGTCGGAGTGCCCGGTGCCGAGCTGCAATACCAGCGAGCTCGTAGCGGCACCCATGGCCCCAGGCCACCCGGTTCCCGGAGCCGCGACTCCAAGAGTCGAAAAAGAGACAGTAGAGAAAATATATACAGAAAGTAGAAACACCCACACGGCTTCCGTACTCACTCGCTTCGGGCTCGGCAACTCCGCGGGCGCTAGGCCTCGCGCTCCCTCGATGCAGACTAAGTGATTCTCATGAAGAAAATCCAGGGAAATCTTAATTAAAAATGTGCTGAGCATGTCGAAAAGTTCAAACATGCTGCAGCGCAATACACCTCGCACTCAAGAAAGCATGCCGCAGGTCCTAGCGATCAAAATTCACTGTAGGCCTAGCACTTGTCAAGTCCGGACAAAGAGCGTTCCTCGAACCGACAGTCGTCCAAAGTTCCAAGAGCGGGCCTCCACGTTGGGCTACCAGATGTGGCGTTGAATTGTGGAGATATAAATAGGTTCTCCCCACTCAATCGCGGCTGACACGGTTCAAAGCCGCCCGGACCCCACCCAGTGATCGCGTATGCTACCGAGCGCTCGCCGACCACGGCGGGCCTTGCTCTGAGGGAAAAAAGGAACGACACACTGGCTGACACAAACAGGCATTTATTGCTACGGCAACAATAACGCCAGCTAGCAACAAGGTACGCTAATGAATCGAGGACGTCCGACTCACCAACAAGGTTCCGAGCGAATGTTCGCCCGCGCTAGGGCAAGGTTTGCACTCCGAAGGCCGGACGGGACGAGAATACGGGAGCGGGTCTCCCCGTCGCTTCCTCGCCCCGCCGGCGAAGAGCGGAGCCGCGAGCGACACGTCCGCTCGCGCCGACGATCCCAGCCGAAGAGCCTCATGCCCCCTCTTCCGCGTGCGGGCTTCAGCAGTCTCCCGCGCAGCGACGCTGGCGCCCTCTCTTGCCAGTTAATATAACTGACAAGGGAATGCGTTCATCCTCGAGGTGACACTGATGCTGCAAGGTTCCTTGCGGGAAAGCAAACACAGGGGGCTTCAGGGCAGGTCCCCACAAGGCATAAAAGCATGTTTTAATGAGGCGGTCTCTTTCTTGAAAGGAGCGCAGCATTAAGTTCAATTTGGCAATAAAAAATTGGCAAACATTTGTGCCTTCACCGTGTGCTATGTCCACTCAGCGTCGGTCGATTTTTTTGCTGCTAGTAATCATGTAGGGAGAATGCTGGCTAACATCCGTTTTTTTCCTGGCCACAGCGGAATCCCACTCCACGCACGCCAATCAACGCTGCAGCACCATCGACTACGTGCAGCCCTCATGCATTTCTCACAGACACTACCAGGTCTTCTGCAGCACTGAAGGATAACTCAAAAACATCCCTCCTCCAATTTATGATAAACCAGTTATCTACCCTGACATGAGTTCTATTACAACGCTTGGATGCCTAATTGAAAATGGCGAGTACACGGTGTTCTGGTGTGCTCCATTGGAACTGCAGAAGCCTCTCCACAAAGCTGGGAGAGCTCAAATTTCGACTTCGCATGAACAAGCTCAAGGCGTGGGCCCTGCTACTGCAGAGGACCAATGCCTTGCCACCCATTCCGGGCTTTAATGGACACATGTCTCCAATGAACGACCGTCGTGTGCACACTGATGCCCCTCTGGGAAAGGCGGCGGTATACGTTGATGCGCGCTTTCCTCAAGTTCGCTTCTCTCTAGCAAACTGGTGCACCTCATATAAAGAGGTAGTCGCAGTGGCTGTGCAGCTTCCCAAGGCAACTGTTGAGGTCGTGTCATACTACGTAAGCCCCGCCAGTGGAGCTCCCTCCCGCATTAATCTGGGGTGGTTATTAACTCTACGACGACAACATCCAGGGTGACCTATTTTAGACGGTGGTGACTTCCACGCCCCTCACCCGGACTGGGGGTACCCCGCTTCAATCTCCCATGGTAGGCGTGTGCGGGACGCATTCGCGGATGCGCTGTTTGTTTTACTCAACCATCCAAATTAACGCGGACTGTGCGCCATGCTCGCAGTCCATCATATGCTGCGACCTTACGTGGTGGTAAGGTCCCGGCACTCCCTCGTGGCACCTGGAGCCAGACTTCTGTGGTAGTGACCACCTTCTTATCATCATTGTCTCCATCCCCATCAAGGGCCCGCTGATTACGCCGTAGGTTTTCTGTGGTCAATTGGGACACCTCTCGCACCACCGTCGAAGATCTCTCTCTGCAGTCATCTACACTACTTGTGGACTGCATACAAACTGCGCTGAATAAGGCTACTGCTGTTACCTGCACTGACGTCATTCACCAGGCGCCGGATGAGGGTCTGCATAACCTGTGGGCTGCACGCCTACAAGCGGAGATGGCAGCTTCCCGAGACTCGATTTCTGCACAAACACGGACAAGGCTGAATTACCTTGATGCCAAGGCTCGAAGATATGAACGCGATTTCTCGCGACTGCACTGGCATACGCGTGGTGTGAGCAGTTCTCGACAAAGTCATCGAGTGCTTCTCACTGGCGAATTTTCCGTGGAATAGAACATGGTTCCCGTCGTCCTGAGACAACGGCCTTAGCATGCTTCGCAGCTAACTTAGCTCCGGATGATTTTGCCAGAGAGGCAGCGCAGAAGTTTTTCCCCGAGTATGATGTGTTGCCTCCAGGGGTCATGGAGCCCCTCTGGCTGCCATTCCAGCAGATGTCGATATGCTTTCATCTACAGCCGACGCCGAAGGGATTGCAAGCCCATTTTTCGGGCCCGAGTTGCTTTCAGAAATAGATGAAGCCCACCAGAAAACTGCGCCGTGCCCGGAGTACATTCCGTACGAGGTTTAAAAGAACTTAAGTTCCGCTGTACTCCCTCAACGCCTCGCCGCCATTAACAAAGTATGGATAGAAGGCATCGTACCAGAGAACAGGAAATCGGCTTTTGTAATCCCCATCCCAAAACTTGGGAAGCCGCCGAGAGACCTTGGAAATTTCCGGCCAATATCGCTTACGCCAACATTGTGCAAGCTTACCGAAAAAATGCTTGTCACACGACTGTCGTGGTGGCTTGAGCACCATGGTGTCTACCACCCCGCCCAAATTGGCTTTCATACGTCCATATGTACAGAGGATGAACTGGCTGTCTTGGCGCCAGCAGTTCTGGCATGAACTCGCAGCCACAGTGCACGTACTGGCCATGGACGTTGAAAAGGCGCACGATAATATCAGTGATGCTGCCATACTGGAATCACTTGACATGCTGCATTTCCATGTTAGAGTGCGTATTTTTGTTGAATCCTTCCTTCAAGATCGACACTTTTCCAAACGCCTCAGTGGTGCGGCCGTTGAATCATTTGTGCCTCTTCGCGGCGTACTCCAGAGATCGGTATTCTCGCCAACATTATTTAATATTGCTTTTATCCCATTTGCTTGGAGCTTACATGATGTCTCTGAGATTATGTTCTTATTGTACGTTAATGACATAACGGTGCAGAGAACTCACAACGATCTGATGACTCAAGCAGCAGCCCTACAATCAGCCATAGATATTACGTCGACCCGTATGCTTCTTCAATTGGTCTTCAGCTGTCAGTGAGGAAAGCCATGTTCGTGTCAGTCGCCAACCGCTGGGGGCACTGTAAACTCGCTGCAACACCAGTTCGTATCCATGTATCCAGAACTCCAGTTAAAAAAGTTCAACCCTAAAAGTCTTGGGCTTCGCAGCTCATGAGTCAGGAACAGGAACTGCTTCGCTTTCTCGGGCTAAAAAGCAAGCTATTCAGGCGTTGGGTCTGATTAGACGCATTGCTCCTAAAACAGGCGGAGCCCGCTCTCATGTTGCACGACAGTTGGTGCGGGCGGTTGTGCACCTGCGCCTGGTTTACCAAGTCTAATTCCAGCATTTTACGAGGGCTCAATGCGATCGCTTTGAAGCTGTTAATCGAGAGGCAATGAGGGTCATCGCTTGCCTTCCCCGCATCACCCCTACCGTAGCGCTCAAAGAACATATGCGCAGCTGAATACACTGGATGAGCTGGTGCAGCAACGACGCGATGCTTGCTGGCTTAAGTCAAACCTTACACACACAACGTGTGCACTCAGAGCATATGCCTCATCGCACTCGATTTTACAGCCACCCCCGCCAGTTCTCTCTCCCTGGCGTTTTGTGCAGCTAAGCAACAACAAACCAACTCATCTACGTCGGCCTTAATCTACTAGCGCGGCATTGTTGTCTAGCAACCGAATTAAAGAACAAGACGCCAATCTGCCGCATGGCTCCATCGTTATATACGTTGGCGCAAGCATCCAGGCCAGCGAAACAACAACGGCAGTGTCCTTGCAAGCCTGCCCTAAACAAAAAGTCAAGGTTTCGCCTCTCAGAACCTCCTTCCTCCTTCTGTGCGCAGATGATTGCGGTTCAAGAGGCACTTTGATCTGCGGCCGCCGTTCCCATGCTACCTACGGCCCGCATTGTCACTCGCACTGACGCCCTTCACGTCATACGCGTACTACGACGCGTCAGTCGCACCCCAAAAATCTTCCAAGACATCCATCGTCTAGCGGCACGCATCCCGCAGCAAGTCTGTATTGAGTGGGTCCCTCGTGGCCTCCTGAGTGCACAAAGCCGCGCAGATTCTGCGACCCGCCTATCGACCCCGACATCTTCTTTGCCTCGAGTCCTCACTCTGGATGACACCACCCTCCTTTCAACAAGAAAGGAACACCTCCGGCACTGCGCACGTGTTCTAATCCCTCCGTGTGTGGTAACCCTCCCCCGTGGTCTTACCCCTGAAGTGGAGGTTGCACTTCAGAAGATACGGGTCGGGACTGCACTAACTCCAGCCGTGACACGCAGGTGGCCGCAATTCCAAGATTAATATCCCCGCTCCGGGTGTCCAGGCTGCAAGACCAAAGATAGCGAGGCGGATATTCACCACCTGGTGCGGGTTTGCCCGGCGTTGAAGCCGACGAGAATTCCGCACATGGCGGCAGTGTGTCTCTCACCGAACAATCCGGATTCATTTATCACTTGGACACATAAACCACATCATCGTTCACTACTTGATTTCATTAGATCTATTTAAGCATGCTCCTCATCCATCAATTCATAACCTTCATGCCTTAAGGCAATAAACATCGCTTAAAAAACAGTATTTACAGACATTTGGAAACTTGCTTGCAAAACATACCTCATGATTTTATCGCATACTTCCTTTTCTGTGAGCATAAAATTCCAATAATGAAGGATGTAAGGCAGGGAGACACGGTCTCTCAAATGTTGTTCACCACCTGTTTACAGGTGTTCACTCTAACAGGAAGTATTGAGAGACCTTATTTGGGAATTGTGGATAAGAGTAATGGAGAAACCTCATATAATCTGGGCTCCACTGATGTCATTTGCCTTGCTAAGTCACTAAGGGTATATGCTCTGCAAAACATGACTTACTTAGCAGGCAGAGCAGAACGGTGGGTCTACAAATTAATATGCAGAAAACCAAAGTAATGTTCAACAGTCCCAGAAGTTAACTGCAGTTTACGATTAGCTTCAAGGAGCTAGCAGCGGTAAGGAAATAGCTCTCAGAGTGAAAAAAAAATGAAATTTCAGTTGGACTCAATTGACATTTCGGTTGGTTCCAATTAGATTTTCCAGTTGGTTCTAGTTGTGTTTTTTGACCACTAGGCTAATTGGACCCAACTCGATCCAACTGGATGGGTATATTGCAGTATGCGTATAGTGTAGTGCCACGGCCGCTCAATGCGCGCACACGAAGTGCACCTCTATTGAGCGACCATGGTAGTGCACTGTACTATAGCGCACTATACCATAATCAGGGTACCGAGAAAGGCAGAGCTTCATCCGTGCTGTTTCGTGCCTGCATGTTCACTGTAGGAAGCTTTAATGAACTGAGGACTTCTCTTCGCTAGGGGATAACCGAAATTTTATCTCTGTCTCGGCTACCTGATTAAGGTGCGGTTACTAGGAATACAGAGATGAGTCTGCTGCGCAGCGGATAGAGAGGCGACACTTGCAACGCGGGTCGTTGTCTGCTCAGTGTTTAAGCGAGGGTGAGGAGGAAGGCGTTTGCCGATGGCCCGTGCGCCTGGCGTGTTGCTTGCGCGTACAGTGAACCACGGACCAATGTTTTTCGCCACACAGCTTTCGGGCTGCCCGAGAAATCTGTATGCTGGACTGGAGTCAACAAGTAGTCCGGGACTGAAAATCTAATGCGGCCAGTCACTCGCCCGATAGACGGTTGTCACAGTGAGTGGAACGATAAAGTTGACATTAACTAAATATCGAACTTCTTTCGGCAACTTTGACAGCGGGTAGGAGCCACCTAGATGCTCCAAAAGGCAACCTCCTCTGCACTGGTAAGACCGCGGGAAGGGTTACCACACAGGGAAGGATTAGAACAAGTGTAACCGAGGCAATGACGTGGTTGGTGTCGCTTGGCATGTCGCAGAGTCTGGACGGTTTTAGGAGCTCAGGAGGTCACGTGGTATCCAATAGAAACGAATTGTCTGCGGAATGTGTGCTGCCAGACGATCGTATTCTATTCCGTATGACGACAAATTTCATTCTCGAAATGGGCCGTCACCACACTGGTCTGGGGTGGACCGCTGAGAGCACATCTGAAACCACATGGTCATATTTGCTCAATAGCTTCTTACAGCAGCTTGTTCCACAACAAAATAATGCGGACTGTTGAGTTTTGCACTGAATAGTGTTGACTCGATGTATATTGATGATGGCGGGGATGGGAAGCTTAGTATGAGCGGCAGAAAGTTAGGTGAGCAGATGAGATTTAGAAGTTTGCGGGGATAGGGTGACCGCAGCTGGCACAGGACTGGGTTAATTTGAGAGATATAGTAGAGGCCTTTGTCCTGGAGTTGGTGTAGTTGCTGATGATGATGGCGCTGATTTTTAGTTGCCTTCTTTAAGGACGAATTTCAGTATAACATTTCCTTTTAATTATAACAAAACCATTAAAAGCTACTCATCAATCACAAAGAAACTTCACGAAATCAGCGCATGATAACTTCTTTCAACCTCATGTATCCCGCCCAGTTAAACTAACAAAAGGGAGTCGGTACAGCACAGGCCGCCTTCCTCGCTGCCACAGACTGGAACCCCTTCAGAGAAGCATCCAAGGAGTTCTGGAGGGAAGGAATACAATCCATTAAATAATGGAGTGGTAAACTGCAAGCTATGAGAGGCAAGACAGAGACTCACTAAGAGGTGGAAAAGACAAACAATAAATAGGAAACTAAAGAAGAAGATTGCCGAGGTCACCCAGAAGACAGAGGAATATGCGGAGCAAATAGGCAGAACCAATTGACAGCAATTTAGCAATTCTCTATGTGGGACAATAAGCACGTCAAAAGCGTGGAACATCCTTAGGGCCCTACTGGACCCGGCTAAGACCAAATCCGAAAACAAGGCGATACAAAGGCTGGTATATCTGTTTCAGAGCACCAAAGAAGAACTAATAGAAATAGTAAGATAGAAGAGCTATGGGAACGATAGTCCGACAGCAAACGCGAAAGGATATAGGGGAGCAGCAAACCCTACCCTAGACATATCCATAAATAGGGATGAAGTATATGCAGCAGTAAAAAACACAAGAAACACGGCGGCGGGTGTAGACTAAATCAAGAATGCGCGAATCAGGAACCTAAGCGACGAGCTGGTTGCATAGCTAACCGACTACATCAACAAACTATAGACAGAGGAAACAGTGCCCGAAAAGTGGAAGCACTCAGAGGTATTATTGATTCGAAGCCAGGAAAAAGCTGCATATAGAAACCTTACGACCAATCGCTCTAACCTTGTGCCTAGGCAAGCTATATGAACAGGTGATAATGATGAGGCTCCAAAATTATATGGAAGACCACGATCTCTATCTGCAGATTATGTACGGCTTCTGATCGAAATTATCAATGCAAGATGTGCTTCTACAAATCAAAGAAGTACTGAGCAATATACCGAGGAAAGAACACATGGTCATGGCCCTGGATATAAAGGAAGCCTTTGACAATGTCAGCCAAGAAGCCGTACTCACAGGACTGGATAATCTAAACTGTGGGGAAAAGATCCATGGATACGTGAAGGCCTTTCTATCAAGTAGGACTGCAACGATTGGAATAGAAAAAGTCAGATCCGAGGTGATACGCACCTCAAACAAGGGAACCCCCCAAGAATGAGTAATTTCCCCACTACTCTTCAATATAGCAATGATAGGGCTGGCCAAGCAACTAGAAAAGAGAAGGAATCAGACACGCGATGTACGCTGATGACGTCACGGTCTGGATAAACCGAGGCTCGCTCGGAGAAAAAGAAGAGAAGCTGCAAGAAGCGGCCACCCACATGCTTAGACGATACCGTAAAATCAAGAAGCCTTGCTTGCTCTACAGAGAAATCACAACTGCTAAGAGTCTGAAGGGGCAAGATGAACCATAGGGTGCCGCAAGAAGAAGCTAAGGGTTTATCTGGAGGGGCAGCCGATACCAGAGAAGACAACCGCAAGAATACTAGGAATGTGGCTCCAGTCCAACCAAAGATGCAACCGCACGCTTGCGCTACTCAAGAACACCACGACGTAAGTACCACGCATGATAAACAGGGTATCCAACAGAATACCGGGGATGAGGGAGGAAGACACGCTCCAGCCAGTCACAAGCCTCGTAATCAGCCGAGTAACATGCAGCCTCCCCTACCATAGCTACACTAAGCAGGAAGAGCAAAAAACTGACGGGAAGAAGACGACGAAGTGCTTCTTTGTGGAACGTGACAGTCAGTCTCCAGCTTTTTTTGTGTTTTTGCGTGTATACTGCGAGGGCCGCGTCCCCCGTCATACGGCGATGGATCTGAACCCTCCGGGGCATCGGAACGGCCTGGCGGCCTCCTCCTCGAGCTCGTCGAGGAAGCGGTGCAGCCGTCCGAGCGACCCCGACAGCGATGACACCATCGAGTACCTAAGCGAGGCCAGCAGTGAGGAAGGCTTTGAGACTTACCTCAGCCGGAGGACCAAGAGAAGACTGCTAAGAGCCGGATCGTCATCCAGTGAGTCCACTGTAAAAACAAGTGGAAACACACCGGCACACACCATCCTCGTCCTGCCTGTGCAGCCAACCGACAACATGAGGCGGCTTAACAGGCAAGTCGTCTCTGTAGAACTCTAGGCCCTCGTGCCTAACGAAATCAAAGACGTTTGAGTGAATGCGCGGAAGAACATTGTAGCCGTTGATGTCCACCATGCGGCTGCGCTGGAACCACTGCGCGCCATAACTCAGCTCGGCGGTTTATCAGTACGTACTGTTATCCCGCTCGGTGGAAATGAGTCTTCTTCCGGCGTGATCTATGATGTCGACGAGGCTATCACGCGAGATTATTTGCCCATACTCGTGAAGCCGGCAAATGAAGGCACCGTAATTCTACGGGTATCACGTCTGGGCAATTCCCGTTGTGTGAATATTTTGTTCCAAGGCGACAGCCTTCCATCACACGTGAAGGTGGGCCATTTCCGTCATGCCGTGAGTCAATTTATTCCGAAACCCCTGCAATGCCACAAAACTTTGAAGCTTGGTCATGTGAGCGGGGTCTGCGACAACACGAAAGTGTGGTCTAGTTGTGCCGGAGCTCACAGCGCTGAGTCCTGTAATGCACAAGTGCTTAAGTGTTCCAACTGCAACGGGCCTCATGACGCCTCATATAAGAATTGTCCGCGCTTAAAAAACGAGCGTGCCGTTCTAAACCAAATGGTTCGGGACAATTCTACGCACCGTGAAGCTGCCGCGACTGTTCAGAAAAGGCGCTGTCGCCGCAAGAACTCAAGAAAGTCTATTGCAAGAAGCAACCAAATCGACGCGCCCAAGGCACCTCCTTCTCAACGTCCTCCCGTGCCGCCATGTACAAGTGTGTCCAGTCCGCGAAATATCGACAAGGATAATCAGACCTCTTCGTGTGTAGATGCTTGGCCAGCGCTTTCACCGTTACGTCCCACTGAGCCTCCTCAGCGCAAGCTGCCATCGCCGAGCTCACCTGTCGTTAGAGAAGGGCTCCCAGAGCAAGATCGCCAAGCCCTCGTGATCCTCAGGACAGTGGTCAACCCCATTCGCCCTCTGATACAGGCTTTGCAATCGTCAACCGCCCGAAGCGTCTTACTGGTACTGGACTCTCTGGTTCCAGCACTACAAGACCTTTGAAACATAATGGCTGGTCAGCTTCCCGCGTTTCGTGAGGAAGTCAGGGGCGCTGCGGTCTTCCAGTGGAACGCATGTGGCCTAAAGTCACGAATCGCAAGTTTTCGGCAATATGATTTCAACAACCACTTCCCGATATAGTCATCTGAGAACCGAACTTATCTCAAGCAATCAGGCTTTCCGGGTACGAGCCCTTCTTTGCTCCGACATGCGGGGAGCGCAGCAAAGTTCTGGTCTACATCCGCACCGACATAACGTACGTTTGCTGCCCAGTTCAACCCCACAATGACAATCAGTGCGTGTGTTCCATAATAAAAAAGGATCCATATAGTTCACACTGATTGCGGCGTATGTCTCCCCCTCCTCTGAATTGGACTGCGAGAGGTTGAAGACAATTATGGAGGCAACCCAGGCTCCTTGTATTGTTAGCGGAGATTTCAACGCTCACCACCAAGTGTGGGGAAGTCCTAAAGTCAACGCCAGAGGGAGGAATCTGGCCTTATTTGCTTCAGAAAATGAACTTTACGTAATGAAGGACGGCAGCCCGACATACCTGCGAGACAGTTCATACAGCAGTTGCCTAGACCTGACGCTAGTTTCGCGGTCTCTGCGCCGGCGTGCCCAGTGGTTTTGTGATGTGGAGACCCACTGGAGTGACCTACCTCAAGATTCCAGGTCTTGGGGCGTCCGGCCCAGCTAAACACCCGCACATCGATTGGACGGCATTTAAAACTCGAAAGGAAGAGGCGTGCAATGAAGCCCCCACTTTCTATTTGGAGGAAATTATAGCAACAGCAATGAAGGCTGCTAGAGGCATCCTCACGTCAACTAGAATGCGCACCAAATTTGATGTCGAATTAGACAGCCTACGTGTTATTCGTCGCCGTATAGAAAAGACGTTACAGACGGACCAAGTGCGTAAGGGACCTCAGAGAGGCGCGTCGTGTGCAGAGGAAAATCAAGCGATGAATGAACACGCTGGCGGAACAGCGCTGAAAGTCCTTCTGTCAATCTCTGGATCCTCGAAAGCCCATGTCTCTCATTTGGCGGACAGTGCGGGGGCTGCGAACGCTTCCACAGCAGAGACAACCTTTCTATGTGTTGGCTCTACATCAAAACCGTCATCAGATTGGAGTTGCAACAGACTTCTGCCGGACGATCGCGGGTGCAGTGACTACCTCGGGTTTCGAGCGTGTTCCTCCTGCATCACGACACTCAGTGATGGATATGGTTTTTACTCGTGAGGAACTTGATATGCTGCCCTTGCAGAATGTAAGCGTTCGTCTGTACCAGGTTCATACGGCATTACATATGCTGCGCTGTGCCACCTTGGCCACGACGCACGTAGAGAGCTACTCAGCCTTTACAACCACTCATGGCAAGAGGGAGTGTAGTAAAGGAGGAAGAAGTGCGTCTGTGCTAAAGTGGCTGCACATCGCTCTTCAGAAAAACCTCGCCATCCACGTAAATACGTGCCCTATTTGAAGAGAACTGCATCCTCGCTTTCTCAAGAAGCTCCGGACGTCCTCCCACCTTCTGAGGCCTCCTGGGAACCATGCATGAGTGCAGCTGAGCTTGGAACTGACGCTAGGCTTAGTGCCTCCGCTGCAACGCTGGCGGAGGTAGCTCTGCATGCGTCACTGGTGGCAGCACCTGCCACGCAGTCGACACCTGATCCGCGGCGCCAGGTCCAGCTTTGTGCTCTCGGTTCATCGGCAGATGCACCCCTCCTGCTTTCCCGGAATGCCGGACTGCTCGTGAGTGATCTGCCACCAGGGCACATGGCCATCAACTCTACACCACCGGATGGGCCTCACACCGCATGGCATGATAAACAGGGCATTCCAATGGACTTATCGGCACCTCTACCCGTGAAAAAGTGCCCTCGCGCAACTCACACGCGTCCCTCAAACGACCGCCAACCGATTCCATCTTCGGCAAGTGATGGCTCCCAAGGTAAGTGCACTTGTCTTACGATCGAGAACTCGGTGGAGCCTACACCCAGATCGTCTTCTTAAAAGTGACCATTAAATCACTGGCAAACAAGAGCCTCACGGATATACCGAACAAGATTTTACAAGCTAACTTGAACGCGTGCCTCGGAACCAAAAGTTTTCAGGGCTTGACAGCCAGGACAAAGTCCAACACCATTGCAGTGTGGCTTCCGACTCCGACTGCCGTAGAACGGCTGCAAACGCTCACCAGTGTTTCACTTGACAGCCAGTACAAGTGTATTTAGTTGAAGGCTCCGAATTGCAGCGCTGCGTCGTCTACAACGTAGATGTCACTCATGATCAAACTGCACTCCAGCGTGAGCTGTACTTTTCCACGCACCGTGTCATCCAGGCCCGACGCATGGGAAAGGTGTGCTCTAGTCACCTTGCAAGGCCCTCTGACTTTACCAGCCCGTCTGTACTATTGTGGCTGTATTTTACGGCCTCGGTCATATAAAGCGAGTGTGGTATATTGCTATAACTGCTTCCGTACTGGACATATGCGCAAATTCTGCCCCTTCACTGCTGCCGGTGAAAGTACATCGGTAGGGAAAGTGGCATATCGATGCGGCCTTTGTAAATCCGACGACCACGAGATAACATTTCCAAGCTGTCCGGCAAAACAAAATGCAACACAATAGGTTCGTCGTCAAATGACTAAGCATTGGCCAATACAAGTCAGCATAACTTCATTGCAGACATCCAATCTGTTCTCAGCTCTCCAGTGGGATGACGACGAGTGGCCGGAGCTCCCTGAGCACACCTCGCATGATCCTTCAGCTCAGCAGCCTTCTAATAGTACTGTGCGAAACGAATGCCTCCGAAAACCGCCAACAAAGTAGCACAGTGTGCCTGAACTACCGCAGGACGATATGGCCGTAGTCGACGAACAAATCGCATGTCTTTTAGCGGAGGTCACCAAGCTCCGGTGTCACAAAATTCGGCGCATCTTTTAAAAAACCGGCGCTGCGCGTAAGCAGTCGTGCACACGCGCGGTAAAATAAAACAAAAAAACAGCGGGGAAGGAACCCCGGGGGTTGCGTGAATTTCCACTCAGCTCGCCAGAGCGGCGCCAAAGTGTAGACACGCGCGGCGTCAATTTTTCTCGAATGTTGGAGTTTTGCTTGTTGTCGACGGAAAGGGGGTAACCTTGCGCGCGCCAACCCATACCCTCCCCCCTTCGCTCCGGCGCCGAATACTCACAGTGCCGCGAAGGACCTAGATTGTTCTAGAAGGTGGTTTCCGCGCTCGACCAATGGGGTCGCGCGCCCGGCGCAAGAGGGAGAAGGAGTTTGTGAGGTTGAAGCTGCGTGTATGTGCGCGCCTGCCTTGGTGCGAAGAACAAACAGACGCGGTCTGCGCCTATAAATGAGGGGCTGCAACCGCCGTCTGGTAGCTCGAGCAGCCGTTTAAGCTTCCGAGAAGCGCGCCCGCTCGACTTTCGGGAAGACACCACACGACCAGCCAAGGACGGACCAGCGAGGCAACGTGCGCCAGTCTGCGGATCGGCCCCGTCGTGCTCCTCAAGTCGTCGGACTGTCGCAGTGCACGGTGATCAAATTGTATTTTCACTATTTGTCTCACGGTGTGCTAGTGCACTTTAGGTGCAAAGATTTAGTTGAATTGTATCTCTCAATTGTGACTTTGCATGAGTTGCATTGTATTTGTGAATCTCTTTGTATGTGCTCGTACGAGTGATTGTGGAATCTCTGTATCGTCTCTTAGTTGTATAAACTGTTTTGTTTCGTGAACCTTTGGCTCCGACCCATTCTCTGGCTTGCGACCGGCGAAAGCTGGTCACCAAACGACCAACCCCCTCTTTCACTTGGTAGCTGGTCTCCGGCTGAGCTTGCCACGCTGAGTCGAGGGCATCTCTGTGACCGAGACAGCTACCCCCACACGCTCTAAGGGTGCCTGTGAGCGCGCGCAAAGGTGCGCGAAGTGGTGACATCCGGCAACACCCTGAACTGCTCGCTCGACATAGACGGGCAGCGGAATCATCCGCCACATCTGTGAATGGCGCAGCAACATCGCCTTCTTGCCGCCCACCAGTGCCATTTCCTGCCGCCTCTTCCCAGATTACCGCTCTGCCACTGAACAACTCTGCGACTTCTTTGCTCCGGTTTATGGTCAACGAGTTGTCTAACCTGACGTCCGTGATCCTACAGCGCTTGGGCTAGTAACTAGAAATGGCAAGTTCCAGTCTTGCTGGTATGCTGCAGTGGAACTGCAGCGGCATTTCCACGAAGGTGGGAGAGCTCAAGACCCGTCTACAAATTCACAAGCTCCAGGTATGGGCCATGCTGCTACAGGAAACAAACGCCTTGCCATCGATTCCAGGCTTCAGTGCCTACATGTCTCCTTCAATGATAGACCGTCGTGTACAAACTCCTGCTCCTCCGGGAAAGGCGGCGGTGTATGTGGACTCACGTTTTCCGCATGTACGCCTTGCTCTCGAAGACTGGTGCACGTCGTATCAAGAGGTAGTGGCAGTGGCTGCGAAACTTATAAGGGAACCGTTGCGGTCGCTTCATTTTACTTTAGACAAGCCGGTGGTTCTTCCTCCCGTATTAATCTTGGCTGGTTAACAAGTGTCCTTCGGCAGTATTCCGGGTGTCCAATGTTAGTCGGAGGCGACTTTAACGCCCCTCACCAGGATTGGGGATACCCCACTTCAAGCCCTCGTGGCAGGCGTGTGCGGAACGCCTTCCCTGATTCCGAATTTGGGCTGCTCAACCATCCTGGGACAGCAACACGACCAGTGCGTCAAACTCCCAGTGCTTCCTATGCTACAGACTTGACATGATGGTCGGGCCCGGGTACTCCCTCCTGGCACATGGAGCCAGACTGCAGGGGGAGTGATCATCATCCTATCATCATCGGTCTTCACACCTCACATTTCCGACCTTTATGCTAGAAATGTTCTGTGATCAACTTGGACAGTTTTCGCTCCTGTATGGACAAACTCTCCTCAGATTCTTCGCCAATTCTTGTTGAGCGCATACAAACAGCGCTCAACAGTGCTACAACTACCACCTGAACTGATTTTGGTCGACCGGCACCAGACCGCGGCCTTCTTAACTTGTGGGCGGCACGCCGTCGAGCCGTGCTGGCTCCTACGCGAGACCCTACTTCGCAAGCACGTACGCGATTGCACTATCTTACAGCTAAGGCACGCAAATATGAACGTGACCTGTCTCGGCGGCAGTGGCATGCGTGGCGCGAACAATTTTCTGCAAAATCCTCGAATGCCTCTCTCTGGCGAACATTCCGTACAATGGAACGCGGTCGCCGTTGGACTGGCGCAGCGGCAACCGCATGCTTCGCGGCTAACTTGTCGCCAGATTTCGCCAAAGAAGCAGTGCGAAAGTTTTTCCCGAAATAAGATGCTGTGCCTTCTTCATCCGCTAGTTTAAATATGGCAGGCATCCCAGCGCATGCATATCAAATGCCGTCTTATGTCGACGTAGATGGAATTGCGTGTCCATTCTCTATGCCTGTGTTGCTTGCTGCGATAGATGGTGCGAAACGGAAAACAGCGCCCGGCCCGGACAGTACTCAGTACGAGGTGTACAAGACCCTGAGTAGCGCTGCACTCCATCAACAACTTGACACCATAAACAAAGTATGGTTGGATGGCGTAGTGCCCGAGAGCTGGAAATCTGCTGTCGTGATTCCTATCCCGAAACCAGGAAAGCCTCCGACGGACCTCGCCAACTTGCGACCTATCTCTTTCACTCCTACGCTGTGCAAGCTGACGGAGAAAATGCTAGCCACACGACAGGCATGGTGGCTAGAGCAGCACGGTTTTTATCACCCAGCGCAAATCGGCTTTCGTCCATATATTGGTACAGAGGACTGGTTGCCTGTCTTAGCATCTGCAGTCTTGTCATCTACCCGCAGCCGCAATGTGCGTACTGTTTTAACAATGGACGTTGAAAAGGCGTATGACAACATCAGTCACGCAGCCATTCTGAACTCCATTGACATGCTTCATCTCCCTCAGAGAGTGCGTAGTTTTGTCCAATCATTTTTGGAAGGCAGAAAATTTTAATACGCCTCAGCGGCAAAGCGGTCGGATAATTTGTTCCTCTCTGCGGCGTGCACCAGGCATCAGTATTGTCGCCGACGTTATTTAATATTGCTTTCATCCCGCTGGCTTGGCGCTTACATGACATCCGTGACATAAAACTTCTTCAGTACGGTGACGACATAACGGTGTGGAGTACACACCAAGATCTTCGTACTCAGGAGGCTGCCCTTCAACCTGCCTTGGATGTTACCTGTAATTACGCATCATCCATCGGACTTCAGCTATCCGTGCATAAAACAACATACATGCCAGTCGCCAACCGCTGGGGACGCCGTAAACTTGCTGCAAGTCCAATCCGTCTTTGTCTATAAGGCACCCCACTACAGGGAAGTCCGAACCTAAAAATCCTTCGCTTAATGATTCACCAATCAGGATCAGCTGCTGCATGGCTTTCTCAGCCAAAAATGCAAGCTATTCAGACTTTGGGTTTGATTAGGAGAATTGCCCCTAAAACTGGTTGCGCGGTCTTGTTCGTTGCACGGCACTTGGTGAGGGCAGTTTTGCAGCCACGTATTGTTTATCAAGCCCAGTTTCAACATCTTACAAGAGCCCAATGGGATCGCCTTGAAGCCATGAACCGAGAGGCTATGAGGACCATTACGTGCCTTCCACGTATCACACCGGTCATAGCTTTACCAGAGAATGCGCAGCTCAATACCATTGATGAGCTGGCGCAGCAGCGCCGTGAAGCGTGCAGCCTTAAGGCCAGTCTATACGCACTCCACGCATGCACTGAGGACTTATGCAACGTCGCACTCCATTCTTCAGCCGCCAACGCCAGTTCTTCCCCATGGAAGTTTGTACAGCTCAGCGACAACAAGCCAACAGATAATCGCCGGCCAACATCTGCTCGTTCGGCATCGTTGCTTCGCCAGAAATTAGAGGAACAAGACGCTTACCTGCCTGAAGGATCCATTGTTGTCTACGTAGACGCAACCATACAAGACTTCAAAGCAACAACCGCTATCTACTGCCCGTGCAGACCTGCCCTGAATCAAACCTCTTGGTTTCAGCTTACGGAACCTCCTTCGTCCTTTTGTGCTGAGCTCGTTGCAGTTCAAAAGCACTCTGCTCCGTGGCCGACATAACTATGCTCCCTGCGGCCCGCGTTGTCATCCGCACTGACGCCCTTCAAGTTGTCCGGTTGCTACGACGAGTTAGCCGCTGTCCAACGATATGTCAGTTCATCCACCGGCTTGCGGCACGCATCCCGCAGCCAGTACGTATGGAGTGGGTCCCACGGGATCTGCTGACCTATCAAAGCCAGGCAGATTTAGCCACCCGCCTTGCGAATACAAAAACATCACCGCCTCGGCTCCTTCATTTGGGCAATTTTACCCTCCTCTCATCAAGAAAGGAACTCCTCCAGCGCCGCACACGTGCTCTCATCCCTCCGTGTGCGGTAACCCTCCGCCGCGGTCTTGCCCTTGCAGAGGAGGTTGCGCTTAGAAGGATCCGGGTCGGGGTTGTGTCCAACGATATATGAGACAGATACTGCGCCATTTCCTTTCCCCAAAAAACCAATTTTTATTATGTTATTGCCCTCACAGCAGCCATCACTCTGAAGTGGCGTCAGTACCTAGAATTGTTGCCTCGGCCAGGGTGTCCGATATGTAAGCACGAGGACATTGAGGCCGACATTCATCACTTACTTTGGGACTGCCCAGCTCTCAAGCCTACAAGGATCCGGCACTTCATGGTAGCAGGTCTTTCACCAAGCAACCCTGCTTCATACATTGCCTGGACGCAAGGACCGCACCATCGTTCTCTACTGGACTTCATCAAATCAGCTAACCTTTTTCCATTCATTTAATCTGTGCTACATCATTCATCGCACCTTCACCAATCACTGATGCCCTGGGGCAGTAAATTTCGCTTAAAAATAAGAGAGGGAGTTGTTCCTCCCCCGTGGAAATCCAGTCGCATGATACCATTACCAAAACAAGGGAGATCCCCGCTCGACCTGTCATCATAAAGGCCAATAGCTTTGGCCAGTTGTGTGGGAAAAGTCATGGAAAGAAAGCTTCTGGCGCGTCTTGAGTGGTACCTTGAGCACAATAACGTGCATCCTAATGCCATGGCGGGTTTCCGACGGGGTCGCTTCTCTATAGACAACGAAATTGATCTCGTGTCCACAGTACAGCAACAGAAACGCAAGAGGCGCATGTGCGGGGCACTTTTTCTTGACATCAAAGGTGCATACAATAACGTGACACATGAGGCCATCCTTGATGCGCTAGAGGCTGTTGGAATCAGTGGACGGATGTTTAGGTGGATCCAAAGCTATCTGACCAAAAGAACATTTTTTTATTATGTGTGAAGATGACTCCACACCCGTGCATTACACCTACCGGAGTGTGCCCCACGGCGGAGTACTCAGTCCTACTTTGTTTAATCTAACACTTATAAGACTCCAAGAGAACCTACCTAATACCGTCCATATATCTATGTACGCCGATGATATCTGCTTCTGGGCTGCCTCTGTGACGCTTCTCCAAGAACGAGCAAGACTTCAGAGGGCAGCAACCATAACATCCTCCTATCTCCGAGAGCAAGGTCTGAGCGTGTAAGCCGAGAAGTGCGCTATAGTGGCATTTACACGCAAAAGTATGACTCGTTATCCGATAACTATTGACGGCCATGTCTTTGCCTATCGTGCATCTCATAGTATGTTAGGAATTGTTATAGATCAAAATTTATCATGGATCCCGCATTGCAGCATTCTAGAGAAAAAGCTAATCTCTATCACACACCTGCTCAGATTTCTTGGCGGAAAATCATGAGGATTGTCGATTCTATCAATGCTGAAACTCTGCAGAGCACTCTTTTGGGGATTTTTTCCCTATAGTGCACCAGTGCTTCCAAGCACATGCAAGACGAATTTGCGTGCTCTTTAAGCTATACAAGGTCAGGCACTTCACACATGCCTGGGTCTCCCTCGCAGCGCATCAACAGTTGCTATCATTGCTATCGCACAGAACTGCCCACTCTCGACGTATATAACCATTGGCACCCGGCGGATCTATATACGGCATCTAACAAGGATTCCCCAGCACCACCTTGTGCCAGTGGCGAATCAAAGACCACGCGCATCGTTTTCAAAGGTTATAGCAGCCCACCAGTCGTCCATCCCATCACAATTCACCCCGGCAGCACGGCCTTCCTCTGCGCTGTGGTGTGTGCGGGAGCCATGCGTGCGCCTTACAATTTCGGGCATAACGAAAAAATCGAACTTATCGACACCGGCCATTAAACAGTTCACACTCTGCCTACTCCACGCCGCATATAGTGACCGCACTCATGTGTATACAGATGGTTCGGTCTCAGGTACAAGTTCCACCCACGGCGTGGTCATTCCTGCGAGACAGTCGAGTATTAACCAGCAAATTTCGCATCGGACAACCTCCACCTGGTCAGAATTGGCCGCTCTTCGTGCGGCTGTGCAGTACATCGGTGCACAAACACCCCACAAATTGTCTGTGTTCTGGGACTCAAAAGCAGCTCTACAATGTCTTAATTCTGCTTTACGCCATGGCGATCGCGATCAACTCGAAGCTGAATTAGGACATCTCCAACACCAGACGCAGGAAGAGTGTCATGACATCATCTTCCAGTGGATACCGGGCCACTCGGGCATTGTTGGAAACGGCGCAGCTGACGCTGCAGCTCGAGCGGCTCACGGCAGTGCCAACATTGTCCAGATACCGTTGACAAAAGCCGACGCAGCCAGACATCTGTGAATGCTTGGCCGAAGAGAGCTTGTAGCGTCATGGTCTTCTACTAGCAACTCCACATGCCGTCTGCACCGCCTAGACCCCTTACTCCAACTCAGTCCTCCGACCGGCCTCTCCCGCTGCAATGCTACACTGTTGAGTCGTCTGTGGCTGGGAGTGGCGTTCACAAATGCGTACTCCCACTTAATCGCACTGGCAGACTCCTGCGTGTGAGATCTGTGGGTGCGACGAAACTATAGAACACCTTCTTTGTAACTGCCCTCGGTCTCAGCGTGAGCGTGCACTCCTCGCTGCAACACTCCGCCATTTAGATCATCGGCCCCTTACTGAAGCCAATGTTCTGGGTCCTTGGAGTAAGCCTTCATCGCAGAGGACAGCTTTGAAGGCACTTTTCAAGTTCTTAAAGGACTCAGGACTAAGTACAAGATTGTGAACTATCAGTGTGTGCCCTTTGTACCCTGCAAGTAACGGCCAATGGACATGTGCAAAAGTGATCATCCCTCTTTGTTTTCTATCTCGCCCTCCGTTCCCATTCTGACGTGTAAGGTAGCAAACTGGGCGCTGCCTAGTTAACCTCCCTGCCTTTCCGTCTTTCTTTCTCTCTCTCTCTCTCTCTCTCTCTCTCTCTCTCTCTCTCTCTCTGTCTCTTTGACGCTATAATATGGCAGGCATACAAAACAGCAATACACTTGCCACAACGCACACCAACCGAAAAACTATTAGCGCTAGGGATACATAATGCCCTTGCGACCTAAAGGAGGCAATAATGAGCAACCCAATCCAAAGACTAAAACAAACCAAAGCAGGAAGGGTACTCATAAGGAGATACTGCAGCGAACGACCAGTAATGAGCTCGAGGCCAGAAAAGAGATACCTGAAGAGTATCGGAGTACAATACATGTCGCGCCGATACGAAAAAATATGAATCCAAATCTACATAAGGCAAGAAGAGAGGCTAGGGCCGAACACATGAAAAAAAGGTTAGCGGATAAAAGCAGCGTTGCATACACCGACGCTGCGAGGTACGACCACAGCAACGGCGCAGTAGCCACAGTTGTAACGTACAAGAAGTGATAAGCGCGTCACTAAAAGACTGCACGGTAGTGGAAGCGGAAGAGACGGCGATAGCTCTAGCAATGTCGGAAGGCAACCGTACCGGCAGATCCCTGACAACCGTAACTGACTCGCAAACGGCAAGTCGAAATTACATGAATGGCAGAATAGGGAACAGAGCGCTACGCATTATAGACACCCACCCAGCCGACAATAACATTACACACACGATTATCTGGATACCAGGGCATACAGCGGTAAAGGGAAACCAAGTAGCTGATAGAGTGGCTCGAGGGCATACAAGCCGAGCACCCTATGCATACAGCCACGAGGAACCCGAACCAGTAACCCTAAAATATTCAGACATACTGAATTACTACAAAGGTGTAAGAAGAAGATATCCACCACCCAACGTAAGATTAAGCATGGATGACGCAGATGCATGGCGATTAATTCAAACAGACACCTTCCTCAACCTAATTACCTTAAGCAAAATGTTTCCTACACAGTACGAGGCAAGATGCCCATGGTGTGGTGACAAACCCACGCTATCATACGTCGTGGGCCTGTCAAAAGATAAAGCCGGCGATCATTATGATAGTTAAAAACCCGAATACAGAATACCGGGAGGGCATGCTGACCCGCACACACACCTGGAGACTCAAAAGGGTCTGATAAACAGAGTGCGAGGCGCAGCCATGCTCAGTGAAGCCTTAGACTAGGGCCCCAGACTAGGGCCCCAACCTTGTAACAAGATGGGGTGTCATCCGGAGAAGGAAGACCCCATCTGAAGCCATCAAAAACGAATTTGAGAGATCAACAAATGTTCTTTCCTCCTCCTCCACAGAAGCGTCGGCATGAGCTGACAAGAGGCGCTGGCTTGCCGTCTTAATAGACCTCTCATCAAGGTATGGGTGTGGGCTAGTTGGAAAACCTCGTTTTACTTTACTAGGGACCCTGCAATAATTTCGATGGGCATATGCTAGAGCAACAGATCAGTAGAGGTGGTTTCTGGGGTTGTTAGTCAAATTTGAAAGCTCTGCGTGGCTCTTTTAATTTAGAATGAAGTTTTAAAAATAGCTGTTCGAAGTAGGTCGCAGCCGATTAGGGCAACATACCTCACCGCACATTCCCTTACGCGATGACGTCAGTGGGCAGATGGTGCGGGCTAGATTGCTGGCTCTTCTGCCCACTGACGTCATCGGGGTAGGGGACCCTCGGTGTTCATTATTAGACCTTTTTCAAGAGACCACCAATGTAATTTAGAAAGCACGCTGCTAGCATGCAGGACAAAATCATCTAGGGATTTGTATGAAAAGAGAAGTGTGGTGTCATCTTCATACATAATGTATGTGGTGTCGGGATCTATGTTAATAACATCGTTGACGAAAATGTTAAACAAAAGAGGGCCTAAGATGCTTCTTTGAGGGACACCTACATGAACATTTCAGGGCAATATAAAAAGTAAGGCAAATACACCACTGCTCAGGAAAAATGCTCCTTTCGTTGCAGTCTCACAGCCCCGATTTCTTTCCTCACTGATGTGCTGAAAGTAGGTATTCCAGGATAGTTGTAGTCAGTGGGTGCAAAGAAGTTGGAAGAACAAGAGGGGGGGGGGGGGGTTCAATGCTCGAAAAACACTCTACTTGTGTTTGCAATGTAGTTTAGTGCTATCAACTATAGGTTTGTAAAATCGAAAAGAATAAACATACCTACTTTTGGCTACCTTATGTAGGTCAACAAATACAAAACAAATGATAGAGTAGCCCTCTGTGCATTTATCGAACAGGCGGACTTGACGTCTCGTCTGTTTTGTGCCAGGTTGTGAAGCGCAGTGACCGAACGCTCCGCATGTGCTACCTTGGACGAGTAAAAGCTGGGCGCCCCACCCCAGCTGTTGTGTGCGAAGTGTTGTGCACGTGTTTTTCTTTTTTCTGACTCGGCACGCGCCCAAGTTGGACAAATGTATTTTTATGTGAATAGTGTATTTATAACCTCTCCCTCTATCATATTTGTAAAATGTGTTGGTAGATCCACCACTCCCATGACGCAGTAGTCCCGGGTTCGAATCCCGGACCATGACGAATCAACCTTTAACTACGAGGTTTTCGTGGAAGTGGTATAGCTTTCTTTTGTAGCCGTAAGGCTGCGCTTGGGTGAATGCCAAAAAGCAATAACTCACTGATTTGCGCAAGTTGATGTGCCACTGGTAATGCAACACCATCAGACAGAACAGTCTTTTTGTGGGGAACAGCACTCAGTGCTGAAGAGAGCGACAGAAAGCCTTTCCTAGATGCAAGGAACAATGATGTCTGTGGATGCTGGAAGTATAATGTAAAAAAAGGGGAACGGCAGCTTTGCGTCTTAGCAGGCAAACCAAAGAACTGCACTGCTTTTAAATTTTAATGCACAATATGTGAAGTGAGCTGCACAAACAGCAAGAATAAATTGAACATTTTATAATGACAAATGCGGTAAATGCTACTGCGCACTCCGCAATTTCGCACAACTCGCCTAACTTAGGAGCTTTACAATACACTACAAGGTTACAATTTTTGTCGTCTCCAGTACGTAGTGTATTTTTGTTTCAATAACCAAAGACCATGGTAGCTTATGTGAACAGATAAGCCTTTTTCAAGCAACACCAATACAACAAAGATAGCCGATTCAAAGTGAAATGGTCACAAAAAGCTGATTTTCTGACAACCAAAATTTATTTATTTACAGATACTGCAGGCCCTTCTCGGGCCCATGCACGAGTGGTTACAAGGAGGGAATATAAAACAAAGGGAATACGTAAAGTACAAGGGTACAAAAATAACATTTCATCGCTATAGTGGCACAGGGTACTAATGACGTCAAAGCCAGGAGAAGAAACTAGCGGGTTGAAAAGGAAACACATGTAATTGCAAAGAAAATACAAATGGAAATTGGGCGACATAGGTTCATCACGGTGGTACTGACAGTGATTCAACTCTGTTAACATGCTCTATGAATGATTCGATTGAGTTGCAGTTTACAGCAGCCGGTGGTAGTTTATTCCAGCAAAAAATAGCCGATGGGAATGAGCATTAATGTGGCTTATGGGTTGATGAAGTGCTTTTTCATGGTTATTTCTTGAAGAGTGACGGAATGGTTCCTGGAGGTATGTTTCTCTTGAGATGTTCAAATGACCGTAATAAAGTAAGTACAGAAATTTAAGCCTTGATGTTATTCTGCGCTGTGCTAAGGTGTGAAGATCTGCTTTGTGAAGTAGGTTAGATACGCTAGAATGTCTAGAAAAATTTGAGTATATGAAGCGTACTGCTAGGTTTTGAATACGTTCCAGCTTGCCTATCAAATATTTTTGGTGTGGGCTCCAAATAAGATCCGCGTATTCTAAGGTCGGTCTTACGAGTGTTTTATACGCATTAAGTTTCACGTTAGGAGGTGCGTTGCGTAATCTTCTTCTAAGGAAATACAGCTTACCTTGTGCCTTATGATATATGTTTTTAATGTGCTGTTCCCAGCATAGATTGCTGGATAGTGTCACTCCTAGGTATTTAATGTTATTAGTTCTCTCGACAGGAACATTAGTTATAGTGTATAAAAAATCTAGTGGCTTTTTTTTCTTACTGAAAGTTATGCTCTTTGTTTTGGTGGCATTAAGTCTCATTCCCCACCTAGTGCACCAAGACTGAATAGACGATAGAGATTCATTTAGTTTAATTTGATCATTAATGGTGTCTATTTCCTTATATACCACGCAGTCGTCCGCAAAGAGCCGAATTTGTACCTCAGGGTCAACGCATAGATAAATATCATTGATATATATTAAAAACAATAAGGGGGCGAGGACTGAACCCTGTGGTACACCTGAGTAGACATCCAAATTATCAGATTCGGAACTTTTCAGTTTGACGCACTGTTTACGATTTTTCAAAAAGCACTCAACCCATGAAATGATAGTGTTTTCGATCCCTATAGCCTGCAGTTTTGTTATTAAATCTAGGTGAGGAACTAAATCAAATGCCTTAGAGAAGTCTAAAAAAATGGCGTCTAACTGACTCCTTACATTAAGGGCGCTTGCGATATCGTGCTTTATCTCTGCCAACTGTGTGGTTGTTGATAATTTCGACCTAAAGCCATGTTGCCTACTGTAGAGGAGGTTGTTAACCTCTAAGTGGTTAATAATTGCTTTGTAAATAATATGTTCGAGTATTTTACAAGTAGAGCTTGTTAGCGAGACCGGTCTGTAGTTGTTTAGTTCATTTTTGGGACCGCCTTTATGAATTGGAACTACTTTAGCCCTGAGCCAGTCATCCGGGACTGTTAGGGTTTGCAACGACAGAGTGAAAATTCGGAACAAATATTTGGAAACCCAGAAGGCGTATCTGTTCAGGAAATTATTTGAGATGTCATCAGGCCCCGGAGATTTCTTTACGTCTAGATTGCGCAGCAGGCAGAAAATGCCGTCTTCACTAATGTTTATTTCTGACATGGGATGAGTGATGGAGTAAGAATCAAGGGAAGCACCTGAAACCGAGCGTGAGAAAACAGACTGAAAGAACGAGTTAAATTTGGTAGCAATAGCGGCAGTGTTGGTTATAGTTTCACTGGACGTTTTTATTTCAGAAACTGTGGATTGCTCGCATGCTAAGTAGCGCCAAAACTTTGCCGGGTCATGCTTCATAAATGACGGTAACGTCTCCGAGAAGAAACGTGTTTTCGCAGCTCGAATTTTACCTTTGAGTGTACTGACAAGGCATGCAAGGTTGCTTGATAGGCAACGCTTGCGCCGCCGCTTAATCTTTCTTTTCAGATGGATAATTTCTCGCGTTATCCACGGATATTCTCGGTTCACACGTTTTTTCCTCAAAGGAATGTACTGCTTTTCGCAGAAGTGAACAGTTTTTTTGAAATACGACCACATTTCACATACGTCATTGAGTGCTTCAAATGCTGGGTAACAAGATTCCAGGCGAGCAAAAACAGAAGTGTCATCTGCCCGCTCGTAATCTTTAACAAAAGTGACAGATGGTTTCACAGTCTTAGTTGAAACATGCAACGGACATGCTAGGATTAACATCTTATGATCTGAGATTCCATGAGCTACATTTACGGAACAATCTTGAAGTGAATTGCTAACAAGCATAAGGTCGAGTAGAGAAGAGCAACACCCGACAGTACGAGTATCAGAAGTTACTAATTGTTTTAATGAAAAACTAAAGGTACTTAGTAACAACATTTCAGCGCTTTTCACTTCCTTGTTGTCGTGTGACATGTCTGACCAATTGATTCCAGGCAAGTTAAAGTCTCCTGTAATGATTATTTTGGATCGTGAGTTGGTACATTGCATGAGGTAGTCGTGCATTACTTCGAGATACTCGGGGGGAGCATTGGGTGGTCGGTACACGCCTCCGAGGAGTATGCGTTTGCCCGCGTATTCTATATTACACCATATGCTTTCATGACCATCAATGTCCTCCAGGCGGGAAAATTTAATGTTGTTTTTTATTGCTATCGCGACTCCTCCACCTCTTGCGCCTCGGTCTTTGCGGATAAGTTTGTACGAAGGCGGGATTATGTTCGAGTCACGCACTTCAGCGTGCAACCACGTTTCGCTGATGACCAGAATATGTGGCTGATAAGACAGTATTATGCCTTCAAGAAGACTGAGTTTGTTAAGTATACTTCGAGCGTTGAGGGATACGACTCTGAGAACTTTATGGCTTGTTCGTCATTTTTTGCCTCGGGCTTTCTTTTTCTCAGGTGCAGAGGCGTCTGAGCTAGTTGCCTCCATTCTGCAGACATTTGGTTTGTCAAGTGCAGAAGCACCTAAGCGAGGTGCCTCCATTCTGCAATTCTGTTGTGAATTCCAAATGTACACCTTTCCGTCCACTTTCAGCTTATCGAATACCAGTGACACTTTCGCTCCATTCGCTTTTTCTTCCGCTGCAGAACGCCAAAGGTTTGCTCGTATGTCTCTCACTCTCTTCGAAAAGTCCTCACTTATAGAGAAGTCTGATCCTTTCAGTTTAAAACAACTAGACAGAATCTTAGTTTTTTCAGAAAAGTCAAAAAATCTCAACATGATCGGTCGGCAGCGTTTGCTGTTGGAGTTTCCGATTCGATGTATTCTTTCTATTGAGGATACTTCTACTTCAAGGATGTCTTTAAAAATTCCTTGCTTGACTTTACCCTCGAGTACTTTTGCGTCTTCCTCCGGCTCCTCTTTTACCCCGTATATGAGAAGGTTATTACGTCTGCTCCTGTTTTCTAGATCATCTAGGTTGGCTGCCATGTCCAACACCTGTATATTGGCATTCGTACAGACTACCTCGCATTCTGCTATTTTCTTTTCACACTGCTTCAATCGGCTCATTTCCGTCTCGATTACCGTAATCCTGTCTTGAATACTACTGACTGTTGATTCTACTTGCTTCAGATTCGATGTTAGCTGCCTCAAAACTTTGTTGGTTTTCGTCTGTTCTTTAAGAATTCTTTTCAACATTTCACTGTTAGAGCTAGACTCTGAGTCCGAGTCAGAGCTCGGTCCCGGGTTTAATTCCACGTCACCGGATGTTAGTAGCAGCAGACTAATTACATCAACACATTCCACCAATGTGGAAACAAGAAACTGTGGACTTGGTAGCACCATCAAGGCACGGGAATCATCCCGGATAGAATAAACTGTGTATTTATCACCAACCTGGGCAACGAAGAAGAAATGAATGAGCATCCCTGCTCGTCCGGTGCCACCAAGTCCACTCAAGTGTTGGTCGGTGGGGCTCTTGAATATATAGCTGCGTTGACGCGCTTCTGTTGACGTCATCGCCTGGGTCAGCTGATGTGGGCGGACCACGCGCGGAAGGGACCGGAACGATGGCGGTAGTGTCCTGTCGTTGATACGGCTATCAAACGAGCGATCCAGGGGATTCAACGCGCCTGCCTCTCGGCCAGCATGCGCAGTGCGTCCATCGATGGTCCTGGCCGGCAGCAGTGCGATCTGGGCAACGAAGAAGAAATGAATGAGCATCCCTGCTCGTCCGGTGTGAACCTAACAATGGTATGAACCTAACAACCTACACACATAATGGCATTCATATCCAGCCAAGACAGTGCTCTAATGAACGGTGAGGCCGATGTTGCTGAATTTTTTTGTTAGTTCTCGTTCTAGATAACATGCAACTCTTGAAACCTGCAAACTAACACAAGATGTATCAATTTGAGGCTGAACACCTCTTTGTTCCCACTCGTTCCTGCCTCTAATACTGCTTTAATAAACACACAGATTTTCACAGGAGGAGAATTTCCTGTGTTGTCAAGTATAGGGGCAGTGATATTATTGAGCAATTTTTTTTTATTTCAGCATCATAAAGAACACAGAACCTGACACAGGGGCAGAAGCTAAAGGTTGGTTGTGTCTGAGGAGGCCTCTGACCCTAAACAGTTTACAGCGGTACAGATACAATATAAATCTTAGAACAAAAGAATAAAGTGTGCCTCCTGTAATCACAAAAGATAAAAAACGCAATATGTGACACTTGTACATAAACGTATTGCATATTAAATGAACATCACTAAAAATAGCGCACTCAGACTGCAAGATTAAAAACAAGTGCTGCGCACCCTTTGACTCCCCAAAATATCTTTACTGAGGCAGGATGACAACTAGCACCAGCCATAAATAATGCGTATAATGTTAATGAAAGCCTCCTTTCAACAGTGGGTATGGTCTTGATTTTATATCAGCCCATGGAAGTTTACAAGCCTAGCAGGATCACCTTCCTTGTTCAGGAAAGAATTAGACCGACTGTTTGTGTGTTGATTAAAGGCACAACAAATGTTGCTTTCCGAGAAGTTCCACAAAACAAACAAAACTTACAAATTTAGCTAATTATACTGGTTAGCTAACAACCTTTTTTCATGAGGTACTCAGCAATAATCTTGTTAACATGTACTCAAACAGATAGCTAGTAAAACAAATTGCTAATGGCATCACGGGCCACTGCTAATCTTTGTGGATCAAGTCCTTGTGATTTCTCCAAATCTATCTTCTACTGAATGTCTTGGCACAAGTCTCACTGGAAGGGCTTTCCGCCCTTATGGGTTTTAACATGAGTCACATGGCTTGAATGTTCTGTAAAGGCCGTGGGGCTGAGCTGGCACTGATATGGCTTTTCACCAGTGTGGGTCCGGATGTGCGCCACCAGGTGACTGCTCGATGAAAAGCTTCTACCACAATGGTCACAATGATAAGGACGTTCCCCAGTGTGAGTGCGCACGTGTCCTACCAGGTTTTTCTTCAATGCAAAGCTGCTACTGCAGTGGTCACATTGGTATGGGCGGTCGCCGATATACACTCTGAGATGCGTCATTAGCTTGGACCTGTATCTGAATCCTCTGTTGCAGTGGGTGCATTCATGCAGATTCTTTCCTGTGGGTTTCCCCTGGTGGCTACCTATGCCAGGAGCAGTAGATTCCATGCAATGGCCTAGATGGGAAGAATCTTAGCCAGGAGATCCACTGTGTCTGGTTACATGACCACAAAACCTGCGTTTTAAACGCACATTACTTTCAATAGAATGCAAGAACCAACACTCTACATTTCACTTGGAGCTAGATATAGGAGGTGAATGTGGAGGATATATTCACTAAGAACTTGCGGATGCTTATCAAAAGTTTTAATCAGTAGATTAGCCTCAAGGATAGTTCAGATCAGTAGCAAGACGTCTTTACATTGAATTCTGCACGCAGTTGAAGAGAACATTTAGGCTGCTATAAATATCATCACTGCCAACAACATTGGTCAGCCATTGTAATCCCTGCAAGGGCACTGCCTTTCACCCTTGCAATTGCATTACTGGCATTGTAAGGCTGCCGCCATTTTCCATCTGCGTCCCTTTGCAGGACGCCGGCCCACGCGGAAGCGGCTCCCCAGTACAAGCGAGATCCCCCGAAAGCGAAGTGCATACTGGAGATAGATGGGGTCGTTTGACGCACCGCCGCCGCCTTGACGAGACCCCCCTAACGACGTAAGCTATCGTCGGAGAGACACCCGGTGTCCCACAGCGTCCCGCAGCGCCTCATGGCCAAACAAAAGCGTATTTCCAAGACGGCAATGACAAACGCCTGTTAAGGTGAACATGCTGTACTCACCGAAACCGTGGGAAATCCGGGCCGTTCCTCATCTGGTTTGCCGAAGCGGCAAAGAGCACTCAAAAGGGCAACTGCGGCGCTTTTCTGGCAACGAGCGGCAAACAAGCCCATTCATGCTTATTAGCCGTGTCCCGCCGTCGGTAGTGCGGCGGCTTCGTCGCCCTTTCGCTCCCTCTTCTGTTGCTGACGGGCGACGCGGACTGATCATGGGTGGCAGCACATCAGTGTCAAGAACTTGAGTATTTCTGGAGGCTGTGCGCTAAAAAAGACGTTCACAGGAAAAAGGAGACAACAGGAAAGAAGCCCGTCAGAAAGTCTTACTAAAGAACTTGAGTAACGTCAGCGGAAAGGGGGGGTGGCGGTGTGCCTGAGTAAAGTTGGAAGAATAGCTCCGAATTGAGAGCTTGTGGATACTTTTACTTGAGAGAGAGTGGTGGCGTATTTGTTTTTTATTTGGTTTTTGTTGTTAACGAGACCCCGGGTTCGAGGCTAAGCCCAACCAACGGGTAGTCCCCATCTCGCATGTTATATTTGATTGGAGAATTGATGCTTAGGGCGGACCACTGAAAATGACCGCCTTTAGTCCTTTGTTAATTAAGTGCTTAAAAGCTCATGTGAATGGATGGAGTCCAGTCCAGTCTAAGCTGGGGCTCCATGCTTAGCATGTAACGTGGTGTTACTTAGGCTCTAACCCGTCGGGTCGATGAGTAAAGTAGCGCAAAGTTTGTTCTTTTGTAAATTCATTTCTTCTTCCGGTTTAATTCTCTGTATATGTATGATGTAAATATATGCTCTGCTGTCATCATTTACAAGCACGCCTCCTGTCCATCTTCCACGCCGAATGACACTAGGAGAAGAGTTCGTAAACTTTCCTCGAAGAAACGAACGACCTGAAATTCTACTGGCGCTGCACGACAGGCTTCGGCACGTCTCATCACAAAGGGCCGGCATCGCAGTAACAACCACAGTCAGAAGGCTGTCGTCAGAAGACTGGCAGCTGCTTAAGAAGCGTAACGATAGGGCGATCACAAGTACTAGTACTGCGGTCTTTATGGCGGCAAATCAAGAGCCTACAAACGCGGCAATTCAGAATTGTGAGGCACTGGCGTGCGTGCGAAGTTGGCAGGGCACCAAATGACAACGTTGCACGAGAGGAAGCAGAGCCACCTGAGAGGGGAGATCCAGTTTCACTGTCTAGCCAGCGAAAAATGTTTCAAGCAGCGCAGCTCACTGACGAGAGCTTGAGGAACGCATGGGAAAATTCTAAGCACAGAAAGGCGGGTACGTTCGTTACTGAGGGATTGTGACACCATTGGGACACAATAGCGGGTACTAAAGTGGGACAACTGGTGCTTCCCCAAGAGAGACGAAAGGAAGTTTTGTCTTCTGTCCTTGGCGCACGAATCGCTTTGGGGTGGACACCTGGGTCCAAGAACGACCAAGGCCCGCATAAAGTGCAACTTCTATTGGCCCGGTAAAAAGGAGATTTCAAAGTACTGCCAGACTTGTCATGGGTGTCAAAACCGCTCAGAACATACCCATCACCCCATTGACTAGGCCTGAACACCCCTTTCAGGTTGTCAACGTGGATGTCATAGGGCCTCTTGACACGCCATCTGGAAGGGGTCACAAATATGCTCTGTGCCTTGTCGATTTATTCACGAGATTGCCGGAAGTCATATGCCTTCGTTCTCTAACTGCAAGGACTGCGAGTGACGCCCTTTTAGAAATTCAGTCGAACAGGAATTCCGCAGACAATATGTTCAGATCAGGTAACAAATTTTAAGGCTCAACTCACGCAGCTGATGCTAGAAAAATTAGGTTGTTCCCCTAGATTTTCTACCCAGAACATCCTGAAAGCAATGGCGCCATGGAAAGGTGGAATCGGGGGCTAACGAATATGCTGTTTCATGTCATAGAAAAGAACCGCATAATTGGGATAAACTGATCCCTTTTGTATTGTAGGCTTACCGCGAAGTTCCCCACGACACTATGGGCGTAGCACCCTTTCGGCTTTTATATGGCCAAATCCGACAGGTCCGCTTACGGTTCTTCGCGAAACGTGGTCAGGAGAAGTCAGTGTACCAGCGACGCTAAGAGAGGAACCCGCTAAATACATGAAATAGCTCGGGCAAGCGCGAGCCAGGGCATTCACGCATATGATTTCAATTTTCCTCTGTCGCCTTATTCTGTCGGGAGTTCCGGAGCCACTCGCAGTGGCTCGCCGAGTCGATTCTGTCGTCGCTGGCGTTCAGACGGTACGGCGTGAACGCATAGGGCTCAATGACCATCGCGGCCGTAAGAGCGAGCAGTCGCACCTCGCGGTCCGGGTCCATTACTGCTAACTACAACAGACCACAAGCAAAGAAACTCAACGCGCGCCGCAATCATGCCGCTGACGCTGCTGCTGGGGTGCTAGGAGCGACAACGGGAAGTTGCAAAAGTAACGTCAGCGGATGACGTATTCATGGGCGGGACCCAATCCCAGAGCTGTTTTTTTTATTTTTGTCTGGTGCCCCGCGTGTACGAGTTGAGGGGGAGGAGCAGCGTAATTTTTAATCGTCTATATCTTTGTTCTTATTGATGCTAGCTTAAAAATTCTTGCGTTGGGGTGACGAGTGATGAAATGCCAATCTCTCGTCCGCTTTGCGTAATCTCAATTAATTTATTGCATAGCCCCTTTAAGGTATGGGTCTGGGCTAGTTGCAAAAACCACATTTGGCGTTAAGCGCGCAGACACGGAAGCGGAAGACACGCACGAGTGAATACGACAGGCAACTTTCATCCCCGCTGCTGTCTTCAAGAGGTAAAAAAAGAAGTAAGCTTCAGGAACTGCGTGGCGAGAAACATACGTGACGGGTTTCCCTTATGTTGCTGCATGATGCCAACGAAACGAGCCTGTTTTCCTCAGTGGTGAGTTATTTGAAAAAACACGAAAAGCAAAGAAAAATAAACCCCTACTAAAGAGAAAAAGCTCCTTTAGTTGCCTTCTCGCAACGACTTCTTTGGTTACTGATGCGCTGAAAGTAGGTATTCTAGGATATCAGTAGTGAGAGGGCGCAAAGAATTAGAGGGGGGGGGGGGAGGATTCTGGGATAAAACAATACTTGTGTTTGGAATATACTTTAGTATTGTCATCTATAGAGGTTTGTATAACTGAACAGGATAAACTTTTACTTTTGGCTCGCTTATTCACTGTCATCAAAGACCATCAAATGCAAAAGAAATAATGCAGTGACCATCTCTCCTTACAGACAAGAATTTGGAACGCACGATTATCGAACTTTTCGAATATGACTCGAATACGAATATGAAGAAAAAACGTCTGAATATCGCATCGAATATCTCATATCTGCTCAGTACCAAAAATGTTAAGAACAATTTTAATGGGCAAGCGTCTTTATTATTTTGAAAACAATGCACGGTAAAACCTGGATATTTCGAACTCTGTGAATTCGATATCCTGAGTAATTCGCAGAATTTATGTGGTCTCATAATTTTTAATGCAAACTTGACTGGATAACTCAAAGTGGTGGCCTGCACAAGCCCGGTTACTTAGGATTGGGTTGCTACGTGAGGATCCCCAATCCCAATTTCGATGCAAACCGGTGAAGCGGCAGCGCCTAGGAGCCGCAAGGCAGCGCCACAGAGCGATACCAATTTGAGTTACAGTACAAGTACCTAGAGTTTTTTTTTTGCTTTCCCTGCACTGCTCGCGCCTCTATTGGTTAAACGAGATCACCTAGTTTGAAAAGCATCCTAGCATTGCGGAGAAGACAACTACTTTGTTTTGTTCATAGCACTACACCGCTGCTGAGAGCCCATTCATACACCTACTGTTCTCATACTTTGCGGCATTTTTTTCGTGCAGCAGATGCAGCAGACGCTAGGTGCAGCAGATACATAAGTAGCAAGCTGGATCATTCAATGCAACCGTAATCTGCCTAGAATAAATTAAGCTCGGCAGCCAGAATCAAGCGGATTGAGCCTGCACTTGGCGTGACCACTCCATCAAATCCGCCTCCTACTTGCAAGAGTTGTGGCTTTCTCCCATAATTTGGCTGCTGGGGAGAGCAATATTGCGGACCTACGCATAACTCTACTAATACCGATGCTTGATATGCAAAGCACCTCAGCCCTGATATACTTACGGCACAAAAAGGAGCACCTGTACTGATCCCGCAATGCGACACTTCGCTTCCCGCCGGTGAAGTGTTGACTGCGGCCGACACCGGCCTGTGCCGTTTCTCTGAGCGGTGTGTCGGGTTTAGAGGGTCAGGTTACTGGCATCTTGGAGTACTTTACTACCGTCGTGTGTAAGTCGACCTTTCTTCGAAAAATAAGCTGCCAGGATGGCTCAGTGGTTATGGCACTCCGCTGCTGACCCGAAAAACGCGGCTTCGATCCTGGCCGTGGCGGTCGAATTTCGATGGAGACGAAATTCGATTGGCCCGTGTACTGTGCAATACCAGTCCCAGTTAAAAAACCCCAGCTGGTCCACTTTTCTGGAGGGCTTCACTACGGTGCCCCTTATTGCCTGAGTCGCTTTGGGTCGTGAAACCCCTATAAACCAGAAAGCTTTCTTCGGAAAATAACTATGCGGTATTGTTGGGGTCAGCCCGAGGTAATTTTGGAGGAACGGTGGGTAGTGTGCGCCCCATGCCGGCATCTGTTTTAGAGAAGGATCCACGGTGCTCCAGGCATTAAAAAAAGCTGAGCCAGGTCATATGGTGCGGAAGCTAGCCACTGCGGCTTCGTGCCGTTCTCTGTCGCAGGGATCGGTAGAAGCAGCCCGGCGCCTAAAATGCTCAGTCAAAGAACACGCCCCGGTTATTGGTTCTGGATCCATATCTCTGCGTTGTCTAGGCTAGTTGTCGTTGCACGGGCCTGCCAAATGTCTCTACGTTGAGCAACCACCGCTGCCTCTTGCGGATGGAGAAGTTAGATGATGGGGGAGCAAGCAGAAAGAGAGGACAGAGAAAGGAGACGCGCCTTGCAACAGCCATCGTCTAGCCGGCGAAGCAGCAAGAGCGACAATGGCACGCACAACGCATACACCAGGTTGCAAGAGGACCCCCGCCGCAAGTGATGCGGGCCCTTTGAGTTCAGGAGGGCATGTTGGCGGGCAAGTTGGTGCATGAAGCTACAAACTAAAAGAGCGCAAACAACAATGACTTGACGAGAGAATAAGAAACAGGAACGTTGACTATGAACTGGGGTTTAGTTTCAGACAGAAGGAACTTATAGCCACATAAAGCAAACAAAGAACACAATACGGGCTGCTGACAAGATGCACACAATAATGAAAGGCATGAGTTTAATGAAAGGATTCCGCGTTAGAGCGAAGCTCATCTAACGCGTCAGGCGAATGTGCATTTATTCTGCCATGAACACATTATTTTTTAAGCTGCACATGTCCGCGCTGCCTGTGAAGGCACGGCTTCATGCTAAGGAGATGCTTGCGCCATGGACGGTGAATTGTCGCCTGTGCAATAGACCAGAGACAAATGACCATTTTTTTGCTCTGTGCATTGATGCTACTTTCTTCTGGGACATTTTACAATGAACAATTAAGAAGGACATTGACATCACACCTTACAGTATTCGTTTTTTGGTCGCGGAGAAAGACATTGCTGTGCCATATGATCTATTTATGTTGCTGCGAATATTTAGTCTCTGGAAGAACCGCATGATGGACCGCCACGCTGAATCACCACGGTCGTCGAAATCTTTGCTTTGTCAACAATGCGCTTTGGTGCGGGGAGTATTAGCCTCCCTGCAAGGGCCGCCTACCTGGCTCCCCTATCTGGGTGCATGAGTGTGCCTCACAGACATTTGATGTTTTGGAAGGAGGGTTCATGGAGGGGTAAGGTGGCCTGGCGTTTGGTGGCGTAAGCGTACTTAGACCTTTCTTTTCGGCACTATTTCCATGCAATAAAGAAAAATAAAGAGCCGTTGTGGCGGTGTGGTAGCGTATCCACCTGAAACACCAAAGGCCCTGGCTCGATTCCCAGCTTCGACACAGGGCTTTTTTATTTACCTTTGTGACGTCACTCCTCCTCGTGCATGTGCACCATAGCTCTCCAGGATGCACGCAAAGCTGGTTAACCTCGGCCAGTGCATCTGACGCTACGAGCACCAGCAGAAAAAGAAATAAAAATTACAGCTTGGTGGCGCCCATTCCCATCCTGGTACTAAAGGGAATGGTATACTGTCACCCATCCATCTATCTATCCTTCGGTTGTAAACATTTTTCACGGCATACTTACGTGTAAGGTGCTTACCTCTGGGACCAGAAATTTGCTTAGCATGCAAGCACGTCATTCTTCGGGTATTATTATTACGCTCAGCAGGTCGCCTCAACGTACCGAATAAAGTGGCACATTCCACACGCATATCCGTGCCCAAGAGGGTGATCTTCTTGGGTTACTTCAGCAGCTCCAGGTGGCCAGCAGTTTGAGTCTGTCGGCGGCCTCCTGCGTTCTTGCCATGGCCGAGGACAGAACGTCTGCGTTCGGGCTGGCTAGAACAGCTTGCTATTCTTCAAGCGTGGGAGGTGTGACTATTACAAGGAGCTTAGAGCGAGCCTGCCTCCTCCGCACGTTTCGCTCAGCCGCGGACAGGCTACCACATGGAGGCGGCTGCAAACGCGGTCGCAGCCAAACCCGAGGACGTATTCCAATATCGTTCCCGATTTGGTAAATCCGTGTTGTCAGCTGTGCGGCGAGCCTGTCACCTTAGACCACTTAATCTGGGTCTGCATGGAGGATCCGCCTCCGGCAGATCGCATTACGAGAAAAGCCGGCGGCGCAGTGCGCTCTTGGTGCAGAAAATCCGAGAGACTGCGCAGGTTCCGTTTGTTAGCTTATTGAAGCGAAAAGCTTCGTCACGCCAGCTTTACGAGCCTTGAGCGGGGCCGTGAGGTTGAACTTGAATACAGCTAGAGGTCACGGTGGTCCCAAGTTTCACCTTGAATGTAGGTAGATGTCAAACCATGAGCATAACTGGTGGTACTCAGGATAGACACATGACGGATGGATGGATGAATGGATGGATAAGGCTGAACCCTTCAAATCGGGCTGTGGCTCATGCCACCTAGCCATGACGTCAGCTACAGCAGCGACACCAGCAACTGTTACATCAACTACCTCGACTTTGACCTTTGACCTTGTGGAGAACCTTTTTCCCCCTTCCATTTCGACTCGGCCCATCTGCACCATCTTGCATCAGGAGGGCACCGGCAGGGCGAGGGGGTAAGTTTCCCTCATGGGGAAGCGGAAACAGCGGTGGGAGTGCCACCTTGAAGGCTATGCGGAACTCCGCGCAGCCGGAGAAAGTCTCTTCGGGATCGGGCCAGCGTCGCGAGCGGTTGCAGCCGCACACTCTCGTCACCTTCCGCGGCAGGCGCACGGAGATCCTTCGGGCCTGGCCGCTGGACTTCTGGTTCCAGGCAGCGAAGTGAGCGCAGCAAACTGGCGCTCTCGGCACCTCCCGCAGCCAATACTCGCGCCCCTGCCCCAGCCGGTAAGTCGGAAGCCCTTCTTTCCTAGCATTCTATTTCTGAGGAATGCCTCGTTGATGTTTTGTAGCTAGCTGGCCCGCTCTGGTAATAATTGCAAATGTAATAAATAGCATATGAGTGCCCATGCTTTTTCGTCGCTCTCTTTGCTCCCTTGAGCACGAACCTCTCCGCAGTTAGCGAGCGGAGACGCTGCATCCGCGGTGTTTTAGTGCAGGGGCGGAAGGCTGGACCCCCGATTTTTCCACAACCTTTTACCTTGACCTTTGACATTTGCTCTTCGATCTTGACTTCCGATCAAGCGGGAAAGCGTTTTCCGGCATCGCATGCACAGGTCATGAAAGTGGGTTCTGCATAAAACACCGGTGCACTTTGATGCGTTCAGCGGAACGCTATAGGCGTGATCGATGCGATGACTGCCGCGGAGACCGACACCCGAACCGCGGCCGTAAGGGAAGGAAAATGAAATGAAAATTGAATTTAAGGAAAGAAAATTACGCCTGTCTCGTATATCTCGGTCGACGCCTGAACCCTGCCCATAAGGGAAGGTAAATGAAATAATGTTGGTGCTAAGGAAACGAAATGACGCCTGTCTCACATATCTCGGTGGACACCTGAACCGCGCCGTAAGGAAAGGGAAGCGAAATGAAAGTTGGTTTTAAGGAAAGGAATTTACGCCTATCTGACATGCCTCGGTGGTAACCCGAAGCGCGCCTAAAGCGAAAGAAAATGAAAGTTGATTTTAAGAAGAGGAAAGGACGCCTTTCTCACATTGCGCCGTTTCCTTTCCCCAAAAACCCAATTTCTTTTTCAATTTGGGTTTCAAGGTGGGCCGAATGATTAGCAGAGTAGCCCACAAGCGATACGGCATGAAGGAGGAGGACACACTCAGGCTGGTCAACAGCCTAGTGGTCAGCCGGGTAACATACTCACTGCCGTACCACGTAACCATCAAGGCAGAAAAGGAGCAAGCGGAGACGATACTCCAGAAGGCGTACAAGACAGCCCTTCATCTCCCTAGAAACATCTCGAACGACAAGCTCATGCAACTTGGAGTTAGCAACACCTTTGAAGAACTGAGGGAATGCCAGCTCAAGGCACAAGTACGACGACTTAGCAACACAACAACCGGAAGGGCGCTCCTGACGAGGTTGGGTCGGGATATCGAAAAGCCGCAAAACAGTAGGGCCGCAATACCAGACCCGCTAAGAAAGAAAATAAGCATACAACCTATCCCCCGAAACATGGACCCAAACCTCCATGTTAACAGGAGACAGGCCAGAGCAGAATTTTACGAGAGGCACATGGGGCACAGAGACAATACAGTCTATACAGACGCCTCCCTCTACCCCCAAGCACACAAAAACTACGCTGTAGCGGTAGTCGTAAACAACCGAGAAGAACACATCACGAGCCTCACAGCTGAAGTGTCCGATACAATGGAGGCAGAGGAGATCGCTGTCGCCCTGGCAGCTAGAGAAGGATATAGAGCAGGGAAATAAATCCCTTAACATTTTAACAGATTCGCAAGAAGCGTGCCGGAACTATATCCGAGGCAGAATTAGCAGTACGGCGCTCAAAATCCTCGGTGGAGCCCCGCTCCCCGAGGAACGACAAACACAAAGTTTAATCTGGATACCAAGTCACGCGGGGATCAGGGGCAATGAAGGGGCAGACATCCTAGCTCGAGGAATGACCAGCCGAGCAGGAACGTCGTTAACCCCGGAGGAGTTTCAGGTCCCTTGTGGGGACAGCTATTCGGAATTACTAAACCTATACAAGGGGCTAAGAATCCAATATCCCCCACCGCATAAAGCATTAACCAAGGAGGAGGCCACAGTATGGCGTAGACTGCAAACCGGCTCCTTTCCTAACTTATACATACTAAACAAGATGTTCCCCACACAGTACAGCGCCAACTGCCCGTGGTGCGGAGCACGACCGACATTATACCATATCACGTGGGAGTGCGAAAGAAATCATGCATTCCACAAACACAAAACATCATGTGCGGAGCAATGGGAGAGCCGGCTCACCAGCTGCGAGCTCGGGGTCCAAAGGGCCCTAGTAGCGCACGCAAGCGAGGTGGCCCGACTCAGTGGAGCCCTGGAATAGGGGCCCACCCACGGCCAAGGAGGACCCAAGCTTCAAGATGAAGACTTCGTCCTCCACCGCTACCACCCCCCTAAGAGAATCAATAAAAACTTTTTCATTCATTCATTCATTCATTCATTCATTCAATTTGGTTTAAGGTGCCGGTGTGCTGTGCGATGTCAGTGCACGTTAAAGATCACCAGGTGGTCTAAATTATTCCGGAGCCTCCACTACGGCACCTCACCCTTTATTCGTTCACTCCCTCCTTTATCCGTTCCCTTACTGCGCGGTTCAGGGGTCCAATGATATATGAGACATATTTCCAATGATATATGAGACATTCAATTTCCCCAAAATACAATTATTATTATTTCTGAAATTGCCTGCAATGTTTACCCGCCGCGGTGGCTCAGTAGTTAGGGCGCTCGACTACTGATCCGGAGTTCCCGGGTTCGAACCCGACCGCGGCGGCTGCGTTTTTATGGAGGAAAAACGCTAAGGCGCCCGTGTGCTGTGCGATGTCAGTGCACGTTAAAGATCCCCAGGTGGCCGAAATTATTCCGGAGCCCTCCACTACGGCACCCCTTTCTTCCTTTCTTCTTTCACTCCCTCCTTTATCCCTTCCCTTGCGGCGCGGTTCAGGTGTCCAACGATATATGAGACAGATACTGCGCCATTTCCTTTCCCCAAAAACCAATTATTATTATTATCATTATTATTATTATTATTATTATATTATTATTATTATTATTATTATTATTATTATTATTATTATTATTATTATTATTATTATTATTATTATTATTATTATTATTATTATTATGCATTGTTTGTGCGTCGTTAATAATTCGTTTTGGGGGAAAGGAAATGGCGCAGTGTCTGTCTCATATATCGTTGGACACCTGAATCGCGTCGTAAGAGAAGGGGTAAAGGAGGGAGTGAAAGAAAAAGGAAGAAAGAGGTGCCGTAGTGGAGGGCTTCGGAATAATTAAGACCACCTGGGGATCTTTAACGTGCACTGTCATCGCACAGCACACGGCCCCCTTAGCATTTTGCCTGCATAAAAACGAAGCCGCCGCGGTCGGGTTCGAACCCGGGAATTCCGGATTAGTAGCCAAGCGCCCTGACCAGTGAGCCACCGCGGCGGGTCGTTTGGAACGAGATTTGGTCCATGTCTCCGCATACAACTAGAAATAATACAGTTGTAAATATCCCCGAAGCAATATTAAATATATACGGTCTTGTGTGAGTGCCTTTAATGTCGTTTCGAAGAAAGTAAGATGCTTAACAAATAAGAAAATGCCTACCGCTGTGTCTGTATGAGTATGGCTACCTATGGAAACCGCCAGTCGCTCGACCACAAACATAGCCAGAGAGATGCAGCTTTCCACCGGGGTTAACCAGAGCTATAGATGCAGCAATGTTTTATTTCTCTTTGCATATATATAGCTTACATATGCTATTGAAACTGGAGGCCAGCCTGCGACAGGGATTCGAACCGACAGTATATGCACCTTCAATTATGCGCCTTCCCATACTCTTCATATTTTCCCTTGCGACGAGGTTTGTGTGTAAACCCAGATGTGAGGAAGTTACTGCGCCACTTCCTTTCCTTTTTAAAAAGCTATTTTCGTATCAAAATTGTGAAGCAGCCTCATCGTACAGAGTTCCGGGTGGTGTCATACGCGCGTGTGTATGGATGACTGTCAATGAACCCAGGAGCAGCACTGCTCTCATATTCCCACACGCAATCAGCCCGTGTTCTGTGCAATGTGAGTGCACATTAAAGATCCCCAGGTGGTCCAAATTATTCAGGAGTCCTCCACTATGGTACCCCTTTCCTCCTTTCTTGTTTCACTCGCTCCTTTATCTCTTCCCTTACGGCGCGGTTCAGGTGTGAGCCAATATAAGACAGATACTGCGCCATTTCGAATTGTCGTTTTCATTACAGTCTAAAGTGTCTCTGCCGAATTTTTTTATTCATTATAAACTGAGGGGAATTTCGATTTGGTTTGATTTGTGTTGTTTAACGTCCCAAGGCGGCTCAGGTTATGAAGGACGCCGTAGTGGAGGGCTCCGATAATTAAAAACACCTGCTGTTTATTCGCGTGAAGAATCCTGCACAGCACACGGGCCTCCAACATTTTAGCTCCATCGAGACGCGGCCGCTGCGGCCGTGATCAAACTTAAGTCTTTCGGGTCAGTAGCCGAGCTCCATAACCAGTAAGCCACAGCGGCGGCGGAAGGAATCACCGATCAATAGTTTCTTTCGTAGGGCATTTGTGTTTAGAAAAAGGAAAAAATATCGAGTAAACTCATAAAACTTTCGTCGCCAATATTCGTGCCCACCACTATGCGTGCGCTTTTCTGCGAATATTTAAAATTGACGCAAATTATACTTCTAATGACGTGGGGCATCTGGCACTGCGTAATATGTAAGCCACTGTGCGACGTCATTAACCCTTTGTTTTTACCAATATGGCCGAACGCAACAGGCACACGTGTGGTGTGCAATGTCAGCTGACGTTAAAACCCATGTGGGTTTTAACGTGGGCTTCTATCATAGCCGGCCAGCCCTCCCTCATGGCCCATGGGTCGCTTCGGGATTTTAAATCTGTAACATCTCGGCGGACACCTGAACCGAGCGGTAATAGAAGGACTAAAGGAGGGACACAGAGAAGAAAGGAAGAAAGATGTGCCGTAGTGGAACGCTCCGGCACTCACGCCTATTTTTCCCCGCGCAAATACCTCATTGGGATTATCCACTGAACCTTGGCTAATCCCCCTGCGTGGGTATGTGGCATGCTTACTAAGGAGAAGAAGAAAAAGAAGGCTCCGGAATTATTTCGACCACCTGGGGATCTGTAACGTGCACTGACATTGGAGAGTTTTAGTTTCACGTACGTAGAGGGTTCACGTACGCAAACGTGAGAAGTCTACGTAGCCTGCACGCAGGTGGTTTGAAACTCTTATAGTTACACGTACTCGAAACACGCCGCGCGTTACGCCTAGCGCCATCTACTAAGAAACACAGACACTGGTTGTAGCCAAAATCATCCAAGACAAGTCATTAAGCGAAGCCATTCAGAGCGAGACCGTTGCTATGACGACGACCAACGCTACTTCGTCAGGCTTAGCAGCTGAAAAATCGCCCTTCTGTCTGAAAAACAAAAGCTATTTGTCGCTTGAAACCTCATGCGAGGGTAAAAAATGGGCAAATCGAAGGCGAATACAGCAGTTTAGAACTCCATATCGCCTCGAGGGATCAGCGACGAAGCTGTTATCGCCGTGAAGCGGCGGGCAGGGTGCCGCCATGTTTGTCAACGCTACGTACGCAAGCAACGCAAAGACCGCAACGTAAAAATCCGAATCTCACGTACGGACGTGAGACTCGCTCATACCCTTTGCGTTCTGCGCATGCGCACTGGTCACCCGTAAGAGCTCTACGTACGTGAAGCCTCTACGTACGTGAAACTAAAACTCTCTATTACCCGACCGGGGCGGCTGCGTTTAGATGGAGGCGAAACGCTAAGGCGCCCGTGTGCTGTGCGAAACCTGAGGCCTGCGCGAACTGCTGGGCTATAGGCCACCGCACGGACGTGTTTACTAAGCTTAAGTCCACTCTCTGCCACCCCTGCAGCCAGGCCCAAAAGGCAGTCGAGCTCCCGACCTGTGAAAAATGAAAATTGGTTTTTGGGGAAAGGAAATTGCGCAGTGCCTGTTTCACAATCGGCGGACACCTGAACCGCGCCTTACAGGAAGGGTCAGAGGAGGAAGTGAAAGAAAGAAAGAAAGAAAGAAAGGAAGGAAGAAAGGAAGAAAGAGAGAAAGAAAGAAAGAAAGAAAGAAAGAAAGAAAGAAAGAAAGAAAGAAAGAAAGAAAGAAAGAAAGAAAGAAAGAAAGAAAGAAAGAAAGAAAGAAAGAAAGAGGGGCCGTAGTGGTGGGCTCCGGAATAATTTGTACCACTTGGGAATCTTCAACTTGCACTGACATCGCACAGCACACGGGCGCCTTAGCGCCTCGCCTGAAACACAGCCACCGCGGACCCCTGCTGCATCCTGTGCAAGGGGGCCCACGTCACGGGCTCGCGCCCGTGCAGGTTCAGATTCGACCGGAATGGCCCGTCGTCACCCCCCCACTACATCCAAGCCCCAACCTCCCCCACCAGAACCTCCTACCGGGCCCATCCTTATGACCTCCCGGCCATCCCGCCCCCGCCGCCGCTCTCCCTCCCGTGGTGCCCGGTATGCCAGCCGCCACCAATCCGTCTCCTTCTCGCCTCTGCCCCAGTCCGAGGCGTCGACCACCCCCCTGGTAAGGTGGAACTCGCAGCCTCTCACGCCGGAGCCCAAAATCACGGCCCTCGCGGCAACCATGGCAGTGCATATTACCCACTACCCCTACCCTTTCTTAATATCGCTCCCCCTTTCTTTCCTCCTCCCTGTTCTTTTATTTCCGCTAGTCGCAGCTCAGGTGTTTCAGGTTTTCGATGGCAGATGCTGCGAGTAGTAACATCTTTTCAGTCCATTGTTATTTTGAAGCGATATACTTCACTACGCTAGTCAACGCCGCGTATCGCGCGAGCCAGCGTATGTCGGAGCACGAGTGACGTCACGCACGGCGCAGGTGGCCACCGCCGACTCCGTCGCCTGACCTTTCGCCGCTGCCGCGTTGTCTCTCTCTCGCTCCCACAGGTGTACCGCTTCTGCGCAGCGCCGCGCCTTTCCTCAAAATCCTACTTTCAATTATCATCTTTGTCTTTCGTCTTTCCTACCCGCCGCGGTGCCTCGGTGGTTAGAGCGCTCGGCTACTGATCCGGAGTTCCCGGGTTCGAACCCGACCGCGGCGGCTGCACTTTTATGGAGGAAAAACGCTAAGGCGCCCGTGTGCTGTGCGATGTCAGTGCACGTTAAAGATCCCCAGGTGGTCGAAATTATTCCGGAGCCCTCCACTACGGCACCTCTTTCTTCCTTTCTTCTTTCACTCCCTCCTTTATACCTTCCCTTTCGGTGCGGTTCAGGTGTCCAACGATATATAAGACAGCTACTGCGCCATTTCCTTTCCCCTCCCAAAAAAAACATTATTTCGTCTTGCCCTCCCTCCTTTATCCCTTACTTTACGGCGCGGCGCGGGCGTCCACAGAGATATGTGAGACGGTTACTGTGCCATTTTCTTTCCTCCTCAACAAAACGAGCCGACGGCATTCATAGAGTTCGTTGCCGTTGACAACTTTTCAAAGGCCGTTCATTTTGACGAGAAAAAAGGTGGACAATCGGCTTCGCGGGTAAGTGGAGACCTGAATCTCGCTTTCATGTATCTGGCGTTCGTGTACAACTGCAAAATCCTGCTTTGAATGCGTTCCGCACAATCTATAAGCAGCGCGCCCTCCCGGCCACCCTGTAAGGTGGGATGCAGTTAATGGTTGATCGCGAGAGATTGATCACCAAATGAACGCTGTGGCCTAGACTACAGCTGCAGTGCCGCATGTCAGCCACAACGCTGTCAGCGCTAATGAATTCAGGCCACATCTCTCTTACCACCGCCACACGCATCAAAGCACGAATGAGGTGTCCGCATATCCAGGGAGCGAGTTATGCGCCATTCCTTTGCTCTAATCTATCGCCATCTAGAACATTGTCAACGCTAACGGCACTGAACACAGTGAGCGCCGACGTCGTTCGCTTTGCATATCCTGGATTAGCTGAGCAAATCCACGTAACTTTTTATTAATAAATAACCACTCCCCCAGGTTGTCCCCAGGAGGTCAAAATTATTCCCGAGCCCTCCACTATGGCACCTCTTTCTTCCTTTATTCTTTCACTGCCTCCTTTAACCCTTCCCTTACGGCGCGGTTGAGGTGTACACCGATATGAGTGACAGATACTGCGCCAATTCTTTTCCCCAAAAGCCAATTTCAATTTTCTGCCTCCACCCGCCACCCGCCGCGGTGGCTCAGTGGTTGGGGCGCTCGGCTAATGATCCGAAGATCCCGGGTTCGAAGCCGACATCGGCGGCTGCGTTTTTATGGAGGCAAAATGCTAAGCCGCCTGTGTGCTGTGCGATATCAGTGCACGTTAAAGATCCCCAGGTGGTCGAAATTATTCCGGAGCCCTCTACTACGGGCACCTCTTTCTTCCTTTCTTTTTCTTCGTTCACTCCGTCCTTTATTCCTTCCTTTACGGCGTGGTTCAGGTGTACAACGATATATGAGACAGATACTGCGCCATTTCCTTTCCCAAAAAAACAATTATTATTAATTATCTGCCTCCGTTCTGCCCGGTTGGCGTCGGACATAAAAGAGCACTGTTCCGCTCTTTTCCGGCAGCAGTGAGGCCAGACTTGCGATCGCATGGCCGGCAGCCTTGGCCTCCGCGACACGTGGTCGCTTCTCAGGGTGCTACTAAATCCTACGCACACCAAAGCTTCGCAGCCCAAGATATCTCCCATCTCCTTCAGTGCTCCCTACTCACTGATAATTACTTCCTGGTGACTCTTTCGAATCGCTACCTCGGCGCCCGACCACTATTCCTCTTCTCACCTACCTTAACTCCTCGATCTTGATGCGGATTTTTCTGGGTGGAATTCGTGAGTCGCTACTCACGCTCCGCACCCCCACAGGCCCTGGAGTGGACCGCATCACTAACGAAGCACTTCGCAACCTAGACACCCTCTCGCTCAAAGCTCTTACTACCCTTATCAATGCACATTACCAAGCTGGCACTCTTCTCTCCATCTGGACCCATGCACGTGTCTCTCTAATCCCGAAACTCGGCAAACCCATTGCCCTAGTATACCTTCGCCCTATCTCTCTCACCTCCTGTCTTGGCAAGCTGTTCGAGCACGTCATCGCGGTCCGGAGTTTCCGGGTTCGAAGACGACCGCGGTGGCTGCGTTTTTATGGACCCAAAAGGCTAAGTCGCCCGTATGCTGTGCGATGTCAGGGGACGTTAGAGTTAACGATCCCCAGGTGATCGAAATAATTCCGGAGCCCTCCACTACGGCACCTCTTTCTTCTCTTATTCTTTCACTCCCTCTTTTATCCCTTCCCTTACGGCGCGGTTCAGGTGTCCAACGATATATGAGACAGATACTGCGCCATTTCCTTTCCCCAAATACCAATTAATATTATTATTATTAATAATAATATTACTATTATCACCTGCAGACTTATTTGGAAGACCACGACATGTATCCGGACTGCATGTTCGACTTTCCTCCCCAATTGTCCCCCCCAGGATGTCATGCTCCAGCTTTTCGAGGATGTCTTGCACCCCTAACACCTGAAACGCACTCGAGCTATCCTGGCGCTGGAGCTCACCAAACCATTCGAGAATGTACATCACACCGCCATTCTGGACACTCTTTCCTCCCTTCATGTCGAACCCTGTGTCCATGCTCACGTCACTGCTTTCCTCGCCCACCACACAGCCGAAATCTCATGCAGATGACATCACCCCCTGGGTGACCACTGCATCCTTGGCGATATGGAGACCACCCTCCAGGCGGGTGTGGATGCGGTGGTGACTCACGCCCGGGCTATCGGGTTCAGCTGCTCCCCGACCAAATTGAAGCTTTTGCTCCTTCTGCGCCGCATCCGTGACGGTCATCACTCGTCGGGATTCCGTGTCGCTCCCGTCGTTGCCCGCATTGGCTGCGTGTGGCCCGGGGAACGACGGGAGCGTCGCTGAATCGTGACGAGTGATGTATGTGACGGGTGGGGTGCAGCGGAAACACTAGAACACCTGCTCCTTCACTGTGCCGCGTTCGCCGATGCTCGTCGCGATATTTTTTCGGCCTATAGGGCGCAGGACATACTAACAGACTTCCTGAAGACGCTATTGTGACCGCAGAGCAGTGCGCGCACTCGCAAGCGAACCTTGGTGAGCCTCTGTGCATTCCTCGAACATACGGCTTGACGTCCCTTCTGTTCTTCGCCAGGTAGTCACCTGCAGTGACCGAACGCTCCGCGAGTTCTACCTTGAACGATTAATAACTGGACGCCCCACTCCAGTTGTAGTCAACACAGTGCTGTGCGCGTGTTTTTTTATTTCTCCAACATGAAGTAATCACGCGCAAAGCCTGGACATATTTCTTATTGTGTAAATATTTTGTGTATATTACTTCTCCCCTATCCTCTCTTCCTGTCCCCTCACCTCTTTCATTTCATTTCTTGAATCTTCCTGCTATCCTTTATTTCCGCTGCCCCAAATCAGGTGCTTCAGTATCGATGGCAGGTGCCGGGGCTAGCAAAAATCTTGTCCTTCCTTTTTATATTTACTCTATTAATAAGCCACTTACTACTACTCCTTCTGCCTCGGGAAATGGCCTTCTTGTCGCCCTCTTCCTTCACGGTCTACCTGGACGGCACACCCATTGCTCTCGTCACTTGCCTCCGCATCCTTGGACTATTTCTTCAGTCTAATGGCAAGTACACCACCCTGATCAGTAAACTCACAAACCCTGTACACCAGACCATCCGCCTCATACGACGCATTGCCAGTCACCACCACGGCATGCGAGAACACAACCTCCGTCGCCTGGCCAGGCATTCGTTCTAAACCGCTTCATCTATTCTCTTTCGTATCTCTTCCGTTCTCGCACCGAGGAGGACAAAGTCAACAGCCTTATTCGCCAGGCCATATTCCTTCCAACAACTACTTTGACGGATCGGCTACTTCCTTACCGATCTGACGGAGACCCATCGCAACGCCCAGCTCCTCCGTCTCTCCCGCACCCGCCCGGGTCGCGCACTTCTCTCCATCCTTAAGCTCTCCCCTCTTATCTCCCTTCCAACCTCAATGCCCACCCCTTAACACGTCTCCTCCCTCCTTAGCATTCATCCCCTCCCTGGGAATATGCATCCAGAACACCACCCTTCCCGCTGAGCAGCGCGAGCCTTAGCGCTCTGGCGTGAGTACGGAAACTTGCCGTTGCTTACGTGGATGCCACCCCATAGCCCCGCTACCTAGCCCACACCCTTGCAGTCGCTGAAAACTCTCTCCGACCCACTTTTACTGCCTCAGTCTACACTTCGACCTCCGTAAACGCTGTGAAGGCAGCTATTGCACTTGACATCACTCAAACGTCTGCGTAATACATTCTCAGTGACTCTGAGCCTGCGGTCTACAACTACGCAGTTGGACGGGTGGCAGCCCCGGCCATCGGCATCTTACGTTCTGGCACCGTTCCCTCTCACCCCATCAAAATCGTCTGGGTGCCCGCTCACGCGGAACATCCTGGCAACCACGCGGCTAATTCCACTGCTCGCGAATCGACTGACCGATTAAGCCCGCCCCCGCCGGGGATGGATAGGCGCGACGCGCTCCTCACGTTCCAAGATATTACCTTGCACTACCACCTCTCTCGACTCACTTTCTCCCTCTCCGCACAAATCGCTTTCTCAATGCTGCCAACGCTTGCGGCGCCACCTTCAAGCCCACACCTTTCTTACTCCCACACGTCTTGCCTTTCTTTATCCCGGAACGTACTCGCCGACCTGCCCAATATGTGACAGCCCAAGAGCCGACTACAAGCATATTCTATATCCTGCCCCGCATACTTGCCCCGTGTCTCTTGGCACCTAACCAGTCCGCAGAAAATACAGGCTGCTGTATCCAGTACCGCGCGGGATCTCCAACTTCGGCCGGTGACCTGGGCAGAGGACGTCGCGAGTAGGCACCGCCTGGACGCCACAACTGCAGCCTGAAGGCAGCCCGCAATGCTGCTGCGCAATTTTCTTTATATTAGGCCTTCACATCAATAAAAGTTTTTCAATACCACCGCCGACGTCTGTGCACGTTAAGAATCCCCAGGTGGTCCAAATTATTCCGGAGCCCTCCACTACGGTACCTTTCTTTTCTTTTGTTTGTCCCTCCTATATCCATTCCCTTACGGCGCTGTTCAGGTGCCCGCCGATAAGTCGGACAGATATTGCGCCCTTTCGTTTAATAATAATAATAATTGGTTTTGGGGAAAGGAAATGGCGCAGTATCTGTCTCATATATCGTTGGACAGCTGAACCATGCAGTAAGCGAAGGGATAAGGGAGGGAGTGAAAGAAGAAAGGAAGAAAGGTGCCGTAGTGGAGAGCTCCGGAATAATTTCGACCACCTGGGGATATTTAACGTGCACTGACATCGCACAGCAAACGGGCGCCTTAGCGTTTTTCCCCCATAAAAACGCAGCCGCCGCGGTCGGGTTCGAACCCGGGAACTCCGGATCAGTAGTCGAGCGCCCTAACCACTGAGCCACCGCGGCGGGGTCCTTTCGCTTCCCCAAAACCAATTTTCATTTTCATCCTCACTGACATCGCACACCACAGAGGGGCCTTTGCGTTTCGCCTCCATCGAAACGCGGCCGCAGTGGTCGGGTTCAAACCCAGGTGCTCCGGATCACTACCCGAGCGCCCTTACCACCGAGCCACCGCGGCGGGTACATAAGGGTGAAGCAGCTATAAAATCACAACTTCTTTAACATTTTTCTTCACAATTTTCCCATGCGATGCCGGCAGACGCTTTCCGGCTTTACCCGAGGACAAGGCAAAAGTTCAAAGTCAAGGTATTTGGTGCAACTGCCGCTGGAATCACTGCTGTAGCTGACGTCATGTGCCGAGCATGACTACCATTTTTTGTGCTCATGGTTTGACCTCTACATACATTGAAGGTGAAACTTGCGGCCCCGCTGACGGCTCGAAAAGCCGGCGTAGTGAAATTTTTCGCTTCAAAAAAATGTGGAAGCTTAAGAGTGCAGTATCTCTGAAATAACTTCTATAACATTTTGCTTCCACAAAACGCCGTGCCTAAAAACCGTGTCAAGCCAATAAGAATTCTGCAGAGACACTTGTGACTGCTTACATGTGTTAAGAACAGTCCCGTCGTACTTCTTGTTCTTGTGCCTCGTGCTTAGTGCGCAGATGGCATGGATCCTAACCAACTAGCCCAACAACAAGCATTGCTTAAGAATAGCGCAGTGAGCTACGAAAGAAGAAATGACAGGCGTAACGTTAAGAGAGAAGAAGAGGGCAGAGTGGGTCAGGGATGAAACATTGGCCAGTGACAGCCTAGTCGAAATCAAGAGGAAGAAGTGGCCTTGGACACGGCATGCAATGAAAGGCAAGATAACTACTGGTCCTTAAGGGTAACGGAATGGATTCCAAGAGAAGGCAAGCGTCGCAGAAAGCGGCAGAAAATTAGGTGGGTGGAGGAGATTAAGAAGTTTGCGAGGATACGGCGGCCGCAGATGACAAATTGCAGGGTTAATAAGGCGGGACATAGGAGAGGCTTTTTTTTCCTGCAGTGAGCGTAGTCAGGCTGATGGTGATGATGACGTGTGCGATTGCGAAAGCATGTTATGGACGCAACACGTACATGTTTCTTCGCGGTTTGCGTTCTGAGTTTATTTCAGGTGATGACTTCTTTGTTCGAAGTATGACACCACCCACACACACAGGCGCGTATGACTCAACCAGGAACACTATAGGATGAAAGGTTGCTTTGCAATTCATACCAGGTAGGGCACTTTCAGTGGGAGCACGAGATTTGCGCCGGACATTTCTAGCACAAGGTGCCGCTAGCCACACGCAGTTGTACGCGCTCCTCGAAGGGATTTTTCAGAAGAAGAGAAAGGCAGACATGATGCAGCCTCAGCCGACGGGAGAAAACCTGCTTTCGCCCCTTGGCAGCGGACGCCCAGCGTCTCGGACTTCATCTTGGCAGAGCAAAGGGCAACTCTCAGCCGGCACCTACCTTGGCTGCTTCTGCGGAGCCTCTCTGGTAGCGACCACGGCCGCGCTTCTCTGGTTCGCCATCCAAGGGGCTGCCAAGCGTGACGAGAAAAACGGCACTGGGACTCGCTTCTGCTGCTCCAACGAGGCAGGCAGGCTGTTCGCCGTCATCGACAAGAACGAGCCGCCCTGCAGAGACTTCTTCGCGTACATCTGCAAGAACGCCATCAACCACGGCTTCGTCCAGCAAGACGTGGCCGACGACATGCTGGTGAGATTTTTCGCGGGCATCTCGGTAGTCTTAATGTCTGCATTGTTTTAACCTAGCATTTTCTTGTCTCGTCTACCGGTAATCTGAAAGTGTTTTAATGGGTGAATTCCGCGCAAATCATCTGAATGCATTATTGGAGGTAGCTCACGTCTCGAGTAGAATTTTAAACAATTTGTGTGCAGGTAATTGTGTGTTAACAGCTCATATCGTGAGGCCAGCGTCTGTAGGAGGATAATTCAATAAGGCAAGAAAATCAAGATTCTGTTGGTTCTTTATCAGTTTTCATGCATGATTCAAAATAGAATCTGTTAGACTTAGTTGGTGCAAATGGCTTCGTCGGGTCATTTCTTCAAACATTTTATATCTATTGCTTTAAAACTGCGTTTGTCTTTGCTGAAGTATAGCTGGTGTATCACAGTTTTTACCAAGCTTATGCTATATTTGTACACACAGATTGTACTTGTGATTAAATCAGTTGCTGGGCGAGTTGGTATTTCATGCTTTCATTCACACAGCGCAAAGACAAACTCGAACAAGAGGGGAGGCACCACAAAGTGCCGTGATGTTATTTTTTATTGTTTGATGGTCAGTGTGGGGTCCTATGCATGCGAAATTCTAGAGATGAAGCTGAGTGAATTCCTAAGTTGATGAAGCACCGGTTCCTTTGAGCTGGCACGCAAAAAGCAGGGCGGCTACAGTCTCAGCATCCAGACTTAATGCATAGAGCTCACGGCATTCTTCTGCATTTTCTAAAACTTTGCAATGCGAAATTCTCATAGAGTGAGCTGCTGCATAAATTTTTAAAATATTTATGAGCTGAAGGTGCTTCTTGCTGTTGGGCTGGTATGCTTGAATTCTGCATTGTTGATCAGCATCTTGCTGGTTCCACAAAACGGTTTTTCTGTGTTTACTTTTTGGTCACACAACACGAACTATTTTATGAGTTGGTGGGCTTCTCGAAGGCTGAAAGCCCGAGTGGCTTTCAACCTATGGCTTAGTTGCCCTACGACTCTGTTCTGCAGCGTCCTGTAGATTTCAGTTTGGTGCCGGGGGTAATAATTGATAGAGGTTCAGTGCTTTCTTGTTATGCTTATTGTTTAGGTTCGTGCGATGATTGCTCTTTCTTCATCATCGTATGAATGACAACAGCACACGTGTGATGGGCCACTCTTGAAGCTTCTTCCTTTTCGCATGAAAGATGCTTGCGCTGAGTACACAGTCACCTTCTTCGGAGGAGAGAATGTTTATTGAGACATGTATGCTGCGGAAGAAGCGAATTTTATTCGACAGAAGCAGTTACAGGTAATGCAGATACGAGTGCGCTGCTTACACTTCAATAGAGCCTCCAGGTCTCAGGGAATACATTTCGAATCATTATTATTCGCGAAATATTTTTAACGTTTGTAATTGTGTGTCGCAGAAATAAGCGTAGTTCGAAGGCGAAACGTGAGGCTTATACCCATCTATATGGTTACAGAAAAACAAGAATGCCTTTCTTCTGCACAGTGCAAGGGAAGTAGTGGCGCCAGCCGATGGCAAGAGCAGAGCGTACGCAGTTTCTATAACCCTTTCCTACCTACTGGCATGTATCAGGGAGGTGAAAGGACACCAACATGTTTTGATGAAGTGCTAAATGTCAAAACTTCGGCAAACAGTAAAACTTTCTCAGTCCACTGAAGACTTGTGGCATCTGAATTTGGCGATCCCAATCGGAACCCTTGAATCTTAAAACGTTAAGAGGAGAGAAGAAAAATGCGAATGGAAAGGGTTGAAGAGTCGAATTTAGCTCAAAATCATCATTGAACGCAACCTAGCAAAGTAGACCTCCCGTAGTAAATCATATATACCTGCTGTTTGGGCTTGATAAAGAAACATGACTAGAAAATATATCAATAAAAAGCGCACTGGAAATATTGGCTTATGCGTTCGATAACTCAATCGCTACAGAAGCGACGGGATGGTGTCCTTTCATTGCGCTCTTACTTGTTCTCGCAAATATTTTAAGATATTATTTCAAGCGCTGAGCAGAAGATTGCGCATCGGCGAATATCTAGTATTCTCCTGTAGCTTCCCGGGAATGCACACCAGCAAATAACAGTTATAGGGGAAAAGTGAGCCTGAGAAAGACAAGGTTCACCCTTTTCTGTAGTGTTTTCTTCGCCGCTACACTTTCTACGATGTGTATGTAACGGCATACATCGAAAAATTCGCATTCTAAAGAGGAAGCCAGTGGTAGTGAGCAATATAAATATATTACTGCGCACGTTTTGACTCTTATTCGGGCCTTTGGACTAGCTTCAGGAATAACATTGCTGTGGAAGTTCGTGTATTGAAACTAAAGACAAGTAAACCGTTGCACACTTAAAATATGCCGTACGAACTAAAATTACAATGGCATGCTCAATGAGAGGTCATATGTCTTGCTTTTATTCAGTTCGCAATATTTTACAGCAGACATCTAAGTTCCACAGCATTTTAATGGGTTTTAGCAGAATCTGGAAGGAGTACCGTCCATTTCTATAGGGCTCTTCGCGATCCTTGCTCGTGACATGGAGAAAATTACAAGGAATTTAGCAACGCCCACTTAAATTGACGAACGAAGAGATTACCCTATTGCCACGCTTGAAGAGCCATAAAGGAATCGTGCATCTAGAAAGACAATATTCGAATGAAAACAATACCTATTATCTTTGAACAACACTGGGAAAATAGTCATCTCCATCCTACCAGAGGGCTCCCTTTCAGTACGATGAAAACGCTAAAGCGTACGCTTTCAGTCTGGGTGGCGCTAGAACCTGAGAAATTTTGTTTCGTTTTCAGGTGAGTGATTTATATTGCTGCTCATGAGCGCAAAACAAACACCCCTGCTTAATCACTTTTGTCTTTACGAGAAGCCTGTTGTGCAAAGAGAAACTGTCTCGTAATAAGAGCCCTGCTAAAGGATACCTTACAATGTGTTGGCTGCCGAATGTGGAGTACGAGCCTGTTTGGCTGCAGTAAAATGGATAAGTTAAAGCTGCTGTATGTATAGTATTTTACCGCAGTCTTTCTGTTTGCCGCCGAAGTGAACGAGATCTCTAGGAGGTTTGTTACGGACTGAACGGGAAGCACTGTTGTCTCCTCACTTCATCAACCACGCTCAGCTTACCCGATCCAAACAGAAAGTTAAGGCTCACGGCAGCCGCAGACGTTGGCCCAGGGTAGGCAAACAAGGCTGGAGACCTACAGTGGCCTCACGTTTGCTGCAGACGGCCAATGCTCTTTTGGATCTTAGGCGTTTGAACTCATGCCCTCTGCATCACTTCATTCCGAGTGCCCTCTACAGGGCACTCACAGTACAGAATGCAGAGCTGCAGTCAGCCTGTGCTTCAGGGCACACAGCACAGTTTGACTGTCATACATGGACACATAACAGCCACCGCATTCTTTGTATACCTATTTCATGTAGAAGGTGAATACGTCTGAATTCAATTGAGCGAAGGGACAATTGTTGCTTTGTTTTCGCCGGACAACTTCCGGCTGTGGTGTTGTGAGATTTCTCGCGGACATCCCGGTAGTCTTAATGTCGGCATTGTGTTAACCTAGAATTTCCTGGTCTCGTCTACCGGCTAATCTGCAAGTGTTTTAATGGGGGAACTTAGCTCAATTCATCTGAATGCATTCTAGGAAATAACTCGCGTTGGTGTGGTTGGCAGTAACGTTGAAACTGTAAGAGCAATAAGCACAGCCTTTTTCAAAACTGAAAGCCGACTGGATTTCCTGTATTACTCTGCATCGCAAGCCTTCAGTACCCCCGAAGCTGACAAACAGTTGTACACTCTTCTCTGTTTTGCAAAATAGGACATACCCGGATTCGGCGAGAACTTTAGCCCTTGTGATTTCCGACAAAAGCTGTGCACGATCAAGATAAACGATTTATTGCATTGGCAATCTGCGAATTGAGCTTCGCGCTGTAGGTTTAGTACCCCGAAAGATTGTAGACGCTGCATGTTGTGCTACACGGGATATATGTTAACATGTCGGACTCTCTTCGCATCTGCGTTTCCTTAGCTTACCACCACTTGGACTTCGAACCCACACAAAACAGTCCCAAAAGATGGATTCCGTGGTACTATGCGCACAATGCGATTCCTTAATTTTATTGTACCCCAAGGCTCAACGACATATCAGTGTTTTGTCTTGCGGCGAGAAAGGTCGTTGTGAAGAAACTTCGTTGCGCCTCTTTAATTAAATACTTTATTCTCGCTCTATTGTGCAATTTTGCAGTGGGACATCACCTCCAACATCATTAAAGGAACACAAAACTACGGCAGCCCGGCTGCGGCAGCACTTCACGCCCTCTACACATCGTGCCTCAATGAGGTTTGGCGTCAAGATCAGCGAACCAGAGATGTCGTGGCGAGCGTGCTTGAAATTGCCAACACCTCCAGCCGAATGAGTGGCGCAGATTTGCTCCGTTTTGCCCTCGCAGTGGACAGGCGATACCATCTCAAATTTATCTTTACGATAATCAACCCGACCGCTAAAACAACAGGGTTCATGTTAAAAAGAAGGCTACTCCGGACCACCGACTACAAAGCGCATTGCGACGATTCGTGCTACACCACTACTCTCTCCATCCTGAGCGCGCATTTCGGCACCAACTACACCCGGAATGACATGTCCGCATGGGAAAGGAAATTTCCACCTTACCGCAAGAGGCCTGATTACTTGTCTTTAAAAGAAATACGCGACATCTTCGGCGGTCTAGAAGCGTCGCAGCTGAAGGACATATTTCTAGAGTTTCTTATTGACATTGACAAGGTTAAGGAGTTCCGGACGCTCTTCAAGCCTGCTTTCCTCATGGACATACGCCTCCTGGTGGACGACCAACCGTTGTCCTTGTGCTACGTGCTGCTTGTTGTCGCTCTGGAAGCCATAAGCTACATACAAAAGGGCAGCACTTTGAATTCGCCAACAATGCGTAGCAAGGAAGTCTGCAACGACCACGTATTCCAGAGCGGCCAGCTGTGGCGCGTCACTTATGTGGCGGCCCTCGCGAGTCCGGCGAGAGACCAGCAGCTGCACAAGATCTTCGAGGAGACACGAAGAAGATTCGTGGAATACGGTCCATTCTTGCGGCTGATGGCGGTCGAAAATGACGCGGAGCGCCTCCAGACGGTGATAGGCAACATTACTCTGATGCTTCCTGGTGACTTGGTGTTCCAGGAGCCGGTTGTGCCTCAGATGTCCATGCACGGCTTCGCTCGAAACATGTTCTTGGCGCTGAACTTCGAGTTCGACGCTAAAAAGGAAAATGCGCGCCGAGGTGTGCCCTGGATTCGAGACGACAGCGCGAACAGAACCAAAAATCGCCTGTACTTTTTAAGCAAGACCATCCTGTACGTGTCGTCTTTGGGCTACGGCTGGCTGAGTTCGGGCACCCTGGATCCACTGCTTGCCGACGCCGCGGTAATTGCTAGTCGTATGGCAGCCTTGATGTGGAGCAACGTGCTGAAATCGATGGACTGGTCTCGAGAAACAAAGGCGGCGCTCAAAGAGTTCAGGTAATGTGTTTTACTCCGATCCAAATTAGGTTAGAATACAAACACTCAAGAAATAACGGCCTGCACTGATGCAAGGCTTGTCGGTTAAGATCTTTGTCTGCTGTGAGCTGAAGATCCCGCTTATCCACCGCGCAGTAGCGACAGCGTGCTGGTCGAGATTGGAATTGAGACTTGACACACTACATCTGCATTTCAGCCCCTTCCTTGCCTCGTGGATCACGTGTATGAAACCTTCCCGCGGAAATTGTCTATGTCAGTTACAAACAGCATTTTCGAACCGCACTAACATCTTATAACAGGAGGATGAAACCTCTAAGAGTCGTTGCGTTAATTTAAGCATTTTGTTATTCGTAAGCAGTGCTGTCTTGAATGCGTTCTGTAGGCAAATAAGTATCCAGGCTATAATCCGTTTATTAAAGACACAACTTCCACACTGTATAGGCTTGTATGACATCTGTTTGGAATCATTGTTTATTGCTGATGACTTAAATTTGAAGCGCGTTGCATTTTCAGCAGGAACGGGGCACTTGTTAGCAGAAAGAATGTACAAAAATGCACTGGTGAAAGGAATTCAGTACTGTATCACGTCTATATATCCACTGTTCTCAGCGCAAATAGGTAAGGTAGGCTTTCATATAAGAAAATTTGGCTGCGGCTACATCGACGCAGGGATTGCGAGGCGCGCTCAACACCCGCAATGGACCCCGCACTCGCGCTTCAAGTGGAGGCGTTGAAGATGGGGCTACGCGTCGCCGCCGTGGTCGCGTCATCACCTGATGAATCCATAGAAGGCGTCGCACCTGCGGCTGCAAGACCCAGCTGGTACAAAATGCAGCCCGCCTGGAGCCTCCGCTGGATGTCCGAGGCGCAGTTCTTCTACGCGCGCTACGCCTATTACAGCTGCAGTGGCGCATTCGACGCTACGCTTTTGGTGAACGAGCCACTCAGGGGCAATGCTGACTTTGCCACCGCGTACAACTGCCCGCCCAACACGGAGGCGGGCGAACAGAGTCACTGCGAGAACCTTACGCTACCACATGGCTGATGTAGCAATGTGTCTGAGTTTGTGGAGCGAAAATGCGTATGTCTGTGTGATACGTTTTTCTATGCTTTTTGCTGTTTAATTTGTTATTTTTTATATACCTTTCGACCGGTTGGCTTCATACTTACGCGATATTGCTCTCAATACTGTAGACGTGCGCATCGTCTAAGCATTTTTTAAGTCGCCCAAACTCTTCTGAATTGCATTACTTTTTCGGCATGACTTCTGAGATAGTCGCGAGAAATGACGCTTCTTACCTCTATGAATCTGGCATTATTTACCCAACAGATCAATGTTTTGCGAACGCTGCAACTAAAAACGGCGCAACGCAGATCAAATGTGATGCGTCTAAAATTTCTGCCGTGAACATTATATCGACTGAAGTTTAGAGATTTTATTTAAGGATTTCTGAATAGCATTTTAGAAGCCTAATTTTTGCATTTTTCTGCTGTATCGATTAAAAATAACGCAGCGAAGATTTTAAAACGAATTGTGCTGTAATATAACTAAAGCGTAAAAGAATAGATTTTTTTCATTAGTATTCGCTTCTTGTTCGATATTGCCACACTGCTCACATTCTGCGAGCGCCGCCATGGGCCCGAGTGGCATTTCTTGGCTCGTGACTGGGTGAGGAAGACAACGCTTCCCCTCATGTGCGTGCTGCTGGTCTACTTGGCCATTCGATTAAAAGCCCCTTTTGAGTCGCGCTACGTTTGTCGGCGACATTTTGGTGTATGTGCTGGGTAACGTCCCATGATCACTCACCCCGCGGACAGTAATGACGCTCATCCGCGACGCTTGGAAACAACACCCGTCCACAAAGCGAGCCGCCATCTGCGAGGCCTTTAACCCGAGTGTTAGCCACTGACGACGTCGGTGCGTACCATGACGTTTACTACTGGCAGTCAGACAGGTCAGCCTTCCGGCACTGTCCCGCCGGTTGTAGCCCTTACACTTCGCTCACCACCATCCTTTCACGCGCATCGGTTCGAAGATGTTGAGGACTGGTTGGCCAGCTTCGACCGTGTGGCCACTTTTCACCACGACGACCGAAATCTACGAAACGTGTATTTCGCGTTCCAAAACCAGGAAAAGGCTTGGTTCGAGAACCATGAGGCATCCTTTACCAACTGGAAAGCGCTCTGTCGTGAGCTTCTCGACACCTTAAGCACAAACACACGAAAAGAAAACTCCGAAATTTCCCTTCGCTCTAGGTCACAGCAGTCGAACGAAAGCGTCTCCTTGTTTATTGAAGATATGTCACGCCTCTTCAATCGAGCTGACCCTGCCATGCCCGGGGCTACGAAGGTGCGCCACCCCATGCGTGGTGTGAAGGAGCAGCTCTTCGCTGGTCTCATACGCGACTCTTCAAGAACCGTTGCTGACTTAACCAAAGAAGCTACGGGTATCACGGGTATGGAACGTTCCTTGCAGGAACGCAGTGCGCAATACGGTCGTCAGGGAAGTGTTGCGGCCACTAACTACTGTGTGTCACTGCCAGTCGCCTTGGACCAGGGGCTTTGAGAGCTTGTGCGTAGTGTGGTCAGTGAAGAACTCTGCAACCTCCGCTTAGATGCTCCACCTGCCAGTGTTGCAGCTGTAGCCGATGCCATCCGTGACAAAATTCGGCGAGCGGTCCAGCCACCCCTGGCACCATACAAAGAGCCGTACACCATCAGCTACAGCGAAGCCCTACGGACACCACAGCGAGAGCCGTGCACCATGAGCTACAGGGAAGCCCTACCGAAACATGTGCCAGCGTCGCATGCATACCGTCCTGCTGCTGAACCAATGCAGGGGTACGTTCCCCCCGTAGAGCTGCGTGACCCGCGCCCTCTTGTGCGAAAACCGGACGTGTGGCGCACACCCAACAACCTGCCGCTCTGCTACTACTGCGGGGTGCCCGGCCATGTCCTCCGCAACTGCCCATACCGGCGGATGGGATTAAGAAGATTTCCACCAAGCACACCTCGACCGCGGTATGGTGAGAGACCGTGGGACATTGAACAGTACCTGGTCAATCATGTCCTGTCCTCAACGCCTCCACGATGCCAGTCTAGGACGCCACCCCAAGACGGGTTCCTTCGCCCTGTCACGCATCATTCTCTGGCAAATTCAGAGGCACGTCCCCCGCCGGGAAAACTGAAGATGGCGTCCTCCGGGGGTACGACCGCCGCTGCCGCAGAGAGTGAACAGCCTCCAACCGACGATTTGATACGACGACCCGAACGCCGACGACCCCACCCACTGGCCTCAATGACGATCTCACCGCCGACCTCAAAGACCGTCCCACCGCCTGCCCCACCGACGACCACATCACCGACCTCACCAACGACCTCAGCGATGACCTCATCAACGACGCCATCGAAGACCCCACCGACAAATCGCAAAAAAATTGTTTTCGCCGCCGAAATTCTTGTTGCCGCCGACAGCTATGTCGTGCAAGCACTCGTAGATGCCGGAGCCGACTTTACTGTCATGAGCAGCCGCATAGCCACAAACCTTGGACAGGTTCCAACACCTTGGCCTAGGCCGCAGATACGCAGAGCTGGTTGCCATGTGGTAACGCCCCTGGGCATCACCTGTTGTTCTCGTCGCAAAAAAAACGGAAGCTTACGGTTCTGCGTAGATTACAGACGTCTAAAGAACGTTACGAAAAGGGATTTATATCCACTGCCGCGCATTGATGACTCATTATACCGCCTCCGCCATGCTACCTACTTTTCGTCACTCGACCTGCATAGCGATTATTGGCAAATCGAAGTCGACGAACGTGACCAAGAAAAGACCGCCTTCGTTACTCCTGACGGACTTTACGAATTTAAGGTGCTTCCTTTTGGCTTGTGCTCAGCCCCTACAACGTTCCAACGTTTGATGGACACCGTACTAACGGACCTGAAGTGGTAGTCCTGCCTTGTGTATCTCGACGTCGTCGGGATTTTCTCGGACACGTTCGAGGAGCACCTTAAACGTTTGCGTGCTGTTGTCGAGGCAATTGGTTTCGCGGTTCTGTCTCTCCTGCCTGAAATGTGCCACTTCGCATTTAGGGAGCTCAAATTTCTTGGCCATACTGTGAGCGCTCACGGCCGAAAAGACGGCAGCCGTTGCGGCATTCCCCCAGCCAACAGATAAACGAAGCTTGCGTCGTTTTCTGGAACTCTGCGCCTATTATCGGAGGTTCGTTCAAAACTTCTCCAAGCTCGGAGAGCCCCTAACTGGCATGACGAAAGACGCCGAACCCTTCTTCTGGAGCCCGGCTCTGGAAAAAGCCTTCACAGCAATTAAAGCCCGCCTCCAATTTACGCCTATCTTTCTCCACTCCAACGAGGAGGCCGACACGGAACTGCACACAGATGCCAGCAATGCAGGTCTCGGTGCGGTGGTTGTGCAGTGGCAAGAAGGTGTAGAACGCGTGATCGCATACGCAAGTCGCACTTTATCCCGTTTCAAAGTGAATTATTCCACCACGGAAAAGGAGTGTCTCGCTATTATGTGGGCAGTCACGAAATTTCGTCCGTACCTGTACGGCCGTCTGTTTCGAGTCATCAGTGACCATCACTCCTTGTGTTGGCTTGCGAACCTCGAAGATCCATTCTGGGCGGCTTGCACGGTGGAGATTTCGGTTGCAAGAGTTCGACGTCACAATCGTGTATAAGTCGAGTCAGAAACATAGCGATGCTGACTGTCTTTGCCGAGCTCCTCTTCCGTGCATACCGGATGAGTCCGACGACGATTCTGCTTTCGTCGGCGCTGTAACCACATACGACCTTGCCCGCCACCAGAAGGCCGACTGGGAACTGCTGCCTCTAATCGAGTACGTCGAAGGAACCACTCCGTCTCCACCCGGACTGTTCTCGCGCGGACTTTCGTCGTTTTGCTTAAGAGATGGAGTCTTCTACAAGAAAAACTACAGCCCGACCGGAATTGCGTATCTCCTCGTTGTCCCAACCGCGCCTCGTCAGGAAGTTCTCGCTGCATTCTACGACTACCTTTCTTCTGGCCACGTCGGTTTTTCTAGAACATTTGGACGCCTACACCACAAGTAATACTGGCCTCGGATTGCTGCGGTTGTCCTACGCTACGTTAGAACCTGGCGTGAGTGTCAACGAAGGAAGATACCGCAGCCAAAACCGACCGGCCTTCTGAAGTCAATTGATCGATCGCAAATCCGATTTCAGCAAGTCAGTATGGACACTGGGTCCATTCCCAGTGTCCTCCATGGGCGACAGGTATCCTCCATGGGCGACATTGTTTTTTCTCATCGTGACAGCTTATCCTGCACCGCCGATACCATGGGGGCTGATATTATCGTACTAACAGAGACTTGGCTCAATGAATCTGTGCGCAATAGCGAAATATTTTCCTCACAAAAGTGTTACCATATATTTTGTTGTGACCGCCCTTCTGACCGCGGCGGCGGCACTTTAATCGCTGTATCTGAGGATATAGAATGCTTTGAAGTTAACTTTGATACCACTCTTGAGTTCATTTGTGTCCAGATCAAAATTAACAACAAAGCTCTCCTCTTTTGTGCATGTTACCGTCCACCATCTACTACCGTTGGCTTCTGTAATTACCTCCATGACATTCTTAACATAATTCAAACAAGGATTCCTAATCGGCCTATTTTTCTTTTTGGTGACTTTAACTTTCCTGCCATTAACTGGTCAGACACTCATTTAGGCAACGATGGATCATCAGAATCAACAAGTTTTCAGCACTTTGCTCCACCTTTTCATTAACACAGGTAGTCACACAACCTACAAGGGTGACATCTACAAGCTCAAGCATATTAGACCTTTTGCTAACTAGTTCCCCAGACCTTGTTTCCGACGTGAGCTACTTACCAGGTTTAAGCGATCATTACCTACTCCTTATCGAATTAAGCTTACCGTCTAACAAATCGCGAAATAAAACTAAAACCATTTACGACTATGCTAAGGCAAATTTTACGTCAATTAATGATGGCCTTAAGCTATTTTTGGATGACTTTCTCATAAAGTCTGACCAAAGGTCTGTTAATGTAAATTGGTGTTTATTTAAGAAGAAACTACATGAGCTTACTGAATTGCATGTTCCTCGAAGAATCATCACTACTAATGGCAGGTCAACATGGTTCACCCGGTCATTAAAACGCCTTGGTAACAAAAAAAGACGGTTATATTCCAAGGCAAAGTCATCGGGAAAACCTGAACATTGGGCAGCACTCAGAGGTGTGGTTGAGGAGTACAAAAATGCGTTAAAGATAGCCAAGGAGCGATATTTTAACGTCACTCTGCCATCACTTTTACTAACTGATCCAAAAAAGTTCTGGAACGTTGTCAACGGTTCAGTCCAGCCATCAGTTTCTCTTCTCGATGCGCAATCAAATCCCATCCCTCTTAGCGACAGTGCTAAGGTACTTAATGAAACTTTTGCTAAGGCATTTTATCTCTCCTCAAGCACATCACTACCGGATTATAATGGTCACATCACATTCCCAATGGATCCCATTCATTTGGTTTTGAAGGCATCATAACTATCATAGATCACATGAAACTATCCTCTTCTTGCGGTCCAGATAATATCAGCAGTAAAATTCTGAAAAACACTAAAGTATATTCTGCCATAATACTGTCAAAATTATTTCAGCAATCCCTACAAAACGGTGAACTCCCAGATGACTGGAAATTGGGTAAGGTGGTTCCACTCCACAAATCAGGCGACAAACACCTTTCACTCAACTATCGACCAATATCATTAACCAGCATTCCTTGCAAGATAATGGAGCATGTCATCCTGTCTCACCTAGCTAACTTTCTTGAGTCATATTCGTTCTTCAACTGTGCACAACATGGTTTTAGAAAATACTTCTCTTGCGAAACACAATTAATAAGTCTTACAAGCAATATTAACTTCATACTTGATCATGGCAATGAGGCTGACTGTATTTATTTAGACTTTCGCAAAGCATTTGACACAGTGTCGCACAACTTACTTCTTTACAAACTAAGTAAACTTAATATTGATAATAATGTACTAAGGTGGATTGAGTGCTTTTTGTCTAACCGATTGCAGTATGTACACGCTAATGGCTTTAACTCGTCATCCATTCCTGTGACCTCCGGCGTCCCACAAGGTTCTTTCATAGGTCCTTTGCTGTTCCTTGTATATATTAATGACCTGCCTAACAATGTAACATCTTCAGTAGGACTCTTTGCGGACGATTGTGTCGTTTACCGCGAAATAAAAAATACGAATGACGTTGAATTACTTCAGCAGACCTAACCACTATCTCTAACTGGTGTTCACAATGGCAAATGACTCTTAATACGACTAAATGCAAAGTAATGCGCTTTTCCCGTCGCGAAAATTCAAGTCCCGTTGCCTACACTATTTCTTCTTCCTTGCTAACACCCGTGGAATCTTATAAATATCTCGGCGTCATTCTAACATCAGATCTAACTTGGAAAGCACACGTCAGCTCTATCATAGCTTCCGCTAACCGCATGCTTGGATACCTTAAGCGCAATTTTTACTTAGCACCAACCCCTGTCAAGCTTCTTCTGTATAAGTCACTTGTGCGCTCAAAATTAGAATACGCTAACTCTGTATGGGACCCTTTCACTAAGACACTCATCGACGCTCTAGAAGCTGTGCAGAATAGAGCAGCGCGTTTTATTGTGCGCAACTATGATCATGCTTCCAGTGTCACAGAAATAAAAAATAGTTTATCGTTAACCCCTCTTGCTCTGCGCAGAAAAGTGTCCCGTCTGTGTCTGTTTTTTAAAATTTACAGTATGAACTCTACTGTGATGACCCCCATAATGCGCAGGTCCACACGGGACGGAGAGGCAAAGAGACACCGTATGGCTCAGTTTAAACAAACAGATATATTCAATAATCATACATGATTAAGATTCAGAGGCTGGGGCGTCCGAGCTTACGTGCCGACGACTTCATGGGGGCGATGGAGTGGCTCCGGAGTTGGGCTCGAGCGGTTGCTGGCAGAAGCTGCACGCCGTCGGGCTTCGGCGCTGAAGGCCCTCTTGGCGAACGATGTCGTCCTGAGCGTGCTCTTCCGTACTGCTTGTCGATTTTTATATCCTCTTCTCCACACTCCCTAGGTTGAGGACGCCCACGCCGGAGGGGAAGGAGGGGGGGGGGGCTAGGGCTTTCACTTGGGCGCACAAACATACCACCGCACTTAAGGTCTCGCCCCCCTCACGTGTTGAGTCCGAGGGAAAGAAGGGTGTCTTCGAGGTAGCGCATAGCGTCGGCTGTGGTAAGGCGCGCTCTGGCCCGCTGACAGTTCCCGCGGGTCACCGGCCTCCATTCTCCATCCATCAACTGACACTCGCTCCTCAAGGTAAGGCGCGCTCTGGCCCGCTGACAGTTCCCTTGTCCTGGAATGTGCTCGGGAGGGCCGCCCCTGGAACCGCCACGCCAATTGGGGAGGATAAAGCCCGTTTCCCCGCGGCGGCGGGGGCGGGTCCGGTTGGGTCCGGTTGGGCTTAAACCCCTTCGTTCTGGTCGTCACTCAAAGAGCATGGCTGGGTAATTGATGATGCCGCTGTCATCTGGGTCTCCGTCTACGCCACCGCCGTCGAACGCGGAACCTCGTAGCACACAAGGAATGTCACACTCGCTCACCCTCCAGAAGAATGTTCTCCGAACATTTGAGTCCCTGCAGCTCCCCTTGTCTTTCTGAATCGCCTCGCACAGTGCGTCCGACAAAACACTTTTCGCTGCACTCAACACCACTGCACAACACCATATGCCTCCGCTGTCATAACTGGCGTCTCCAGGGGCAGCACTGATCTTCTTTTACAGATAAACATGAAACTCAGCACCCAAGCCTCTCCTTTCTAGTCCAAACTGGACGAAATAAATTTACCACAGTTACAAAGGAGCTCCCACTTCTAGCACGATCACGGCACAGACAAAAATATAGATAACGAAAGGAAGTAGGGCAGGTTCTGCATGCGCTCCGCATGCTCTCCTGTGAAGGTGTTACTTAATGACAGAAAGGTTTAACTACTAACTCCGATAACTTAACACATACGCATATAGCAATGTTATGAGCTGCGGCATTACACAATTCTGACCAGTTCACAACTCCGCTCTGTTTACACCATTAGTCCGACTTAGCTTTCCGATTTCGCAGCGGATATCGGCCTTCATGAGTCATACTAAGTAAGTCTGTGACCCTTTGTCTGCTTTGGGACTCGCGAGGACTCGTGGCAGCAGCCTCTCCTGGCGTTATCTGCGCGGCAACCTCGCGCGCTTCTTCTTCTAGCAATGCATGAAGTAAATCCGGTGGCATTCTGGCCGTCACCTCTGGCGCCTGCCGAACAAATGCAGGAGAGGGCGTTTCTTGCGAACTATCTGCGCGCTCCGCTTCACTTCTGTCCCCATCAAAATCCGCGCTTTCCCTTTCCTCATTTCGTGAATACTGAACCGGTGCCGACTTGAGGCGATTTGCGTGTATCCTTATCAAGCGCCGGTTCACGTCTCGGACTCTGAAGTTTACCGGAGAAAGCTTCTCGACAACCTCGCACGGTCCTCTCCACTTCGTCTGGAACTTACGAGCTAGCCCAATCTGCCTTTGGCAGTTTTCAATGTACACGCTGTCCCCCACATTAAACGGCGCGTCTCTAGCACTGCGATCGTGCACCTCCTTCCTGCGCTTCGCCGCTTTCTTTAAGGCCTCCTTTGCGATGTCCCTCGCCACTTGCAAGCGCGATTCTAGCTCCACCTTATAGTCGTCCAGTGAAGCGTATGGGACACGACGGGGGCCCTCTGGCACTTCACTAGGCTGGTCCGGGTCTCGGCCGTAGAGAAGAAAGAATGGCGATTTGCCCGTGCTCTCGTGTGCTGCGGAATTGTAGGCAAACATTGCATACGGGAGCCACAAGTCCCAGTCCCGCTGGTCGCGTGAAACAAAATGCGACAGGAACCCGGCCACGGTTTGGTTCAGTCGCTCCACCGCGCCGTTGCAAGCCGGATGGTACGGTGTTGTCTGCTTCTTAGCGATCTTAAGCAGCTCGCAAACTCTCCTCACTAGCTGCGACACGAAGTTCGTTCCCCGATCTGTCAAGAGTTGCCTCGGGGGTCCATGTCGGAGCACGATCTGTTCGACAAATGCTCTTGCAACCGTGTCTGCCTTCTGATCTGGGAGTGCTACCGCTTCCGCGTATTTTGAAAGGTGATCGACAAATACTAAAATGTACTTGTTTCCGGAAGTGGTCGTGGGCAATGGGCCCATTATGTCCATACCTGTCCGCTCGAAGGGAGCCGAAACCTCAGGGAACGGCTGAATTGGAGCTGGTCTTCGTCCCTTGGGTGTTTTTCTTTCGAGACAGGAATGACACTTCGCACAGTAGTCTCTAACATCCTGTCGCATGCCACTCCAAAAGTACAAACGCTCCACACGCCTGCGTGTCTTCGCTACGCCAAAATGACCGGCGCATGGCGCATCGTGAAACGCGCGATGAACCCTTTCTGTCCACGACCGAGGTATGACGACTCTCTCCCAAGCGGTTTTCTCTGGTCTCCCTTTCCTGGTTGGCCTCGTGCGCCGACATAGGGTGCCGTCTTTGCCAATGAAATAACCTAGCTGTTCGGGGTGAGATGGTGCGCCCTCTAAGCTTTCAATTATTCGCTTCAGGTCAGGATCTTTGCACTGCTCTGTGCGTAATTCGGCGGGGTCGACTACGGGGACAAACTCATCTATAGCTGCCACGGCAGCTGTGCGGCTGAGTGCATCAGCATTCAGATGCGTCTTTCCTGACTTGTGCTCAACTTCAAAGCAGTATTCCTGCAGGTGTAGATTCCATCTAGCGAGTCGCGAGCTAGGGTCCCTTACACTCATCACCCATTTCAGAGGATGGCAGTCTGTGACTAGCTTGAATTTGCGGCCGTAAAGGTAGCATCTGAAGTGCTTTACTGCCCAGACAACGGCGAGGCACTCCCTTTCCGTAGCTCCGTACTTTTGCTCTGTGGGGCTCAGCTGTCGGCTAGCAAAAGCAACGGGATGTTCTTTGCCCTCGATAACCTGAGATAGCACGGCACCAACTGCGAACTTTGACGCATCTGTGGCCATAACGAAGGGCAAATTAAAATCCGGGTGGCGCAACAGCGGTGCACTCATTAGCTTCCTTTTCAGGGCCCCAAAAGCATCCTCCGCGTTTTCGTCCCAACGAAAGGCGACATTTTTGGCTGTTAAGGCGGTGAGCGGCTTAGCGAGCTTGGCGAACTCCTCTATGTGCCTTCGGTAGTAACCGATCAGGCCGAGAAACTGCCGGACCTGGCGGACGCTAGTCGGGGATGGAAAATCCGAGACACACCTTAGTTTCTAAGGGTCCGGTCGCACGCCGTCAGCTGAAACAACGTGCCCGAGGTATTTCACCTCGTTTTTGAGGAATTGGCACTTAGAGGGCTTCAGCTTGAGACCCGCTCCTCTTAGTCGCACCAAAACCTGCTCAATATCGCGCAAATGGTTCTCAAAACTGTCACTGTATATGATAATGTCATCCATATACACGAAGCACAGCCTCCCCAGAAGACCTGCCAGGATAACATCAGCGGTTCTCTGCCAGACAGCAGGGCTGTTGGCCAGACCCATCGGCATTCTTTTCCATTCATAGTGCCCTGAGGGCGTGTTGAATGCCGTTTTCTCGGCATCTGCCGGATCCATTGCTATCTGCCACAATCCCGCCGCCATGTCCACTACCGTGAAGTACCTGGCAGAGCCCAGCTGAGAAAGCGTCTCCTGTATATTGGGGATGGGGTATGGATCGATGCGAGTTACGGCATTTAGTTTGCGGTAGTCCACTACCAATCGATACGAGCCATCTGGCTTTTCCACCAATAGTGCTGGTGCTCCCCAGGGTGACTTTGAGTGTTCGACAATGCCGCGATCAATCAGGTCCTGCACCTGCCGCTCCATCTCCTCACGTTGGGAGTAAGGAATCCTGTACGCACGCTGGTAAACGGGCGATGAAGTGCCGGTTTCTATCCTGTGCTTTATAACGCCACAGCAGCCCAAATCCAGGTTGGACGCGGCGAATACCTCCGAGTAGTCGTTCAGCAAACCAGCCAGAGCCTCCCTCTCCCTGGATTTTACGTGAGAAAGATCGAACGACACCTTTGGAGCAGCCGAAGGACTAGCATGCTCTACAGTTGCGAGTACCGTATCGGTGGGCTCACGTTTCTCTATCGCAGAGGTGAAGAAAGCCAATGTTTTGTTCTTGGGAAGGCTCAGTGGCTGCTGGCCACAGTTAACCACCCGTAGGGGCACTCTGTGGGCGTCATTAACTGTCACGAGGCACGCGGCTGCCTTCAGGCCATTGCTGAGAGAGTCGACCGGCTCAAGCACTCCCACGGCGCCGCTCTCTACATCTGAAGGCACAAACGCGTACAAAATGTGCTCCGACCAAGGAAGGACGACCGCCTCATCGACCAGCCTGACGGCAACCCGCGAATATACCTTCTCCAATGATCCCACTGTTTGACGGGTGTCAATATCGGTAATGCGAATCTCAGCCCCTCTCCTGTTCAAAAACGGAACTTTTGATCCGCCCGCATTAACCTCTTCCTCAGAGAATGAGACTACTACCTTCCCTTTTCTCAAAAAATCCTGCCCTAATATACCTGACACTCCGTTTGGCAGAGACACCGTGTCCGGGCATACGTAGCAGGGGTGCTCCAATGCAATTCCGCCGAGAGAGAAGTGTAACCGGTAGAGTCCACTTATGCCAAGAGGATCCCCCGTTATGCCTACAAATTTGGTTGCCATACCACCAGACGCTTCCAACACCTCGCGGTCCCCCTTCCTTCGAAGCGTGTTAAAACTGCTCTCCTTAAGCAATGTCACCTTTGACCCCGTATCTATCAACAATTCCATACAACAACCATTTAACTTGCAACGCACAACAGGGCATGCCTCGTCGGCCACACAAACTACCACCACCTCATCATCTACTGCTCCCTCCCCACGCTCCTCCGGCTGGGGAGGACTAACTAGTTTTTTGTCTCGGTATCTGGAGCCCCGCTGTAGGCTTGCTTAGGGCGTGTCTCGCCTGCTTCTCTTTGTGGCTCCCCACGGCGCACGTTTTGGCAGAACCTGGCGATGTGTCCGCGACCCTGGCAAGCGAAGCATACGATTTCTTCAAAATCTCGCATACCGCGCCTGTAGCTTTGTGGCGGTCTCCGGTTTCCAGCGAATGGGCGCTGTTGAGCGCGCGCTTCAACCTGGCATTCTACCTGCTGAGATAGCAGCTGTTCTAAGCGATCTAACCGCTCTGTCAAGAGAGCAACCTCAGGGTTGAGCACCGCTCTCTCTATGACGCGTACTCTCGCTGCGGCTGTCGTTAACGCCTCATTTTGTTCCTCATCCAATGCGGCCTCCACGGCTTGGTCGAAATTGCTCGGCTTGCGCGAGAGCACGAACCGGCGCACGGGGTCTTGCAGACCAGCCACGAACAAAGCGGTCATTTCCTCTTCAAGTATATCCTCCGCGTATTTCTTTTTTAGCTGGTCTCCTTCCTCCTCCCTGCTTAACGTATCGCGCGCTAAGCGCTGAAGCCGTGACGCAAACGTTCGCACGTCCTCCCCTACCATCTGTCCGGCGTCACGGAACCTCTGTACCCGCACGTGACGTGGTTCAGTGTCGAAATGCTCAAACGCGAGCTTCTTAAATTCCGCAAATGATTTTGTGGATTTTACCTTTTCGTCTCGCCATGCAAAATCATGAGCAGCTCCTGCCATCTTACACCTCGCCATTCCCAGCATTTGAGCATCGGACCATCCCCCCATTTTCCCAATCTCTTCTAGCATGGAAAAGAAATCGCAGATTGGAACCCCTGTTTTATCTCCCGTAAACGTCGGAATGACGCTTCCTAATGCCAGCATGCTTGTTCCGAGCGACGGCTGTGGAGTGGGAGCTCCCTCAGATACAGACATTTTTTTTTTCTCAAGCCGTCCAGTGCCTCAAGCCTCTCAAATGGGGGTAAAAGTCCCACAATCAGTCCCGTGATTCCCTTTTGATTACAATTTTGAAGTCATGAATGTCACAGCATTCAGAGGACATTTGCTTTTGAGACCCCACTTCTGACACCACTGTGATGACCCCCATAATGCGCAGGTCCACACGGGACGGAGAGGCAAAGAGACACCGTATGGCTCAGTTTAAACAAACAGATATATTCAATAATCATACATGATTAAGATTCAGAGGCTGGGGCGTCCGAGCTTACGTGCCGACGACTTCATGGGGGCGATGGAGTGGCTCCGGAGTTGGGCTCGAGCGGTTGCTGGCAGAAGCTGCACGCCGTCGGGCTTCGGCGCTGAAGGCCCTCTTGGCGAACGATGTCGTCCTGAGCGTGCTCTTCCGTACTGCTTGTCGATTTTTATATCCTCTTCTCCACACTACCTAGATTGAAGACGCCCACGCCGGAGGGGAAGGAGGGGGGGGGGGGCTAGGGCTTTCACTTGGGCGCACAAACATACCACCGTACTTAAGGTCTCGCCCCCCTCACGTGTTGAGTCCGAGGGAAAGAAGGGTGTCTTCGAGGTAGCGCATAGCGTCGGCTGTGGTAAGGCGCGCTCTGGCCCGCTGACAGTTCCCGCGGGTCACCGGCCTCCATTCTCCATCCATCAACTGACACTCGCTCCTCAAGGTAAGGCGCGCTCTGGCCCGCTGACAGTTTCCTTGTCCTGGAATGTGCTCGGGAGGGCCGCCCCTGGAACCGCCACGCCAATTGGGGAGGATAAAGCCCGTTTCCCCGCGGCGGCGGGGGCGGGTCCGGTTGGGTCCGGTTGGGCTTAAACCCCTTCGTTCTGGTCGTCACTCAAAGAGCATGGCTGGGTAATTGATGATGCCGCTGTCATCTGGGTCTCCGTCTACGCCACAGCCGTCGAACGCGGAACCTCGTAGCACACAAGGAATGTCACACTACTCTGAAAGAAGCATTGATCACAACACCAACATATGTTTCATCTCGCATCGATCACTCACGGAAAGTTGGTGTTCCTCATTGCCGGACAACATCCTGCATAAATTCCTTTATTCCAAAAACATCGTCGGAGTGGAACCACCTACCACCACATATTGTAGCTGCAAAGGACGTTGATGAATTTAGGGCACTGTTGTCATTACATTATGGTTTACCATAGCGTCAGTTGGTTCACTTCGTTTTGTATATTGTGTATTTAGCCCTGTTCCTTTTTTTTTTCTCGCATGCACTTTGTTCTGTTAATAGCCTTCTGCCATCGTACCCGTTCAATGTTTCTACGAAGGGTGATGTTCTAGTTCATATCTTTGTGTTTAAATGAAATGTTTTTTGACTGTTTTGTGAATTTATTCGTTTTGGTGTTGGTATTCCTAATTATTGTATTGTTTCGCTTTTTTGAATCATGTATTTTCTTGCAGCTAGCTTTTTTTTTGTAGGCATGCCTATGTATGCGTTAACCCCCTTTTTGTAAGAGTTTCATTTTATATCTATGTACCACTCCCCTCAATAATGCCCTGTGGGCCATGAAAGTATCAGAAATAAATAAATAAATAAATAAATAAATAAATAAATAAATAAATAAATATTGTTGCCACGGACAACCTCAGCCGCTACTGTGAAACCAAGGTTCTTCCCCGTGGCACCGCGGCTGAAATTGCAGTTTTTTTGTTCACAACAATGTGCTTTGCCACGGCGCCGCCGCGGTTGTATTAACTGACCGAGGAACCGCGTTTACTTCGGCACTTACACATGAGGTCCTGCGTCTCAGTGGCACCAGTCATGGAAAAACGGCTGCTTACCACCCTCAAACAAATGGACTGACTGAAAGGCTGAACAAAGCCATTGCAGATATGATGTCTATGTATGTTGACGCTGACCATCGCAACTGGGACGAAATACTGCCTTGCATCACGTTTGCGTACAACACCGCCCTCCAAGAAACGACGCACTCCCTTCCGTTCGGCGTATGGCCGTGACGCCCTGACTATGCTGGACGCCATGCTGCTCCCGGATTGTGCCCCCTCGTCTGTCACCGTCGCTCACCAATTCGTTCGTGACGCAGAATCCGCTCTCCACCTTGCTAGACAACGGATTCGATACCAGCAGAAAACTGACGCCCGGCGTTACAAGCTCCGCCACAAGGAGGTGATTTACAAACCCGACGAGCACGTCTGGGTGTGGAGCCCAATACGTTTGCGCGGGCGTTCTGAAAAGCTTCTGCGCTATCCTTTGGGCTATTCCTTGAAACCAAGCTGAAAGTTTTGACAATCGATGATTCTTACCTCTTGAAAGATTCCAGAAAATTTGTTGAATTCCTAGCAGCTGAAAGTGGTGCTCTCATGCCTTTTTCGGTCAATATTAAGGACCTTTATTACTCTCTTACACATGAACAGCTTCTTTTGTGCGTTTAAAGTTGTATTGACTCGTTCGGATCCGTCTTCTTACAGAATTTTATTGGTATCTCTGTGGCCGGCTTCCTAGAACTTTTGATAGTTTACCTTAACTGTACTTTTGTTTCACGGGGTGATAGTACTTTTATTCAAAAAAGCGCACTGTGCATCGGCTCTGGCTTTGCTCCAATCCTAAGCGATATTTTCCTCGCCCATCATGACCGACTTCTAGAAGTGCAACTTCCTTCGTCAGCTGCTGTTAAGGTCTTCACATTCGTCGACGACTACCTGATCCTTTTGGCCAGTAACGAAAGTACTTTTCCTATTGCCGTTTCAGATGTGCTTTCTTCCTTTGAACAGTGCCTCGCGCCCCTTGTTCTGACCCATGAGTTACCTGAGAGTGGATCATTATGCTTTCTTCACTTAAGGCTATCGAGGGCAGACAACCACATTTGTTGGTGGTACGAACCGTTGTGAGGTTATGCTTCACAAATGCCCTTATGAAATCCTGTCCAGACTCTTTGGGCCAAAGCCTCAAATAGCAAACTCATCGGCTGGTAAAACCTGGCTACCTCGAGCACCTTCTGATCTGAGCAGCTGGCTCCCTCTTAAAGAAACTGAAAGGAAGAGAAGGAAGTGTTGGCGCAGACCACCAACACAAGGTTGCTGTGGTGCCTTACGTGCAGAACCTGTCTCACAGGCTCAAAAAGATCGGGCAAACAGCAGGTGTCCGTGTTGTGATCTCGGCGCTCAACAAGCTATCCAAGCTTTGTCGCAGAGTGAATACCCCAGTATTGCGAGGGCCAACCTGCCCAGTCAAACACGAAGCACCTTTCGTTCTTTGCGAAGTTGGTGTGGTTTATAGAACTGCATTGAGCTGTGGCAAGGTATACGTGGGTCAAACCGGGCGTTGCCTCAATGAGCGTCTTATGCAGCATTCCAATAATGTTGATAACACTCTAAAGTGAAACCTGGGAGTCCACTGCCTAAAATGCCCCTCCTGTTCCTGTGAGCCCATTTTTCATAAATGCACTGTCATCGCAAACGATGCACATCCACTCACACATAGAATTAAAGAATCCACCCACATTCTAAAGCTAGAAGATTGTGTGAACACACCATCGATAGCTCTAACAAAACGGGAATTAGAATATTTGCGCTAGGTTTCGTTGGAGTATTTAGGTAGTCATATTCGAACCTCGATGTTTTATTGAATGGGTTCTGAATTCAACAATTAGCTCTTATTGGCCCATTTGGCATCTGTTTTCTTTCTGCTTCTATGGCCTTTTTGGCTCTATTAATAGACTTTAACTGTCAGTCTGCTTTCAACAGCCTTTTTTGGAGCTTTTAATGCATATTATCTTCACTCTGCTTGTAACGACCTTTTGGCTGTTACTCCAATTTTTCATAATGTTATCGCACATTGTCCTTTGTCACTCTGTTACTGCCTTTCGGCGCCATCCTTTACTAGCCTTTACCTTTTATTCACTCCCAGGTGCGCATTTTTAGCTCGTGTCTTTTCACCTCAGTTATCTTTCTGTCGCGTGCAAACTAAGCAGCTGCTTGCCATGTATTCTCGCCCACTTTTCCTATATATATATTGTGTCACTCTGGAATAAACAACAAGTTGAAGTGAGCGCTGTGTCGTTATATCTGCCTCTGTTCGTGTCTTTAGGTGCGCTGTTTTTTTCCAAATATGAAGTACCAACTAGCCCGTTTGACCGCCCTTGCTAGTTACATAGGCTGCTCGACTGACCTGTTCCACTCTCTCCTTGATATTGGGGTGGGGTACACTTGATCCTTGGTGACAGCATTTAACTTCCAGTAATCTACTAGAGGCCTTGGGTCTTTACCCAGAGCTTCAACCAAGATCATAGGCGAAGCGTATTCGCTTTCGGAGTGCTTGATTACTCCTAATTGCAGCATGCGCCTCGCCTCCATATCAAGGATATCTCGCTGCCTTGGAGAGAGTCGACCGCACCTTGACCGCACTGACTCCTCGGAAGTTAGCTCAATATCATGCTCAATCATATCAGTTCTGCCTGGCCTGTCTAAGAAGCAGTCATCAATCTCTGCTATCAGTTCGCCTAGATCAGACAATTGAGATTATTTTAGTTCTCCTCTCCGCTCAGTACTCGTGAGGAGTTCCTGCGTGCTGCTTTCCTCTCCATTTACACAGATAAGGTTGCCTTCCATTTGCTCAGGACGATTCAGCGTTACATTTATCGCGGCCTCTCTCTGCACGTAAGGCTTCATTAGATTGCAATGGTAAATGCGCGCTTCTTTACGCTTTCCCGGGGTTTTCACCACGTAGTTGGTGTTTGGAGGCATTAGTGTGGTAGGTGAACGAACAAGGAGTCCATTGCAGAATGCAAAAAATCAAGTATATGAGGTAACAAAAAGCAATGGTAAAGTTAGTTTAGCGCAGTAACATTCTGTAGTGGTCTTTAATTTTGCGGCGTCAATCATACACTTAAAAATTGTTCAGAATTCCATGGTTCCAGCTTTTTTTATGCTGTATTTTTCATCACAATGCAGTAACAACCACCTGTCAAGCTGTAGTTCTTAATGCACACCTACCTGGAATGTTTTCGAATTGTGGACGAGAATGTTCATGACTCCTCCTGTGTTGAATTAATTGGAGCTGTTCCTCACCATACCCTCATGCAAGCCATCCACGTTCGGGTAGGGGAAAATCTTTGCCATCGTCTGCAATGAAAAGAAAAAATCATAAGTTAAATAAAAGCAGTGAAATACGGCGATATTTTTTTAATACTGCAAAATTAGCAAATGGCACTGATGCAGATTTTCACGGTCCACAAGGTCTATGAAAGGTGCTTTTTGCGTTCAAAATGGATTCTGGGAAGTAGAATAATGCTACTTCTGCATAAAAAAAAGATGTTTTTGTTTTTCTAGCAACACTGACACTGCCCCCTAAAAGATGAGCCAAACTATTTTTAATGTGGGTAAGAAATCAGAATTTTCAAATGTGCACCAGGCACATAAAGACAATTAACAACAATTAAAATTAAATAAAAACATGAAAAATCAGCCCTGTAGGTCTCCAATTTAAAAAAAAATTGTGTAGCAGCTTCGGACACCTCAGTGTATATTTAAATTGCTTTTCCGGAAAGCACGTAATGCGTGATCTGTCGTAACCTGAAATGATGTGTTATTTCATTTTGTTTTTGTAGACTGCCTTGTGCACCTTTTGTGAGTGAACAAAATTCTGATCCCTTACTCTTGCATTACTCTTATCGTGCTTGCATTCAGCAGTAATCAATTATAACGTAGCCTGCTGCACACAGTTCTGAGTGGTGACTCAGTAAGCGACTTTCATATATCTGTAAAAGCAATGAAAAGCTGCTAAGGAAATCAAGCTAAAAACTGAGCACCGGACAAACATCATCACTTGGAATAATCGGCGGATACGGCCTCAAAACACACGGTGGATACGGCAAGTCAGGAATTGGGCGATCTTGAAATTTGACACATTCATTAAAATTATTGTATGGGCACCTGCACAGAAAATTAGAACCTCTTGAAAATTAAACTGTAACAGAAGGTTTCCAGAGACGTACCAGTACGTTGGCAAAGCCGAAAATTAAAAAAAACTTGGAAATTTCTATGTAACAGCCAGAAAGCAGTCACAGATGACTGAAAATGCCACACAGCTCGCACACGTAACACTGCATGGCTCTCTGGCATATACTACTTCCATTGTCTCGTACCATGTGAATGGCAGACTCCGCGTAGCACATGTAACGCCAAACAGACCGAGCGGCGCAAACGGCCGACGGCTACCGGCATGGCAAGACCGTGTCGTTGCACGCCGAGGGTGGGGAAGGGCGGAGCGAGACGCCGACGGCAAGCGGTGCAGGTGAACAAGTCAACAGCACGGGGACCATGGCGGAGACGATGTTTATGAGAAAGAAGAACAGGGTCGCCGGCAGCGGCGGCGCGACGCCGTCATTGCGGAATAAGATACGTGCACATGCATTTTGGGCTCTGCAGCGACGAACGAGTAACGAAAGGAAAAGCTGCGCACTTTTTTTTCCTGGCACTGTGAAATAAAGGCCATAATGCATTTCTACATCGCAACTCACCTGAAATGTGTCCTTCAAAGTGCATTTCAGCACATGGCAGAGTTCAAGCACTGGCGGCGGCTCTCAAGCTCCGCAGTTTGTGCTCGTTCACATTCAACTTCCTTCGGGCCCAGCGTTGCGAACAGGCACGTCATCGATGTCATTTCCTTTCCAGCGGGAAAGGAAATGAGAAAGGTGGCACGCCTACCCTCGCGTTGCATTGGGAGGCGTGCCACCAGCGCGATGTATTGCAGGGACTTTGGAAAATTAATAACCGCTACTTGGGGACATCTTAGGTAGGGGCTGTAACAGTAGTGCGAATATCTGTGTCGCATATCATTGTGTTGTTTGGTTAGCTCGTGAAACGGGCACATGTGCAAAGATTGACAGGCGATCACCATAATGTAATGAAACAAACGTGCGACAGGACCAGTTATCAACCGGCTAGCCTCCGCTTGCGCTTCGCATTTCCTACGCCTTGCTTTCAGTTCTGCTGCACACACAGCTGTATCTTGAAATCTTGTCTGCGCCGCTTACTCTTCTGCCGCTCACATCGCTGAGTCCTGACAGGATCGAGGTAGCCAAAGCAGGTCCCTGTATGTGTGATCGCGTCCATGCCGCCAAACAGCGCCAGGTTGGTTGTTGCCCTCAAACGTTTGTTGACGCAGTCGAGCATGTAGGCGGACATCATCCTGACATTGTCAATGACTCATTTCACGTGATGGAACGCATACCTAAATGTGTTTTGATCCCTGGTGCTTAGGCCACGGCGCCATGGTCAGCTTGAACACAGAGCCAACGGTCATTCCACCCAGTGCGGTGATGGCTTTATCGGGGGTGGCACGTGGATTGCTGCGTTGACATTCGAACCACCACTGGTCGTCCACAGTCTGTAGTGCCTGTTGTAGGCACGCAGTGACCAACCGAAGGACAAACGTTGTCCCACAGAGGGCGGCACCATTGAGGAACCCATTGTTGAAGACAACTGCACTGCAATCTACAAAGTGTACAATCGGGAGCATGGCCTCTATGCCCTGGTCTCCGCTCTCGGGCGAAAGCCAACTTGGGCAACCGAATTAAAACCGAAGACCGTAAACCAGACCGAGCACGGCGCAGAGTATACACTTGTTCTATACTTGTGTTTGTTAAGCGGCAGTTAAGGGAAGCGGGGGAGGTCACTGACAGTGACAGTGGTGCTTGTCGTCATCACTCTATCAAACGCTACGGGAAGCGATCACTGGTCGTGCCCCGAGGTTAATCGACTAATGCGATTCTCGTTTTACACCCTTGCACCCCAATGACTCCAGGGGTGCAACTAAGAAAAAGTACCGATTTAACATCCTGGATATTAAAGCGGGTGCAAAAAGGGTGTTACCTTATGACACACGCCTTTTTCGCGAAAATCGTGGGTGCTGTAAGGGTGAATAGATGGAATTCTGCCCATAAATTGTGCAAAGTGGTTTACAGTAATATAAGCACGAAGCTAGGCCGCCACAGGTTGTCACCATCAGCTGTCGTCAACGAGGCATAGTAATAACAGGCGCGGCGCTCTAAGAACGCTGCCAAGGCCAAGGAGAAGTTGGTGCTGATAAATGAGTGTTTCGGGGATAGAGAACATTCATTATCAACTTCTTCGGAACTTGGACAGTTTGAAGCCTATATTTCCTAATATGGCTCTCCTCAACAGACGTATACTACAGGTACTTTCCTACTGGGCAGGAACATGGACGTTGACGAAAAGGGCTCAGCTTAAGGATGACGCAGTGAGCTATGGAAAGGAAAATGCTAAGAATATTGTTAAGGAACAGGAGGAGGGCGCAGTGGGTCAGGTAACAAACGTGGGTTAGTGACACACTTCTCGAAACCAAGAAGAAATGTGTTTGGGCAAGGCGTGTAATGCGAAAGCAAGCTAACCGCCGGTCCTTAATAGTAACGGAGTGGACTCCAAGAGAAGGCAAGCGTAGCAGCATACGGCAGAAAGTTAGGTGGGCGTATGATATTAAAGTTTGCGAAGAGAAGATGGCTGCAGCTGGAACAAGAACGATTTACTGGGAAGAAATCTCAGAGCCTTTATCCTGCAGTGGTCACAGTCAGCTGATTGTGATGATGATTGCGGCAATGCTTTTCGCCCCGTAATAAAGCAAATAAATGCTATGCACTTCCTAAAATACACGGTTTGTCTTTGCGCAGTCTGACTCTGCAAACCTTTTATACTGTACGTAGGCTAGATACTTAGGCTGTATACTGTACGTAGCTCTGTTCGATGAATTTGCACGTCTTGTACGCAACGTTCACAAATCGACTGCGTGAGACGTCTCTACAGGTGGTATCTTCTGTGGAATCCCCTAAAATAGGGATGTTATTGCTTGATAAGCAGCGATATGATGAGACGATAAGGAGGGCTGAGAAAGAACAAAAGGTCAAAATAAAATAAGGGACCTGCTCATGCGCTACTCAACGTGCCGCAGGTTCGGGTTATTACAGCCGCTCGTTTATGTTATATATATATATATATATATATATATATATATATATATATATATATATATATATATATATATATATATATATATATATATATATATATATATATATATATATATATGCGTGCGACGGAAGACGTCACTAAGCAACGGCGACCGTCACTCGTCACGCATCCCAGAGACCGCGCAGTGACGGAGGTTCCAATTTTGCTCCGGTGATGGGGGCGGGAATGTTTGCTCAGCCGGCCAGCCGGCACAAACGATCTCCACTCCCTCCAGTTTTTGTTTGTTTGAGTGCGGCCTCAGGAGCGTTTTTTCGCATCTTGCAAGTTAAAATCTTGTGTTCTGGGTGCCCAGAGCTCTACTTGCCGGGTAATTTTATGCGAGAGCAGTCATACGCTCGCCAAAACCAACCATGAATCTTGTTTACCGCTCTTGCGGCCTTTAGCCATTGCCTAGTAATAGTGACATCATCTTAATTGATTTCATTGTGAAATAACAAATCGCAAATAACACAAACATTGCCGCGACTGGGATCCGAGCTCGCGACGGCGCGAACAGGCCAGCTTGTCTGGTCAAAGCACTAGAGCACTATTCTGTCGCCGCAGTTACTTTTCGTTACTGCATGGAAGTACACCTACCTTGACAGGTTATGTAGCTGATCACACCCCGTGTTAGGCTGCTATACACGTTCGCGCTGTGCATTGCACGTCGTTGTGTTCATCAATTTTCATATGCGGCAAAAACATATCAGATCAACTTATCCTCGACCAGAGCTTAACCCAAGTCAAAATTCGTCACCAGACCTACCGATGACCCAGAAAAGCAACACCTTGAGCCAATAAGGCTAAACACATGGTTTCGTGCGCCTGTTTTGTTTGACGACGTTAAAACACTACCATTTCTGACCATGCTTCGTATGATAACAGTAAGTCTCCATCTGCTCCCGACTGCCCGTGTGAAGTCAGGAGGGTGAGGTATATCGTTCGCGTGCGCCTAGCAACAGAGCTAGCAAAGTCTTCTGCACGTATGGAGCGCAGTAGAAAGCAATAGTGAGGAAGATATTAACATCAACTGAAGCTTATTACAAGCGTTAGCTCTTACTCATCACGATTCGAGATTTCGTGGGGTCTGCTACCACCTCGCATCACAGCGCGATCTGTGGGAGCAACTACAAAACAGCACATCTGGCACTAAGACTTCTAGCGCCATCTACAATAGCATTGCAGAAACAACCACCTGCCACGTGCCAATCATGACGTCATGCTTCAATATTGTGGAACTATGTGAGTATGACGTCAGGAACGAAACGGCGGTACAGTTTCGTTTTCTCGAATTCAAGATGGCGGCCATTCAAATTGGCTGTGAAAGCTGTGTGAAAGGGTTAAAGCTATAGAAAAAAGATAGGTTAAAACGATTATCTGACAAGCAGATAGGTTCATCAACAGCTGCGAGGCGATGGGGCAAATCGAATAGAGATACAAGCATCCAGTGCTTCCCAATGCAAGCCAAAGCATCTCTAGCACAAATGTAGCCTCTCGAGATTTTAAAGAAAATCTCTTTGCAACCCGGCAGCTCATCTATTGCGACTAAGTTCTTCAGTGGTAAGAGAGCTCGCCAGCAGCCGCTGGGATGCGCAGGTTCTAAGAGACAGAAAGAGGTGGTAACTGCCTCAATAGTTGCAGACTTGCACAGCCTCGTCAGGAAGGGGAAAATGAAGGGGAGTAATAAAGCGATACAAGTGCGTACGACGCACAATTTATGGTGTGTTCGTCAAGCTGCGTGTGCTCTGTACTGGGTCTCATAACTTTACAAGCCTACTGATGACTTACGCTGCTGGTCTCTGCCGCTGAAAACCAAAAAGGCTAATATGGCGATGTGTTCACGCCGTCAGAGACCACAGGAGCTGCGTGTGAACTGCCGGCAACCACCATTTTGTCGAGATTGGTGCGTTTTGTTCCATAACAATTCCCCTTAAGACTTTCACCCTAATAGGTATGAGCGCGTACAGCTAGAGGCAGGTCGCCAGAAGATGTCATAACGCGACAAGCTTCCGACCGTGTGAAATATGCGAAGGAATACAGAGCGTGCAATCGCGATTGGTGCAATGCATGCTGCACATTAGGTACCGAAAAGGCACGTATTCACTGATGTGTAAGAACTGTTTATTATTTACGACTTGCGAAATGCGACCTGCGTTAGGTAAGCGCAGATGCAATTTTTCGCATGTCATTTCACTGGCTTCAAGCACGAATGCTAGCTCGTTGTTCCTGACGTACTTGCGGTCTTCTATATCCCTCACGAAAAACACGCCTTTGAAACAATTATACGCGCCAATAGCGATTTCTGTTACCGAACGGCGTCGTAGCAAGCTGCCTTCTCTAGTTTCCAACGTGCAAGATCCTAAATAGTCAGAAGCAAGTTAGTTGAAGGGATGCCAATAACGTATACCTAAATGTTTTTACTTTACTGAGCATAATGTCTAAAATTGTACATCATAAGCTGTTACTTCTCCAAAATTGTCCGATATCATTTCAAGTTAATTGACTATGAAAGGAGCTGGAGAAAGGAGAGCGATTAAGAAAATGTACCACTGAATAGGAGCTTTTCCAAACTTGAAGATATCATATGAACCCGCCGCGGTGGCTCAGTGGTTAGAGCGCTCGGCTACTGATCCGGAGTTCCCGGGTTGGAACCCGACCGCGGCGGCTGCGTTTTTATGGAGGAAAAACGCTGAGGCACCCGTGTGCTGTGCGATATTAGCGCACGTTAAAGATCCCCAGGTGTTCGAAGTTATTCCGGTACCCTCCACTACGGCACCTCTTTCTTCCTTTCTTCTTTCACTCCCTCCTTTATTCCTTCCCTTACGGCGTGGTTCAGGTGTCCAACGATATATGAGACAGATACTGTGCCACTACCTTTCCCCAAAAACCAATTTAATTTAAAATATATCATATGAAGTTGCGTCTTTTTTTAATTTAATACTAGGGTTGACAATGCACACAAGTTCAACACTCTCGGATACAAATTTTGAAAACTAGAAATTTGTTTGACACTGCTATGAAAATACTGAAGGTAATGGTCTATTATTCTCATATGCAGCAAGTTTTTGTTTAAAGGGTTTCCAGCAATCGCATCGAACAGTTAAGACTGCCATAAAAAACCTACGGGGAATGCTTTTGACGGTAGCCAAAATCGTTGATAGGAAAAAAATGCAAGACTGCCGTCGGGTGATCTGCGGTTATATAGATTGTTATCGTTAAACCGTACATTACATAAAAAAAAATTTCGTTTATAAACAGCTTCCTGCTCAAAATGATTTTGTCCAATATTGCTGGATATGTTTAAAAAAATCAGCTATGGTTTAGCTCTGGCTAAACCTCGAGTGACGCGATAGCTACAGCTGGTCGAATGGAACACGCTCAGTGGAATTGCAAAGTCAGTCTGTCACCGCTGCGTTTCGCTGGGCGTTCCTTCATCTTCGTCTCTGGACCTGGATCCACTCTCTCCACCACTCTTCCCCTCTCCACTCCGTTTCCCCTGCGCGCCGCTCCGCCAGCAGCTACTACGGTGGCCACGGCGCCACCACGCTGGAGACTCGAAATGCTAGCGTAATGTAGGCGCGCGGCGCGCACACCAGCTGCGTGCTCTCACGTCACTCCGCGCATGCCCACAACTGACGAGGCGGGCAGCGTCTACTTTGCCGTCGGCGCAGCGGCGAGGCGCGCGGCCCCCACTCCAGCTGCGGGCTATGACGTCACTACGCGCATGCGCACAGCTGGCGGGGCGGTGGTGCCACGGCTCAGCGCGCAGCCACGATGACCTACAAAATCTCCTTGGGATTTGGGGCCGAGATACCTCGACAACAGCTGTTAAATGCAGGTGCATCTAAACATTATCACCAAAGGAAGGGTGTCTTAAAGCGTGCCTCATTATGCGGCTAGTTGCTGGCATCACATCTGATTGGCTTGATGTGCCTGATGGCAGGGCTAGAGGCATAAAGTATAAATGGAGAACATAGCCGATTCATGGTTGACAGAATATTACAGTTGTGAGCTGTCAATGTGGTCAACGCCTTAAGGAAGGTTCATGTTGAACAAATTCCTACGACGAAACGTTAAACTTCGTTGGGCGTTGTTTTGGCGGGCAGCGCCCAAATACAGTCCAGTCGGTGCCAATCTGGAGCGCCCGTCATCACACGAATCTGAGATCTGAAGTCCTCCTAACCAATCTGTATTTCTATCTGGTGTTTCCAGAAAGGAGCCGTACGTGCTATGCGTCAGCTGTCGAAAATAAATGGATTACATATGGCAGCAGCCACCGAAACCAAGATGCATAGGAAAATATTTCAATTTTTAAAAGTTTTTGGGACTGATCAGTGGGAGAATAATAGTGTAATTACTTTATCGCTTGTAGATAAATGAATAGAAAGAAGAAAAACAGCTTCCGCCATTCAATATCCTCAACGCTGTCACATTTTCGACGCCAGAATCTTCGCTGATATCGGCACTCTGCATGTTGGGCCGCCGGAAACGAAATACTTTACAGAGCATAGAGATGAAACGGATAAACAGATGAGTGCACGTTTTATATTAAGAACTAGTACGCGATCAGTCACGCGATTACATCGAAATCAATCTTTGGGCAGCTTTTATTCTGAAGATAAGAAAAAACGCAATGAAATAGCCACATATCACTTTGCCATGCCTTTCTGAAGCGTAATAGATTAGCACGAGAAGGCACCTATCTTCCAGCCGTGCTGGAAATACGGTATGCTGAGATTGCATTGTTAAGCTTCATTTGTCAAACAGATGTAGGGAAGGTTTGAGCCTTCCCACCTAGTCGACAGCCAGGACTACCTGGACTCTACCGGTTGCATCGGCCAATCGGACGGTGTTGAGTGTAATCTCCGGATCGGAGCTGAGGAATAAGGTCTCCCATTGGTCTAAACATTTTATGCTTTGTTCTTCAGAGGAAGCCTGAGGGCATTCCCAGAGGATGTGATTGAGATGAGATTTGGCTGCACATAGCTTACACTGGCTACAGCACTGACTCGGGTAGCAGAGGCTGCACTACACTGGGTTCGGGAAGGAATTGGTTTGCAAGCGACCCCGAGTGGCGGCCTGTTTAAGGATGTATCGCCTGGAGGATACTTAACCGGCCTTAGCTTGCAGTGTTGTGTGATTTCTCAGTGAGACACTAACCGGTCGCGCCCCCTGAAGCCCTCGGCTAGCCCACTATCTTGAAAAGTAAGTCCTCGAGCTAATTCATGGGCCGTCTCGTTCCCAACGAAGGAGGCGTGCGCCGGTGTCCAGATAATTTGAATTTGTCTGCTTTCTCTGCTGGTGCGCAGGATTCTCTTCGCCTCGAGAGAAATTCTCCCTTTGGTGAAGTTCATCACCGCATTAGAGCCGCTAACGCCACCGCGGCGGCTCAGTGGTTACGGCGCTCGGCTGATGACCCGAATGACGCGGGTTCGATGCCAGCCACGGCGGTCGAATTTCGATGTAGGCAAAATTCTAGAGGCCCGTGTACTTTGCGATGCCAGCGGACGTTAAAGAACCCCAGGTGGTCGAAATTTCCGGGGCCCTTCACTACGGCGTCCTTTATATAGTCTGAGTTGCTTAGGGATGTTAAACCCCATAAACTAAACCATAGTTTTCGCTGACGTACTTGCAAGTGCCATTGTTATGACATATTCTTCAGCAATGCTGGGAAGTACATTTTACCGAGTGCTTACCTGGTCTGAATAATCTTCCATGCCTCCATCCTACTGAAACGGCATTCTCTCTTCCTCCGTGTAACCCGCCGCGGTGGCTTAGTGGTTGGGGCGCTCGGCTACTGATCTGGAGTTCCCGTTTTCGAACCCGACCGCGGCGACTGCGTTTTTATGGAGGAAAAACGCTAAGGCGCCGGAGTGCTGTGCGATGTCTGTGCACGATAGTAATCCCCAGGTGGTCGATACTATTCCGGAGCCCTCCACTATGGCACCTCTTTCTTCTATTCTTCTTTCACTCCCTCTTTTATTCCTTCCCTTACGGCGTGGTTCTGGTTTCCAACGATATGTGAGACAGATACTGCGCCAGTTCCTTTCCCCCAAAACGAATTCTTATTATTATTATTATTTCTTAGTGTCTTTCAAGAGCACAGAAGTACACGCATTTGTTACGAACAGCTGTTCAAATTTTTTCAGTTGGCGATGTCGTTATGTCGCCTTGACGTTGTTTTAGAAAAAAAAAGCCAATTGTAACATAAATTCAAACTTTATGCACCTACTAATCCGCTGTAAGCTTTGATGCCGGGCCGCATTTCTGGGTAGCTCTTTAGGGGGGGGGGGGGGGGGGGGGGTCATGGTCCCGATGTGTTGTTTGCACCACGTATTTCTTGATCTTGTGGGAAATAATTGCGGCGACAGCTCGTTTTGTATGCAAGATTTCTCTCTCAAGGGAAGGGTCATAAGCCTCGGTCCTCCAACTGCCTTTTTTAAATTAGTTCGTGATCAGCTTGCATATCGATTGAGACTATTATTGTGTAGCCAGCGAACACCCTTAGAGCAGTACGAGTGCCATGAATTGGATTCCTGCAAAAGCTTGTTCGCTGTTCCCCCTTTCTTATCAAACAAATCTTTCAAGCTCATAAAAATTTGCCTGCCCACACTCTTGTAGGCTTTATTTGCTTAACTTTCATTAAGAAGCGGATTGGGCCCTCATTGTGAAGACTGTCACAATGAATGCTACCTTTAGTTTTTCTTCACATTCTTGTTCTTTCTATTGTTCTTCGCTAGGCAACGTGCCAATTATCAGCGAAGACTGCAACGATTGTGCTGTAGCGCACATGCTATATTCGTTCTGGAATCTCATTCTTGGTTTAAAATACGGGAAAACACGCCGGCTCGAGGAACCTGCATTAATCAGTACCAACTTGCCTGAATTGCAGCCTTAATAAACGAAACCAAATCAAGGCAATACGTGCTCTGATCCAGCAACAAACGCAGTGCATGGCAAAGTGGAGCGTAAGCAATGCGTTCTGGACATTCAAGAGCTTCTGTTTGCGGTGGCTCTTATGGTTGCCAAAGAAATTTTCTCGCTGGGATAAAGAAGCTCTCATTTGATGCAGCAAATTTTATTCATGGCATTACAGCCCGTGCCGTAGCAGAACTTTTTACATACAGGAATAAAACACTTTTGTCAATATTGTTAACGCGAAGTACTAAAGCGCTAAAAACACGTAACGCGATTGAATGGTATGAAGTATTTCGGAAGTACAATGACATTACACACACACTCCTCAATGAATAACTGCTGCCAAGAAGGGACTTGAATCCCATAAAACTTGCTTTCGTTCAAAAGTTGATTATACGAGCAGCTCATATTTTATCCTGAGCTGATTGTCTTCCACGTAGCCATCGTTGGCAAGATCTGCGACATTAAGTGATGCTTTGCTCAAGCAAACCGGTGAGGCACTTTCTTCTGTCGGTCTTTGATAGTACTCTAGACTACGAGTAGTTTTTACTCGAAACACTCGTTCTGGGCCTTGATTGGGATGAATCACGGCCAGCTTGATTGTACGTTCGAATGGCCAATCAAGCATGGCGTCCATCTTGCCCTTGTGCAGGCCTAACGACGCATGAAGGTTGATATCTCGATTGTGTTTCTTGAACTCGACGCCCGGTGTCACACAGTAGCCGCGCAGGTACACCTTCTCGCTTTGATACCTGGCGCTTCCTTCCTTCATTGCGGTTCTCTGAAGTGATTTTACATTTCTAATAAAAAATACGCACTGCGCTATTCCTAGTTCAGTTCGTCGCTGAATACTTTTAATGCGTTCCAGTGCTTCCTGGTTGTCTCTCTTGGCCGCAGCTTTTACATCTTTGATGGCAGTTGCTATCCGCGTGAAGCTGTCTCGACTTTGGCTAGCAGCATTAGCGACTGCATCCCCCAGTGTCTGCTGAAACCTGCTTATGCTTCGAGAAAGGTCCTGAAATGTGTTGACTGCTTCGGAGAAGCATTCTTTGGCGCTCTCAATGTGCGCTGTAATTCCGGGCTGGTTGGTCGTCAGATCGTCCTGATTATGCCTCGCTCCAACTGTCAGTTCTTGTCCAACGGTTTCCTTAACACTGTTCAGGCCATGACATATTTCGTTCAGTCTATCACCGTACGTCTGAATTTCGCGAACTATTCGCCTGAGGAATGCCTTAATTTCATTTGCCTGCTTTTCAAATGTTGCACTGAAGGAAGCAAGGAAAGCTTCCTCGTAATAGCTTTCCGACTGCCAATTGCTGTCAATTCTAGGAGGCGACACAGGGTTGCACTGTGTCGATTTCAGATGCGCGATCACGCCGGAGCAAGCAACTGCGCCAGTGCAGTTGCGACAAAATATGGAGTGGTGTTCACATTCCAGACTGAAGTGACGACTGATCAGCGAAGCTTCTGCCACGTACTGGCAGCCGGTCGCTGCGTTCCAGCAATGCACCTGCAAAAATAAACCAGCTTTTATTTACAGAAAAATAACTGTCTCTCATGAACGCGGTGGAGTGGTTCCCCCTTCTCGGTAGAGTATTCGGGCTTCGAACTGATTTTGACCGTCTGGATAATCATTGAATGTTACTGTCTGATTTTTATGGCCTCTGCCATTTCCAGATGAGGTGAAGATAGCGTATCAGAACTTTCACAAACCGCGAACATTTTTAAGCGAAAAGCTTCACTACGCTAGGTAAAGCAGTCGTCGCGTAGGTCGGAGAATGATCTTGAACGATGTTCAGCCCAACAACGTTAGCCGTGTATGACCATAAGTGGTACAGTTAGGGTTGACACCTGACATTGAGCCATTACGTTTGACCTCTGACATTACGGGCATTCGAGCGTCAAACATCCCAGTTTGTTTTGCGCTATCCACAAATAGAGCTTTCAAACCATTGCTGTGAAGATGACTGAAGCCGTACGGGCTGATATTTTGCAGAATGCTTTCACTCAGACAAAAGCCGGCAACAAGCGGAGGGATATTGTGTCAAATTGGTCGGTTAAGAACAGTTCGCTAAACTAGTAGTAAAGTGGCGAATATTCTACCGTCTAGCTTTTTCAGCTTAACAACCACGTTGCCGTACTTGTGTACATGTCCCGTATTTCGTACGAGTCTATCCGTTTACGCTGATACTCTCTTCTTGGAGTTCAACATGCACCAACTAACGTTTTCCAAGCTAAATTTTTGCAAGCCTCACCGTTGTCTTCCTGGAAGAAGAATATTTAGGAGGTCTCTAACACTACTTCGTACAGCACAATTAGTTCAGAAAAAACAGGCACATCTTAGAAAGGCTAAGCCCACCATAATCTGCTCGTGAGCGCTCGTAGCCCGAGAGTTAGACAATGCTGCAATCTTGCGTAATCAGTCTTGTGGCTTGTACGAGCCTGTGAGCATATCGCTTTCGATAACATCGCCCAAGGCACACTCCTACAGACGCTGTTTGAACGCCCCCCTCCTCTTTCTATACTTTTCGATAAAGGGCTTTACCCTACAGTTAAAAGCAGCGGGGCTGATTTATTCAATGCATTGGCGTTTAAAGACAGTAAAGAAAAAACAAAATTTAAGCGGGTAGAAATAACCAAGCGAAGGTTATTTGAATGGTGGCTAAAATCAAGACAAGAGTGAAATTTCATGAGTCATGGCTAGTTGGCCTGAGCCACAAACCAATTTAAAGTGTTCAGCCTTCATCCACCCGTCCGTCCAGTTAAGTCACGATGCTTTGAACGTACGGGTTTCTACGACAACCTAATCTTCCACTGTACCTCTAAATTGATACGGCTGCAAACAATGCGAATTTGGAAACATGTATGCGAACAGCTTTTTTCTAGCAACCAAGCTCTGAAAGTCGGTTTTGAATACTCGACAGACTGTAGCCATTTTTTTAAAGAGGCTGCCACATGTGTCTTTGTGGTAATTTAATTGCTTGCGCACACTACACCACTCTAGGCATGGTGATAGTGCGAAACTCAATATGTTGTTTAGGCCATATTACAACACCTGTATTTAAAGCTTTAAAGGCGCTTTTGTCCATTCATTTGCTGCAGCAGATGCTCCGGGTGATTTGGGAGGTTGCCATTGTTTCAATACTTAGTATGGAAGCATCGGAAAGGAAATGCTGTTAAATTAAACAAAATTTTTTGTTCGAAGTAACAATTTCTGTTGGCTAGTTGGTTCATTACAAGTATTCGAAGCATCAGCACTATTGCCATGATACAAATTCTAGCCTTGGGTTTGAGTTCTCGACTAGAGTTACCTGTACTACAATGGGAAAAAGTACGACACCGCCCGTCAGTTATCGTTCTCATTGTCTGATACTTTTGAAGAACTGCAGAAAGAGAAATTTACCAGCATATAGTTGTCCGTAAAGAAATTAATATTTATTTCGTACCTGCTGGTTGCCGCTAGGGTTACTGTGTACGGCTTTTGTACCTGAATGCTTTTGTGCTGTTTTTGTCCCAATACTATGACGTTCCGACATTCTCTGGGGCTAATAAATGATGCAGAGAGCCGTGTACTACAGCGCATTCTTTTTCTGTTCCACCCACATTTGCCGAAACGTGCCACGTTGCCCCATACCGCTAACCTTTTAGTAAACAGCCCCGTCACACAAGTTGCCAATAGTTCAGACGCACCAGGCCAATATTCGTTTCAAGTAACTGGATAAACGCTGATTTCGTTAATTGAAAATGTGTTCGTGATGACAACTGCGAAATTAAGACTTTAAATCTGGTTTGGTTTGGTTTTTGGGGGGTTAACGTCCCAAAGCGACTCAGGCTATGAGGGATGCCGTAGTGAAGGGCTCCGGAAATTTCGGCCACCTGGGGTTCTTTAACGTGCACTGACATCGCACAGCAGACGGGCCTCTAGAATTTCTTCTCCATCGAATTTCGACCACCGCGACCAGGATCGAAAACGCGTCTTTCGGGCCGGCAGCCGAGCGCCATAACCACTGAGCTACCGCGGCGGACTTTTAAATCTGGATGAGGTACTTCGTTCAGATGTGGTTAAGACTAGACATAACTTACAGCTGAAAGAACATTACGCTGAAACAGGAAGAGAGAAGAGTAGGCTAGGCAGCAAAAAGGATAAAATTGCATCGAAGGTGATACCAAAGAAATGGAATTAGAATGGCGTACAGTGCGGAAAAAAGACAGTCTTCGGTCTCTTCGGCTCACGAAGTCGATTTCCAGGAAAGTCAAACGTTGAAGGGGGTTGCAGATTAGGTGGGGAAGTTTGCGAGATTGGGGTGGTCTCAGCTTTAGATGCCGCCGTGGTGGCTCAGTGGTTATGGCGATCGACTGCTGACCCGAAAGACGCGGGTTCGATCCCGGCCACGGTGGTCGAATTTCGATGGAGGCGAAATACTAGAGGCCCGTGTGGTGTGCGATGGAAGTGCACGTTAAAGAACCCCAGGTGCTCGAAATTTCCGGAGCCCTTCAATACGGCATCCCTCAAAGCCTGAGGCGCTATGGGACGTTAAACCTTCATAAACCAAACTATCAGCTTTAGATAGAAAGGGTCATTGAAGATTAATGTGCGAGGCTTTGACCTCCAGTGTACGACGTTGACCTCATGATGATTATTATAGTTCTCTTACTATTACTGCGAAAGCAAGGCGACCGCTTAATTGAATTCTAGCTCACCTTTCTTCTGAGCAACTCTACGACAGGTATGTCGTTCCAGTCGACGTCCTCTTCCCGGAATTCATGGCCGTCGTGCGGACAGACGCGCGTTTGTTCCACGCCGCACTGCTCGTAGCAACATTGGCACAGTGTGTGCCCGCACGGAAGCACACCGTTGTTTGGCCGAACCAATCCGCACGTGTCGCACACACTGTTGGGCGGAAGAGGTTCGACGAACCGCACGGGCCTCCAGTTGAGTTCCGCGCAGAACCCAACCAGCGTGTACGTCTGACTTCGAGGCGGCATCGTCCGACACGCAAGCTGGCTGCAAATAGGAGTGAATGCACTAGTGCTGACGGCCCTTGACGTCGCTCACTTAGCTTTACTTTTCTTTGTCGTCATCAAGAGCACAGTCGCGGTTATCTCTACTGTGTCTCGGCCACGCAGTAGTGCAGCGCACACTCCGTCATTTGTGGATACTCAATTTGGTGGCGTCAACCACGTGATTTACTTGTGTGTGCGTGCGTGTGTTTTTTTTTTTTGATAGCGACTGATACCCAAACTTCAAGCACTTCAACAATCGAAGAAGCAAACATTATCGCATGAAACAAAAAAGCGCAGCGCGCTTTTTGGGCGCGTGTTTGCGTCAAAATGCGTTTATGTAAAATTTATGTTTACGTTTTGGAGATTAGCGCCATATTGAGAGAATCAACGAGATCGGGATTGATTTGTGTGAGCCGTCGCGTTTTAAAAAGAATAATGGCATTCCTGGAAATCATACTTTCGTTTAGGTTTTCCCCAAATTAAAATTCTACTCATTCAGCGTATTCTGCAAATTCAAAAACAAAAAAAAACGTCAGCGGGATGGTAGCAAATGCGGTTGAAAAGAAAACAAGTATCTGAACTCGATCTGCTACCACTGGTTGCAGCATGAATATTATTGCAGCTACCAATAATTTATCGTGCTTTAGCAAGTAGCAAGTGCAAGTCAGCGCTTTTCGACTCGAATATATGGAAGAAAAATATATCCACCCCGCCAGGCCACTATTTTTCTTGCAATCTTGCGAGAATATCTGGTTACTATCTTTGTTCCAATCACCACTTCGTGTCCCTAGCTTTTGTTATGGCAAAGCCTGAATTCGATATTACACCCGGTTTAGAACCCGACCACCTCGGCCGCGTTTCGATGGAGGCGGAACGCAAAGGCGCCCGTGTGCATGCAGTGCAACGTCAGTGCACGTTAAGATCCCGAGGTGGCAGTCCACTACGGCGCCGCTCTCTTCCATTGTTCTCTGAGTCCCTCCTTTATCCCTTCCCTTAAAGCATGGTTCAGGTTTCCATCGATATGCGAGACAGATACTGCGCCATTTCCTTTTCCCCCAAACCAATTTTAATTTTCTCACCTCTTCTAGCACTGCCAGCCTTGTGCCCCTGTTCACTTGTGGTGTCGAATCAGTTTATCGTTTTTAGAAACGAAAAATTTCATACATTATAACTCATCTAGATTACATATATAGGTTACACTTATCTGGCTTCGTTTTATGTGCGTTAGAATTTTTTTAGTATTACCTTGTTAACCCATATATTAGTTTTTCTCTGATAATGTGATTTTTAACGTAAAGCGTGTCCTTTTTTTTATTGACGAGGTGAAATTTATCATGTGTCCGTGCGGTTGAGAGCTTCGTACATTATATCGTAGTTTTCTTGCTGTTAGCATGAACCGTTCAAGTAGTACTAACAGCATACAAATATACATGGAGAACGAAGGCGTAAAATGCTGAGAAAAAGTAAAATTGTTGAAATTAGGTTATCAGTCCCTGAGACGAATACGGAAATGGAAGTTTATTTCTGAAATCTTGCACTCTAGCTGGAACGAGAGGACCGCGTATCATCTGATACGCGTTCTTACGGCCGCGATATAACTGCGTCTTAGCCGTCGTGGAAGCGAGAATTTAACTTTCACGCAAATTATGCAAGTTTACTCGATGCAGGTTCCTTGTTATGGGTTTGCAGTAGCCTTTACAAGGCAGTGAAAACACATGAATAAGTGCTACGCGTCGGCGCTAAACCGTTAATGTTTCCCATTGCCACAGGGCTTTATAGCAGACCACCTGCTGCAGCCGTATGATGTAATGCCACCTGCTTGCAAAAACGCGTCTCGAGGCAATGCCGCAAGGAACGACCGGTGTCGATGCCCTCGAGCGATAGAGCACGATGACGCGTTTGACGAGCTTTGTCGGCGCTAATTCAGTCTCGGCAAAGAAACCACTCGTCAATAGCGCCAGAAATGGCTGCCGCGGTGGCCGAGTGGTTATGGCGCTCGGCTGCTGACCCGAAAGACGCGGGCTCGATCCCGCCCGCGGAGGTTGAATTTCGATGGAGGCGAAATTCTAGACACCCGTGTATTGTGCGATGTCAGTGCACGTTAAAGAACCCCAGGTGATCGAAATTTCCGGAGCCCTTCACTACGGCGTCTCTCATAGCTCGAGTCGCTTTGGGACGTTAAACCCCCATAAACCAAACCAAACCCATAGCGCCAGAAATAGGAGCAGCGTATTCCTTGTGATTCAACCGGACTGGATGCAGGGGCACCAGGCTGGCTGCAGTGGTGGCACCGCAACTGGATCGGCTGTCTCTGTGATAAGCCCCTCGATATCGTATCTGCTCATGCTTTCATCACACTGACGTCGCGGCCAAAAGAAATGGATCATTATAGAACACGGCCCCAGAATTATATGCGCTAAAGAAGACACATAACGATCACCGCGGCTGAAAAGCGGGATAAATGAAGATCAAGCCTACATAAATTTATATGGAGACATTCGGTTTGTACAGATTGCAATCGTGATTTAAATTGGTTGGTTGGTTGGTTGGTTGGTTTAAGGGGTTTAACGTCCCAAAGCGACTCAGGCTATGAGAGACGCCGTAGTGAAGGGCTCCGGAAATTTCGACCACCTGGAGTTCTTTAACGCGCACTGACATCGCACAGTACACGGGCCTCTAGAATTTCGCCTCCGTCGAAATTCAACCGCCACGGCCGGGATCGAACCCGCGTCTTTCGGGCCAGCAGCCGAGCGCCATAACCACTTAGCCTCCGCGGCGGCTTCTGGCAGAAACCAAGCGTTAAAAATTGGAAGGGACCTTTAAGATCCAGCCTAGAGGGTATGACGCAATAGGTTTGCTGGGTTAATGGTCACAAATGCGGAATCTGTAATTCCCGACTTTTCTTTCGTTGGTCCCTGGGAGTCCTTATACTTGTCCTGGCGCAGAGGTGCAGCGGTTAAGAGATGGCAGGTGACGCCATCGCCGTCGCCTGTGCGGCCTCGGTTGCTCCTGCCGAGCAACATCTCGCGACCAATCACTAATTGAACTGCCGCCTGTCACGGTGGTCAATGCGCTCAGAATCTGGTGAGCAGGTTGTGATGACGCGACAAAGTCACATGACCTAGGCTGACCAACGTGATTGTTTCTCCAGAAATGTTTCGCTCAACGCCGGCACCAGCGCCGGGTTTTCTGCACAACGGGAGCCGTAACGCTACCACGTCGAAAACTTCACCGCTAGAGCGGCCGAAGCTCGGGTTAGAATACTTTAAATTCTGGTATATTTCGGAGGGCCAAATATTAATCTTAAAGAATGCAGTCGACTGAGATCGCGAGAAAACGCCGCGCTAATCGTCAATAAATAAAAATACTGCGTTTATTTAGCATTTCCGGTGAGGCGTGTTGTCACGAAGAGCTGGCTCCATCGGTGCAAGCAATAGACCGCAATAGTGAAGAAACAGCGGTAATAGCGAGTGAACAAAATACCAGGCTTATATGGGATTTCATTCACACATGTTGCAAGGATGTCAGAAAATAAAGATCCCGCAAAGAACTCGTTAGATATGGGCATCGCTAATGTTGACGAAGTAAAGATTTCCTCTGTAAGACTTGCTTTAAATGACTAAAGTGATAACCGGACGAACCTACGCCGTAAGCGAGGCAGCCGAAAAGCCTGGCCTCCAGTAGCGACTGCACAAAAGACGAGAGGCGTTCATTTGTGAATTTCCTTTTTCCTTTCCTTTCTTTTGCTTCTTTTTGCCCTTGGTAAGACCCGCCACGATGGCTCAGTGGTTAGAGTGTTAGGCTACTGATCCGGAGTTCCCGGGTTCGAACCCGACCGCGGCGGCTGTGTTTTTATGGATGCAAAACGCTAATGCGCCCGTGTGCTGTGCAATGTCAGGGCACGTTAAATATCTCCAGGTGGTCGAAATTATTCCGGAGCCCACCACTACAGCACCTCTTTCTTCCTCTCTTCTTTCATTCCCTCCTTTTTCCTTTCCCTTGCGGCGCGGTGCAGGTGTCCAACGATATATGGGACAGATGCTGCGCCATTTCCTTTCCTCCAATACCAATTAATATCATTATTATTATTACTGCCATTGGTAAAGGTTTTGCTTCGTTAAGGTACACAGAGAGAGGCATTGTTTTCATCGGCCATCGTGTCACAGGCGTCCGGTGGCTGTGATAAAGGGCGAAAGTAAGGAAAGCAAAAAATTAGTGGTTGCTCGCAAAATTGTTGCCGGAAGTCAATTTATTTTACCCCACAGATGTGTTCTTTTGGGGCATTAAAACTATCCTGCAGCGAACGTCGCAGGCACAGTGCAAATGGTGAGAAATAATGATGACAAGTTTACAGTTTTTCCGCTGGGAACTGCACGAAGAGTGGAAAATCCAGTTTTCCGCGAAATGTTTGTCAGTGCCAGTAAGAAATTTCCGCGTATTTTGAAAATCGCGCTTGTATTTTTGATACCCACTTTCGCACTAGTGAAGTCACAAGCAGCCGCGTGTTAATACAGGTGCACGCGGATTCGCCTTGCTTGGACAGAAGAAGTACCAAGAAGCCGTGGCAGACTGTGCTTGGCTCTTCGGCCTGCCTTTCACAAGCCCTGTCCTCATTCTATGGGTGAGTTGGAAATGTCATTACTCCACGACAAGCGTTTTCGAGGAGCAGTGACGGCGCAAGGTGGTCCACGGGGCCAAATACCGGCTGGAACGACCGCCTGGTGCGCCGTTCGGTGGATGCGATCCATTCGCGGGCTTATAACTGTATGAGATGACATGGCGCCGGAGTCGCAATATGCACCAGCTGAATAATCCGGCCATTTTGGTGCCCAACGAAAGTACCACCCATTTATGCATTTAAAATAAGGGATCCAAACATCGCAGTAGGGAGCCCCACGTAAAAATTGGAATCCGTGCACACAGGATGGTTGAGAAATTACTTAGAATGTAGCACTTCAAGTCATGCATATAACAGGGTAGCTAAACTCCAGGTAGCGGTGACCTCAATGGCCCCACCAAGGGCCTCAATGGCTGGTAGACCCATGAGAAGAGTAACCGCAGAATCCACAACATACAGCGCCTTTCGTGTGGCTTGCTGGTTCCTGATCACATCCGGCTCAAAAGTCCTCTTCAAGCGGAGGCGTTGATATCCTGCCCCCGTTAATACTGCTCCTGACGGCTGTGAGCGCGAAGGTATTCCAGGGACACTTGGAGGAAGAACAGAGGCTTCCGCTCCGGAATCGACCTTAAACAAATCTTGTACTCCGTCTATCGTTGGTTGCACAAATCAAAACTTTGATCCACTACCCATTCCTGCAAATTAAGTTTCTTTCTGTGACTGCAGGGCTGAAATGCCTACCTCTTGGTTGTGTGTGTGTGTGTGTGGGGGGGGGGGGGGGGGGGGGGGGGGTTCACGCCAACCACAGCGATACCTTATCGTATTTTAGGTGCCATGTTTTACGCTACGGTAGATATAGGGGTGTGCAAACGCGACCCCTTCACTAGTTGCCTAATCAGCCGGAATACGCTGACCTGTCGTTGAAGAGACCGTCCCGTGAATTGACCTTGAAGGCAATGCAGCTTCGCAAGACTGCGGCAAAGCATGTATCGGAGAGTAAAGAGGTCTAGGTATATTCAGTGTTTTGTATCTCTCTGCGTCCACTTTTTAGAGATAAAACTTGATTCTTGCTTTCTTTGCTTTCTCGCCCTCAGTTACAGAAACACATTTACAGTGTAGAAACGAAGAGTAACGCGACTGTTTAAAAGCATTCGATTGACTTTGCTTGCCGTTGGTGCCGCGTGCAATGAGAATGTTAGATAGGCGAAACCGTAACGGTTACATAACGCCACAGAAAGTCGAACGGTGACTCTGCTGTACAATGAAAGAGGACGCCGTCCTTTCTTTTAGTTTAGAGCACGCAAATATTATCTGTAACGGTTGTTCTGCTTGACATGAGTTACTGCACAAGTTAATTTTTCTTATTTCTGGATAAAACCTCCCATCCGCGGTATGTAAGCAAAGGCGAGATATTTGTTGTGTGACGTCGTAACATTAACTCGTGGATAAACGTCGCCAGTAGGAGAACACTCGCGCGCCTTTGAACCATAATTAGCAAACTGATTAAATCGTTTATGCTCTTTTTCTCCTGCGCACTAAATTTTCCACCCACAGTGAGTGCATTGGACAGAAATCGAATTTAACTTCCTCGCTGACAAAATTCCTGTTCGTCCATTTGAGGTTTCCGAAAAAAATCATCAAACGTACGAAGCAGCAGATCATTTTCTTAGCCAGCAGCGACTGAAGCGTATTTCTAATTACTCATCCACTCTTTTTCTAGCATTGCCAGTACGAAGTTGATTAATTTTTTTAATGCAATCAGCGCAACTACGTATATACTATACAATTTCTATTATGACATTTCTTCATATGCTGGCAGTCTGGGCGTCAGTTATTGCACTTTACAACTTTGAGATGCCAGAAAATTACAAACAGTCCCAGCGCCGCAATATCGACCTATTTTCGCAAGACGAAAACATAGAATTCGATTAGTTACAAGAGGCACAAATATATAACAAATTAGGAGATGTTAGCGCTGTAATCTTCACGGTTCATGTACCCCGCTAAATTTTGTCCTAGCGGTTACTTGCTGCCATTGCTTTCGTTTTCGGAGCTCCGTTAAACGTTACAGTTGAAGTCCATGTTGAGTAAGAGGCTCCGAAACAGTTTTCGCCTAAAACATTGTGCATGGGCTCTGGTTATTTTTGACTACTTCTGTAATAGTGAACAGTGATGGAAGCGAGCTTTGTGAATACTAATGCAGCTCATGTTTATGCTTTGTTCTGGCATCTCCACAAGCCTTTTGTTCAAACCCGAGATGTTTCGCTTCACACTTTCACTGCAAAATATTTCAAAGAGAATTCTTTTGCGGCAGTGAACATGTATGAATGAACGCTCTCTCACTCTCTTCCAGAGCAACAGCTCCACTCTCCCGCCGATTCCCGCCCTGAAAGCGAGACGAGAAGTAAGCTTGTGCATGCGTTCGTGACTCTCCTTGAAGGCTTTGTTTTGGTGCGAACCTTGCCATTCATTGGCACTCTGTTAGGCGGCCGGGCGCTGTGCTCCTACGCAGGTGTTTTAGAGCAGAGCTCTTCGGTGCCCGTTCCTGCGTTCCCCGTCGTAGTCGGCACTCTTTAAGCCTTGTCTACGTGACCAGCTGTCCATGTAGCGAAGCGAAACACCGCCTATAAGGTGGCTGCCAGGTGGCAGGCGAGAGGAAACAGGTAGTAGCAGAGCGAGACGTCACGTGCCACGGCGAGAGTGAAGGAATGGACAATTGGAAGGTGGCTACCACAGGAAGCTCCTGGAGGGCGGCTTGCGGAGCGACGCGCCACCTGTCAGTGGTGGCAAGTGGCGTGTGAAGAACTACGCTCAAATTTCGCATTACCCGCTAATGTATTTGTCCGTAAATTTGTTTGCAGGCTTTCCAGGCATGTTTGAGCTGTTCGTGCTTAGCAGGCATGTTTCAGGCATCTCGCTAGAAAGAATGAAACATAACCTGATTATCGTCAACAGATTTGTCACTGGTCGTCACACATTCATCAAAATTTATGCTTTCATATTTAATTGAGAAACGCGGTGTCTACGTCGGCATGCTGCTTTTAAATCGAAGATGTAATGGGGAGTTCAGTTATGAGGAAATTTATGCTGAAAAATTTTCCTGGTCGTCCGGATGCAGTTATGCCTCGCGCCTTCCTATTTTTGTGCACAACTTTTTTTCTACATCAGCATAAATTTCTATCTCGAGGAGACGCTCTGCGCTAACCGATGTGATTCCCGCAACGCTAACTTATGAAGGCAAGCACACCCAAGAGGTTCTTGATTTTTCACCCTGATCCCACTTGTGTGGTTTCGAGAGCTGAGAAGGGACCACTATAAGCGCTGAGAATTTCCTCGCCACCAATTTCAACCTAGACCATATCCCTCTTCACGAATACGATATGCGAGGAAAAAGAAAAGTGAACGTCTTTCCCATCTTGTCATGTTTTAACGAACGGCAGTGGAATAGAGCACAAGAACTGAATTGTGTAGGCACAGTCAAAATACCTTGCTTATAACTGAAACGTGTAACGTTTGTCTGTGCGTTACCCTGCAAAACTCTTTAGTGCTTCATTTGAGGCGTTCAACTACCACCTCCCTTTGTGTGCCTCAGAAAAGTTTTTTGCTTTACCGGCTCGCGTGTTTGGGCGCATAAGCTTAAACCAAAAATTTCCTGTGTCATCCCGCTACACCAAGGACAGACAGTAGGTAATGGGTACCGACGTTCACCTGGGCCTATCTGGATTTGTTGATAATTATATATGGAGGAAGTTGGGTGCAGGAAAAAGACTGTATTTCGCCACGAAACCCTTATTCCTTAAGACGTTGGAGCAACAGTATACTCGTTTCCATGTGCACTGGGGGATGTCATTCGCGCTTGCTGAATGATTATGAAAATGGCTCATTCGTTATTTTTTTTGGAGACTTGCTCTGCCAAAGGGGAAACATTCAAATGTGAAGGCTTTAGCCTTTAAGTATGATTTCTTCATGACATCGGCGTGTCTTGTTGATTATGTGGTGCTTACTAGAACACACTGAGCTAGAGTCGCATCAATGCACGAGTATCTTCACTCAAGATACTTGTAGCTTCTTGGCCGTAGGCCTTCGCCCGGGGTACGCTTATTAAATTAATAAAGCTGGGAGCTTGGACTATGGCCCCAAAAATGCTCAAAGGTATTCTTTGCGCTCGTGAAGTGTTTTTGGGTTTATGGTTTTGCTTCGTGACATACTCATTCGATGAATATTACAAGCAAGCTGGATTTGTATAACGATATGGAAAGACAATGTCCAGAATGATACCTGCGAGGCTGTGAAAGTTAGAGATACGGAACGAAATATTCAAATGGAGAGGCTGCATTGGTAGTGTAAAGTGATGAAGAGAGATGATCAATACAATGAAGAGAAGGTGAAAAATAAATGTTTTGAGAAGATGCTCAATGGAAAATCCAGGAAATGGTGTCAAGGCGATCTAAGGGTGGGGCTCTACAGGAAATAGATTAATGATAGGGTGGAGTGATGACGGTCCATCTAAAACGAGAACATCATAAATAATAACACGAAACGGTACAGAATAAACCGCAGGTTCCTAATAGAAGGTAATAACAATCTTCATTAGGAACCACAATCTTCATTAGGAACCGGATGCGAGCAAGAGGCAGCCGACACGTCTGGCATTTCGAGGAATCGCCGTCATTGACCGGTTGGTAAGTGGCTGTATAGTGGCATGCCATGAAGTGACCTGTGGGCTACGACCCGTCCATTTGATTGAACTGCTATTAGGCGCGAAAATACTGAGCACTGCTGTGCCCTTTTCTCGCTATTTTATTAATTAACACTGAAGTTCTCCTAATTAGCCTGGCGTATCGGACTGATCTAAGATATATTTAGCTGTGTTTTTTTTTTTAGCCCTACAGGCTTATGCTAAGACTAACCAATATGAAATATTTGATAGAAGAGCATACGTGCGCATTTTTTCATGGTCTTATCCTGGAAAGCGGGAATTTTTCTAAGTAAGCGGACAGCATAAACAAAAACTTTCTTACAATACCATTTTTTTTCTCAGACGCGGAAGTACGCCAGTAAGTACTACCTTTTCTATTGACCCTCAAGATAACTTTTTTCTTGTACTTCTCTTCCCGCAGCAGTCATAGACCAAAACACCCGCATGACTTGGCGGCCTTTGGCTTTGGCTGAGAAATGTCACGGAATATTTTTACTTTAACACGCAAGCATTTTTTCAGCTGAATTTTTCTGGCAGGGCTAGCAGTGGCGAGACGACAGCACAGAACCGCTTCATAGTTGCCGGAGAGCAGTCGAGTACAAATGTTACTGTGAAGTCTGCAAAGAAGCTCACATGGTTTAAATGTGCCATTGTCGACGCGTGTCAAAGCCAAAATCTTTAGCGGGTAGGTTTCGGGCAGTAAACCTTTACATTGGGTGCCCCAGTGCATTGTGAATAACGTGGCCTGAGACTGGGCGCACTGCCGAATGTTGCACAATCGGGGTCAACAGGCACGAAAGTTGGCGCCGAATATTTCATGTTAGAAAATAGCACTAAGAAATTCGAGCGCTTCAAAACTCTTGCTAACTATATTGAATCATAAAAGCAGTGAAAAACTTGCACACTTGCAGCACCTGAACTGACTTCTGAGAAAATACATGAAGTGGGAATTCACAGAGCAAACCACATTGTGGAGTATAGCTGAAAGCGTCCGTGTGAAAAAGCAAAAATTCGGTTATTTGTTGAAATCAAATCTGGAAACAATTGAAAGGAAAAACATTTTTCGCTTCTATTCAAGCGAAGAACTTGAATTTTTTTTTTACTGTTTCAGCCGAAAATGTTGAACTTTTTATTGACATTTCGGAAGCAACTTGAAGCGACCATGTCCAAGTGTGATTTGCAGTGTCAAGCTCTATAAGCGATTCCGAATGAAATGAGCTAAAACAATGACATCACCCTCTTCATTAATTCATTCAGCTGGCGGACGGTTCTGGTTACTGTCCGCATTCTTTATCTCTCAGAAGAATATTTTGCATAATTGGTGTGTTTTTAGTAGACATGAGCGCATTCCGATACATTACAACTTGAAACTGTCGAACAGTTGCTAAAAATTGATAGCTTACAACAGTGCTATGGTGTTCGATCTGGAAATTGAAGCCGTACTGTTTAAGAAACATTTCAGGTCTACAGCCGTATATTAGCGAAATGCACATCCTGTAATGTTGCGCATTCAATTTTCAAACATTCCCAGTATTCAGTGTGAACGCTCAGACTTCTCGACGTTCCGGCTCATGAAGTGCAATCTGCATGCAGAAGTTGTTGGCGGAAACATTGCCTAGTACGGTTTTATGAAAGCTAATTCTAAAGATTTGCAACGCATGTGCGCCTAGCATTCATGCAACGCATGTGCGATAAGCATTCTATCTGAAATCTGGGCCCTATTTTGTAACGATCCGTTCAATTCTGCCAATAATTTGGTTGTCTGCCTTTCGCCGCTGCTCGCAGTGAGGCAACGCGTGCATGAAGACCTTACGCTGGTCGTGGGAGGGAGACGTCTATGGTGCCAACCGTTTGCAATACCACATCCGGCGCCCTTATCTCGTTGCCGAACTGGTTTTTAAGCCGACGAATGAGGAATCGTATCGAAACTTTGCACGCACCTCACGAGATTTTTTGGCGCTGATTAATCCTCGGGGCAGAAACTTTACCTCGAAGATAATTTACTAGAGAAGAGACAAAAAAAAACAAATACAAGCCTACAGTTGGGTATGAAGCCACGGAATTCATATGTCGCGGACATTGCTCTGCCAACTGAGCTATGGCGGTGGTTGCCGAGGCTTCTGTTTTTCGAGGGTATTCGTGTTGCATGTAACCTGATCTTGAGAGTTTTGTTCAGTGCCACCCAGTATAGAAAGGTGGACACGCGCCGCCATGGCTCAGTAGGTAGAGCCCCTTATGCGGCATACGGAACTCGGGGGTTTGAATCTCATTGGTGGCATGTAATTATCATGCAGTTGCATTGAACTCTCACTGGAGCAAAAACCGGGCTCATTCTGGCGTTGTCCGAAAGACACTGATCGGCTGGCGCGCAGTGATTTGATCAGTGACGTGTCCAGAGTGGGTAAATACCAATAATTGCAATGTGGTCACGTCATCACATGAGAAATGACGTCACAAGACCACGTGTGTTTCCCTGAACGCCAACCGGGGCGGGTGGTGTACGATAAGAGCACAGAAAGAGTGACTTGGGTCTCATAGGCCTTTTAGTTACTCGTGGAAAACGCATCAGCAGTTTCGAATGCAATCGCATTCCTACCCCATAAAGCGAGCAGAAGTCCTGATGTTTATTTTCTTCTACTTTCTAATCAGTTATCTTTAAGGTAAAAAACAATTACGCTCATAATTATCTTTCGACTAACAACACAAAAAACACATTCCTCTGTGGTTTCTTGGTTTCCATGACCATTTGCATTTGCTCATTCGCTGACCATTCTCAGAAGGCCTGCGCTGCCGATGACGGCCTCAAATGAAGTCTTTAAGCAGGTTTCAGCAACGGTATGGTGAGATTGATCACAGGCTAGTTGGGTTTGGGAAATAAATATTTTAGGACAATAGGAAAATTTCTGTCCGAAACTGTTCTTCGTGCCTGCTGTTCAGCTAACGCCGCCCGGATTCTAGTTGATAACCTCTGGTGCCATTTTAGGTCATTTCTTGCTCCTTGAACCATTTCGACACCAATGAGCGCAAGGCTATCCTAAGTGACGCCGTCAGAATAACTCGGAACGAACATTAGTAGGCAGCTCTGGGAAGTCTAGTCTAACAGTTTTGTCCGCAAAGACGAAGTTTGATCCAGCCGAGGAGCTGTTACGGTGCAGACCTGCATCCTTTCGATTGAAACAAAGATTCATTTATAGTTGTTGCTTGAAAAGTGCGCGTAACTTTTTTAAACGAGTTTCATATTCACTGCGATAAACATGCTGTTAAACCTGGTTAATGCTTTACATCTTGACTTGTTTTTCAATAATGTCGACGATAGGCGGCAAGGGTGGACCGTATTAGGAATCATGAGCGTAGTTGTCGTTATGTTCTTTTTAACCATTATGTTCTACATTGCTCGAGGTGAGTATCTCTGCTTCATGTGACTCAATTAAGCTTGTGACAAATGGAATCATAAAACTTAACAATCCAAGGGACGAGATAACTTAATCCACTTTACTCATTTTACTCACCTCACTTACTCACTTCCCTCACTACTCGTTTTGCAACATCCCAAATCACTTCGCGTTCTCTTTCCTTCTCATTGATACTAAACTTGTTTCATTCGCTCTGCGTGAAGAATAAACAAAAGCTGCTATTTAATGGCTATAAGGGTAGCGGATATTGGAGCCGCATTGCATTGCGACTATCATGAAGGCGCACGCCAGCGTTCGAATCTTTCTGTGAGAGCGCATCCATGAGGAACCGTGAAATGGCCTCTTCAGGCAACACTCACAGACCACTTTGAAGCCAGCTGTCACGCTCTAGAAGCCTCCGCGTAGAGTTGGTTACTGATCCACGCCGAGAAGCAATAAGTGCCAAGGTTCAATTTCAGATTGCAGTTGGTTTTAACACTGCTTAGGTTGAAGAAACCGAGCATTCTGGGCGAAAGCACAATTGCTCCTTTACGCTTTTATCCTTTTATATCTAATTCCCTAATACGAAAAGTTTCCTTAACAGAACTGTCCTGGCAGTACGGCAGTGACGCAGTGTTGCGGGTCGCAAAGAGAGAGTGATGTTTGAAGAGGCCTGTGATTTTAGACCTGTTTTCTTGTCGCTTTTTCTAGCTTTTGATTTTCGAGCACATCGGAATCTGTAACCTTGTTCGGCCCTGAGGAAATGTCGAAGGTACTTTTTACTCTTCCCGAGCCCTTTTTACTCTCCCCTTTTACTTGACTGCTTTCTGTGAAAGCCATGCCCAGATTCTCCTACAAAAGTCCTGAAAATTGAAAAATTTTAAGATAATGTTATGGAAATATTGAAGGTGATGATAAATTCTTTTCATATGCAGGAAAATCTTTCTTTTAAAGTGTTTCCATAGATCCCATCGAACACTAAAGACTGCACAAAAAAAATTGGCGGTGGTTTAAATAAGTAAGTTCTTTATTTCAAGCACGTGTACATAGTTGAGGGGGAGGGCAAAAGGCATATTAAGCCTGCCGAGGCCCGTCCCCCGTGGTGCACCCGGCACAGCAACACAGCGCAACATGTAACATATACGCGTAACATCTAACCTATAATTTAACAGAAACGAATTACAATGGCAAGATTAATACAGACACGTCAGAAAAAAATGAAACAAAATAAGTAGTCATTTACATCATTTATTAGGAACATTTTCACGAGTGTAAGTTTATGACGGTTCTACTAAAAGCATTTCTGTTAATTTTTTCCTAAATAAGCGCTCATTTCTGTATTAACGGATGAGATCTTTTATATGTTAGAATTTAGAAGAACTGTTATCTGGTATATCGTAGTTTGAGAGCCATAATTTGTTCTTATGCTGGGCGGCCTGGTACAATAATCTCAGCTGATATTCTTGGTGTTGGTCAGTGTGCATGATGTGTGAAAGTGTACCTCTGTAAAACAAGTGGTGGTTAGCTCTGGTTAAACCTGGAGTGACGCAATATATACAGCTGGCCGGGTGGAACTTGCTCAGCTGAATTGAAAAGTCATCAGTCTTTCGCCGCCCCGTTTCGCTTGGCGTTCCTTTATCTTCGTCCCAATTGACACGGCGCATGCGCACTGCTGTTGCAGCTAGGTTTCGCCGGCGCGCCGCGCCGCCGGCAGCCGCAGCTGTTACGCACACGTGGCTGGTCACGTGACCAACCACGTGACGAACCACGTGATCAGCCAGGGCGCCGCGCTACCGCGAGCTGCTCCGCACCATGTGACCAGCCACGTGACAGCGTGGCGGCGCAGCCACAGGGTAGCGGCGCTGCCACGTTGAAGGCTCTAAATGCTTCCGTAATGTAGCTATCGCTGCAAAATCATTAGGGAACGCATTTGACGATAGCAGAAACGTTAATAGAAAAATATACAACACTGCCGTCGGGTGATGAGGACATAGCAATTGTTATAGTGAAATCTTCCATTATATAAAATACTGCGCTCATTAACTGTTTTCTGCTCAAAAATGCTTTTGTCTAGAATTGCTAGGTAAAGTTATGAAGCTTTTACGTGCGTATGCGTGAGCGTTCTCTGCATTTGTTTCTTCTAACATCATCAGCTGGAGTGGCCTAGTTAGCGAGAGAGTCCACTCTGCAATTAAGATGCACTTTTTTGCCTTCGCTGCTACTACAAACTGGCTTGTGGCTTCAAAAACAGTCCTAGTTTAGACCAAAAATCGATGTTGTACTGAAAATAATGGTTATTTCTCTCTTCTTTTCAGAATTCCTGAAACTGAAGGCTGCGGCTACACGTGGTGAGGATTTAAAATCCATTTTCACTATGCTGAAATGTTTATGATCGCTGCGATTGGTGCCAGATGCACCAATGGCCGTTTTCAGCAGCGCGTAGCAGCACAAGGACAGGGCACAAAAAAGACGCAGCACTAATTAGCCCGACAGCTCGTACTGATCCGGTAGCTTTCAAGTACCCAGTCATTATATTGGTCCTCCTGAGTAGCTTTGATTTAGATTTTTGGTTCTAATGATACCTTTATATTTCCATTTAACTGAAAACTTCGTCCTCACGACTATTAATGCAAAGAGTACCTACTTTGTCGTTGTCCAAAATTCAAGGACACACACGACGCCTTTAACTGTTATCAACGATTTCTACTTTGGTAGCACATTGTTCTTCAGCAATTAGTCCTGCGAAGCCAGCTTCAATATATATTCCAGATGTTTATAATGAAATCTGGCCATTTCTTCTAAATAATAAAAAGGCGTGTTCCGTGGAAACAAGATGGCTCTTTTCTAATTGCGTATAAAATTTTATTTAAAGTACTTCGCATGAACTTTCATGTTGCCTGTATTTTATTGATTTTATTTCTTTGTTAATAACACTTGAAAGTTGAACGCAAAATATTTCTACATTATAAGACCTTTCCAAACGATGAAGCCGAAATGAGAATTGCAGTCGAGAACGCGGTGGCAAAGTGCCTTCGAAAAAGGGGTTCCAACATTTGGCTTTCAAGGATTTTCAGACCCCACGGACAACTACCTTGGAGTCATCGCGCCTACGGCTAGTCCGCATGCTGTTCATAGTTAGATTCCTGAGGACATATTTCGTTTCAGTAGCACTGAAGATCTGTCCCCAGCATCAAGTGCGCTGTGTTGCTCAACTCGGTACTTGAGGCATTTGTCGGCAGGAATGATGAGTTCGCTAAGAAAATTCAGTCCAACTGCAAAGGATTACACAGCATTTCGGCGCTTAGGGGAGAGAGTAAAAAACCACCACCATTCTTTCTGGAAGATAACAACTGGCACTCATATAGTCATTACTTGATTAAATATTTATCAAAATGGGCTAAGAATTAGGAAGTAAGATCGGAGGTGTTATACTTTTGCGTGCGCAAAATTTCGGCGATTTTTGCTCTTAATCAAAACCTTACAAGAATTTTGTTCGACTTGCACATCTGCTTTTATACATAAATATTAGCGACGTCAGGTCGGAATGCAGCTTATTCTTCTCGTGCGTGAATATTCGACAAGTCAAATTAACTGCCTGCAGGAGTTTCCAAGAGAACAATCATGGGCAGTATTTATTTGACGATGCATACAGAAGACATTACGGAAAACGCACACTCGATTCCGGTAACAGCATCCTTACTTAGGAACAGCGTATAACATCCTTCTTAGAGCGTACCCTGGATGTTGAAAGCGACGGATAAAATCCGCCAACAAGGCCTCCCAATAAGAAATCTCTCAAGGTAGTTTCCCCTGATGGCTTGCAAGTGTGAGCATGAGAGTTTATCGAGATCGTTTACCGATATACGATCTTCTCGCAGACGTTATTTTTCTCCGCTTGTAGATATTTTTAGGCTGCGGAACACATACAACGCTACTCTATTATAAAAGAAAATGCGTAGCAGACTGAAGTGAGAGCTCGCCTGGCGGTGTTTTGGAATGAAAAACCAGCAGTTTCTCAGCACCGCTGCCACTATTTTGATACTTTCAGTGGCGGCGCTATTTGTGCTGCTTGTGGAGCTTGGTCTGCCACAGACACGGTCTACCGACCCGGTCGGCCGATCATCGGTGTCGTTGTGTCTGCATCGGCGTCGTGTCGGGCTAGTGTGACAGGCCCCTTAGGATTAGGCTGCAAGTGCCATTATTTTTTTCTCTGTCAGCAGTGCAAAAACACTGCAGTGTGCAATTTTGAATAACTGGCTAAAAATATTAAGTATGTAATCTTAACTGTTTGAAAATTGGATTATCCCGGTTATAATTACGGTCGGTTGATAGCAGCCTGTACTGTGGCCTGACCCCATCGAGAATTCGCAATAAGAATCGCGTCGTTGTTTTGAAATCCTGAGGATAGCCTAACATTTAGAGGGGGCAGCCTTCTGTTATTTTGGCAAATCGTCGACCGTTGTGAAAACATCGCGATCGAACGAGAAGGAGTTCGCGACCGCGATGTGACGCGTTTTTCAGTCTCTTGGATTTAAATGGACCACATGTCGTTTCCCACACATATCAAAGCCGGCCACGATTGTACCTTCGACGAAAATCCTGCGGCAAAAAAAAAGCGTTGACGGAACGGATGTTTCGAGTACGCCGCAATTAATACGGGCTATTCCTACTGCAGGATATCTATCTGCGTGTTTTTTCTACAAGCATGCATGCCTGTACCGCCGCACGCGATTAGACGAGAGGCACTGCCGGGCGCACCATACGGAATGCTGGTACCATCCGCCTCGCTCGCAAGCGCCAAAGTGATCGTACAACAACAACATTCCGCCTCACGTCCGCCTGGCGGCCGAAAACTGGCGGACCGCTCGCGAAGCGGACCTGGAGGAAGCCGCTCCGAAACGATCGTACAACGGCCCTAAGTGGATTGAGGCGCGGATTCCCCCGACCGGAACGACCACGGCGGCGGCGGTGACTCACACTAGCGCCGACAGCGGCGGCACCAAGTAGCCGAGGCTGCCTTCGGGTCGCCGATCGGAGGATGCTGTTGGTAGGTAACGCTGAAGATGTTAATCGACCTCGATAGAGGTCCCGTGTTTCGGACAACAGGCGGTGGGTTAAGTACCAGTACGTTCATTCCCCTGCTGGGAATCGGCGTGCCATTCTTTTTCCGCGGAGGCCACGACCGGACCGCAGTGATGACGTCGGCACTACAGTGTTCGAGAATTCCCTTTTCCACTGACCGGGCCGTGAGAGAGTAAAAGCACCGCCCCGTGGCGTGGGCGGTACCACCAGTGTGTACTGGTCATCGTTCTCCGAACTTTATTCTCCATTCAGAGATCAGGGGAATACGAAGGGTATTTAACGGGCTGCTGATTTGTTACCGAGAGACTCCCGTCCGCTGAGAGCTCCATATACCTGAGAGCCATTCTCAGTTGATCTTACTTGTACATTATGTAAAGAGTCGTGTAACGTTTTTCAGTGTCGATCTCGTAACCCCGTCTATAATCTTCATCGTCCCTTCTCCGGCCCGTTAACGCTACCTGAATCGCAACAACTGGTTGCGAGCGGGTGAATGAATGGAAGCTGCGTCACAACTGTGGAAACATTGCCAATAGGCGCTCCCGCCCACTCCCTTTTTTTAGCCCTAGCTCGATACCATAGCGCGGAAAAAATCTCGGCGGCTCCTGAGGAACAGACACTGACCGAAGATGTTCCCGCCACCATGGACGGCCGCATGGGGGCACTCTTTCTCGGGCGCCGACAGCCTGCATCCAACAGATCCGAAATGTGTAGACAGTACGACAATCTGGCTATAAACACGGCACGGGATGGTATTCGATTAGCATGGCATAAGTTGAAAGCGAAAGGCACGAAACCTCTCTCCCAGATCATACAGGGAAAAAATTGCAGCGAGCCTTCTTACCACACGTTTACCAAGCATACTAGTGATATAATTACCACAAAGAAAAAAAGAAAAGAAAAATGGCGCCCGCAGATAAACCAGTAGCAGTTCAGCTTCGAGCATTTGACTTCTGCTAAGGAGTGGGTTAATTTAATACTGCGGTTTTGGTGTCTTGAGCAGTTCACTTTGCTGTGGTGTAGTATCTGAGTAATGAACTAAAGTGTCTTGAGGAACACAACACGTTACAAATTTCGCGTTAAAAAATCTGCACACGACTGCTCTTATTCGAATTAAAACGTTATTGGTTTGCAGGACTAGCTAGCTGAAAAGACCGTGGGGTGTCGCGCTGCGTCATGGCTACTGCCTGGCATGTTTTCACCTACATTCTGGCTAATTGGCCGTACTCTATGCGAAGGGGGGCCACTTGATTTATGTCGCTTAGTAGGCATCCATAGAGTCAAGAGGCACAGACCAATCAGAATGCTTGTAGCTGTGCGCGCACAAGAGGCCCACCCGCAGTGGCGCCTTCTGCGTGTTGAATGCTGTAGCGCTTCTGTTGCGATATAATAACGCGGAGGGACAGAATATATTTTCATACTAACTTGTAATTGCGTTCTAGAAAGATTTCAACAAGTAAAGTGGCATCTATTTCACCTTTCCTAAGAGGCAGGTTAGGTTGTAGTTGCAATAAAAAGTTTAATGACGCACTATTTTTAGTATTATATACGCGATTCAGCACGGAGCTTGGGTGACGTTGGCTAGTGCACAGAAAATATTGTATGGGAAGAAAAAAGTTTAGTGCGGAAACTGTTTTTGTTTGCAGTGTGGCTTTTACTAACGCATGTACACTGTTTCAACTCCAGCGAACAGATGCATCAGCGCATGATGGGATCAGCAGGCACTAAATCCGCATTGGCGCAGAAAGCGGCGACCGGATCCGTGAAAGGCAGCTCTCCGAAGACGATGAAGACGAGGAACTGCAGCTTCATCGCCTTCGAAAAATGACTCGCTTGGGAGAGACAGTAGAAAGGGGAACGAAGCTCTTCTTGTACCAGCGAAAGCCAGAGGTCAAAAATAAACCACGAAAAGCGCCGCGTATAGGAACAGTGCCCTAATAAACCGAGAAAAAAAAAAAAAGAACAGCAGGACTTCGCGGTCCAATGTCGTCATGAATTGGGAAATAGTGCGCAGTGAAAGGAAGCACACGCGACAGGAAGCCAAAGTCGAGACTGCTCGCTGAGACGGCAGCCCATTCATCGAGGCAACCATGAGAGATGGCGCGTAAGTATGTGATGTCCGCTTGCGGGCTGTGGGCCACGTGGGCGTTCTTTGACTGAAAAGTTACTGCGGGGAATCCCACCATCCTGCGCTCGTTTAAAGAATGATTTCTGTGGCAAGGGAGCAATGCTGCTCTGTTTGTACGCATGGGGTGGAAATGCTCGGAGGTCAGAGGTATAGTGCATCAGAATACAGCTTGGACGTGCTACCTAGAAGGCTTGTTAGCAAATATTGAATAGTTAGCTTTCTAACCACTATAATTATGCTTCTTATTTATTGAGAAGAAGCCGCCGCGGTGGTTGAGTGGTTACGGCGCTCGGCTGCTGGCCCGAAAGACGCGGGTTCGATCCCGGCCGCGGCGGTCGAATTTCGATGGAGGCGATATTCTAGAGGCCCATGTACTGTGCGATGTCTGTGCACGTTAAAGAACCCCAGGTGGTCGAAATTTCCTGAGTCCTTCACTACGGCGTCTCTCATAGCCTGAGCCGCATTGGGACGTTAATCCCCCATTGATAAGGCTGTAGGCCCTCGTAACTAATACCAATATTAGTTTTTATAATTTCGCAAACGCGGATACCCTGGGCACTGTAGACCAACAATTTTTCTCTACATCGCACAAAAACGCATGCGGTTTCGAGAAGCTTGCAGGGAAAGCAACATCTCCAGTCCACGCATCTCGTCCAAATAGGAAAAATTTCATGCGCCAGTGTCGAGGGTAAGGGCATTTTTGGAAGTTTAAAATATGACAAGGACTTTAGTTGTGCTGCGCTACACATTTCTCAATAACTAAGGAGATTAACAGTAAAAGTTGAAACTTTAATTATTTAATGAGCTAACCAGCCGCTAGTTGGCGCCTATAAGCTGTATTCTGATGTACTACAGCGCTGAAAATACTAAGCCGAGAAAAAGCGCTAACTTAAAAAGCCGATTTTTAAATAATGCGAAAACGTTTAGGTGAAAGACCCTGTATAATAAAAGCGCAAAAGTGGCTGCTGTACTTTTGAAACCGCTGTGCTGATTTTGACATTAAAAAAATTATCTCTATACGAAAAAAAGAAACTGGAGGAAACAGTTCAGCACCGCTTTAAGAATATGACGCGATAGCTTCAATGGCTTAATGCCTATTAGTGCAGAATTGATCCTTCTCTGCACTGCATTCATAGATCGATTGGGGGGCGGGAGTTGAGTTGAGGTGTTGAATGCTACAGGTGGGGTTAGCCTTGCTTTATCTGCCGGCAATTGCTCCACCGTAGCGTCCCTTCTATATTAACAATGGCCTAAAGCCTGTCACATCTACCCCGCTATGCGCACAGCCTCTTGTAATAGCACACATTCTCTCCCACAGTCACCGTCTATGCACAAAATCAATCCACACAGTCCACATCACAGTCCACTCCAGAAGTCACCATCTATGCACATATTCAGTCACAGTAGAACATAGGCCATTGCAGTGCCACAATCCATACACACATTCACTCACAGTATAACGTAGTCCACTCCGGAAGACACCATCTACGCACACATTCAATCACAGTAGGCCACAGTCTGTTCCTGCTGTCACCATTTAGAAACAAGATCCGTGTCCTGCAGAAATGTTAAAAGAAGGCTGCCTCATTCGCAGCCGCGTGGGGAACTCCAATGGCTCTTCTTAGGCCCTTTCTGTGGAAAATTTCGAGACGTTCAAGTTGTGATGCCGAGGGGGAAATTAAAGGTAATTGATACATTATGCGACTGACCACCAGCGCTTCATGAAGTTTGACCATTTAAGTAGGATGGTTTCCCCATTTCTCACGTGCAATTCTACGGATCACATTGAGATGCAAAGATATAGATGAAACAATCACGTCTACAGCTTTTCGCCCCTGTAGACGGGAGTCAATAATGACGCCCAGGAAACACGTGTGATTGAATTGACGGATGCAAGAGTGACCGAGGTCTATCTTCAACCGCGCTTGACGTCTTCCTACACCTGGAAACGGAACAAAGCCGGATTTTTCTACTGACAGCGACAATCCCACACCTTCAAAGTAAGCTTGTGCCGAAGGTAGAGCCTGTTGAGCTATCAGAGCTAACCGCTTGTGTTGGTAGCCAGTAATCCAAATACAGATGTCGTCAGCATATATTGACATACGCATTTGCCTGCAACTTTTTTTTAACGAATGGGGAAGGCCACCCATTACGACGTTAAAGAGCGGGGGGGGGGGGGGGGAACACTTCCTTGCGGCACGCCTCGTGATAGAACCCTTTCGGTGCTTAACGTACTCCCTAACCGTACACGAACCGCGCGATCACTTATAAACTTGTAAATGAATCTTAACATATGGCCCTGTATGCCCATGCCTTGCAAACTGTATAGAATTGAGCTCTGAAGCATGTTGTAAGCTTTCGCAACGTCAAGAAACATGGCTAAGGTGGAAAGGCCGAAAGCTCTCTGGTATTCAGTATGACTCATCAATTCTAAGACGCTATCTTGGGCACTTCTCCACCAACTTAGCTACACAGGATGTCAATGACACAGGGCGATACGAGGCAAGGTATGTCATGTCTTTGCCAGGCCTCAGTACAGGAACTACATGTGCCACCTTCCATGACGGAGGAACATCGCCAGTCTACCAAACTCGATTGATGAAGTTGAGGAGATCCTTCCTGAGTTGCAAGGGCACATTATTTAGCATTTGATTGGTGATGCCGTCGGGACCTGGTGAACACCGGTGCCGCAGGCCACTGAGCGCAGTCTGGAGCTCACGAAGCGTGAACGGGACGTCCATGATAGACCTGGAGGAAGCAGGTGGTATATATATATATATATATATATATATATATATATATATATATATATATATATATATATATATATATATATATATATATATATATATTCCAGAATCAGCACGTACGAGTGCGCCTGCAAATTCCTCTGCCAAGCACGCAATAGGTTTTTTCTTCCGTATTGCAAGAGCTTCAAAAGGCTTCGAAGGGCAAGATTCTCCATCAAGGCTGCCAATAACTTGTCATATTCTCGTCATCGGTGAGAACACAGTCAAACTAGCGCAGAATGAGGCCCATTGCGACCTGTACAGCTTGTTCGTGTGCCGTCTAATAGCAGAATTCAGCCTACTGAAGGTCGTCTTCAGTTCCCTGTCGACCTTCTTCCGCACGAGTTGGTGCTCCGCCCTTCTCGCTGCGCAAAGTTTCCTGAGTTTTAATTCCGGGGCCGGAAAATGATCAGGTAACTTGACCGCCGTAGTTGCTGCTAGTTTACTAGAAATCATTTTGTCAACAACGTCACCAGAAACACTTTCTAGGTGCTCTCTGTACTTGTCCCAGTTGACCACATTGCGAATTTTAGGACCATGCATACGAAAGTCGGCAGCAAACACAAAAATCGCATATTGATCACTTCCCATGCGGTCAGGCGCTGTTGACCACCTCACGCGGACGTCAGTTGAATGCAGTGTCAGGTCTATAGCTGTCGCTGAAGCTGGAGGCCGGAAGAAAGTGGGGCTTCCGTCATTGGCAACACACAGGCCCAAACTGTCAATAACGTCTACGAGTTTGCGTTCACGGGAATCCGTGTTCCTGTCACCCCAGACAGCATGATGGACGTTGAAATCACCGCAGATGATTCTAGGAGCTGGGCAGCGGTCGGAGAGCTGCTGTAGAAACAAATCCAATGCTACCTTCTTCCGCGGGGACGCGAGCACGGATGAAATAGAAAGGGTTCGAGAGCTGAGCTGTATTCTCAAAGCCTCTACCTCAATGTCATCCGTGCAAAGATCGGCAAAGCTTAGAGAAACATGTGGAATTTTCCTTCTTATGTAAAGCGCAGCACTTCCTGCAGGAAATGACTTTATGCTGCAGTTTTTATGGGCGACATATCCAGTCAAACATCTCCGGCTTGGCAGGCCAGCTTCTGATTGAGCCAATATTGGAACACAAGTCTCTTTCAAGAGTAGTTTTAGTTCAGCTAACCGACTTAAAATCCCAGCGCAGTTCCACTGCAATATAAACGGCACTTTTCGGTGCATATGAGATCCACGAGGTTTAACCCCATCTATATTAGATCGGAAGGAAGTTCGCTCCAAAGGTGGTAATTAGGGACTCAAAAGAAAGCACCAGCTGTAGGAAGTTCTTCAGGTTACCAGGCGCCATCGCTGGAACATGTGAACGCAGGGCCCCAAACAAAGCATGAAGAAGGTCAGACATACCTTGATTTTTAAGCTCCTTATTTTGCGCAACGCACTAACTTACAACATCGGCAAAAGATGCCGACGGGGACACACTCTTGGCCGTAGTAGCTGGTTTTTTTGTCACTTGTGCATATGAGGGTCCCCCTTGCCGTGGAGTCTGGCTGTGATCCGGCCGCTCAGGAACATGGACACTTTTTGCTCGAGGTCGAACAACCGATTCGCACGCAATGGACCTTGGCGTCTTGCTGGACTCAGGTCTCTTAGGGACATTGTTGGGTAACGCAACAACATCAGACTCCAACACTGGGAGCTCGTCTAATCCTGGGACCGGCGTCTCAGTCGGTTGGGTTTTGGGACCAGCAATAAAGGATATTCAACGGTGCAGTGCGCTCACACGGAAGGGGCAGCCTCCGAAACTCGCTGGATGATCACCACCGCAATTGGCGCAAGCAGAATCGCCCTTGCAGGTTTTAAAGTCGCGGTCGCCTCCGCACCGCTTACAGCGTCGATTCTTTGTGCAAACTTTGGCCACGTGCCCAAACCGTTGGCATCTAAAACACCGTGGAGGAGCTTCAGTGAAGTCGGCAACTTCGTGTTTTGTGAATCCCAGACCAATTTTTTCCGGGGCGCTCTGAGTTGGGCGCGAATGTCAACACGATAGAGTTGGTAGGTTTCGCAGCCCATTCTTTTCCTGGAGACTCCACACGACGCAAAAGTCGTTTCACGTGCAGAACACCTTGTGGTTTCAGATAATCAAGTAGGTCACGTTCTGAATACCACTTTGGTGCACCCTTAATAACACAGGTGTTCTTCATGCAGGAATAGGGCAACCGCACGTTAAGTTTGATTTCAAAAATCTGAGAGCTCTGCAGGAGCTTGTCCACTTGCTCTTCCGTCGAGACATCCAGCTGAGGAGCCCCGTTTATGGTGAGCCGACTACGAATCAGAGCTACGAATCCCGACCGTTCGTTGCTTGCGATGACTCACCAACTTGAAGCCCTCGTTGTCCACGTCAGCCATATCGGCCACTGACTCGTCACCGTTCACAATCGTTGACTCATCCCCACTGAACGGTGAAGTCTCGCTGGACGGGTGGTCGTCTCCATGTTCTGGTCGCTCCACAGCCTGGGAAGCCATGGCCGCCTCTTCCGAGCCAGCCTCCTTAGATTGGCGTGGTCCCTTTAGGCTTGCCGGCGCCGGAGCAGCCGTACTCGTCCTATACGGACAGTACCGCCTTGAAGATGCTGCCGTCCTCAAATATTCAAATAGAACTAAGTAATGTAGACAAAATTAGGTAAACAAACAGAGCTCAGGCGACAGTAGATCGAACAACGTCTTCATCTTCCTCTTCTCCCAACTTGTATCCAACTCCTTTAGGCCACCATAACTTTTCTAAGCTCCTGCACATTTGTGAAAAAGTATTCTCATTAAATCAAGATTCCGGCTAAAACCATTTTTGGGGGGCTAGAATTTTTATGTCAAATATAAGCTCTATAAAATTGTTATCGTCAGTTCTTACACAGCGAAGACGCACTGAGTAAAATTTATGGCCATGGAGCAACAGTATAGCGTGCGGCACTTTTTCGGTAACGGTAGCGATGACGCGTCACATTTTTTTGTAGGCAACGTAGGTAAGCAACGCGTTGTTTTTTTAGAGTAACGAATAACGTATTTAGTTACTTTTTTTGATAACGCTTACAACACTGCATATATCTCGATATATTCTACCTCAACTGTTTGGTTGCACGGGATACGCACTCATGGGATACCACTCGGGTTTCACAAGACACCAGTACCAATAGCCCACTCGCAAATGTGAGGATCATTTTCGAAAAGCAGTTTGTAGTAAGGTCGAAAATCTCTTCTCTCCACCACGCGACAAAAGAAATTGACTGAATAGCTAGCGGCTGTTCTTGTGCTTTCCAAATACATAGTCGGGGCCGCTGCATCCCCTACAATTGCTTCCCGATTTCGCCGACCACTTTTTCGTTCTGCTCGTATTCATGACCGCTTTTAGGCAATATACTGCCAGTGCCACGTTATATTAATATTTATCACCACTGACTTCGGACTAGGAGTAGCAGCTATTGTTAGTCGGAAATTATAAATATATGAAGGTAATATAGGTGGAGGCACCTTGAACCATGCCGTTCACCGTTTTATGTAGTTACCAAGAGTATTTTTGTATTTGGTTCAACTGGATGATTACGCTCTCTGGGAAAATTAACTGTTGAGCTTTTGCATTTCCGGCGCATATTCTTGCGCGGATTTGTAAAGCGTCCCTGAAAAAATTCATTCACGACTTTATTTTGATGTCTTCTATACATGACATTTTTCCCGGTTAAAATAAAGCTCGCAAAGTATAAAAAATATCATGTGAGAGTTCGTTTTTGGGCTGCGGAGGGAGCGCACTAAAACTCTGAACGTGGAAGGCAGGCTCTGCGAGAGTGTCGCCAGATCTGACGGCGCGTAAACAATGAAGTGCGCGCGAGGGGTGGAATGAAAAGTAACGGGTATCTCCTGTCCAAAATTGAGAGGGAGGAGGAGAAAAACGTTATGTCATCATATTTAAGATTTGCTTGTCCTTGTAACAGAACTCCAGTAGCTACGGCTGCCGTACGAGCTTGATAGATAGATGACTGCTATCTGGCCCTCCAGTGCGTCTTTGGTTAGTTAGTGATAGTAATGTGGTTTGATGAAACACCGCACCGGTGGCTAGGAACGGTGTTTATTTCGGCACCTGTATAGCTACCGGGAACTTGTGTAAACACAGTTTCCTTCACTGACCGTGGCCCGGTGAGAGGTTACTTTTTTATTTTGCCGTAACCGCACATTTTTCGCCCCGTCCTATTCACGGCTTATTAAACGTGGCTGTGTTCGAGAATTCCGCGTTTGAGAGCGCTGTTGTCAAAGACCGCAAGGTCGCCGTCACATGTTTTTATTTCATGTTCTTTCCAACATGAAAGACACTGTTTTTATTTCATGTTCTTTCCAACATGAAAGACACTCATCTATAGCACAGATAAAAGCAAAAGCTGATTACTTAGACGTCTTTAGGCAATTCTACAATATGACACGAGGATTTTCGCCTTGAACGCAATAGCTAGGACGGTATTTTTGTGATCTGGTTTGGTTTGGTTTATAGGCGTTTAACGTCCCAAAGCGCCTAATTATATATTGAAATGAAGATAATAAGAAAATACTTTGGACATCGTTAGCGTGTGCACTTTATATATTGTGATAAGCATGGAGTTACAAGCTGGAAGCTTTAATTATTTTTCAGGACTTCTTCAAAAGAAAACAAAATGGTATGTAGTTCAATAAATGCGGATTACTACAAAGTTGCCAAGAAGTGTGCAGCACACTCAACGGTACATGTTGCATCATTTGACTGCTAAGACTAGAATATGCCAGGAACAATGCGATACCTGACCTGTTCGCAGTACTGTTCCCAATATCGCCCGTACTTCTTCGAGCACTTTTTCTCGTCTCTGTAACTTCTGTGCAGTATTAGAACGGCTAGGAAGAGGACGTACAGGTACGGCAAAACACTCGAGGCACCGCAGGGCAGCGCCCAGCAAAGACCCGCAATGATTTCGAACATGTAGTTGGCGTGACGGCTCAGGGACCAGAACCCTGACACCAAGAGCAGGTTAATTTTCGGATTTCCAGTGGCATCGTGGTACGTAGCACGAATCAGCTTCGGTGGTGATCCCCAAATTTTGCATTTGCCCTGCGTAGCCCTCACCACCTGTTTTTGGTAATCTGTCCAGTACTCCAGGCCGATCATCAAAACACCCAAGACAAGGATGGCAGTCGCTCTTATTCCATCGTCTTCTGGGCTGTTCTTGACCATGTACAAGCTTGTCAGCGGGAAGAAAAGGCTCAGAAAACACACGCATCCCCAGCAGAGGTAGAAACCTAGAAAAAAGAGAAAAGAAAAAAAGCTTTGATCGATCCTCCTTATTCTTTTACACGTAGGTGCCCAGATTCCGGCAGAAACGAGGCGTTTCTTAAACTGCTCCACGCACTGCTTTCTATCATGCATAATTTTATACCTTAGGTTATCATGCGCTGTATCTGCGCCCATTTCTAAGAGATGTGCCGCTTAAATATGGCACTGAGGACAAGTACCGACCTGCGATTCCCATTTGGTATTCTTGCGAATGCAATTTGCCAGACTGTCCTGACAATCATTTGACGTGAATTTTACTGCATTCCATATTCGCACATTCTAACAGGTAGCTGGCTCACCATCACGCCACTAATTTTACACGCCCGCTGCGTGATTACAGCATTATCAACAACAGCTCACTCGAGTTCACTGCAAGGTCAGCCCATATATTATGAAAACAATGAATAACTGCGCAAAAAGGAAGTGACAAGAGTGAAGAACCACACGGGACAGGCGCAGTAGAGAAGAAAAACACGGGAAAAGCGCAGCTCTTGGTCGGTCCTTTTTTGCGCAGCTATTCATTGTTTTCATAATGTCGTACAAACTAGCCCCTCACCGTAATCTTCTAGAGTCCAGATAGCATTAAAATAATCCGCTGATGCGCCAGCTGTCTATACCTTCGCCCGGAAAAGTTCATCAGCTTCTCTTTTCAGTCTGGTGGCGCAGGCGTAAATCCGGTGTCATACAGAGCTCGAGGTCTTGGTATGAAACACTAACCGTGGTCGGCGCGCATTGACGCCAATGAATTGCGGAGCACCGCGTTTGCCGTGCAATGCTCATCGTCATCATCAGCTTAACTTAACATCAGCTTAGCAGGACAGAGAAAACTCCCATACCACTCAATATAAAGATCTTTTCTCAGCTGCAGCCACCTGACCTCCGCTAACGTTGTAACCTCATCCGCCCTCCCGAGCCGCTGATGGCCACCGTTGTGCTGGCTTCTGTAGCAATCACACAGTCGCCTTAAAGGGGCCCTGAAATGACTTTGATGGTTATATTTTAACGTACTTATCAGTCAAAACTTGCATTAAAATATTACCTCTATTTGAGACTTTTTGAGGACCTCTGCGTAGATTGTGCAAGTGACAAACAGTTTATTAAATTTCGGGCTCGCAACCAATTATTTCGACATCTCCAGCGCGTGTTCATTGCCACACTGACCCTCACGACATCAAGTTGACAATCTGTGCGCGCCTTCTCATTGGACGTCCTGAAGTGAATGCGCCAGATGGGGGGCGGTTAAGTGCAGTCTAGAAATATCTTGTTGTTGTTGTTTTCTGGCGCGTCAGCGTGAAATAATTGAAAGCGCATAGGAGGAGCGCCATCTTTAGACACCGATACCTTCTGTGTTAATTAGGCTAGCCTAAACATTTTTTGCAGTGCGATCTCAAGTGATGCCATACCAATTATTCATGCATTGCTCCTAACCTCAGTAAATGGCATCTGAGGGTCCACTTTGAGAACATCGGTTGCCTTGCCTACTCATTACATGCACACCCTGACCAAGTCTCTTCTCTGTTTAACTTGCACGTATAATTTTCCGCTACCTAGCTCACAGCAATCTCCCAATTTAAGTGTGAAATGTAAAGCACTGCAGTGATGTCCCAGTGCTCGATAATAATCCGAAGATGTCCCGCGATGCAACCCCAATGCCTCATTTGCAGCCTGGTAAAGTAAAATCAAATGGCAATCTTGACATTCCGCCGTCCTGGAATCTCTTCTCCTGGTGCTGTAAAATTTGATTCGCCCACAGAAGCGCATGATTAGCTTCAGTCTTTTACCACAGTCTTGACGACGACCATAATGAGGGGTGTGTTCAATCAAAGACGGAATTCTACAGTGACCAATAGAAGAGTAACCAAGTTTGTGCTTTTTGGTGACCGTTGATTTACGATTTTTTGGATTCCCTTATTGCGATGTACAATACCATTCATATGTCTGAAGTAATTGGGCCCCGAATAAGTAAATAAATAGATATTGTGCACACATGAACAAAAACTAAGTCTAAATGGAATTATGTTTATTCAGAAAAATTGACACTCGAATAAAAAGTTTGAAATTAAAAGAATTCACGTCTAAGAAATTAAAAAGCAAAATTTCCGCCATCATTGCTTCAGTGTTCGACTTGAGAGCGTTAGCTACGAGGGCTTCAAGTGTTTACATAAGTGCGCTCTGCTAGCGTGGAGAAGACTAAATCCAAGCATCCGTGGATGTTTACTTTCCAGAAACATCCCTGCATGGATGGATAAGGCTAAACCTTTTAAATCGGGCGGTGGCTCAAGCCACCTAGCCAAGACTTATGATATTTTACTCTTGTCTTGATTTTAGCCACCATTCAGATAACCTTCGCTTGGTTACTTCTATCCGCTTAAAATCTACTTTCTCTTCACTGTCCTTAAACCCCAATGCCTTGGATAAATCAGCCCCGCTGCCTTCCACTGTGAGGTGAAGCCCTTTACAGAAAAGTATCAAGTGTTCAGCCGTTTCCTCCTCCTCTCCGACGCAACGCACAATGTGTCTATCTAGTGGTACCTGACTCTATATGTCTTAATCCGCAAAACTCCCGTCCTGGCCTCAAACAACAAAGAGCTTCCCCTACAATTATCATAGATATTTTCTTTCGCAACTTCCTGCTTAAATATTATGTATGTTCCCAGTGCTGAATTCGTCAGCATCCCTGTTTTCCACAGAGCTCTCTTTGCTTCTTTAACCGTTTTCTTAACCGATAATTGCTGATTTGTCCCCCTACTGCTGTCCATATATTTGCTTGTCTATTTTCTAGTTCGCTTTCTCCATTTCTTGTCAATATTTCTTATGTACAGGTATCTGAAAACTTTCCTAGCCCACTGCTTTTCCCACATTTTTCTCAATCGCTCCTCAAATGCTATCTTACTGCTAGCCTCTCTGCTCTCGAAAGACGCCCATCCCATATCACCCTGTACCCCCTGATTTGGTGTATTGCCGTGTGCTCCCAAAGCTAGCCTCCCTACGCCGCGTTGTTTGATTTCTAACCTTCCTTGAACATCTCGTCTCATGCACAGGACCGCATTACCGAAATGTCAGGCTAGAAACCGTCACCCCTTTCCAGATCCCTCTTACCACTTCATACCTATTGTAATTCCACATTGCCCTATTTTCCATGGCAGCTTCATTCCTACTAGCTTTATTAATTACATATTTTTCATGCTCTGTCAGATACTCAGCGCCGTTACTTATCCATACCCCAAGATACTTGTACTCATCCACTACTTTTAGCGTGAACTTCCGTAGTCTATGCTCGCCGCCCTCATCATTAAATATCATGACTGCAGATTTTCCCTCACTAAACTTGAAACCTAATCTATCTCCCTCTGTACCACATATGTCTATCAACGTCTGCAAATCTTCCTTGTTGTCAGCAATTAGCACTCTATCATCCGCGTATATTAGTCCAAGTAACGACTGCTTACTTCATTTCCCTTGCTTGAAAAAAGAAAGGTTGAAGCCTAGTCCGCTCCTCTCTAGCTTGGTCTCAAACACTTGAAGGTACGACATGAAGAACAAAGGAGACAGAGGACATACTTGCCTATGCCTCCGCTTGCCTAAGGCACAAGCAGCGCCATCTACCTCATGAATTTTGCACTACTATTGCGATTTACAGTCACCTTCGCTATATTCGGTACATTTCCTCGTTTTGTCAGTTAATAAATTATATAAACATGTGTATCACAACAGGCCGAATCGTTTGACACCGTGCGGCATTTTATACGACAAATGGTTCGGCCGTAATGGCCGACTGAAGGCCCCCGAAATTCACGGTTGCGGGGAAGAAAGGTCATCGGTGTGAATCCCGCACATATTCTGGGCTTTATCTCAAGTAGTAATTTTATCCTCAGGAATACGCCAAGTCATTTGGCACCACTTCGAACATTCTGCGTCAAACAGCGGCCCCCATCATTTATGCAAAGGGTGGCCCCAGAGGGGGGGGGGGGCAGGGGGGGTCCCACTTTGGTTGCCGCTATATTGGCACATAAATAACGGATCAAAAGTATAGGTATCATTTGAGGCGCTACGCGCCTACTGTTCCTAAGTCGTATATTGTGGTCACTCGGAAACTGATTTCGTCAATTTGACCTTCACTGCAGGCAGACGCGTCCTTGCCAAGCATAAGTAGTAAGAGCTGACGCTTTTAAAATCTTGAAGACACTTGGGTCTACAAGTTCGAAAGCCATGCATTGGCCTTGAGAGCACACGAGTAGCACGTATCTGTGCCGTTTTTTGAAATCATTGGCAAGGAGGTTCGTCCATGAATCGAAAACCGCTCGTCATTACGCATCCTCTTTTCAGGTGTTATATACCAGTCCCAAGAAAAAGGCATGCTTACCTGCTCGGTCGTCTCTGATGTCAATAGTTTGCATGTAACCATCTTCCCACCAAAAGAACTTCGCAATATACACAGTCTGCAGAATAGCCGTCACTGCCACAGACCAGTTCCAACCACTAACCTCTACTTGGGCTTTCCAGCTTACCAGCACCATCAGCTGCCATAACATCATTCCGAAGCGACAGTTTGTCCATTGCTTAATGTCGAGTCGCTGTCCGATCCGCGGGTAGAGCTCTAGGCCCCAGTAGAAATCAAAGATAATGTTTCCGGAGGTACCGAATTCCCCTGGAGAAGGCTTCACTCTGCCTTTGATGTACAGGAGCAGTGGAACTGCGTAGGCCATCACAGTGAGGGAAACCGCTGCCCCTGGAAGATTCCTGTACAGCGGCTCACATGGAGTGTCTAGGACCACAAGTGCAAAGGCGGCTATTGCCACAGTGATCAGGTAATATGTGAATCCTGTCATGCGGTACATGGGCCTGTGACCTGTGGATGTCGGTGGACCGTAGAAAGTTCTCCCGGGCAGCACCAGAAGTGACAGACCGCTATAGGCGGCGTACGCCGCAAGAAGGATAGAGGTGTTAAGCCACGTGTCGCCTTGACAAGTCCACGAGTCGTACCAGAACGCCATCACCCCCCGTTGCAGAGCTTTCGCCGAGGACGAATCATGGGCGACGACGAAGGATATGGCAGACACCACGAAATTGGGAACCAATATGATAAGGAGCAGAGGAGTTAATGTGTGCGATATGAAGGGAAGAGAGGAGCCATCTGCTTCTTGAAGCACTGCGTGGGAGAAAGAAAGAGAAAGGAGACAAAGGTTTCAAGGGAGAGGGAAAAGAAGGTGTGCTCTCATGCAAGAGCCGTTATGCACATCTACCGTCATTGTTTATGGAATACGAATAGTAGTGAAGAAATCGCCGTGATTGAAAGCTGCCTCAAGTATGTAAACTTAGCATAATTTTTGTTTTCGGACTACGTGGTCCACATGCAATGAAAACTCACAGTAAAGCACAAACATAAGGCTAATAAATGCTAAAGACAGAGATGCGCTGTCGACGCACTGTTTTTATATACAAAGCAAGGAGGCGTTTATGCCCAAAAGACGCATAGCAATACAATAAATATAATTTTTGAGCCACTGGGAAACGGTCCTGACGTCGCCTCAGTGTAATATAGACAAGTTCGGCCTCATTTAGGAAATTAGGTGTCTTGTCAAGCACACTGAACGTGTATATACGCCCTGGCAAAGACGACACCTCTAGATTGAAGGTAAACATTAATCATCAAGAACGTAATCTTGGTCGAACGGAGTGTTCAACGCGCGTGAACAGCTTAGCAATAAGCCCTTGAAAAGAGATTACAGAACAAGTAAGAGCCCAGCACTGAAAACAGGCAAATCAGATACAACGAGTCACATGCCTAAAGATCTAGCACCAGGCATCCAGACTACTGTCGTAAAAAAATTTTATGACCATTCGTTTCTTTTTTTTGAAGCTGCATACCTAAGGGGATGTTTTGCTAATACAATATTTAAAATTAATGTATTTTTATTGGTTCTGCATTTAGCCTAGATGTTCCCAAGGGCAGTCACATTAATTCGTAGCTACCAGGCTTTGGCCTTCGTAACGCTCATAGTCGGCGTACACTTCTAGAACTGAAGGAGTGCTTGGAACGCCTTCGGGAAGAGTATACTCTTCTTCAACATTCGTCTCCTTATTCCAGAATCGCCGCACTACTTCTTGCTCGATTGAAGAGCACGCCCTCTGCAGGAGTCGATATACCGCTCCTATTGCGAAATTCCGCAAAAAAAAAAGCTGCAACCGAGCGGAGAATCGAACTTGTCAACGCGCCGTCGTGAGCCGGGATCCCTACCTCTTGGCTATCGCTGTAAATAAAGCGCCAGTGCTTTAGAACGCTCATAAAGCTGCCAGTGTATATTTTGCGACGTTATGTTGCCCAGCTTCACTGATCGCTGCCATGTAGTTCCCACTACTCAGTAAACGATGAAATAGTCAAGACAACAGCTGCATACCGCAGAAAATCTCCGCTTGGAAGCAGTTTCACGATGGACCGTAAGTTGAAGGCGAGCCCTTCGTGACCGAGATAACTGGGGTTCTACGCAGCGCCTCTTCGCATTAAAACCGTGTGTAGCTTCGTTTGCGCTCACGTTGAGCGCTTGCAAACTAGTAGCACTGCAATATGGAGTGTTTAAAATGACATTTCGCCGCGAATCACGAAGGTTTAAGGCAATATTACGCAAATGATTTGCATGAACCGAAGCGTGGCTCGTTTCTGCGAATCGTTTTTTCTCTCAAAGTCGCTGTTTTGAAACACATGCACGAAAAATTGCATGTTTGTTCTGGAGCGCATAAAATAGTTTGACTCCGTGATTTAGATGTAATTGTTTGGCAGAAATTTCGGCAGTTAAAAGACAATCTTTTCTGATAGTTATGCGCCGAAGGGCATGCATTTCTAAATTATTTACGTTCACTCTGATTAGGAACGGCGCAGTGCGGGTCACATGTTATCACATAGATCCGCCGCGTTACACAAAGAAAGAACATAAACATCCTCCTGATCCGCATGGCATATTGAGAGTGAACTGGCAGTTAGGCTACACTTGTTGATGAAGGCAGCGTTGCACTACTTGGGCAGTCAAGGAGGCGCGAACAGCAACTAGAGAGACTGCAGTATAGCCGGCACTCTCTACCTGATAGAGTAACAGTTTTTAACAAAACACATATTCTTGGAAGAATTCTGCAATATTTTTTTTTCGGAAAAATTTTCATGAAACACAAGAATAGAGCGCGGCTATCAGCGATAACGCCGCCCGACGAATCTCATTGCAAAGCAATAAAGTGTGTACACACTTTTGAATTCCCTAAACATATTTTGTTATGCTGGGCACAGATGTTGCTTAATTAGGTTTCAAGCACACGGCCAGGCTTACCGACCTTTCATTTCTGAGAAAGGAAGAGTGGAGTGCGGTTCCCAGCTTACCTGGTTGTCGCTTGGGCTTAGCCGGCCGGACTCGCTTCATAGCTGCTGATAGATGACTGCTGTGCGTTCGGTAACAAGGATTTTCCTATCGTGGTACAGAGGCTACCACTACAAAAACCATTGGTGGGCGTTTCTTTCTTTTCTTTTCTGGTGAATGTAGACTCGAACGTTTGCAGTTGTCCAGCTTGCTATTTCCTAACGCGGTTTACGGAGGAGGCCCGCTCGCAGCAATCTCATGTGTTCGTGTGCTGCACCCCACTATGACCAAGAGGCGAGCTATAGCGGCCCACAAACACTTCGGGGAAGCAGTGATAGACTCGTAGCAAAGCTGCTTGTCCGAGATAGCGACGGCTGATAAGCAGTACAAAGGCGACCCAGCAAAACAGTGGGCCTCTCGGAACGCGGCACAGACGGGATTCATTTTACATTTGCAGGCTTTCCGGGAAAACTGGTCGTTTGTTCGTCTTGAACCGCGATAGATGTTGCTAGCACAAATGTACAATAGAATTCGTTTGGTTCGGTGTCAATAAATCTGCATACTATAGGCGCAGAAGCAAAATATCCGCCTATTTTTCTTTCTACTTTTCCCTTATGCAGATTTTTTACGGGCTTTATAACGCGTTATGTGAAATAAAATTTCGCCATAATTTTGTCCTGGTTGTCTAAAATATTGTGAAATGTGCTGTAACATTTTTTACCGAAAGGAATGTGCGTTATTTGCCTCACTAAAATAAAAATGCTAAAAAATTGAAACAGTCCTTAGAACAGCAGCAGGCGGCTAGATGATGGTCAAAACATGAATATGTAGAAGAGGAAATCTTCTAGAATGACACAAATACGGGCCTGGCTGTTGCCAAAAAAAAACTTTTTTTGCGATTCAAATAAAAGAACGTTAATGAAATGAATTAAGAAAAACGTTCTTAAAAGCCTCACAAAGCGGAAACGCCATATAGGCTTTCGCTAAAGTGGTAGCGTAAGACTCTGTTTCTTGAATTAAACATTCAAAATGCATATGATAGTGTGTAGGGTAAGTTAGGCATTAAACAAGATAAGTTTCATAATTACGCTGAAATCTCCAGTGGACCATAAACCAACTGAATTTTTTCTCCCAAACTGCTTTGCCAACATATTGTATACGCGCTAAATTTAGGCGATATTGTTTTTGCAACCGACTGAAATTCCTACGTGAGTTTTCGAGTGTAGCATAAAGAAAAATGGTTGGTAGTTTTGTAAATTTGCTAAGGAAGAAACTCGCACCTTATAGTAACGCTAGTCATCGAAAGTTCACGGTTTGGCCTTGTAAACCAAAGCTCAGTCGATTCATTATACATTCAGGAAACTGTTATTCTTACCGCTCGCCTTTGAAAAAGTGTTAATGGGCCAAGACACGCAAGAAAAGTCCGTCCCCACAAATTGACACAGAATGAAAAAATTGGCCGGTGGTTTAGCATCGCTAAGCAGAAATTACGGGGCGCAAGTACGGTTTTTAGCAGGTAGACATCACCACCACGTAACTTAAAGCGCCACTAAGGTTCGGATAGCTCCAGGAAGCCAGTTATGTGCGTCTTCAATTTTTTTTAATCAATGCAAATTTACATATTATACTCCGGCGGCCTAAGCTCATAAGCCGCATTTCTGCAGCAGTGCTGTCAATGCCAACGCGTATTGCTCTAGTGCCGTGTTTCTGCCACAACGTTGTCCACACCAACGCATGCAGCGAACTTCTCTGTGACTACCGCTACAAAACTCGGATATTAGATTTATAGTTGTATTAGTTACTAAAGAAGACGATGTGCAGTGCACAACGCGAGAGTGTATTGCAGTTTAACACAAGGCGTGACAGGCTGCTGCGACTGCCTATAGTCCCCTCGCGCAGTGGTCAGCGAAGCTTATCAGTTCTCCCCGGCGCAGGTTTGTATCCCAGTCGAGGTAATATTTATATTGTTTATTTATTCATTCATCTATCCTTTCTCCAAGGCCACTCTTAAGGTCAAGCTACATACAAACCGGTGATCCGATTCGGCCTCGCAAAGTGATGCTTTCGCATTGAAACGACTGCTTATGAATGCTTGATATAATATCCGCAAAATATTGTCCTTTTGCGAATTGGCAACACAAAAAAGTCATTCCTGAATAAAACAGAATCGTTCCAAAGACGAAGAAAGAAACACGTTAAGAAATCTGAAAAAGCTCTTAAAGCGTGAATGTCTTTTTTTATATAGTGACGCCTTGCAGTGAATGAGTTAGATTCGCTTCAGATTCAACACTAGGCAAAAAAATAGTTTTTCGGGGATGAGTGTTTGGGATGTTAGCAAACAAAAAAAAATATTCTACGTCGGTAAGCACATAATGTGGTCTGCAAACTAAAAAAAAACAAATGTTTCAGTAACGTTTGACGCGGTATGCGTGTGGAACGCCCAAAGCTGCTGTCGCGTCTCACTCTTAAACACAAAGCTTAAGTGTCCTCCAAATTTTTTTTATAACTTGAAGCCGTGCGAAAGAAACGTGGAGAACGAAGAAAAAGAAACTGGACATGACAGCAAATATCTTTCCGTCTTTATTTTTCTACGTCGTCGTCACTTTTAGACACACGGCCTTTGGAATGGGTTTTCCTGTGGTACCAAGTTTCTACCGCTTACTAACGAGCTGATTTGTGCTCAACTCACGACAGTTTTCGGACACACTGCCTGTTTCTAAACTACCCTAGAGCATTCGATCAGGTTTCATATTCCCGCTAAGTGGTTATATACTCATCGCTACTTTAATATTCTTTTGCAATCCCATCAGCCCACAATTTTGTTTATTTCAAAAACTGTTTGCGGCTGTCGACATACTCCTTCATTGCTATTGACAAATTATCAGCTCTGTTCTTGTGTGCCTTGCTTCCTAATCTTCATGAATGATCTGCGATGGATCTTTAATGCAGCTATTCGAGTTTTCACGGATGACTGCATATTATACGGGTACTCTCGATCGCCCTACGAGCATCTTTAACTTCACAATGACTTATATCAGATCACTAAGCGGTGCACGCCGTGCAAATGATGCTTAATGTCGATAAACGTAACCATCAACGCCAACGCATCGTGCACACTCGGCTGTCTAAAACGCACACTTCGAGACGCTCTCTTTACCTACGAAAAGCTTCCACGGGAAACATTTGTTTGCCCACAGGTTAAATTTGCGTGACCCATCTGGCGACAACACCAAGCCTTTTATACCCAATCACTAGACAGCATTCCGAACAGCACATCACGTTTTATAACATGAAAATATGATCGATAATATAACGTCAATAGACTGAAGTCGTCGCTGTCAGATGCGACGCAAGGATCACGTAAGCAGGTCGCTCCGCTTTGTCTGTTTCACAAAATAATCTAAGGTCAGTGGCCACTTACCTTACTCCTTGCGGAACCATATTTAAAGTCACCTCTATAATCATGTCAGCTTCAGGCGTTTTTTCAGAGAAACCAGGGTTTTCAATCTGCCAACTCTTGCATGACCCATCAGCGACAGGAATTACCTTTCCGACCGCATCGCTATCATACGTTACTCATCAGTTTTCAAAGAACGAACGCTGTAGTTCACATGTCAGTATGCCCGGTTTTCTATAAATTGCTAGACGCATTTAGAATAACCCTGCTTAAACAGTTGGAATAATCATTTTTCTATTTTTTTTTTCTTTATCAATGATGTGATTCTAAATGTTATCCGCAAATTCGTAAGCACAATTTTTCCACTGCTTTCTGCATTTATAGTCATCTATGAGCGGCTTTTCTGTGTGCGTCCCTTCTTGTAGACGTCCACTTCACATAATTCTCCTTTTTTGCAAAGAGACGGCGTTTTGAATTCACGCAATTAAAACAAAAAAATGAATAACCAACTAGGGTATAGAAAGCCAGTCATCATCATTATTTTCCATACACCCATTGCAGTAGAATATGGCGGCCGATTCATGATACCGAGTAAGGTAATCAACACAAACTACTATCCAGCGGTTCCCATGATAGGATTTGAGAAATGGGTCAAGGTCGTCTATGCCCACTTGCTCGAACGGTGCGGCAGGTGGTGTCACAGGGTGAAGGTGACCAAATACAACGCTAGTGGGGCGCTTGTATTGTTGACACTGAGTGCAGCTGGTGACGTACCGGTCAGTCGTGGCCCGCATTTTCGGCCAATAGAAGCGGGCCTGGGAACGGTGGAGCGTTCGTGCCGACCCAAGATATCCAGATGTGGGGTCGTTGTGCAAGGCCTGCAAGACAGAGGGGTACAAGCTGTTCGAAACTATGAGAAAAAGCGCTGCCCGTAGAAGAACAACTTTTCTTCCATAGCAGACCATCTCGCAAGCAGAAGTGGTTAGTACCGGAGGTGTCTTCAGCCTCCGCAAGAAGAGACCACAGGGTTGAATCTCTCTGCTGTTCCGCTTTGAATGTGGTGAAGTCAGGAAAACACGGGGATACTGACGCGACGCAGTGGTCTAAATCATGGATGTTAGACTCCGTCTCAGAAAGGGGCAACCGCGAAAGACAGTCCGCGTCAGCGTGCCGGCGACCGCTCTTGTAGGAGACTGTGTAGTCCAGCTCTTGTAGCCGAAGAGCCCACCGTGCAAGCCGCCCACACGGGTCACGAAGTTTAACGATCCAGCAGAGGGCATGATGGTCGGTGACGATGGTGAACGGGCGTCCATAGAGATAGGAACAGAAACGCTGCGCGGCGAACACGACGGCGAGGCATTCCTGCTGGGCGAGCGTATAATTGCGCTCCGGCTTACTGAGCGAGCCACTCGCATACGCAACAACGTGCCCTTTGTTGTCGCAGCGCTGGACAATCACAGCGCCGAGGTCAACACCGCTGGCGTCGGTATGAATCTCTGTGTGGGCGGAGGGATCGAAGTGGCGAAGTACAGGGCAGAACGTAAGAAGGAATTCTAGGTGGCGCAAAGCGGAGTCGCACTCAGGGGTCCACTCGAAAGCCACATCTTTCTGAAGCTGGCCTGTCAGGGGGTATGCGATGCCCGCAAAGCGATGAATAAAGCGGCGAAAGTATGAGCATAAGTCCAAGAAAGTTCTCAACTCTTTGACAGACTCGACAGCTGCAGTCTTGGCTGGATCAGGTCCGACACCGTCCTTGTCTACAAGGTGTCCAAGCACTAATGCTTCACGTGCACCAAAGTGGCACTTTTTACATTTAAGCACAAGGCCAGCTTTGCGCTATACAGTCCAGGACGAGAGCTAAACGGGTGTTGAGCTTGCTGAACGTCTTTCTGAAAATAGCATGGTCTAGGTAGCACATGCATATTTCCCACTTCAAACCACGAAGTATAGTGTCCGTAAATCTCTCGAAGGTGGCAGGCGCATCACAAAGGCCGACTGGCATTACATTAAACTCATAAAGATCGTAAGGCGTAATAAACGCTGTTTTCTCTTGAACCGCGGGATGCATTGCGATAGGAATACGCCGACCGTAGGTAAATAGAAGAGAAGTAGGAGGCTGAAAGAGAGGCAGTCGATGGCATCGTCGATTCGAGGAAGCGGGTATACGTCTTTTCTTGTGACGTCATTTCGGACGACGGTAATCTACGCAGAAACGCCATGATTCACCCTTCTTCCGAAAAAGAATTACAGAAGCAGCCCAGGGACTCGGCGACTCTGGATGGCACATTTAGTTAATATCTCCTTCACTTGTTCATTGATCACCTTGTGTTCAGACGGTGGCACTCGGTAGGGACTTTTGTCACATCGATGTAAGGCGCCAGTGTCAACCCTGTTCAGTGTTCGAGACGAGCGGATGGAAGATAGGCCACCATGCTGTGAGAAGCAAAATACAGTGGAGTGTCGCCGGAGGATGGCCAACAGAGCACGGCGCTCATGCGGGGAAAGCGAGTTGTCGATCATGCAAATCACTGCGACTCGTCGTAAAGCTCTGGCGCAGCTGCGTCCAAGGCGGTGGTAACCAAGGCAACGGATACCGGCGTGTCGTGGCTGCATGACGCAAGCTTGAGGCCTTCAGGCAGAACTACAGATTCTGTAGAACAATTCACTGTCCAGAGTTCAGTGCTTCCGTTGGTGACAGAAAACATGGCATGAGGAACCAAGATGTTGTTCTTCATGCAGTTCAAGTGGTTCGGCTCCACAGTCTCATCAAACAGGTCGAGAGGGGTATTGGGGCAGGAAACCGGTACGCATACAGCGGATGGAGGAGGCATGACAGTAACTAGAGTAACACAAAACACACTTTCTTCACTGCACAAGCCTTTCACAAGGCCAGAGGTGGAACATTTGCCGACGTTGAGCTCACCGGTGGGACAGTCGACGTTAGCGCCACACATCTGCCAAAAGGCGAAGCCAAGAATAACACCGTGCGTCGATCGAGCGAGCACCTCCATTTTCATGCTGAACACTTCACCACTCAAGGAAACCTTAACACTGCACACTCCAACTGCCGGCAACGATTCGCCAATCACACCACAAAACTGGACATTTTCGTCCCATCGAAACAAAACTATACCTCCGAGGCGACACTTGAACGCAGCCCTCAAAACTGAAACAGTAGCAACTGTATCCACTAAACCCAATACAGGTACACCATCTACTAGCACATTCACTTTGTTCCGTAACATAACAACAGACAGGGGTATCTCTTCCGGCGGTAGGCTTTCAGCGACCTCACCCCCATCGCTCTCGCCGACTAGTTTTCCGGCGGAGGCGAGGAGGAGCGGCATCGTGGTGATGGAGAGCTACGAGTGCGGACAGCTGGAGGCGGTGTCACACTTCTATCCGATGTCGGCGAACGATTCCGCATTTGTGCAAACCATGGGTTGTCGGAATCAGACGGGCAGGACTGGTACCGAGAAGGAACAGGGTGGCAATCAGGCCGCGGAGGATAGGTAGAGCAGCCGTAACGGGATGGTTGTCGGTGGGGACAAAATCGGTAGAACTAGCAGGGCTGACCGCAGTGGTAGCACACAAGAGAGGAACAAGGAGCAGGCTGCGTCAGCAAGTAGTCATCATACGAAGCTTTCGGGAGGAAGTGCTCGTCGTATGTAGGCGGCGTGGGCTGGTAAAAGCGGGACCGGTGGTCCGGGGTGATCGCTGTACGTTGCTGGGCCGCAGCCCTCGGCGTACGCGGTGTTCCTCAACGTCCGCCACATTAACGGCGGCTCACGGAGGAGAGCGCGCGTGGCATACACAGGAGGGAGTGCTGAGGAATTCCGAGTGAGTTCCAGCAACCTGGTCAACTCTTCGCGAACGATCTGGCTGATCGTGGAGGCCATATCACATGATGATACTGTGTCTACAGCTGCCACCGCCGTCACCCCGGACAAACGTCCAAATTACGGCGTGATGCGACGCATTTTTGATGTCTCAAACGTCCGACAGTGCTTAATGACGTCAGACACGAACTCCAGACTTCCTTTTCTGATAACAAAATTGTAAATGTCTTCGGCGAATTCTTTCAGTTAGTGGCCAACTTTGTCCTCATCCTACATGAGAGGAGAGACGACCTTGCGTAACTTGAAGATTTCTTCAGTTTACTTCGTACATATCCCACCAGGAAGCTGAGCTCTTTTCGCAGGCGCTTGTTCAGACCACTTCTTTTTCGTGACTGAGTCACCGAAACACTTCTTGAGCTCCTCTACAAAGCGGTTCCATGTCGTGAATGAATCTTCGTGGTTGCCGTACCACGTTAGGACCGTGTCGGTTAGGGAAAAGACGATGTTCGCATGTCGGGCGGAGGGGTTCCACTTACTGTAGCGAATCATTCGTTGGTAGTGGGTGAGCCATTCATCGACGTCTTCGCTGGGTGAACCCGCGAACGACCGTGGCTCCCAGTAATGCTGCCAAGAACTGCTGGGCACAGACCTCGGAGCGTCGCCGTACAGTAACATCATGGGAATAGAAGGCGGCAGACCAACAATGCGACGACTCCGGTGCAGGTGAAGCTGGAGATCCGTCTTCGGGGAACCTTTATACCTGGCAGCTTCCACCAAGATGTTACGACTACGGATTTATTCAGACCACGACGCAAACCAGCTGGGTCCGCTTGCCGAGCACGAGACGCAACCAACCACCTCGTTTTCCTCTTCTGCGTACTCGGTGATTTCGGCCAAGATGCCGACCAAATAGACTAAGCATCGCCTCTTCATGGGCGTCACACTTCCCCCACGCCGAGACACTTTCTCTCGCCGAAGAGGCCCCGCCTTGCCCGCCTTCGTATCCTCACGTCCCAAGATCGGTCCAAAGCGCGTACGATGCCCACCGCCGTCAAGTCACTTACAGCCCTGGTGATTTTGTCTTGTTGTGGTGACCTGTGCGAAAGCGGGGACTGTCCTAGAAGCTGCTGTGCCGCTACGATAGACCCTATGTTATTATTGAAAAAATTTGTGAGCTCAACTACCGAATAGCGCGTGTCACGGCAAGCGGCATTCGTTCTGCACGAACTGAGGTAACTGATGTTGCCCGGCCGAAGCCCTACAATTCGTGCGGTGCTTTTTGACTCGCCCTGCGGGCTTCGGCTGCGTAGGGGGAAAAGTGACGCCCATGAAGAGGCGATGCTTAATCTATTTGACTGGCATCTTGGTCGGCATCGCTGAGTACGCAGAAGAGGAGGAGAACGAGGTTGTTGGTTTCATCTTGTGCTCGGCAAGCGGACCCAGCTGATTTGAGTCGCCTGTCGTGGTCTCAATAAACCCCTGGTTCTAACATTATGCTCTGAATTTCTATATGCTTACGCTTAAAGTTATACATATTTACGCGGGCTGTTCAAAACAGTAAAACCATATTTTGACCCTTCAAACCACCTTCTGATTCAAGGGGGATGGTAGGTTAAATGCCGGAAATAAGTGGGTTTTTAATGCAGATTTTTATTGCGTAAACGCTGTTTTCGATTGAAAGGAAAACTATAGAAGCTAATTGCGTCTTCCTTCACAAACTGTAATGACGATACTACACAAGTGTTACTTTCAAGTTGCTCATTTTAAGGCTCGCCAGCGATATTTTTATGTTGGACGGCCTTCAATGGTTCTGCTTTTGTCACTAAGTATTTCGAGTCTACGATGTCTGCTAAGTGTTTTCTACTTTAGCATTACATTACAGATACAGCAATGTCTTCGTTTTGTGCAAATGCTCGAAAGAATGAAAGGTTCAAAGAGACAAGTGTGTCAAACAAGATGCATTTTCAATGTGCCGCTGGATCGTAAGTGCGACCCCTTGATAGCAGATGGACTTGCAGTACTGTGATGAAATAAGCAAAAAATAAAGATTAAAGAAAATAGCACAAATGAACTCAGGACACTGTGCAGTGAAACAACGCTCAAAAGAATGCTCCAGGTGCACTAGAGAATTGTGAATTCGAGACATAACATTGCGAGATTTTTCAAACCACAAATTTCGCATTCAGAAACCATTCCTCTGCAGCAAATTCAACACTTATTTCGAGTTTTTTGAACTTGAATAGATCATTGGGGCATTTACTGCACGAATGAGCATTAGGAAATGTATTTTTCTGCAACTTTTCCAATTTTTAAACAATTTGTACTTCAACTCAGTGCAAAAACTAAACTACAAGCATTGACAGCATGGCACTAGGACAGCAATAGCAAAAACTACAATAATCGGAGATAAAAACGCTCAATATTCGGTACATGTTTGACATAACTTTCGTTGCTGTTGATGACGTTGCGCCTAAAATGTGTTACCAAAAAGAGGAGACATTGAATTTATTATTCGATAAGATTAGTGGGCTTCTGTGGTTTTGCATGAAATTCTCTATCTTACTTTTTATTGTGTGAAATCAATAAATCCAAACTTGATTCAACCCATTGAAATCTACTAAAAGGTGAACACCCACAATATTCACAAAAGAAATCGCCGACATTCAAACAGCAAGTGCAAAAACACATTAAATACTGCTGCCTCGGCATAGCAAATATGTAAAGCGCAAAATATTCTGGAAAAGTGGTGAGCGCAAGAGGCAAGACGAAAAATAAGTTGAAAGTGCAAAAACCAAACACAAATATATTTAGTCTCACAGTCTGGACAGACAAGAAAAATGTTTTTCAATAACGCTGCAAAATTATGTTTGAGTTTGATATCACCAGCAACTTCATTCCCTATCTGTGCACCATTTTATTCAATTAGCCTTTGAGCATAAGGTGTATGGCATGCTGGTAGGTTAGGTCTGTTGTTAATGGCGCCACCTGTTTCTCTCAGCGATGATCTAAACAGTGAAAGAGCAGAGGGATCATTCGTTCCAATTACTATGTTTATTACTTGAGCTAAGTTTAGTTTGTATGCAACTGATACTGGTAATATTCGCAATTGTTATAAGAGTGGTCGGCTAGGGTCGGTTGCCTTGGACAAGGTAATGGGACGAGCGGCACGTTTTTGGTAATGCATAATTGGTTCTACAAACGTTTTATAGGTACCGCTTCATTTCTCTAGACGGTAATAGAAGTTACTATGGACAAACGCCAATTACAATACAGGTAAAATCGCTGCACGAAAACATTGCCTTCCCTTAATAAAATATGAGAGCCATGAGCGACTTTAGACCAAAAATTTTTAATTTGTTGCTTCCAGCGCATATTCCATTTCAGGACGACACCCAATCGCTTGGTGTGTGATGTATTAACCAAATGTTTACCATTTAAGGTTAGAATTGAATTATCACTGCTAATATTATTTTCCCTTGAGTGAAAAAAGGTATATTTTGTTGCTCAGTGTTAAGTGTGAGCCGATTGTGTACAAACCACTGCGCAATTTCGCTAAGTTTGTCGTTAATTTTTCCTTCCAGTCTTATACTATATCCCCTGTAAAAATAGCACAGCCGCATCTGCGTGTTTACCAGCTTGAAGGACATTTCAGAAACCGTGGCAAGCCATTAACGTGCTCACAATTCTGGGCGCACAATTCTGAGCGCACAATTTATGTGATGTCATCATGCTATGTGTTTTTCACTGGATGGATAGAAAAATGTTGGCAATACATCCACTTTCATTTAGTAGCCTACCATACCAGCCAAAGACTGAAGATTTTATGATCAAAGAGATAGCTTAAATCGCCCTCTGCGCTTAATTTCCGGAAGCCTCTCGTGAACACATGAGGATCTTGCTCTTAGAGTAATGAGTGGCTACATATCTCTATTATCGCTCTCAATCGATGCCCATCGTAATTTAACATTGCGAAAAATACATACCTCTGTTTAGTCGAGTGATCACATTTGTTAAAAATTTTCACGTTGCAAGAATTAAGAGCTATTTTTCGCTGCACTTTCTCCGCTACTGACTACGACTAGGTAACATCTGGATCTTCTCTAAGTCCAGCGCTTCTGACATCGGCCGGTGTCAAGGTAGATCTTCGCACGTCTTAGGTGTTGATGGAAAGCTTTCTAAAGTTTTTTTTTCGGAGCTCCCGGCACGCGGCTTCATCGCTGTTTCTTGACTGCCGCCACTACAGGAGAGTCTCTAGTGAGGCAGAATGCGTGATTTAGGCTTTGAAATGCGCACTGAGTCGACGTACACATCTCATGTTCCCCAGAAAACTCTGAAAACAGCCTCCGCCACAAATACCTGTTTACGTGCCTTCTTCTGCGAGCATCTGACTGTTCCTACCACATCTACACACATAGTTATTAAAGAAGTCGAGACGTCCTCCACACTTGAAGCATGCCTTATATCACTGTGGGCTATGCGGGTGGATTTCTTTGTAAAATTGGAGAAAGCGTGCAGAATCGCTCTGTCGTTACAGCGAGTATGTGCGAACAATCTGGCAGCGCCTAACTCGTGCGCAGCAGACGGATCGTAACGTGTCACTGAAAAAAAAAACGGCCGTGGCTTAGCTTGGTTAAGCCTGGTGATTGCGAAGCACGCCGCTTAGAAAGTCGTTCTTGACGTTCTTCTTCCGTCTCCGTAGCTCGCTGATGCTTGCTCTTTAAATTCTGCCGAGCTGCCTTGTTCGTAGGCACCATCGTAACATCTGGCTGTATGACTGCCTTGGCGAGAGGAGCGGAGCTGTTTTATACAGCTGGTGTGACGTCACTCTGACCGTAGCGCCCCTGGTGAGAGGAGCGGGAGTTAGGCCGCCGTTGGTGGCTACCGCCTCGCCTCGCGACGGTGTGAGATGGGGCCCCGTTTTTAAACCTGAACTTTGGGAGAACAAACTCTGCTCAACTGCACATGCGCCTGGAGCAGAGGTGGAAAGGAGGACAAGTTTTTTTCCTCAGCGGCTATGACGTCAAAGGTTGTTAGTTTTTTTTTTTCAAGAAATAAATCTCAAACCCAGTTGCTTTGTCTCCTGCATCGACCTATGCCAGTGACTCTACATCGACCGGTCGTCCAGCGCCATCTTGCCTGTAGCCTCCGTACTGCGGTGAGTGTTGCGAAACTGCTTTATTGTGCACGTTTCCGACTTTCCAATCAACTAGCATTCGGCTCTGCTAAAGTTAGGTTGGCATCCGAGGTTCCGGCATGCGTGGGGAGACCGTCGATAGCCGTCGATTACCTTGATCTTTCTGTGCTTGAAAGTAATCTGGCATTTTGTTCGCTACTTGAATGCCGGTTGGCTCACTCGTGGAACCTTATTTGGCAAGTCTCTCTTCGCCAATAGTTTTTTTTTTCTCCTGCAGCAGGAGTTTTATTTATACGCGTTTTGTTTCTGTGGCAGTACGAACACTGCATTGCGACTGGTATCATGACTTTTTAGCATATTGTGCCTCACCATTGCGGTCATCTGGTATTCTTTATTTTATTCTGCATAGTATTGCAACACTCGCCCCCGCCTGCCTAGGACGCAACGTGAAAGGCGCCCCAGTACTGAGCGATTTCAGCGCTCGTGAAAAAACCCCAGGTGGTCGAAATTAATCCGGAGCCCGCCACTTCTGCGCCGATTTCTTTTTCTATGCTCTTCATTCCGTAGTCCACTGTGCGGTTTAGGTGTCCACCATTAGCTAGAGGAATTCAGTCACTGCAGTGTTGTAGTGGAGGAAATGGTCGGCATCCTGCAGTACTGGTGCAGTCTAATTGGTTGTTGGCCTAGTGTGAAAGAAATATTCCTTACCTAGGTGTGTCATGGCTCTTGTACAGCATGAAATGGCTCTATATTGTGGGCGCAGAGCGCACATGCATCTTTTTGTGCTTATTTGCTCAGGCCTCTTCGCACGCCGCATCTCAACAGCTTTCTGGCAAGCATAGATTTTTGCGACAATATTTATCATGTTAAAGCTGAATGGTATTAGTAGAGCTCCTTATGCGTGTGTTTTGGAATGCATAATATATGTTATTGCTGGATTTAGCTTTTTTTTTTAAAGATAGCATAGCTTGGCGCACTGCTCTAACAGTCTTCATTTGCATATGATGAAGCAGTGGGAAAGATTGTGAGAAACCATTGGTGCACACGTATATGAAATGGCGTATGCCTTCAAGCAGCTGCCAACAGTAGCTAGAAGATACAGAGACAGAGAACTAGGACAGATATGCACCAGCGGCCGCCGTGGTGGCTCATAAATTATGGCACTCGGCTGCTGACTAAAAAAACGCGGTTTCGATACTGCTGCTTCGGCGGTCGCATTTTGATAGAGGCGAAATTCGAGAGGCCCTTTTACTGTGCGATGTGCATGTTGAAGAACCTCAGGTGTTTTAAATTTCTGCAGCCTTTCACTATGACATCCCTCATAGCCCGAGTCGCTTTGGGACGTTTAACCCTATAAACCATAAATATGCACCAGCGTGTTGTGCAAAACAGCCTGTGGTAGTAAAGGAACAGTGCAGCTGCTGCCATGAGTGGTTTCCAGTGCAGTTTCGTGCAACCACTAAATACAATTCTTACTACATTTTTATTTGGCACAAACATCATTTGCGTGTGCTAAATGTCTGTGTCAGCCTCTAGGTTTCAGTGTCATTAGCTCCTGGTTTTGTGTTTGCAACAGGAATCGTTGCACACTTTATTTATCCTTTCTAGAACTGGAGTTGTCAAAATTGTCAGTAAAAACTAGGTGGAATTGTAGCATTTCTCTAATTCACATCTTCCTTACTTACCTTGCTTATTTGCATGGGCACGGACGGCACTTTGGGTGGATGTGCAGGTCTCCTCCATCATGCAGACTCTGTCTTCGCCTTATTAATTATAGAAAGTTGTCACTGGTACTGCCAAGCATACATTTTTTGCTATTTCTAAATGTTCAAAATTTGCGGCTAGTTTATTGAACATTTCAAAAAAATTTTTTTTTGAGGAATGGAAATGGTGCAGTAATTGTCTGGCATATCTTGGTGGACACCCTGAGGGAAGGGATAAAGAAGGGAGTTAAAGAATAAGGTGTGAAGGAGATGCGGTAGTGTAGGGCTCTGGAATAATCTCGACCACCTGAGGATCTTTTGACATCTCGTAGCACACGGGCGCCTTTGTGTTTCGCCTCCATCGAAACGCGGCCGCCGCGGTTAGGTTCGAACCCGGGTCCTCCGGATCAGTAGCCAAGCATTTTAGCCACTGAGCCACCGTGGCGGGTAAGGTATTGTTTCCCGTAGTTAGTTCTGACCTTAGGTAGTAGACAGTTATTACGCAGTGCGAACTGTGTTGTGCAGTTGTTTATGATGATGTCAGGAGGAAAGATGCCTAGCGTACTGTGGTGAGTGATGCGAAAGTGCTTTATTGTGCATGTTTCCGACTTGATCGGCTCTGCTAAAATTAGGTTGGCATCCGAGGCTCCGGCATTTGACGAAGGATCTTAGAAATAGAATGCCGATATTATGAGAATAAAGGGCGGAGAGGGGCAGAACCTTTAAATCCATGAACAAAATGCTGGAGGGTGTAATTCGAGGAGAAGAGGTTATGATCCGTATTGATTTTGGAGTTTTATTAACAGCAAAAGATTAATATGATAAGCGTTACCTCAGGATGAGATGCCATAATTAAACTGCCTATGGACGAATGCTTACTAAAGGGATAATAATTTATTTATTTATTTATTTGTTTATTCAAGTTACTCACAGGCTCCTTTACATTGGAGCATTGTGTGAGTGGGGCAGTACATAGAAGTTAGAGAACAGCGCAAAAAAAAAAACACAAAATAAGGACAGAAAATAAGGACAGAAGAAAAACTTTATACAATAGTTAGCAAGAGGCACTCAGAAGAATACAAATAAAGTAATACAACACACAATAATTACGTGTTTCAAAATGTGGCAACATGGAAATGGAACACGATTTGACAGAGAGGCTAAAAAGTGCACAAGTTAGTTCACTCTAAGCAGCAATAAAACATTTTTCGCAAGAATACACAGAACTGAGACAACTAGGCGAAGATTGCGGTTATTTTATCACGAAATGTAGCAGGATTTCTGGTATTAGTAGCATCGTCAGGAAGGCTGTTCCAATAGTTTATGGCACGTGGGAGAGCAGACATGTTGAATGCTTTTGTATGACCAAAAATACGCGTAAAGCTGCTATGATTATGGAGGCGATGAGATGTGCGACATGGCCGTGACAAAGGTAATGTGTGACTGTGAAGACTGAAAATCATTTTATGAAATAAGCAAAGAAGGGCTACGGTACGACGTGATTCTAAAGACTCAAGTGATAGCGATAACTTGATCTTAGTGACGCTGGAATGCCGGTTATAATCACGAGCGATGAAGCGTGCAGCACGGTTCTGTATAGATTCGAGATTACGTGTTAGATACGCTTGGTGAGGTGACCAGATGGGTGATGCAAATTCTAGTTGTGGGCGGACAAACGTCTGGTAGGCTAGTTTTCGAGTGTCAGATGGTGCACCATGAAGATTACGCTTTAAGTATCCAAGGGTTCGTGAAGCCTTAGCTGTAATTTTATTAATGTGTGTCGACCAGGAAAGGTTTCGATTTAGGTGAATGCCGAGATATTTATATGAGGACGCTGTTGTCACATGATTACTGTTGAGCGAGTAGGTGAAAGAAGAGTTTGAAAGTTTACGGCTGAAAGTCATTAATTTACACTTATCAGTGTTGACCGGCATTAGCCACATGGAACACCAGTTTGTTATATGGTCTAGATCTTTCTGTAAAGCGATATGATCGGTTTGATTAGAAATTCTGCGGTAAATAATACAGTCGTCAGCAAACAAACGGATGTTAGAGGTAATGTCGGTTGGCAGATCGTTAATATATATTAAAAATAGTAACGGGCCCAGGACACTGCCCTGGGGAACACCGGACGATACTTCAGAGAGAGAGGATGAACAATTATTTATACTGGTAAATTGTTTGCGAAATGAGAGGAAATTCCTAATCCATGATAGCGTTAATGAGTCGATATTTAAAGCAGAGAATTTGGCAATTAAACGACAATGTGCTACCCGATCAAAAGCCTTAGAAAAGTCGATGAAAATGCAATCAGTCTGTTGGTTATCATTCATGTTAGTCAGAACTTCGTGCGTAAATTCCATGAGTTGAGTATCGCATGACAGTCCTTTTCTAAAACCGTGCTGATGAGGGTAAAAAAAGCGGTTTTGTTCAAGGTGCTGCGCAACATTTGAAGCAATGATATGTTCTAGGAGCTTACATGCAATACTGGTTAAAGATATAGGTCGGTAGTTACTGATGTTACTTCTGTCTCCGGATTTGAACACGGGGATGACTTTGCCTATTTTCCAATCAAACGGAAGTTCACCTGTAGATAAAGACTGCTGAAAAATGTGATACAAGATTAAGCTGCTCGAGTTTATAGTGAGTTTAAGAATTTTGGTGTTGATTCCGTCAACACCAGAGCTAGTGGACATTTTGAGGTTTTTAATAAGTGACGCGATGCCTTCAACAGTTAATTCGATGGGGGTCATATATCTGTAGTCGACTTCGGCGGTGGCAGGAATGTTAGAAAGATCTTCATGGGTGAACACTGAAGTAAAATAATTGTTAAAGATAGTCGCACTTTCTTCGTCAGTAATGAAATTTCCGGTATTGTCCTGTAGAGCGATTTGGGTATGAGTGTTAGTTGGGGATATTGTACGCCAGAATTTTTTAGGGTTGTTGCGCATAAGGGATTGAAGATCATGAGAATAAAATTTATGTCTCGCTTTACGAACGGCACGGCAGTATTGTTTTTCGCAGTCTTTCTGTTGCAGTTTCAGAGAGGGAGATCCAGATTTTTTCATTGCTTTAAATAAGCGCTTCTTTTTATTCTTAATTGTGCGAAGTGACCTATGATACCATGGCTTAGAAATGTTGACCCGAAATGAAGTTTGTGGTACGTGAGCAACCAATAATGACAGCAACTTTTCTTTAAATAAGGTCCAGTTTTCATTGACGGTACGGGAAGAGAAAGTGGAAAGGTACGAGGAGCAAAATTCTTGCAGACCAACGTTAAGAGCTTTGCAATCAGCTTTTTTATAGTTGAAGATGAGCTTAGACGTTAGATGCCGCGTATGTGATGGAATGCTAACTGCAAAATTAAGAATCAGATGGTCACTGAATCCCTCACTAGTAGAGACGATGCTTGAATTGTCGGGGCATGAAGTCAAAACAAGGTCAAGAATATTCGTTCCGCGTGTAGGTTGGTTTACTAACTGAGTTAAAGAAAAATCTAAAGTTAAGTCGATGAAGTCTTTAGAACAGCGAGAGTCAGAGGTGAGGTTAGACCAGTCAATGTCCGGGAAATTGAAGTCCCCCATCAGAAATATATTAGCTTTAGGAAACTTGGTCCTTATGGCACTGAGGTTATCGCGCAAGTGAGATATGAAAGCAGCGGAGCTATCTGGTGGTCTGTAACATGCACCTATTATTGAATTAACGAACGATGACGTAATGCAGATCCATATAATCTCAAGGGGACTGGGTAAATTAACAAGATGAGATGCTATACGCTTCTTGACGGCTATTAGGACACCTCCTCCTCTTTTGTTTTCTCTATCTTTGCGGAAGATTATGTACTCGTTGGTATCGGGCAGTACCTCAGTGTCAGAAATATCAGGATTAAGCCACGTTTCAGTTAATGCTAAAATGTCACACTCACTGTTATCCAGGTATGAACATAGTTCAACACGTTTGGGTAGCAAACTACGCATATTAGTGCATGATAAGTGTAATCGTGATGGCGTGTGATTACGACAAGTAGAGTTTGAATGATCGATTGTACCAGCTATCTTTTCCCTTGTGAGCTATCTTGTAGATCGAATGACGCTCCCAGATGCAACATCAAATACGAAGGTGACGTCACCGATGTGCAGTCTGTCTACGCTAAGTTTATACGTGGCGTTTTGTGACTTCGCAAAATCAAGTAGGTGTTTCCTTGATATTCGTGTTTTTAACGAAAAATCTTCTCGAACAGCATAATTTGTGTTCTTGAATTTGGGCCCCTTTTCCAGAACGAGCTGTTTGTCTTTGAAAAGTGCAAATTTAACAATGACAGGTCTGCATTTGCCTTCCTGGTACTTCCCGAGGCGATGTGCGCTCTCTATTTGAGACGGCTCGACTGTTACACCGAGGGTTTCCGAGCATAAGTTTATTACCTTTGTCTCAGCGGATGACCAGGTTTCGTCAGAGGTGTCAGGTAGGCCGAAGAAAAGGAGATTGGAACGGCGTAGACGGTTTTCGGCGTCTTCGCAGCGCGATTCGATAGACTTTAACTTGTCCGAGATCTCGAGAGCAACCTCGGGCGCCTGAACTGGTGAAGCACTACTGTTTTTTAGAGCAGCAGTGTCCACCTCTAGCACCCGAATTTGAGCTGACAGCTGTCTTAACTCGACATCAACGGACGCCTGCCAATTCTTTAAAGCGCGAAGGTCGTTGCGGATATCATCCTGGCCTAATTCAATTCTTTGCACAGTTTGCAAGACAGTTGCTAGAACTTCATCCGCTCCCGGGCCAGGATTCGATTCAACATCTCCTGACAGAATAAAAAGGATTCTACACAGCAGGTCTTTTACAAACTTGTCACAGTTCATGAAAGCAACAGACCACTCACTGGGGCACAACACCACAATAAGAAAACGATTGTCGCTCTTTAGGGATGGATAGGGATGGATAGGGAAGAATTATCTTCGGGCCTTGATTAGTGCGAGTAATCCATGAAAAATTTTATTGCGAGTTTCTGCAACATGATAGAGCAATTTTAAATAAGGGTCAATAAAAAAAATGAAACTCTGGCTTGCGATGAGATGGCAGTGGAATTGAAGTATAGCCGTTGTGTGATGGGGAGTGGTTTCTAAGAATGGGGAGGGGGGGGGGGGGGGGGGCATTTTTGAATATGATCAAAGCGATGAGCCTTTGTTAATTGCTGATAGCATTACTTTCCACATCATTAGAGAGACCAAAGATGTACGAAAGATCTGTGTTATACGTGGTTTGAATGTATTTTTCACTATCAAAAATTGATTTCTTTGTTGACCTGTAGTTAGTGAAACTAGATGATATTGCATAAAGCAGTACCAGAAAGTGATCACTGACATCACATTCTATCACGCCAGCCTGAGGAGCCGTGGAAAATTTGGGAGAACGTGATGAAATAATGAATGATGGATGAGATTATTAGACGAGAATAATGGAAGTAATGGATGACATTAAGAAGTTTGCAGAGATTGGGTGGCTGCACCTGGCTCGACAGGGTTAAATGGACAGGTATGGGAGAGGCCTTTGTCGTGGAGTGGGCATAGTAAAGCTGATGACGGTAATGATTTTTTAACATGGCTGGCAATGTTCTGGAGAGGAAGTAACGCTTAGTGGGTATTAAACCATTCATGTATACACCAGAAGCCAGTTTTTATGTCAGCTAATGTGAGTTGATAGGAGACGCCCTAGTCTTTCCAGACAGTGTGGCAATCCAATGCCACCTGCCAAGGTAGGCAGGGTAAAGGTTGCTATGCAATCTTTACCCTGCCCTGTGTGGTGCATAGCAAGGGCACAGGATTTCAGTTCCCATATCTCTATCTGACATGGGTTTTTTCGCGGATTTTTCGCTCGTGGCCAACGAAAATGCAGGCTTTTTTCCAACATGGGACCCTTAACGCTATCATGTTAAAATATGGCGTTTCTACCACGGTAAAAAAAATGTTAAATAAATATCCATACAGTATCTTGTGTTCCCAGTTCGCGCATTGCAGCAAATAAGTGGTCACTGCACGCGCTATCACAGCAATTTGGCGGCCGCGGCAGGTTGCCACCACTTATAATTTACCTGTAAGGAAGCCTCACGGCAGGCTAGGCAGAGCAACCTGGGTCGCACAGATCCCATTGGCAGATACTGCCACCTTCCGGGGCAGTGGTGCATTGCCTGACTACTGCACGACTGCACCATGACTGGTATGAGGCCTCCCTGCAATCTATGAATCTCTGACGTAGCACATTTGTAACACTCTCGCGTTCTACACTTAAAGACGAAGCTTAGGCGTCGCTCCAGTTTTTCTTGGTTTTCACTATAAATTTTTTAGTCCAAGAACAGAGTTGTAAAATTTCATACAATACTTACAAAGAAGCCTGCCCATTTTTTAACATTTTGAACTTTTGTTAAAATGTTTAAATAGATCCTACTGCCAAACCCAGGCATTATGTAACAGTTGAACAAAACTTGCAAAGAAACACATGCATTAAAGAAGAAACAATTTTAAAGAAACTTTAGAATATGCAAAGTGTGTATCCAATAGCAAATATGTCCAAAAAATTCTGGCTTGTGCAGTCCCCATGTAGAAAACAATCGCTTACGACCCTATAGAGGGAAAGGGTACTGAGAGAAACAGTCGGGTGAACCTTTCACAACACAGGCAGTATCAAATTCTGCCCAAATGATGTGCAAACCCTGAACAACCAGATGGCTTTCACCACCAAGCTCAAGAGCTACGAGACTGCCACTTTTTCAAGGCCTTGGGATCGCGAGGCGAAGTGCGGTGCACACTGCAAAACAAAAAAAGTTCTGGCTTTCAACATAGTCAAACCAAGAAGACGTGCAAAACCATGCATTTAGCCCGATTGGTTCATGGTTTTGCTTTGCTGGGTCGTCGGTACGTTTGGCGACGATATTAGACTCAGGTTAAGCTCTGGTCCAGGTTATCTGATCTGTTCGCGCCACAGAATGAGGTTGATGAAGACAACGATGTGCATTGCACAGCCCGACAGTGTCTTGTAGTTTAATACGAGGTGTGATCAGCTGAGGGAATAGCATAGTGTTGTCGTGCAGTGGCCGGCAATGGCGATCTGTTCACGCCATCACAAATTCGAAACCCGGTCGCGGCAATATTTATTTTATTTCTGCGGCCTCAAGGTTGGATGCCACAAGATTCTCGGTTGGGTTTGACCTTGTAAAGTAGTGCTTTCGCACTAAAAAGTAAAGCTGACTATGAACATAGAACATGTCGCGGCTCGCTCAGGAAGGAAACAGAATAAGCGTGCAGTGAGAATTAGTGACGGGAAGAAAAGGGCAATGGTTACTAGGGCAGCGCGAAGCACGAGACAGCGGCTCCAAGAAGCAGAGGTGCGGCGACACTGTGCGGACAGTTTTTCTGCGCCTTACTGTGTCGCACACGCTTCCTAACTGTTCTCTTAAAGGGGCTCTGAAAGGGGCTGTAATAAGGTTGCGGTATGCCTGGGATGTTAAACGACGCCGCTTCACGAATATCGTCCAGCAAGAATATTTTTAATGCGCTTTGTAGAAACATTATTATCTGTAGTCGAAATCTTAATTTCAGCGTATTTGCTCCTTTCCCTCTCCTCTCGTCATTTTTTGCACGCTGGAAGGTCTGTGTTCCTCCGCTGGCCCTACCGCTTGGGGCGGAGCTTGCTGACTCGCCAGAGCTATGCGGCTTATTTGCTGTGGCCATGGTAGCTGCCTGACACCTGAAAGAACCTAATCAAGAGCCATCTCTCAGCATTTATATACAGGTGCATGTGAGGAGGAGGGTGTGAGCGTGGAAAAATCGCCGTAAATGGCTCGCCAACTTCCGTGTGTGATTGTGGCTTCTCAGCTGCATGTAGAAGTGTATTATCTGGCTTAGGTATTCATGACGACCCAATTCAGTAATTGAGCGAGTTGATAAGCTCTCCTCGAAAGATGTTTCAGAGCCCCTTTAAATGACACTTAGGGTGCGTGTTCACGCAAAGCTTTTCTTTTCAAATGGAATCAAACTTTCGTTATATTCGTAGCTATGTTGCAATTGTACAAATGCTGCACTTCTACAAGACGAAAATGAAATCGAAAACTTGATAACATGAAATGCAAAACTGAAAATAATTACGACATAAAGGGACCATGAGAGTAACGTTGAAGATATTTCCGAGTCCTTATTTTATAAACATACAGAGTGTGGTTAATAAGTAGGCAGTTAATTACCAAATAACGTCTTGAAGCCAAGTACATCTCCAACAACTGATATAGTAAAGCCACTGATATAGCAAAGATTTTTGCTTATATAGACAATCATTGTCAATTCTTGTACAAATATTCTTGCTTTACTCTCAGTAGCTTATAATTGTAAGGCATAATACGTCTAAAGGCCGGCAGTAATTTTCAAGAACAGGCTTTTTTAGGTTGAAGGACATCATCTTTGTCATATTAACACCACTGGCATCTGATATCATAAAACCTGCTTTCCTGATAGTTTCGTTTCCAGCTGTTACACCTTAGATACGTGGTTGAAATTGGAAATTTGAAGCTGGCTGTAGGTAATAGTTATATCAGCTTCTAGACAGGAGTGGTGCAAATGCACATATTATTTTAGCAGTGAATCGAATATGTTCTAAAGATTATGCATAGTTTTCCTATAATTATTATGAGCAAGGCTTCTTCAACGACTCTTTCAAAGACGGGTTGCACTCCTAACACCACACAGCATGCTGCTGCGAGTGCTCTGTGCAGGTTGGCGTTTCAGCACCTAGAAGGGGTCCAGTTCTGTGGCAGTATTCATAATGCTCATTCACTGCATTTAGCATTGGGTGATACGGCAAGGTGTAGGCAGGTTAGCAAACTTTGTTTTGAAACTCTGGTTCCAGAGGCCGTGCCTCGTTCATAGCTCATGCCTTTCTCATATACTGAGGCACTAGTTTTTTCAGTGTCGTCACCAGTGCCAAAATGTACAATAATTCCAGAAGTATAGCACAGTTGTCATTCAGTTAATATTACGTGTTTCATACCCCCTAGTGGAGACCGATGTTGGCTTTTGGCACTGTAGCCATTACTTACATTAGGTATGGTTTCATGTTGTAACGCTGGTGCTAGCATATCACTGTTTCACACTGTTATTCTTGTGTGATTATTTGCAAAATTCTGCAAAGTTTTAAATTTGTTGCAAAAGAGACAAAGTTGGTTCATGATGCTGGAATGAAACAGCGTTAGAACACGAGACTACAGAAAGAAAGAACACAGACGCAGCATTCGATTCAGTTTTGAAAAAGTACTGTTCTCACACTACTGCTGTTGTATTTTTGTGTGCAGTCCATAGCTGTGCAATTTTTTAACGATGCACCGCATACCGCCCGGTGATGATCAGGCACTGCCCTGTGTGCTCGACAGCTGTACAGCCATGCCGCGCAGTCTGACACCATTCGCCTTTATTGCACAGGTCATCGTTGCTGCCGTTGTACTACAGTCCCCATAAGGGCCGGGATTGCCTGCGGTGGTCATATTGTCTAGTTTGAGCTGGGTGTATGCCCGTCGTCTTCAAGGAAAGCCAACGGATACAGCATCACTGCTGCCTCATTCACCAGCAACAAGCAAGCCCCATGGTCAACGACATGAGCATTGCTGCTGGGTACAAAAGGCCATTCTCATCGGGCACCGCCATGTGGGCTCGGCAGCTGTGCAGCCATGCCACACAGTTTGACACTGTTCGCCTTTGTCATACAGGTGTGTATTTGTGAATCAGTTTTACTAAGAAGACTGGCGATCGTTTTCTAGTATAGCTGCTGAGCCCGCAGTGCCTTGTTGCTTTGTTCCGCCAGTGTATTTAAATGTCTTCTGATTCCCCCCCTTCTTTCTTATCTTCATTAACAATCTTCCTAAACAATAACAATAAACAATAACATTTGCCTGTTTGCAAACTGCGTAGTTAATGCTGAAATAAGCAATTATGAGGACAGCTTTAGTATACAATGTGATTTATTAGCAGCAGGAAATTGGTCTAAAAAATGGTCTTTAAACATCACTAAGTCTAAGCTGATGCATTTGAATCATACATAGGTACTTTCTCTATGCCTCACGTTTTCGGGCTACTGAAACATACAAATATCTTGCATTATGCTTTCTAACGATCTTACATGGCCAACACAAATTAACCACGCTTCAGCATCAAGCCAATCTTGGGCTACCTTCAATGCTCAGTGAATGAAATTTGCCCCAGCACATGTAAAATTACTATCCTGCACCACATCAATGCACTCTAAATTAGAATATGCCGCCACAAAACCCAAATCAAGAGTACCTTTTTGAGAGTATGGAAACCATCCAAAATTGTGCCACTAGATTTGTCTGTTCCAGTTGTTCATCCTACACTCGTGTAACCGAACTGAACCGATCCAGCTTACCCTTATTAAAGCACTGTGAAAATTAGCCATTTCAGCTGTGTTTAATCAATTCTACTATTCACTCGTGATGAGCACCATCCCAAACACTCGCAGTTTTCAACTCGTCACAAAAACAGTCAAAAATACCCAAAAACAAGCATTTGTGCAGTTTTCCTTCATGTGAACAGCAAAAGATTGGAACGGCCTTCCCAGTGCAGGTGTAATCGTAGAAGATTTTTGTTTATTTCTTTAACTAATCTAATCGAAATAAAATAAAGTAGAAGATTTGTTTAAGTACAAAGATGCTGAAATCTTCCGACTTACCTAAGCTTCTGTATATGTTTCTGCTCCAACCTTCATCTATTGTGCTTTGTTTTAGTATGGAGTTTTTATTATTTAGTAAATTTTTATTCAGGTCTTATCTGCACCTTTATCTTTTGTTGATTCTTTCTTTTTTAACCATGGCAGCATTTCAGTGCTTTGCATTTCGATCTTGCAAGCAGTTTGCCCATGTTCAATTTGTATTTATTATCTTGATGTTGGCATCGTGCAGAATGTGGTCTTTTTTGTTTAAAATTAATTTCTGTACAAACCACCCCTAATGGCTTTTCCTGGTGTTTTTTGTGGTCCCAAAATACATAAATAAATGGTGAGAACATTTGCACCACGCCGCCAAAAGTAATTGCTCTTAATATTCTGCTAACTCATATGGTTTTATGGTGTGTAACATCCCAAAGCGGCTCAGGCTATCAGTGACGCCGCAGTGGAGGGCTCAGGTTAATTGTAACCACCTGGGGTTCATAAACGTGCTCTGACATTGCACAGTGCATAAGCCCCCTGGCATTTCGCAGGAATGCTTGCCTCTAAATGTATGGCTATTACTAACAGCGAACTACAAATTTTTGTTTCAAACAGCCAACTACTAATTTTTACTTACAACCATGTGCCTAGCATTGCTAGCTACAAAGTTATCTATCAGAAATTAAGTAACCAGCTTACAAGTTGAATTCATTAGCCTGTTTTCTGATCTCTGCCAACACTGGTATTACTATGCCACAAAAGGTATCTTACGTGATAGTGCCTGTCTTTTAAAATTGCCGGTGGGCCTAACTGAAACACCTGGTTGGCTATTGTGCATATTTTTCATAATGAACCATTTTGTTAATTTGGAAATCATAAAATATTACAAAAATATCAACATAAATGGAGCTCTAAGATATGAACAGCACCAGTACACTCATTGTGTATTGTGCAGATTTAAGCCTTCCCTAGCTTTCTTCTGCACTGAAAACTGAGCTGGGCGCTTAAATCAGCCCTGAGCAATGGCACAGCAATGCAAGCGACCGGAAACAAAAAAAAATGTATGGTCATGTTTTAATGCGACAGCAGCAATGGCTGGTGCCATTGTTGTGACTTGCGGGCAGTGTACATTCTTGGTTGACAGCTGTTCCTTTGGGTCTGCTGTGATGGCACACTGGCATTGGCGTTCAGCTGCTGATCGCAAGGTTGCGGGTTTGATCTCTGCTGCAGTGGCCAATTTCAGTGGAGGCGAAACTGGAAAACTCCTATGTGCTGTGGAATCGGCCGGAGTTGTTTGTAATTGATTACTTGTAATTAATTAGATTTTGCGCAGTTCTGTAATCAACTGAATACATTTTTCAAACGGTAATGTTTTGGGTAATTCAGTAACTGTTCTTGTGTAATCGATTACTGGTAGTAATCAGTTACTTAGCAAAAAAAGGCTACCGGGGTGAAACATCCGTGACGATGTGGTTGCATCAAATAGTTCGGCCGCCAATCGAGGTGCGCATGGCTGCCTGATGTTTTGTGCTTTCAGTATTTGCTCCTGGTGTAGCTGGCACCATCTATGGGTGCTTCTTGCAATACGTCGTGCAGCGAATTTGTTGTAATAAAAAAACTGCTTTATCCTTGACCTGTTAGAAATGGCGCAAACATGGCGTGGAGGAGGAGAAATTACAAGACAGGTGCTGACTACCAACTGATTCATTTAGCTTCAGAAGGACACACTTTGTAGGCAAAACCATCGCTCATGCACAACATCTATCACTCGATGTAGCGATAAACCTATATTTCTTAATACAGTCTTTGCTTTCTAACAGCACATGCCACAGTTCTACATAGCAGAAAAGAATATTGATGTAAAACTGGCTTATAATTTAAAAATATCCCTCAAATCGTAGATCTTACTGGCAATCACCTATGGGGCAGAAACGTGGAGGCCAACGAAAAGGGTTCAGCTTAAATTGCGGAAAACGCAGCAAACCATGGCAAGAAAAATGAAAGGTGTAACGTTAAGAGACCGGAAGCAGCCAGAATGGGTGAGGGAAAAACGCGGGTTTATGACATCCTCGGCGAAATCGAGAGGAGGAAATGGGCTTGAACAGGGCATGCAGTGAGAAGGCAAGATAACCGCTGGTCCTTAAGGATAACGGAATGGATTCTAAGAGAAGGTAAACATAGCAGAGGGCGGCAGAAATTTGGGTAGGCGGATAAGATTAAGAAGTTTGCAGCTGAAAAGGGCAGGGTTAATTGGAGAGATTTTGGAAAGACCTTTCGCCTGCAGTGGACTTAGTCAGGCTGTTGCTGCTGATGATGATGATTCTGAATCTTGATTTGCAATACAGTATCCCCTTCAGGTACCAAATAAATCTGCTGAAGGAACAATCTTTTCTTTTATGTGCATAAATCACGATCACTAGAACAAACAGAAGTTATGCGCAAAAAATTATGCAAAAATATTGCGATTTGAGCATATTTTATTCGCATCCACATATGTGAACATAGTGCCTAAACAAACAATCCCCATCCTCCGCCAGGGTTTTGGTGGTTGTTTTGAAGCCTGGAGTTGAGCGGCCAACTCTGGACAGACACGTAGCGTGAGGGTTCAGGGTTTTCCTTTTTCCTCCCCCCTTGTGTAGTGCTGCCACTTTGTATGTTTGCTGTTTCTGGTTCTATAAAAAATGTTAATAATTCTTTCTAAAACGGACAACGAAATTTTGAAAATGATAGCGACGAAATGTTCAGACCCCCACCGAAAAGAAACATAAAAAATGGTTTCTTGCTCCAGATTCATGCAGTCTACATTCTAACATGGACGCTTCAGAATTTTTCAATGTTGGTAGGGGGCCAAGACCCTCCAAGACACCCCGTGGCTTTAAGCACTTATCATAGCGCACTGTGTTTATCGGCAGCTGCCCAGTGTAGTGGCGGTTTTTTGAGACCATCTGCAGTCCTCATTGCTTGGTCAGCCGCACTTCTTTGGAGATGCTTCTCCATCGACTATTTTTATGCTTGTTGTCCAATGTTCTCAACACCTGCAAGCAATAAACCTCATTTCGTACCGCGCTAGCCCCCCCCCCCCCCCCTCCCCCCCCCCTTGCGAAAGAAAATCTGCATGGTGGGCAGAAAACGCGACCGATACTTTCAGCATTAGGGCACCTTGTCCACGTTTGTGGACGTGTCACTCTGAACATCCACTGGACTGTGTGGTGTTCGCGAGTTTCGGTTTCCGGTGTGGTGTGCGCGAGTTTCGGTTTCGGCAATGCAAGACCCACCGCCGGAGATCCGAGCAGCCGCGCATGCGCCGAGAGCACGGTCCCCTCTCCGGTAAACATATCCATGTATCCTCAGTGTGTCTCCAATAAACGAGCGAAGCAGACGTATGTAGCACTGGCGACGAGGGAAACAAAGACCCAGTGAAGACACGGGTCTGGTCAACTTGCCATGGCGTCTTTCCAAGCCTCCATCGAGCCTTTCTCGGGGAAGTCCTGGACATCATGGATGCAACGCCTCGGGTTTTACTTCATCTCAAACTCCATAACAGCAGAAGAGAAGAAGCGAGCCTTACTCCTGACTCTGTGCGGGCCGGAGACATTCGAAACCGTCCGCGCACTGGTCGCACCAAAGAGCCCAGGAGAAGTTCCATACGACGAGATCGTCCAAACCCTGGCTACGCATTATGACCCACGCCCATCAGAGCTCTACTGTCGCTGCAAATTCCAGAGACGGGACCAGCAACCAGGCGAGTCCATTGCTTCCTACGTAGCTGCTCTACGAAAACTCGCCGCGGATTGTAACTTGGGCGTCGGGGCATCGTCCGTCGCGGAGGCGGCGGAGGAGGCGACGACGGCCGCCGTGAGCACCGCGCTCCCCCTGGATATCATGTTACGCGACCGTTTCGTCTGCGGCATCCGCAACGAGCTCATTCAACAGCGTCTGTTCGCCGTAAGAGAGCTGGCATTCCAAGAGGCCTTCGACCTCGCCGACATGGCGGAAAGCGCTGCCCTGCAGCAGCAGAGCATAAAAATGAAAACAGAAAATGTAGAGGTGCACAAGACAAGCCAGAGGAAAGAAGGCGCAAAGGGAGAACAGCACACTCCGCGCAAGGCGCGATGCTACAGATGCGACGGCTCGCACGATCCCAGTGAGTGCAAGTTCCGGAATTCTGCATGCAACTTTTGCAAAAAGATTGGGCATATCGAAAGAGCTTGCCTCACGAAGAAAAAGCAACGCAGAACTGCTACGCATCAAATCGAGCCTAAGCCTGCAAGCCAAATTACAAGCATGCAACAGCCGCTACAGAGGTCAGCACGGGACCTGAACACAGAAAAAGCCTTCAGGTGTGCCCAAAGTTCATGGTACCACTTCGCGTCAACGGCAAGGTGCTGGACTTCGAGGTTAACTCTGGTGCATCATATTCTCTAATCAGTAGGGAGACCTACGAGCGGACATGGCCTACAAAACCTCCACCGTTAGCTAAATCCGACTTGAACCTTCATACGTGGTCAGGAGAGCACTTGAGCCTCGTTGGCACTACGGAAGTACAAGTTCGCCACAAGACAAAAGATTACGTTCTTCCACTGCATGTCATGGAAGGCAATGGGTGCAACCTTATGGGCCGTAACTGGTTCAGTGCACTGAACATCTGTCTGCTAGGCGTAAATCAAACGCAAGACGCAACGCACACCCAGAACACTGTGCTGCACTGCCTTCTAGAAAAACACGCACGTGTTTTTGACGAAGACGTCTTAAGCTACGCGGGACCACCAGTTCACATTGAGCTAGACCCAAACGTCCCACCACGCTTTTGCAAGGCTCGACCGGTTCCCGTTGCACTCAGACCAGCTGTTAAGGAAGAGTTGGATCGGTTGGAGCAGCAAGGCATTTTACAGCCAGTTCAACATGCTGATTGGGCGACACCCTTGGTGTTGGTTCGGAAAAAGTCAGTGTTGTTGAGGCTGTGTGGAGACTACAGAAGCACGGTAAATGCCGCATCCGTGAAAGCACCCTACCCGCTTCCAACCACTGAGGAGGAACTATCTACTCTCAGAGGTGGAACACTGTTCTCAACGCTTGACTTCTTTCAAGCTTATCAGCAACTTCCGGTCACTGAAGCCACAGCAAGGGTGTTAACCGTGAACACCATGAATGGACTGTACGCAGTCAAAAGACTTCCATTCGGAATATCTGCAGCACCGGCGATATTCCAGCGGATCATGGAGACAACGCTCGCCGGAATTTCTGGCACCAGCGTGTACCTGGACGACATAATTGTCTGCGGAGAAACGCCACAGCAACACGATGAACGGTTAGACCAAGTGCTGTCAAGGTTGGATAATATGGGTCTTCGCCTTCAGAAAGACAAGTGTCGGTTTGGGGTCAGCAGTGTGGAGTTCCTAGGACACCGGATTGATGAAAAAGGAGTGCATACAACTGAAGCAAAGGTTAAGGCCATCATGGACGCACCAGCGCCGAAAACCAAAGTGGAGCTCCAAGCATTCCTGCGGTTACTTGCTTTCTATGACCGCTTCCTTAAGGACAGAGCGACAGTGGCCTCGCCACTGTACACGCTTTTGCACAAGGAGACGCAATGGATATGGAGAAATGAGCACCAAATGGCATTCGAAGAGCTAATAAAGCTAATTCGAGACTGCGCAGTGCTTGCTCACTACGACGAACGCAAGCCTCTTCTCCTATCATGCGACGCTTCGCCATATGGCGTTGGCGCTGTGTTGTCACAGATTGACGAGCACGGAAGAGAAGCGCCCATTGCCTTTGCGTCACGAACGCTAGGCAAAGCTGAACGGATTTATTCACAACTGGATCGAGAAGGACTTGCAGTAATATTTGCTGTATCACCTCGCATGACGAGATGGTGCCTTAAGCTGTCCGCTTACGACTACGACCTTGTTTACAGACAAGGCAGTCGCAACAAGAACGCTGATGCGTTAAGTAGACTTCCGCTACAAGGAGATGACAACGAGCCATCCCCTCCTGGTGACTTGCTGATGCTAGAATGTGCGATTGATCCCCAATTCTCGTCCCAACGCATCGCAGAGCTAACATGCGAAGACAATATTCTGTCAGCACTTTTTCAAGCAACCCAGCAGGAAAATTTGCAAGCACTGAAAGGCGATGACTTCCGGGCTTATGTTAAGCTAGCGCCTGAGCTGTCAACGCTCCAAGGGTGCTTGCTCAGGGGATCCCGAGTGATAATTCCGTTCGCAGCACGCCCCGAGGCTCTAAAGATCATTCACTCAGGACACAGAGGCATCATCGCGATGAAGGCCTATGCAAGAGCTTATCTTTGGTGGCCTAATCTCAGCAAAGACATAGAAAAGGTCGTTCAGGAATGCAGACCGTGTCAGGAAAACCGCAGGGCACCGGCGAAAGCACCGCTTCCAGAATGGCCAAGAACAACGCAGCCATAGGAGACAATTCACATGGACTTCGCAGGTCCCATCGAGGGCTGCATGTTCTTGCTTGCCGTCGACTCATTCAGCAAATGGCTTGAAGTACGACAAATGGCGAGCATACAGTCGAAGCACCTAATTAGGGAATGCAGAACCCTTTTTAGAACCTTTGGCGTACCAAGAAAAATAGTAACCGACAATGGACCGTCTTTCATCTCAACGGAAACAGAAGACTTCTTTAAAAGAAATGGAGTTTAACATGTCACGAGCGCTCCGTATAATCCTGCCACGAACGGTCAAGTGGAGCGTATGGTCTTCGAACTGAAGCAAGCGCTTATAAAAGAGAAAGACAGCCCTGTCGCCTGCAGACTGTCACGATTTCTGCTAAAGCAGCACACAACAATGCATACCAGCACAAAGAAAACACCTGCCATGATGATGTTTGGTTGCGAACTTGTAACAGCATTGACGCACCTGAAGTCTTCAGACTCCCAGCTAACAGAGGAGGAAAAGGATGATGGACGACGCATTCGTAAAGACCAGATCATTTACGTAAAGAACTTCGCAGGCGACCCAGCGTGGATGAAAGGCAGCGTCATCAAACAGGTCGGTCGCCGGTCTTGGTTGGTCAGCACGGACAGAGGCGTCGTGCGGCGACACAAAAACCAGCAGCAAGGCAGCAAGCAACTGACGACAACACCTCCGCAGCAGAGTCACCGAGCAATCGCCTCCAGTCGTCGCTCCTTCCGCTGTTCCTCCCAGACAGCCAGACTGGCGATCATCAAGAGGCGCTCACTAAAAGTGCTTCAGCGGGCTGCGGAATACCCGAGCCACTCCCATCCGATGATGCACAACAAGGGCCACCACAGAGGCCGCCGAGACGCCGCCGTCCCCCCGGACCGTTACGAAGATTCGTGGTAACTCACTCTGAGGGGGGGGGGGGGGGGGATGTGTGGTGTTCGCGAGTTTCGGTTTCCGGTGTGGTGTGCGCGAGTTTCGGTTTCGGCAATGCAAGACCCACCGCCGGGGGTCCGAGCAGCCGCGCATGCGCCGACAGCACGGTCCCCTCTCCGGTAAACATATCCATGTATCCTCAGTGTGTCTCCAATAAACGAGCGAAGCAGATGTATGTAGCAGACTGCTTTTCTTCATCTATGACAATGAAATTGGTGGGCCATTTCTACATTAACCTATTGACACATTGTGGACGGTAAATTGCGTCATTCCCGAGCATTTGAAAAGATAGCAAGCATGCAAAAATAAAATATTTTCACTCATACCGCCCAAAAACTCGTGATGCCCATCTGTTCTTATTTTTTACACACATTTTACTGTAGCTGCAAGAGCATTTATTTTTTAATTTATTGATACCTCAAATGCCGCTCTTGGGGTATTACATGAGGGGTGGGTCGTTACAGCATGTTGATTTTTTTTCAATGAACGCCTTGAATTTGACTGTATTAGTGTGGTAAAGTAATCAGCAGGAAGGCAAGTCCGGACTTGAGTGTCTGGGGAAAGAAACATTAAAAATACACAGTAGTATGTGTGGATGGTGGGTAAACTGCTTTGTCGTGATTAATGCGGTCAGAAATGCCGTGAGCTGGACTGATAACTGAACTTCCAAGTGGCAAGTGATAACATTTGTGAGAGACAGTCTGGCAATTTCACAGCGTGGAAGAAGGAATTGAACATTATGTTCTGATTTCAGTTCGGTGATGCTTGAATAAAAAGAATAATCTGAGTGATGAATCTTGCCACACGATTTTGAACAGATTCAATGGTGAGAGAAAGATTTGACTGGCGAAGGTCCCAAACTGTGCATGTTTATTCCAGCTTGGGACGAACGAGTGTTAAATAGGTCAGCAGTTTTATAGTGGGAGATGGCAAGCTTATGGCAGCTGACAAGCTTGACAGGGAGGGTCAGAATGGTAAGAGCCTGGAAGTCAAAGGTGGAAGTCGTGTCCACATCTACAGCACCTCAAGGGCATGTACAGAGGACAGCCTTTTGTCATTTGTGTGATGGTATTTGTGCGCATAAAACATTGCAATTTACGTAACTACGCACTAACAGAAAAAAATATACCGCTTTTGAAATGGCAAATTCTTAACTGTGAATTCTGGAACTAATAAATGCTCCAAATGGAACTTGAAGTGGCAATATATTAAATAAAACCAATGACTTGCAATGCATACTTGAAATGTCGATCTTGAGATGCTATCCCCATCTACGAAGTGGAGTCCAGTGCACGACAGAGACCGATTTCATTATTTCTTCGGTATATCTGGAAACAGTTTCTGTTCCAACATTTTTTCCAAACTCTAATGCTCTACATCAAACAATTGACAGCTCCTGTTGGATCGACTTGCATGTGGCCTGATTAGAGGTGCTCTCATATGGGTGCACTTGGAAATCACTCCTAATTGGTGCCAATTGCAAACTTTATCAGCTGTACAACAGCCCAGCTATTACAAGAACTTTATCAGCTGCATTTACTCAAATTTCAAATTTGGTAATTATGTACTTGGAGCCTGGGGGCAGCTTCCTCTATAACCTCAAAGTGGTGGAAACTTGAGCAATGCATTGTTAAGGGTTGCTAAAGTGACCTAACCCAACTTGTTCCCAATGGAAGTTTCAGTACAAGCTGCCAACTCTGCTCCCTTTGATGGTTAAGACTTGCTGAGAGACTAAGAAATTGCAAGAAATACACATCTGCAAAAAAAATTGCAGGGCGCATTTAATCTCCTCCATAAGGGTGTGACGTGATAAGGTATAATAGGTGAATTCCCATATATGCAGAAAGTCATTATCTACTTTACATTCATACATCTGTGCAAGTCCTCATACCCCTCCGTGGCCGCCGCGGTTGCTCAGTGGTTATGACGGTCGGTTGCTGACTTTAAAGGAGCGAGTTCGATGCTGGCCGCTGCAGGCTCATTTCAATGGAGATGAAATGCTCGAGGCCCATGTACTGTGTGATGTCAGTTCAAGTTAAAGGACCCCAGGTGGTCTGAATTTCCGAAGCCCTCCTTCACTGTAGCGTTCCTCATAGCCCGAGTCACTTTGGGACGTTTGACCCACATGAACCATAAACCTCATTTCTCTCCCAACGCAGTGGTGCAGCGGCTAAGTAATGCCCCACTGCCCTGCCATGGTAGGTGCTTTCAGCAGCGGGCCTTGTCCAGCCCAGGTTGCACTTCCCGAGCGACCAATCATTCATTTAACTGCTTCCTGCTACAGTGCGCAGTTTGCTCACTGTCCGGTGGGAAGGTTGTGATGATATACATTTTTCTTGTTTCTTTTCTTTAGTCCCCATATAATCCATGTCCGGTGAGCTGTTTCTGATGATGCTGCAAGATCGAGTGACCTAGGTGGACCACCTGCCTCCTAGGTTGCTCCCTGGGGACCAGCTGCCAGAGCCATGCTCATGATTTTTGGCTGTCGGCATTGTTTACTGGGGCGTTTACCACTTTCGCATTTACACACATATGCAAAGGCATAATCATCAGCCAAACTGTGTCTGTGTATTACAAGGGCCCCTCCCATTAACCTCCAATTAGTATACTTGCAGACTTCCTAACCCTATATCCTTAAGAGTATCAGCTATTTGCTCTCTGCACTACATGTCGTGTCTGTATCCGTTTCCTCCTTGATTTCAGTTATGGCTGTGGCATTTCAGCTATTAACTACAGTATCTTCTCTAACCCACTGTGCTCTCCCGTTTCCTAGTGTTACTTTCCTGTCTTCTCAGTGGTTATGGCGCTCAGCTCCTTACCCAAAGGACTAGTTCGATCCCGGCTACAGTGGTCGCATTTCGATGGAGGCAGAATTCCAGTGGCCCGTGTATTGTGCGATGTCAGTGCACATTAAAGAACTCCAGATAGTCGAAATTTCCAGAGCCCTTCACGATGGCGTCCCTTATAGCCTGAGTCGCTTTGGGATGGTAAACTTCTATGAATAAAACCAAAGCTTTCCTGCCTCCTAGTCTTACAGCGCCACACATCCCAGTGCAGTGCCCACAATTTAATTTCAAGCCACTTTGTTAGGCTCCAAGATGAATACTGGCAAGATACTATCAGCATTATGTACTTTCTTCTTGCGGATTTTGGTAAAATGCTATTCATGACCTTAGAGTGCCTGCCAAATATAACTCTCCTAGCTATTTCGCTGTCACTTATTTTTATCAGCAAATCGGAGATGACTAAGGTGCTTTTCGTTACCCTTCTGACCACAGCACTTCCATTTTATTCTCCCTTGTGGGCGTTACATGAATATACCGGGCCAATGTTTCTGGCGGTCAGCAGATAAAGAAAGCACCATAAAGGAAACAGTCTTTGCGTATTTTTTATACTTTTTTAAGTTTTTCATTTACCGATTTTAAGCAATGGTGGTTATGAGGGAACGCTTGCGAAGCGAAGTCAAATTTTCTAGGGTCACTTAGCTCTCTGCCTCAAGGGTATGAGGCAATAGCGTTAATGAGTGCCTTCATCTGCCTGCGGTCCTCTTTGAATATCACTTTACAGATGCGGACACGGTTCTTTATTTTATTTTAATTATTTTAATTCTAAAATGTAGTTATTGTTTTTTTGGATGGATGGATGGATGGATGGATGGATGGATGGATGGATGGGTGGATGGATGGATGGATGGATGGATGGATGGATGGATGGATGGATGGATGGATGGATGGATGGATGGATGGATGGATGGATGGATGGATGGATGGATGGATGGGTGGGTGGGTGGGTGGGTGGGTGGGTGGGTGGGTGGGTGGGTGGATGGATGGATGGATGGATGGATGGATGGATGGATGGATGGATGGATGGATGGATAGATGGATGGATGGATGGATGGATGGATGGATGGATGGATGGATGGATGGATGGATGGATGGATGGATGGATGGATGGATGGATGTAACTAAAACAAGTAAATCTGGCGGCAGCTTACGCCACGTAGCTGCGACCTATAATGTACAGGGTCTGTCCCATTTTATTTGATGAAATCTTTCAAAATAACCTTCTGTACCAACACAGCAAGCCCAATAAGTTTCTGAAGGTTTCTAATACCCCTGTCACACGGACACTGTAAAGGTACTTTGAACTAATGCTCCATTACTTCAAGGGCGAAAGCGCGCTGCCACACGGACGCGCCTAAGGGCACCTAGCTCAAAGGAGCTTCGAAACAAGGCAGCTCGAGTTCGTCCTTTGAGGCTTCAAGGGAGTACTCTGTCTCCCTAGCGAGTTAGCAGAAAAAATAAATTGAGAAAAGAAACGTTCATAAATTCACTTCGTAAGATTAGTCATGTTATAAAATATAAGATCATTTGTTTTGCGGCGGTCTCACCACGCTATGCTCTCGTTCCGAATATACGAGCGCCACTGTAACTACGCCGCAATGTCGGCCATGTTTGTTGTTTGTAGCGAGTAGTGACGGACAGTTAAAATTATGTTGCTTCAGCATAATATGGATATAAAAATAGTTTACTAAGAAAAAATGTGACACTGTTGTATTTTCATGTGCACCGAGGTTTGCAATTTTAATAAAGCTTTTCACCGATGAGGGCGCTGAACACTTCTTCCGAAGCTCATTCCGCGACCGTGTAGCACAGACGAACTCCCTTGAAGTAGTGCTCCTTTGGGAGTGTAATGGAACATTAGTTAAAAGTACCTTTACAGCGTCCGTGTGACAGGGGTATAAGTGTCTTGGAGGTCCTTTTGTGGAATCTTGTTGAGCACCTTTGTTTCTTCCCTTCGGATCTCTTCCGCGGTGTCGTATCGTCGTTTTTCAAAGCGCATTTCACCCCCGGAAACAGGAAGTTGCAGGGAGATATTGCAGCTGTATGGTGGCTGGGGAAGCGTGATTATGCTTTGCCCAGTTAACAACTCTGACAGCGAGTGACATGTGCAACGGAGTGTTGTCGGGGCGAATAACCCATGATGTTGCGATCTCTCAACGCAAGCACAGGGCCCATTGTCTCATTCTCTGGAGGACTGTGACATAGATTGATTTTACCATCATCCAGGAGGAAACAGTTTCTTTATGGACAATTCCCTTGCAATCATGGAGCATGATCAGCATGTATTCCATTTTCGATTCGACATCCTGGTGCGCCATTCTGAGCGAGTTCACAGAACACACAGCGGTCACGAGTTCTGTGTTTTGGTTGGGATCTCAAGTAATAGCTTGCATTTGACTGTTTCAGTCACTGTTGACTTGTTGCAACAATTTGACAGAAAGTCATTCTGGTCCCCATTTGCACTGGGTCAAAAATCTGCGGCAAGATTTTTGCGCACACCTTGCAAGTTTGCATTGTTCAGTAGCAACTTCTCTAGCTCTTCTTCAACCATACAGACACGTAAACAGTGACCAGTGTTCGCTAAAGCTTGCTCACAGCTAACTTTAGCGTCCGTAACCATCGTTGATGGGCACCCATACAGTTGATCATCATGGTTGTCTTCTCAGCAGTCTGTAAAGGCTTTGTGCCAATTGAAGACTCACAGCCTATACATTGCATCATTGTCATATGCTGTCTTCATCGTCTCGAACACTCCAGTAGAGGAATTCCTCATTTTAACACAGAATTTCACCACGTGGCGCTGTTCCAACTTTCGCTCCATTGTTTAATGCAGCGACTAAACTCGGGTATACTTTTCAGCACGTCCACTTGCTTCACATGTTCGAAGCCAGCTGAGCTCGTCACGTTGTGAACCTTAAAGTTCCCTCACCTTTCCCCGAAACAGGGGTTTCCTAATCAAGTGCACATGTGCGCAATGTCACGACTTGTCTCCTTTCTTTCAGGGCAGACCCTGTGTGTTGTACTTAAACTGTAGATGGGGAACATTCCTCTTTGTCTTTAGTGCGAGCCTTTCCATGAGCTCCTTCAGAGGTGAAATGAAATTTCACTCTTTCCTTCATTTTATTGATCACGCCACCTCCGCCAGGTTCTTTTTTCACTACTTTGAAGTTTTTCTTCCCCTACCCTTCAATCCCAATCGTTTGAATAAATCAGCCCCTTTACTTTGAGCTGCAGGACGAAGCCCTTTACACGAAGTATCGAGTGTTCTGCCATTTCCTTCTCCTCTCTACTCGCACCGCATAACGTGTCATCTCGTGGTACCTGACTCTATATGTCCTAGTCGGTAAAACTCCCGTCCTGGCCTTGAACAACAAACAACTTCCACTAGATTTATCGTGCATATTTTATTTGCCCAATTCGTGCTTGGATTTCATCTGCAACCATTTTCCACAGACCCCTGTCTGTTTCTTGAACCTTTTTCTTAACCGATATTTCCTGGCTTGCCCCACCATCTGCTGCCCAAATATTTTTTGACAATTTTTTTATGCCGCCTTTTCCATTTTTCAGTCAGTATTCATCATGGACAATTAAATTAACTATACATGCATAGTAACTGTATATTTAAGCAAGCAGCTTTCCTCGCCCAATGCTTTTACATTTTTCAATTGCTCCCCAAATTCTACCTTGCCGCTAGCTTCCCTGCCTTCGATGTCATTTCACCTTGTACCCCCTGATTCGATGTCCTTCCATGCGCTCCCGAATCAAGCCTACCTGCCCCATTATGTAAGCTTGCTTGAACCTCGATCTCATGGACCGGACCGCATTGCCTTCATCTTTAAGCGGTGCGAAACACAGGACATAGTGGAAGAAACACAAGACGACACGGGCGCTAACAACTTAATTTTTATTTCAAGAAGGGTTAGTTTTATAGGCATCAAAAAACAACTGAAAAAACACAAAAACCGAAATCATAAAATCGCGATAGTCGTAAAACCGTACATGCATTCAGCGAGAGTTTAATCGCCTCATTTTATCAAAGCCAACCAGCAATCTTAACACATGTACCTGCTATCAACCTGTTGCCACACATTCCCAAGAGCGTGAATCTCTTTTTTCACGAGATTTATAGAAGGCGAAGTGACACGTTTCCGACTCCTGCCTTAGCAGAAACCCCTCAACCAACTCTCTGCAGGTCCGATCTGGGTGGCTAAACAATATATTTGTCCTGTCCAATGGGGGAAACAATGTTTACATTTCTGACAGTGCACAGCAAGGTTCGACGAAACTGCCCCTTTTACTGATTGTCGATGTACGTCTTGCCGCAGGAGAGCGGGACAGAATAAACAAACCGCTCCGGTATCGCAATCGACGAGCGGTTTTTTATGTGACACTGTGCATCTATTCGTCCCTTGGTCATCCCGGCCCTCAAGCTTCTTTGCGTTTCTCTCGTGTTTCGCGCTGCTTAAAAACGAATCCATTCCAACTTGCCCAGTTTTCTGTTCTCATTAACCCCATTGCTGAAAGTCAGACTAGGAACCATCACCATATTACCGTTCCACAGTGCCCTATTTTTCATGACAGTTGCATTCTTACTACCTTTAATCATTACATAGTTTTGTGCTGCTTTAGATACTCAGCACCATTATTAATCCACACCCAAACATACTTGTACCTACCTCTAGCATGACATCCTGTATCCTATGCTCACTGCCGATTTTTTTGTTACTGAGCTCGAGACCTAATCTATTTCGCTTTGTACCTCAGATGTCTATCAGCTTCTGCAAATCTTCAATATCAGTCCTGGTAATGAATGTTCAGTCCATTCCCCTTGCCCGAAAAGAAAGGCTGAAGCCAAGTCTAGTCCCAGTCCCCCCCCCCCCCCCCTTTCCCAGTTTGGTCTCTATTTGTAGGTACAACATGAACAATGAAGTTGACAGAGGACACCCTTGCCTAAGCCCCGTTGCATTTCTATAGGCTCCGATACATTTTCTTCCCATGTTACGAGTACTTTGTTGTTTGAATTATAGTTATTCTTTAAAAAGATTAGTTACTCTATATGCCACATCTAATGTGCCTAGTATGTCCCGCAGATCATCCAAAATTACACTGTCATGGGTTTCCAGATATCCAGAAATGCTAGCCATAGGCACTTGAGTTCCTTTTCTGCTATTTTACTACATCTGTCAGTGAGAAGCAATTCTCCTCTAGCCTCCCTTGCTTCTACGACCCAATTCGAAGCTCCCCTAGCACACCTTCATACTCCACCAATGCCTGCAGTCTCTCGATAAACTGCATCACTGTCCCGTTAAGCACTGATCTCACTGTTATAGGACGGTAGTTGCGCTCACTACCTCAATTTTGCTCACTACCTTCCAATGTCTGCGATTTTGGGCCAATGACTTTGCTAACCTCATTAGAATGCCATCAGGTCCTGTCAGCTTGCTACTACTAACCCGCTTTCTGCCCGACGTGTCTATCCTCCTCAGACGAAGTGTATGCAACATTTCTTTGTTGTTTAATTTTTTCTGTCATCATCATTCCTACATCTTGCGTTGCCTTATTTCTTTCTAGCCAAATACCGTGAGCCAGATATAAACCTGTCCTCTACACTAGGCTTATCACTCATGGAGTCCAGATGCTTTAACAGAGGAAAATTCCTAATGTATCTCACTTAACTGGCTCTGGGACTGATAGATGATCACCATTTATTGCGTAAAACACTTTCGCCTGATGTTCCATGTTCTCAGAAGAACTGGCTCTGGGACTGATGGACGATCACCATTTCTTGCGTAAAACACTTTTGCCTGATGTTCTCAGAAGGTTGTACATACAGCTAGTGGGTCATCCTGTACGATACCTGTGCATTTGCAACCATTTGAACCCTTTTCTTTTAATTTTCTCATCAACCAAAAAGGATGTCTTCCTTCGACACCTTCTACAGTTCATGAAGTTACCCCATCCCTTGTCCTCTGTTGCAGGGCTGCTTTTTTTTATCACTGTGTGCCAATTAGCTCAACTCTGTTTTACTGCAGCTAATTTTGTGTCTACTTCAGCTTCTGGTTCCCCACTTGCTTGGAATATCTGTGTTCCCTGGAGGCTTCCTGATGTTTTTCTACGGCTTCTTAACCTTCCCATCCCAAATCCCAATAGCTGTTGTGTTTGCGTAGTCTTTTCCCTTTAGCACACTCTAGCTCTAATAGTTTTGTTAAATTTGTGTGAATCCATTCCTTTATAGTATGCTCAGAAATTACTGCCCGAGTTTTTTTTTTGCTATTTTCAATTGCTTACCCAAGTAAAATATTGTTACGGGGAAATGCTATTTGCATTTCTTTGCAACAGTTAAGGGTTAAAATGAAGAATTTCTAGCCGGGAGCACCAACACGAACAAAGAGCCACATTAACCTCCTCTTGTTCGTTTGTCCTTGCACGCGAGAGGCCACTTCGTCTTCCACTGCCACTTCATCGTAACATGACTCCCGGCGGCACGAGCGCAGTCTCGGCGCCGGGCCGGTGATCGAGAAGCGACGTGGTAGGGCTTGAGGCGCATGACGTGAACAATATCGGTGGGTGGTCTACATGAAGAGAATGCAGGCGTACGAGGAGCAACTTCATACGTGATGTCGGTGACCTGATCGCCAAACCACCGTGCTCTTCCCGGACCAATGCCCTTTGCTGGCTGTCCTCGCTAAAAGACCCTTTTGGGTGTCTTGGCCGCTGGGCGCTCCGCCTTCAGGAGTATTCGTACATTGTTAAGTACAAGTCTGGACGTGTTCATCAAGACGCTGATTGTCTGTCTCGGTACCCTGCGATACTGACGATATCGCTTCCCTCTTTGGCATCCTGATCTACACATCGCCGAGGAGCAGCGCAAAGACCCATATTTGCAAACCATCATCGTGGGCCTCAGCTCTGGAAGCTCGAAGCGCTCCCTGCAGCTCTTCGCTACCAAAAATGGCATCCTCTATCGCTGCAACTTCCGTCCTGACGGGCCGTCCCGCCTTCTAGTCATTCCCCAGCAGCTGCGCTCATCTATAATCACAGGACTCCATGACCTGCCTGCAGCTGGACACCTTGGTGTGGCAAGAACCTATGATCGGATACGGCGCCGCTTCTTTTGGCCTTGCTTATATCGTACAGTCCAGCGTTACCTCACCACCTCCTGGTCTTCTGCGCCCTATAGACGTACCCGTGGAGCCGTTCCACCGTGTAGGGCTCGACCTCCTTGAACCATTCCCGACCCTATAATCTGGAAATAGGTGGGTCGCAGTAGCCACCGACTATGCCGCTCGGTACGCTGTCACCCGTGCATTGCCTGCAAGCTGCGCGACCGATGTCGCTGACTTCCACTTGCACAATCTTATTCTGCAACATGATGATCCTCGCTAATTACTCACCGACCGCGGACGCTATTTCATGTCTCGAGTTGTTGACGACAATCGAGCGCTCATGTTCAACCAAGCATATGATTGCCACAGCATACCACCCGCGGACGAATGGGCTACCAGAGCGTTTGAACTGGACATTAACAGACATGTCTATGTACGTCTCCCCCGACCACAAATACTGGGACCTCGCCTTGCCCTATGGCACGTTCGCTTACACCACCTCGCGGCATGACACAACTGCTTACTCTCTGTTCTATCTGTTATATGGGAGTCGCGCCGTCCTGCCTTTGGACACACTTGTCCCATCCGCTGACCGTCTCATCACCGTCTACGCCTGTGACGCCAATGTTCAAGCTGCAGACGCTCGCCAAATCGCCCGCAGTCGGCTCCCACTTCGTCGTAACAATATACTATCTAGTTGTTCATCTTGCCTTGTCCCTACATTGGTTTCTCTTCTAAAACTTGATATGTTTGTGATCACTACCTACACTTTTGGAGCCACATTCATATGCATTCATCACCCCTAGCATATTGAGCATCCAATGCGACATTAGTGCATAATCTATTAAGTACACATTTCTTACCTCCCAAGTTGCGAGCTCTTGGAACTGTTATATATAACCATTGTTGAAAATGTACCCATGCCTTCCATGCACGCATTCATGTCCTCTAGCACAATTGTCTAGCTAATTATTATTGCTTGTTATACATTACTACCAAGAGAGGGTACTATACACATTGAAAAAGGGATGACATGGGTACACAAGCACAGATTCTTAGTCTGCAGTTGTATACCCTTCTCTTCCTTTCATGTGCACAGTTTAGGATTGACACAATTTAGAAGGTTGAGAAGGATTGACAGACTTGCCCAACAATGTAACTCTTGTATAGCTTTGTTTTTGGCATTTGCTGCTGTTCACAGGTATGAAAAGCCAAGGTGTCTGCTCACCTTTACTTTTAACCATAAATGTACTTTGCATTCCGGTTTGACCCTTTAGCAGTTCATACTTTCATTAATATGCCCAAATTCCACTCCCCTTCTGCTGCCCATTATTCTCTTGCAGTATTCCATCCTTAGTCAGGTTGGTGTTTGCTCCGTGTCCCGGAGATGTCTCAACAAACCCAAGTGCCATCTGATCATCCTGCTGCTGCAGCCTCTGCAAAATAGCCCGACATGGCTTCGCTCGACTAAGCATTTTTCATTCATGGTTTTCATTTCATAGAGCGTTTTGATGACGAAAACACGCTCCTACGCCATACACTCATGTTAGGTAGGCCGCACTGAATGTTATAAATTAAGACATCAGGGTTAACGAACAACCTATTCCATTTTTTTAGGCACAGTTGCCTCTACTTACCGGAAAAGCATTTTGCGTCAAGGTTTGAAGGCGCTGCAGTGACGTCCACTCCAGCGCAGTCATTTTATTGTCCGGTAACGGCAGTAAAAACCGAAAAACCATACTACAGGCGCAGCGGAGCACACAAAGCACAATAATTGAACAAATCCACTTGACTACGCATGACAGCAGCCATGGAGGAAAAAAAAAGACGAAGCCTAGCGAAGCGGAAACGAGTATGTAGTGCCACCACTGCAAAATTTTTGCTGCAAATATAACTGCGTATTTAAAAATGGGTTATTTTAATTACCTGCACGAAACTTTAGTATTATGAGGTAATAGTGCTTAAATAAAAAAAAGCATTGAACTTCGGATTGCACGGTGTCGCCACCTGCACTGCTCTCGCTGAAGCTTTCGCTGTGGCGCATTATGGAATTCAGGAGTTCGCTGCTCGTTTCTGTAATCGACTGAAAGTCCTGAAAGTACTCGCGGGCAGTTTTTTGTGGCCATGCAGTGGAAGCCATGAGGCTACCCCGCTCTTATCACGCTCTCACGAGGTAGATAGTTTAAGCTAGCGGTGTGCGTCCGTAGCTTCCGCAGCATAGCCCCAAAAAGCTGTCCGCGAGTGTAGTCACTTTGTGGCGTGACCCCCCCCCCCTTTTTTTTTTCTCCGGACTGACAGCGGAGAGTTAACCCTCAACTATGTATTTATATTCACCGGTCAAGGGTCGCATACCGTTCTTTGCAGAGTATTAACGATTTCTGAAAATGGGCCGTCGTATTTAAGTACCTCGGGTATTTTGGGTATTTTTAAGGCGTACAAAATCTCTCTCAGCAGAACAGAAACTTTGTACTACCAAGTGGCAAACAGAAGTATCTCCAACTCAGTCATCACCGCTGTCGGCTTGTTAACTCTCATGACTCATGTAGTGTCTCCATCAAGGTGCAGAAACTGGCGAGGGATGAAGCGAACAGTTGGGCTGAAACTTGACACTGTAGTCCAGCTGGGAATCCAATAATACACATACTGGAAATGTAGCTCTAAATCAGCTACAATGCCTCCACCAACAATCTTATGCACCAGCCAAGACGGTTGCAGCACATATTTGCTGATCTCTGCACTCAGTTTAGTTCCCACTCCTATTAATCTAATACATTCACTTCAAAACCGTTCAAAATGAACCCTTATTCACTTTATACAAGTTCTTCTAAACCCAACTTTGTTGCCATTAAATTCCGTTCCAGTTGGACAATAGTCAGCATAAGCAGAAAGCATGCACGCTCCCCGGTAGTTTTCATTGCAAGAAACACTGCAAACAAGTGTATGCAAAAACTGGCAGAAAAGTAGTTTCTAAAAGCCATTCTTTACTGCATGTCGATAATTCTAGTTCGACATGCAAGAACAAATCGTGGGGGCGAACGTCCCCCAACGTGCCACATAGGTTGTGGGTACACATAGTGGCGGGCTCCAGATTCAGTTTTGACTATCTGGGGCGGTTTAACAGACATCGCACAGCACGGTCACCTTTACAGTTTTGTCTCCATCAAAACATGGCCGCTGCGGCTGGGATTGAGCGCAGGTCTTCAGGATCAGTACCCTAGTGCCATAACCACAGAGCTACTGCGGCAGGTAGGTTACAAAGAAGTGCCATTCAAAAGGAAAAAAAAATTTGAGGCGACCTATTTCTTACTTCCTCTTGGCACTGTCACTCCATCTTGCTGAAGTACTGAATGAATTGTGTACATATTTTTCAGGCTGTGTGACAATTTGCGTTATGGGGACTTCAAATGAAATCTGATGGACAGATTGAAAATATTAAATTGCATGGAAATGTTTCCAACTCTTAATTTCCAGGAACAGGTGTGCGGAGACCTCAACTGGGATGCCAGGGCTTGTACGACATGCCTGCAAGGACCCAAACCAGCTCTTCTTGGTGGATTGGTGCCATGGTCAAGCCTTTGCTCAAAGATGCCAACTATTTACACAGCCAAACAAGTTCCATTTTGGAAAATGATCAGAAAATAAAACATTCATATGCTAGAATTCCTTTTCATTTGTACACAGCAGAAAATGCTGATGCCCACAACGATGGACTGCCTGAACAGTTGTGAGCAGGTTTCTCAAAGCTTAACTTCCATGCGTATTTTCTACAGCTCTACATTTCAGGTACTTCTGATGACTTGTAAGGTAATGTTGGACTCGCTGCTGTACTACTTTCAGTGCATGTTCGGAAACAAGAGTCTGGAAAGAGCCCTAAAAGCTGTTCTATCGAGACTGTGCAAGGCCTCAAACATGCCTCTGCTTTGAACTGCGCATCAAAAGTTCCAAAATAACAGTGCAAGCTACTTCAGCAGGGAAAATTCAGATTCTACACCCAGTTTTGAGAACCTGCGAGAAGTGGAATCGCTAAGCATGTCCACTAGTAATTATGCTCGTTGCCCCCAACCTCAAAAATATGTTCTGTCATCAATGACAACTCGTAAGGGCTGAAAGAAGAATACTTTTACGGAATCCTGAACCAATATTCATACAAAACCCAGAGAACTATACTGGCAGAAGCAGTGATAGCATACAATTTTCGTCATTTTCAACAGCGCTCGATAACAAGCGCTGTATTGCTGCTCTTGTCTTCTCGGCAGCAAGCATTAAACCATGTTCACTAATGCGTTCTTTAAACTGAAATGCTATATTTGCCTTCTGCATAACTTGTAGAAATTTTAAAATTCGCAGACGATTAATGTGAAAAGGAATGTGTTGGCCGGTGGGCTCCAATTTTGAGCACGCTGGCTCTTTGCAGTCTTTGTGCGGTCATGCAAACGAGCACGTGCGCACCAGTTTTGGTCACCAAAATAGCCCCACAGTGCGAGAGGCTGGCAGGCAAACACGCAGGAAGGAAGGCTGCTTGTATTTTTTCCATTGCTTTTAGATTTGAGATGTTTTGCAATGTGCTGAAATGACATGTGAAGTTGGATCAAGCTTAGGCTTCCTACAAGCCACGCATTCAAACATGAGAGCATGCAGCCACTTGCACATGCCAGTCCAAGTTCAAACTATCGCACAAGGATGAAAGTTGATATCCAAAGCAAAGTGTTAGAAGCTTGCAGTTTAACGTGCAGGGAGAAAGGCTGAGGCAATGGCCAAGCTCTCTAAAGCAGCAGCAAGCAAAACTGTGTGCCCCCGCAGGTTCGAATCCCGCTTGAGACCGTAAGTATGGCATCTCTTTTCTGTTCCATGCTCTGCTGGACATACATCAGACGCTGGATTTTTGTTTGTACAATCATTCTAATGCCAACATATTAACATCAAGTGCGAACTTCTCTATTGCTGTTGTCAACACATTTTCGATGTCGCATTGTTGACAAAGTTACAATTTATAAGCCCATTTTCGAGGTGCTGAGAGCATTCCACATACATTGCATTTATTATAAGAACTGTTTGTTACCTAGATGACCAGCAGGCATGTGTCCCAATGAAGCTTAGAACATCATAAGCTCTGCACAGCATTCCTTGACCGTGACCTAAGTTTCAAATGATGCAGGCCAGGTCACGGGTAACATAACAGGTACATAAGATTTGTCTGCTATATTGGAGATTGTGAGCACTCTCGCATCGATAAAACTGATCCCTTTATATCGCATACTTCCTGTGCTATGAAGTGCAGCGCTCAAAAATCGGCATGGGCTTCCTACAGTGCTGTTGATGGCAGTGGTGTGACCAACAGCGCTACGGAAACCTGCATGAAGGGAATACAAGTGAAACATTGAAGTGCACAAAAAAAAGACCTGCCAGCCAAATAAAAAATTTGTTACTCCCCTTCAAGAGACAGCAAGGACAAAGTGAACTTGGCCTGTATTGATAGGGTACCACACTAATCGAAAAGAAATTACCAAGAACAGCTGCGCTAACATTTTGATTCCTTGGCTAAGTTAGCTGGTTGTGGTCTATGGGGGTTTAACATGCCAAAGCGACTCAGGCTACGAGAGACACCGTAGTGAAGGGCTCCGGAAATTTCGACCACCTGGGGTTCTTTAACGTGCACTGACATCGCACAGCACACGAGCCTCTAGAATTTCGCCTCCATCGAAATTCGACTGCCGCGGCCGGCATCGAACCCGCGTGTCACGGGCCAGCAGCTGAGCGTCATAACCGCTCAGCCACTGCGGCGGCTCGGGGTACCAATACGTTTCGAGGGCCGACGAGTTTGCAGAAAGAGGAGCTCCCGTCAACACTCAGAATGTGCTTGAAGCCCTCGATATGCATCCCAGCGTTCAGATACTTTACCGATCCAAGAGACCACGCCGAGAGTAGTTCGCTAACGCCGAGGCCCGTGGGCTATATGCTAGCCACGAGTATTTTTGGCCGCTGTACCTGACGCGTGATCGCAAGGCGTAAAAAAAAGCGCTTAATACCTAGCTGCAATTACAGTTACAGTTACAGGTGCTGTCTTTTATCAGCAGCTGTGGCAAGTCATCGTACGCATTTACTGCCTTGATGCTTCCCCACGAGTAGTCAGATTAGCATAGTTTTCAGTCATTACCCGCTGATAGTGTAAATTCTTGCTGCCGGGAAGCCTGTCCAGCTTCCAAGGAATTACAAACGACGTACTCGGGATGTATTACACACATAGTCTTCAGGGCATAAATGGAGAGAGCACCTCGGTACACGGCGATACCCTTCGTCTTCCAAGCGGGTCAGTACTAAAAAAAACTGCTTCACTGCTGTTTAGCTGCGGCATTGATACACCACCTTGGCACCACTGCCCCGCTGTGAATCGGCACAGCTGTTCGCACAACTCGCTACGTCAATTGTTTCGAAGTTTTCCCTGCAGCAACCTCCATCTTGGTCGGTACCAACAACGCAGTACGTCCGCACACCGTGGCTCTAAGTGGCATGGAAGTAGTGCGCAGTGCTGAAGTGCAGGATGAAGATTAAAAGGAACAGACCCTTCGCAGGTGCGTGCCGAGCCATCAACTCCATACAAGATGCACTTACGAGGGTAGTACGTGGCTCTCTTCGTCTCTGCTGCTGCAACCTGCGCCGGGCGAAATCCGAAACCACTTGAACCGAAGGGCGGAAACTGAAGCGGCCGCCTGTGGCGCCGCCAAGGTTCCGTTTCGTTTGAGAACATTTTAGGTTTCGTTTCGCCTTCTTGGCATGATACAGGCGCCCTGAGTGTTGCAAAACTTATGCGATATTGAGACGCGTAACCTTCATGCATGTTTGTCACAGATTCGTGCTGATGCGCCGTGCGCCTCACTGCAACTGACATTTTAGTGTTCGCTCTTTTCTGCCCAATAAAAGATGTGTTTACACCAAAGTGGTACCTCTGTGATACAGGCCAACTCCAATTTCTTCTCAGGGCCCACGAAATATAAGGGTTGCCCATGCAGACTTATGAGAGAAAAATGTGTAAAAATCTAAGTGCAAGCCTCACTCAGAATTTTGCCACATATGAAAAGATTTTCTTCTCCATGGTCTCTAAATTTATCCGTGGTATTAATTCTGTGCTGCTCTTGATTGGGGCGCCGGAATGGCACCTGCCGGCTCCCGCCTTCGTGAAATTAAAGCGCGCCAAAATGCGCGCGCACATTTCAGCTTGTCGAGTTGTGGTTCGCGCGCTAGCTGCTCCGCTGTGGTAATCGCACCCTCAAAGGACTGTCACCACCAGTCAGCGTGTTTTGGCCCTACCTAGTGGGTCATATTCTCTGACAGAGATCAAAAGATTTTTAGCAAGCGTAGTGCCCACGCATCGGAAGCAGTAGGCACGCTGAGAAGCGTGCTCCTGCTATCGCGCGCGCGCGCTCGCCGCTTGCGAAAAACGATGGAGGGTCCTTCGAAATTGTCGTGTCCGCGCTGCGGTATGCAGTGCGCGAACAAATGGAACTTGAAGCGGCATCTCTTGAACGTCCACAAGGAGGTCACCGCTAATTCTAGGCAGCCAAAACATGTGTGTGACCTGTGGAAAGAGAGCTTCTTCACGTTGAACGCACTGCAGTCACACCACATCAGCGGTCACGATTTCCGTCCAACATACGAGGAGCTTCGCTTCCTGTCAATGCCAGGTAAGAATGTTTATTTTTCCACAGAATCAACTGCACACATTTACTGCCCTGAGTTTGCTGTTTGTTGCTCTTTCCTTGCTTGGAAAAAAATGCTTTTTTTTAGGTAATTTTAAAGGAGTATAAGCAACAAATTTTGCTTTCTTTTATTCTTTTTAGTGGTGCATAATATGTAATTTACATCGTTCACAAATGGAATTCGCCAGCGAAAACTAAACTTAACAGTTGAAACTCCATTACATTGAACTTAGTTGCATCAACTTATTTTTTATACCGAATAATTTTTAAGCACTGTAAATCTACAATGTGAATGTGTAGGAAAATGTAAGGCTATATCGTACAGAAATTAGCCGTCACATCGATACGTTGAACATCGGGCAACGCCAGATGACTCAAGAAACTGGCCTTCCCTAAACACGGGTTAGCTTCCCCGCAGGTCCTATTGAACTTTCACAACTCTGTGATGGAAGCCAACAATCACCGCAACCAAGGAGCACAAGCAGCATAGTGACTGTTGGCTTCAGTCATGTACGTCATAACGAGACCCTCTTTCACTTCCCTTGTCTGCTCAATCGGACAACTCCAGTCGACCCAAGAGGCTGGCTTTCGCTCACCTCCAGAGGTTAGCTTTCCTGAATGGACCTGCGGGTGCTATTGGCAGTAGTAGTGCATGCAGTTCAATGATAGCGCGGATTTTTTATGATGTAGGTGGCGGGTGCGTACCCTGCCAACCTGAATATGTGTTTGGACCGAAATTGACTGGCCTAGCCTAAGCTCTCGAACACACGACGGCACTAATTTTCTTGAATAACCCCTTGCTTTCTGGTTGGCACAACTAGTTGATCAGCCTACCCGAGGAGACAACACGCTCGACTTCATCTTCGCGTCAGTTCTGGACAGGATTAGCGCTATTTGCTGTTCTGAAGGATTTGGTGATCATGCGCTGCTTACTTTCACGGTTTCCATGTCCTCGTGTAGTCGAGCCTGCACACAAACGTATTTTCGATTACAACCGTGCCGCCTACAATGCAATTAATCTTGGCTTGCAAAGTTTTTTTGATACATACCTACTGACATTCATTCACCGTTCTGTCAGTGACAACAGGCTTCTGTTTAAACATCGCTTACTGGAATTAGTACAGTCCCATATACCATTACGCTACTTTCGCATGAATGCGTCTAAACCATGGTTTAACCGGATGTTGCAAGCATTAAAAAACAAGAAAAAACGAGTTTTCAAAACTGCCAAACGCATTGGCACACCAGCATCATGGCAAAAACACAAAGCTGCCGATAAAGAGTACTCCAGTGCCATTCGTAAAACGAAGTTTAACTATTACTCCCACGACCTTCAATCGCTTATGATGCACAACTCCAAACAATTTTGGAAAACCATAGCGCCCACTGACACTCCTGCTCCGATTTCCTTGTTGAATGGCATTGGTGTTTCAAATAATCAAGGTGAATGCCCGCTTATATTTAATAATTATTTTACTTCAGTATTCACGTGGGAAGACCATTCCAGTATTCCACCATTAGCAGATATAGATTACCAAAACATGAGCCCCACAGAAATAAGTGCCACCGGTATTGCAGCATTAATTACAGTCTCAAGATATAAATTTCCACTGGTGTAGATAATATTAATACGAAATTTCTATAAAACACTGCCATACATTCAAGCACTATTCTGTTCCATATCTTTCGTCAGTAACTGTCATCTGAAGAAATTCCAAAGGACTGGAAAATTGGCAAAATTATCCACATCTTCAAATCAGGTGACAAAAATGCAGGCAATGGGGGCCCGACACCGTTCGCTGCACCATGTTTACGGCCATCCTCCTGTTCCAGATGCTGACGTGCTGGCTGCCTTCCAGTGCGTGCCCATCCTCGGATTACCAGCCTTCAACTACCGCCTTCACCCTGAGTGGAGCTAAAAAGTGGAACCCGCCTTGGCTAGAACCCCCTCCAGTCGCCGCGAACTCAAATCCAGCCCGAATACAGCACTTCGCCTGGCAACGTACCGCATCGCCAACGTCACCAGTCACAAGACCGGATCGGGCACTACTTAAGCAAAGTGGCTGCGCCAGCCACTTGGGGCCCGACACCGTTCGCTGCACCATGTTTACGGCCATCCTCCTGTTCCAGATGCTGACGTGCTGGCTGCCTTCCAGTGCGTGCCCATCCTCGGATTACCAGCCTTCAACTACCGCCTTCACCCTGAGTGGAGCTAAAAAGTGGAACCCGCCTTGGCTAGAACCCCCTCCAGTCGCCGCGAACTCAAATCCAGCCCGAATACAGCACTTCGCCTGGCAACGTACCGCATCGCCAACGTCACCAGTCACAAGACCGGATCGGGCACTACTTAAGCAAAGTGGCTGCGCCAGCCACTTGGGGCCCGACACCGTTCGCTGCACCATGTTTACGGCCATCCTCCTGTTCCAGATGCTGACGTGCTGGCTGCCTTCCAGTGCGTGCCCATCCTCGGATTACCAGCCTTCAACTACCGCCTTCACCCTGAGTGGAGCTAAAAAGTGGAACCCGCCTTGGCTAGAACCCCCTCCAGTCGCCGCGAACTCAAATCCAGCCCGAATACAGCACTTCGCCTGGCAACGTACCGCATCGCCAACGTCACCAGTCACAAGACCGGATCGGGCACTACTTAAGCAAAGTGGCTGCGCCAGCCACTTGGGGCCCGACACCGTTCGCTGCACCATGTTTACGGCCATCCTCCTGTTCCAGGTTGGTTACTTACCTTGTAAAGAATACCGAAGTAGCAACCGCTGCCTTGTCGCGGTGTCGTGCCCCAATTTTGTCGACTGGCGTGGTGTTATGCGTCTTAGTTGTGATATGCTGGCGCTTGGAATGTTGTCGCGATTATTGCTCTTGCTGTCAGGTGATGTGGAACTTAACCCAGGCCCTCCCAAGAAGGATGATAAAGCTATCCTGGACGCTCTGCAGCGCCTTGAGGAACAACACGCAGCCTTCAGTACTGAGCTGAAACAGCTACGTACTACCCAAATAACCCATGAAAAGTTAATATCCTCACTAACAAACCGCGTGCTTGCGCTGGAAACATCCCAACAGAACCTGAGCATACACACCAACCTGAACGAAACAGGCGAACTTAAACATGAAATAGCAGTCTTAAAGGCCGCAAGTATTGATACCAGTAATCGAATGCGACGAAACAATTTGCTCTTCCTAGGCCTTGAAGACACTGAAAATGAATCCTGGGCAGAATCTGAAACACAAGTCTTGTCATTCTGTTCGAATGAACTTGACATCGAGATAGACCCCACCAGCATCGAGCGTGCCCACCGTTTAGGTAAATTTAATGCTGAAAAAAAACGTCCTATCATTGTTAAATTAGCACACTTTAAAACCAAAGACACCATCCTAGCCTGCGGTCCCAAACTGAAAGATACAAGTTACGCCATCAGAGAAGATTTTGCTTTTGCCACACGTCTCGCTCGCTCTAAATTGATACAGTTTATTCGGCCTAAAAAATGCGCATTCAAGCTTAACGTTGACAAGCTTCATGTAGGGCATAAATGCTATGTGTACGACCCTGTGTCTGATAGCGTTATTGAGTCTGCAAAACAGCCAGCTGGTCGTGCTCAATCCGAGCACCTCTCCTACAAACCATCACAAAGCACCGATTGACACCCCGCAAAACATGCTACGCCACCAAATCGCCCCCACCCTTCACGTTCCAAGCATCTCAATATCGTCCTCACTAACATACGGAGCATTTTACCAAAGCGAGATAAACTGCACAGCCTTATCGACGACACTGGTGCTGACATTGTCCTACTAACAGAAACGTGGCTACACGAAGGCGTGAAAGATACTGAAATCCTCCCTTCAAACGGGAACTACGTTCTTTATCGTCGTGATCGGCGCGGACGGAGGGGCGGAGGAGTGCTTATCGCCATCCGAAACACCCTATCATCATCACTCATCTGTCACGACACCAAACTAGAACTAACCTGGGTATGCGTGCACAACTTCGGATTGAAAGAAATATTGGGCATTTGCTACAGGCCACCAGACAGCGATTCATCCTTCTGTGACTCCCTTCATGACGCATTAACGACGATTAAAAACACATATTTGAATTCGAACATCTTTCTGTTCGGTGATTTTAACTATCCACATATAAACTGGGCTTCCCTCTCTGTATCTAGTCATTCACCTTCCAAACAATCGAAACAATTTCTTGACTTAACACTTGACTTCAACCTGCATCAAACCATCACACACCCCACAAGAGGTACTCACACTCTTGACCTGTTACTGACATCTTGCCCAGACAACATTCACAGTGTAACTCTGCTTCCGGGCCTCAGCGATCACATGTTTCTGCACATTTGCACGTCATTACATTCCAACAGGCGATCACCTACGAAAAAATTAATCACTGACTATAAGCGAGGTAATTTCGATTCCATAAATAAGGAACTTTCATTCTTTTTCACCGACTTCCTAGGTTCTTATCTAACCAACACAGTTCACGAAAACTGGGAAAGTTACAAGTCAACAATGTTGCGACTAAAAAATAAGTACATCCCAACCATTGTCGTCAAATCGGATTTCAACAATATTTGGTTTAACAAAAACTTGAAGCACCTTCTTAGTAGAAAAAAACGGCTTTATCGTTCCGCTAAACTAAGCCAAAAACAAGAAGCATGGGAAAGATACCACGCCTGCGCGAGTAAATATTTAAATGAATTGAGTGCTGCGAAAGATAAATTTTTCTCTGTTGACTTGCTATCCATTCTCAAAACAAATCCCACCAAATTCTGGCGTATCCTCTCCCCTAAACATAAATCTAATCGGTTCGATCTTGTAGGACCTGATGGCGAACCAGCTGATACTAATCAATGCGCAAAACTTTTAAATGACTACTTCTCATCTGTGTTTTCGCCTGTCAGCAATTCTACACCCAACGTTTTGCAAACCAATAGTCAAAAAGAAATGCCGGAAATTCAAATTAGCCCCGAAGGAATCTCCAAATTAATAAGTTCACTCAAGCTGTCATCATCTGCAGGATGTGACCAAATAAACAGTAAACTACTTAAAAACACTCTATCATTATCAAGCCAGATACTACACCTAATATTTACCCAATCTTTAGACACCGGAAACATTCCTGACGATTGGAAGATAGCCCAAATTGTTCCCATTTTCAAAACAGGTGATCGCGCATGCCCAGCTAACTATCGTCCAATATCCCTTACTAGCATATCTTCTAAACTTCTAGAGCACATTATATCATCAAGCTTAATGTCTCACCTTGATTCAATAAATTTCTTTTATCCTCATCAACATGGCTTCAGGAAATCATTTTCATGCGAAACCCAGCTGGCAGAGTTCACCCAAGACATCCTTAAGGCCATAGACGATAACCTCCAAATAGATGCAATCTTCTTAGACTTCTCGAAGGCATTTGATCGCGTACCTCACAACCATCTGCTTGCGAAACTTTCGTTCCTGGGAATTCCTGCTAATCTGATATGCTGGCTCGAACATTTTCTAAAAGGACGCTCGCAGTTCACATCCGCCAATAACATCCAGTCACCCTTAACAGATGTAACATCTGGTGTCCCTCAAGGGGCCGGGTTATCACCATTACTCTTCTTAATATACATCAACGACCTGCCCTCTAATATTCAATGCAAATTGCGACTCTTTGCGGACGATTGTGTCATCTATAATGCAATAAGTAACCCAACCGATAACCTCACTTTGCAACTGGACCTTGACGTTATTGCATCATGGTGTGAAAAGTGGCAGATGCCTTTAAATCTTACTAAGTGCAAATCGTTGTCCTTCACTCACAAACACACCTTGACGAATCACACTTACAGCATTTCATCAGTCCCTATAACCGTTGCAAAATCTTACAAATATCTAGGTGTACATCTCACATCAACACTTTCTTGGGTCACCCACATTAGAACCATTTGCTCCGACACTTCACGCACACTTGGCTACCTGAGAAGGAATCTGAAATCTGCATCCCCTAACATAAAACAACTCGCGTATGAAACATTTGTGCGGCCAAAATTAGAGTATGCATCATCCATCTGGCACCCATGGCAATCGTATCTCACCATCGAATTGGAATCAATTGAAAATCGTGCAGCTCGGTTCATCACTTCATGTTACTCAAGAGAAGCCAGTGTCACCGCCCTCAAGCAGTCCCTCCGTCTCTCAACACTGGAATCACGCCGCGTCGTTTCCCGCCTATGCTTACTTCATACATTTTATCATAACACAAGATCACGGCACGCTCTATTAACCGCCCCACTACGAACGTCCTCCCGGCTTAGTCACGGTAACCCGATAGCACGCATCAGTGGCCACACGTCAGCTTACAACAACTCATTTTTCCCCAACGCAATAGCACTATGGAATTCACTGCCTAACGACATCGCTGCATGCACTGATCACAAAACATTCCGCGAGAAAATAAAAATTCACCTCACATAAATCTTGATCACTTCTGCGCTCTTTTGTAGCGAGTATTGCTTGACATATCTTTGTTAAATGATGTATCACTTGCTGGAAAACCCTGATATGACTACAACCTCTTTTATGTTTGTTTGTATGTTTGTTCTTCTTATTGTTATGCATGTTCCCATCATCGCCGTTGGAAACCAATATGCCCCCCCTTATGTAATGCCTTCGGGCCTTTAAGGGATCAATAAATGAAATGAAATGAAATGAAATGAAATTAACGCCCCATATCACTGACATCTGTCCCATGCAAGACCCTCGAACACATCATCGTATCAGGCATTCGGCAGCATCCCGATAGTAGGTTTTTTACTAACCAGCATGGGGTTCAAGAAAGGCTTCTCAAGTGAGACTCAACTATTGGGATTTACTAATGAACTGCTACATAATATGGACGAGAACTTTCAAACAGACTGCGCATTCTTAGACTTCTCCAAAGCATTTGACTGCGTCGCTCATTCATGTTTAATAGCTAAAACCACCTGCCGTAGCCTAGACTCATTAACGACCTCATGGATAAGAAATTTCTTGTCATCTCGAAAGCAGTTTACAGTTGTTAACGGTCACAAATCTTCATTTAGCGACATCCTCTCTCGCGTACCTCAAGGTAGCATCCTGGGCTTATTGCTCTTCCTCATTTACATAAATGACCTGCCATCCAATATTAATTCCCCTATTCACTTGTTCGCAGATGACTGCATTTCTCGAGTAACCTCTGTTGGTCCACACACGTAGAGAAAGTAACAGCTAAAGCATCACGCTCATTACGGTATCTAGAACGTAATCCTCATGGAACTCCTGCTACTACCCGTGAGTTCGCCTACCAAACATTTGTTCGTCCACAACTCAAATACGCATCTCCCATCTGGTCACACCTTATCAGGCTTACTTAATTTTCTTCAATCGGTTCAGAATCGTGCTGTATGTTTCATTTCCAGAAACTACAACTGTCACTCGAGCATAACAAACATCAAATCATCGATCGCTCTCTCTACATTGCAATCACGGAGATCAATCGCCGTAATCTGCCTACTTTATAGAATAATCTACAGTGCCTACACTTCAACGCTGCCTCTTGTACAACCAAACTGCACCTCACGTCGTCCAAACAACCCTCTAAGCCTCCAACGCATTTCTGGTAGAGCGATTGCATTTATTTAATTGCCCTGCCGGAGGCTATCATTCTCTGGAATGGTCTTCCGGAACACATCGTGAATATTCGCAACGCAGCTCGTTTTAACAGCCATTTTTTCAAGTTACTAACGTGTCATTAAACATTGCATTACGACAATGTCAGCACGATGGAAGTCGCGAAAGGGCAGAACCTCCCCTTTTTCATGAAACCGGAAATCATAAAAAGTTGAGTAAGGTGAGAAGTAATGCAATGTCCCCACAGCATACAACATTCTGAAAAGCATGCTGAGCACCACTTAAAAGAACAAGGCTGACACTTGAGCTAAAGCGGAGAAGAGACCCGACAGAAAAAGCAAGTGTGCAATGCTTGCAGAATGCACTTTTGGTTGCGGTAACCTGCATGTATAACCGAAACTTGCTGACGAAGACATCTTGCCAAAGTTATGGATAACCAGACACCACTAATGCGAATTATGACGAGGGCTTGAGAGAACTTGTGCCCATGTGCTTCAATGTGCTTCAAGCATTTCGCGATTGCACGTTGATAAGTCTGCAATCTGAGCTGTTCGTAGTCCATCGATAACACTGCAAAATGACAGTTTGGTTTATAGGGGTTCAATGTCCCAAAGTGACTCAGGCTATGAGGGACGCCGTAGTGCAGGGCTCCGGATATTTCGACCACCTGCGGTTCTTGAACGCGCACCGACATCACACAGTACACGGGCCTCTAAAATTTCGCCTTCGTCGAAATTCTACCGCTGCAGCCGAGATCGAACCCGCGTCTTAGAGGTCAGCAGCCGAGCGCCATAACCACTGAGCCACCGCGGCGGCTTTGAAAAATGAGTTCTCTCCGAGGAAATAAAGACAACGGAACAAAAAAATTCATGGCTATTTCACTTGAGCACACTAAGTTGATATCATAGGAATACATTTATTTCATCTAAACGAGTCCTTGTGTGGTTAAATTTATTGCTACTGTCATATCGAATTACACGTTATATCGAACTTGAGGGCAATTTTTCTGACAGTTTGATATATGCAGGTTTGACTGTATAAATGAAGCTCATCTCTCGTTCTGTTTCATTTCCAACGACCTAAAAAAGCTGTGACATCAGAGATCGGTATAGGCCACGTGAGGCATAACAAAAGTGCAATATAACTGTTGCTAGTTCATTCATTGCCTTTGTTGCTCTTGAACACCACGAAAGAATTCAATGGTGAAATATTTTGTGGCTGCAGGTGCATCCCAGGCAATCATACATATGTGCATAACACATTTTAAGAGAAGGAAACAAAATTTGGCGTCTGCATACCACACACTGTAGTTAGAAATCATGTGCTACTTAGATGAATACAGAGCACATAAATGCGACACAAAATCAATGTGCATTTTATATAGAAATATTAGGCAGAGAAATTACATGTTTTTAACAATTACATATAATATTTTGCACATATTTAAAAAATTGTTACCATGTGATCATTCACAATTTCAAAAACAACTTTGCTGCTACTAACGATGCGTCGTACAGAACAGTCCAGGCAATCCTCATGTCCGATTTCAACATGCGCCATCTTGCTGTCGATATGTGTATTTCAATTTTCTTAAAACTTTTTCCAGCTTATAAAAGCTGTGTTTTCAGTTAATGCTTTCCTTTGTCATTACAAAGTGACAGTCTTATTGATGCAGGTCAACTTAAATTTGTTTTCAGTGTCCACTTACTGTTTAAGGGGGGGACCCGGGTCTTAGCGATCGAAAATCGGCCCAAAAAGCGAATTTTCAAAGTCTCCATTTTCGGGATCCTGGCACATTTCCGCACACCTATTTACAAATATTTATGCAAAAATAATCAGTATTTCCGACGCTAGATGAGCCGAAAGAACCGAAACCGCGATCGCGGCCCTTTAAATTGAGGACAAATCATGCCCGATTTCTACTGCTCGCAGCTCGGGAACGCCGCATGCCATTGATTGTAAAACATTTTATTCGCCGGGAAGAGCTTGGCAAGAGGTCGCGTTAAGTGGTCGAGAGTACATAGCCCTCGACGACTTTGTCAGCCCACTCCACCGCCAAAACTTGCGTTCTGGGGTCAGAGCTAGCCAGCACGGTCTCCCACCGCTCGAGAGAAGGAGCTGTAACTAGATCACCCGGAGGTGGCTCTATTTTGCAGTCCCACAGGATGTGATCGTAGGTAGCACGTTGGCCACAGTGTTTGCAGTTTGGGTTGTAAAGATCTGGATAAATGTGCGCGAGGAGTGATGGGGTGCGTATCGATCTCGTCTGTAGACGACGCCACGTAACCTCTTGTTCTTTAGTAAGTCTTTTGTCTGGAGGGGGGAAAATTCTCCTCTCTAGTTTAAAATGATTGGTGAGATCATGGTATGTGATCATTGAGTCCTTCGTGAAATTCAGGGAGCCAGACTCATCCACTGCCCGGTCGACGAAACCTCGGGCTTTATTGTGGGCTGCCTCGTTCCCCGGATTCCCCGAATGGGCTGGCACCCATATCAATTCGGAATAATTTGGTGAGAATTTGGTTGCGTTAAGGATTCTAAGGGAGGTGTTTGTAATTCGCCCTTTAGCGAAATTATTGATACCCATTTTGGAATCGCTGAGGATGATGCTCCCTTGAGTATGTGCTAGGGCGAGGGCTATAGCCGCCTCTTCTGCCGTTTCAGAGGATTTCGTTTTGATTGTCGCCGAGACGATGTGGTCACCATTCTCGTTCACAACCACAACTGCAAAGGCATTGGTATTTTTGTATTCTGCCGCATCTACATAAAGTGTTGCAGCGCACTGTCTGTATTTCTTATGTAAGGCTTTGGCTCGTGCTTGTCTTCTACCCTCATGGTGTAAGGGGTGCATGTTTTTGGGGAGTGGTTTGATTAGTAGGGCCGTCCTATAGGCGCGGGGTAAGTCTACTTTAGCATCGTTATTCGTAGGTTGAAAGTTAATTCCGAGCCTGGTAAGAATACTCCTGCCAGTTCTGGAATTGGCTAATCGCGCTGTTTGAGCCATTAAATGGGCTTCTTTCAGTTCATTGTAGGTGTTATGTATTCCTAACCTCATAAGCCTTTCGGTTGAGGCATTTAGTGGGAGTCCTAACGCAGCCTTATAGGCCTGCCGTATCATGCTATCCAATTTGTCCTTTTCTGCTTTCGAAAATTTCAGATAAGGGGTGGCATAGAGTATCCTGCTCAGCGCAAAGGCCTGCACTAGGCGGCATAAATCTCTTTCCCTCACCCCTTGTCTGCGGTTAGCTATGCGGCGGAGTAATCGCGCCGTCGCTTCTACCGTGCGTTTTAGCTTAGTGAGTGTGTCAGTATTTTTTCCATTTGTTTGTAAATACAACCCCAGTATTCTCATGGTCTGTACCTCCTTGACAGATCGTCCATTAACATAGACGTTTATTTGCGGGGGGGATGTCGTGTTACGCCTACCTCTTTGTTTACGACGGATCACGAAGAGTTCAGATTTTTGCTCAGAACAAGTGAGGCCGGAATCCCATGCGCATGCCTCGATGATGTCCACTGCTGCTTGGAGTGTGTCTTCTATGTAGCCTTCGCATCCTTTGGTTACCCAAAGTGTGATGTCATCTGCATAGAACGTGTGATGTAGGTCTGGTATTTGTGCCAGTTTGGGGGGAATTTTGATGAGGGAGAGGTTAAAAAGGAAAGGGGACAGGACGGAGCCCTGTGGCGTTCCTTTACTTCCTAGTTTGATTGGGGCAGACTCTATTGTTCCGACCGTTATCACTGCTGTTCTGTTAGTGAGGAAGGATCGGATGTAGTTGTACGTCCTTTCTCCGGGGTTGATTTCTGACAAGTTTGTCAAGATGGCGTTGTGGGTGACGTTGTCGAAAGCTTTAACAAGGTCTAAACCCAATATTGCTTTCGTTCCTGTTCCCTCGTCAGCTTCAATTATGTCCTTGTTAAGCTGCAAGAGAATGTCCTGGGTAGATAGTTGGGCCCTGAATCCTAACATTGTTTCAGGTAGGAGGTTCATGTCATCCGCATAGTTTTGGAGCCTATTGAGGATGACATGCTCCATGAGTTTGCCTAGGCATGATGTTAATGAAATTGGGCGTAGATTCTCAGTGCTGAGTTTCTTACCCCCTTTAGGAATAAAAGTGATTTTCGCGTGTTTCCACTCTGGTGGTATGTTGCCTGCATGCCAGTATTTGTTCATAAGGTCTGTAACCGCCGCGATCGACGTTGCGTCTAAGTTCCTGAGAGTCTTATTTGTTACTTTGTCTGGTCCTGCCGCAGATGTTGTCCGCAGTTTTCCAATTGCGTACCAGACCTCTGCGTCTGTGATGTCTGCGTCTAAATTTGGATTAGGAGTCCCCCGGTAGTCTGGTTGTGTGGTACTATCATCCGTGTTTAGATAACGTTCTGCTAGCTCTTTGATTAGGTCTTCAGTTGTACCCTCATATTTATGTATGAGTCTGTACAGTTGACTTTGTTGCACGGGACGTGTTTGTTCTGGATCGAGCAGGTGTCTTAGAAGATGCCATGTCTTCTTATTTCCGAGCTGCCCATTGACGCTTTCACATATTTGGTTCCATTGTTGTGTTTGGAGAGTAAGTGTATGTTCCTCGATTCGCCTCTCGATTTCAGCGATCTTTTTGCGTAGTCGCTTGTTGTGTTTTTGCTGCTTCCAGCGTTTTTGGAGGCCTTTTTGTGCCTGCCACAGGTGTAACAGTTTTGAGTCTGCAATCTGCTCCTCCTTCTCAACTGGCACCACAACGCTAGTGGAGCTGACATCCTCATTCAGGGAGATAACCCAGTCGCTAAGGTTAGAGATCTCCTTTGGAGCTGTTTTGTCGCGAAGTTGCCTGAACTTGTCCCAATCCGTGGTTCGTATTTCTTTTGCTTTGTTTTTAAGTTTTGTCGTGGGGAAGGTGATGCTAAGGATGAAGTGATCACTACCAAGGTTTTGCCCGGTGTTGACCCACTTTGCGTCCTTGACGTTTTTAGAGAGGGATAAGTCTGGAGATGTGTCTACACATACACTGTTACCCATGCGTGTGTGGTCGCTCGGGTTGTTTAGCGTTGTGAGCCCTAGTGACTGTATGATTTGCCAGAGCAGGTTCCCTTTCGGAGTTGCTTTGGTATATCCCCATGCTGGGTGTTGAGCGTTGAAGTCTCCCACAATTAATAGTTGAGCCCTAGCAGCCAGCTTTACTGTGTTTATCAACAAGTGTGGGAGTGCATTGCCTTTGTTTCTGGGAGGGTTGTATACATTAAGGATGAAGAGATTTGAGCCTCCTTTTTGCCTTGGTACTATTTCAAGTAGGGTGTAATCTTCTTCCGAATCATTTATAAAATGTTGAATTGCGGTGATATTTCTATGCACCAGAGTGGCTGTGAAGGAGCCGGCTGCGTTACTAGTATCATAATGAGGTGGCAGATATGCTTTATAGCCTGGCAGTGTAGCCCTGCCGCTAGCTTCTTGCAATGCAATCACGTCTGGGGTTGGAACAGACGGTGCTTGTTGGATGTGGAGCTGCAAGTGGGCCCGCTTGCGGCGGAAGCCTCTGCAGTTCCATTGCCAAATTTCAAATTTTTGGCGTGGTGCCATGTTGGGTTATAGATGGTTGTGGCGTCGTGGACAGATCCAAGGTGGGGGGTAGGCGGGCCTCGATAGTTGTAAGCCTATCCATTATTTGCTGCATGCAGGTGGCTATTTGGGATACCTGTCGCTCTAGTGTTGCAAAGTGAATATCTATCTCTGCAAATTTGGTAGTAACGAGGCCTTGGAAGGTTGCTTGTTCTGTTGATATAGCGCTAGTTCTCTCTGACAGAGTATTGATGTCTGCCCTGAGTTTGGTAGGCGCTTTCGACGGCTGCGGGGTGTCGGCTTCCGAAGCCTCGGCCTTTCTTTTGGATTCCTCGCCTTCTTTTGTAGGATGCGGTCTTTTAGTTGCTATTCTGGCGTCTGTGTCCGTCGCGTTATGGGCTGAAGACTGGGACGCGTTGGAGGGAGTGTGCCAAATAGCGTCTGTTTCCATCGCATTATTGGTCGAATCCTGGGACGCGGTGGGTGGCATTCTAGCCGCAGTGGCATTCTGTACCTGATGCGCTTGTAACAGGCGTTTAATGTCAGCCAACTCTTTTTTAAGGCTGGCAATTTCTCTGTCTCGGGATTGTAGTTGGATCTGAAACTCCTTCTCTCGAGCGTCAATAGATTGGGAGGCCTCTGCTGGCCAGCTCACCTTTTTATTGGAGCGGCTATCGCTGCGTCCGCGGCTTGAGCTTCTCTTGTCGTTCCCTGCAGGGTTCCCCAGGGGCGGGAAGGAGCTGGAGTTGTTCCGGCTGTGGCTTCCTCCTTTTCCGGAAGCACCGTGTTCCTTCTTCCTGGGCCTAGACTGGTGTCCGTGTAGTGATGAGTCGTTGTCCCCTTGCTTGGGTGTCTGGTTGCCATGGGGCGTTCCTTGTTTGTTCTTGTTGATCAGCCGGAATTTGCAGTTCCGGCTGCCTGTGTTGTGGCCCCCGTTGCAGACGATGCATACGGGTTGGCAGGTTGGCTGTTCTCCCTCAGGTGGAGGCGAGTGATTTTCTCCGCAGCGGCGGCAAAGGTTCGTTGTAGGTTTGTAGCAGACATCGGCCCGGTGTCCTACTCTCCTGCAGTTGTAGCATACCTCATGTTGCTCCCTGAAGGGGTGGACCCGAAAGACGCCGCACTGATAGATTACTTGGCTGGGTAGCTTCTTTCCAAAAAAGGTGATTTGTATTGTTCTGGATTTCCCGATCCTTCGGGCATCCACAACTTCTATTCCTTCGTTTCGGTTTCCGAAGCCTTGGCGAACCGCTTCGGGCGAGTCTCCCGCGTAGGCGTTGTAAATGACCCCTTTTACCGAGTCTTCGGGCGCCGCCACGTACGACGTTACGTTGTAGGTTTGATCTTGGAGGTTCAGTTTTTCAATATTGGCGTATGCAGTCGCCCGTTGACGATCGGGCGTGCATAGCGTAAAGGTGTTGTTGGCCGTATTGACTCTGATAATGTCTTCATTCTTCACCGTATCATACGGCAGCCTGGCCACCTCGCAGGCGCAGAAGAGTAGTAGTCCGGGCGCAAAGTCCCTCAGATTCCAACCTTGTGGTCGGCAGACGATTTTGTAGTCGTCGGTCGGTAAGCGCGGGAGAAGGGCTTTCTTGCTGAGTGCAAGTAGCTTCTTCTCGTTCTTTCGCGATGGAAAATTGGAATTAGACTTGCCTTGGCCGTGCCCCTGCGCAGGCTCGTCGTCGGTTGATGCGGGCCCTTTATTCTTCAGGCCTCGTTGTCGGTCGCGGTAACGAAGAATGGTTTCCCATTTTCCGGCCTCGAGCTCCGACGGTGATATTTTCTCGCCTTCCACGGCGTACTCCATCTGTGCGGGTCCCTGGGCGCTCAGTTCCCGGCGGAGAGGTGACGAGCTAGGTCGAGCTCGATGGCTAGGCCGGCAGTCAGCCGGCAATATGCCTAGGTGTCCGTAGATTGGCAAAATCCGGCTGCAGCAGGCACTGGACAATGGCCCGGATGTCGTCCAAAATATTCGAGCCCGAAGGCTCACTCTTTCTGCCGAAAAGTGGCTTCGAGGCGGGAGCCCATGCGAGACACGTCAGCACAGCTCCGTCGAATGCTTGCGAGTCGCCGCATGCCACCGGCGCCATTTTGGTCTCGTTTGAAAGTTCGCGCTTCGAGCTTTTTTTTTTCTTTCAAGCAGCAACACTGAGGCTCCTGTGCTCGTGGATAAAACGATCACAAAAAGAACGCGCAGTGTGCATTGCTATTGGCCAGTTCAGGCACGTGACCGATATGGCGGATTACGATTGGCTGCGTCGCAACGGGCGGCCATTGCCGCCCAAACAAAGCCTCCATTTTGTTAGAGTCCTGTCCGACGCGCGCATCGCCGTGCCTGGAGGTCCGACAAAATTCCGTTCTGTGAACCGCTATGGGCGGAGGCGAAAGAAAGCCAAAAAACGCGCAGATGAACCGGCGCCGTCGCAAGGCTTAGTGGGTGCTCGGCAATCGACTGGAGATACTGCGCCGCCGGAAAACATCGCCGCGCCGACTGCGTTGGACGACGTCGACGGCGCGTCTGTTCGCCGCGACTCCGGCCGCGTAAGAATTGACGCCACGGCGCCTGAAAATGAATCGACGCCACTGCAACACGTAGTGGATGCCCAGCAATCGAGCGTGGACGCTGAAACGCCGGAAAATTGTGCCTCGCTGGCTGCGTTGGTCCGCGCGCCTACGGTCGCGTGAGGATTGACACGACGGTCGTGACGAGCAGCGAACTGCAACGAGCGAGTGCCCGCGAGAACGCTGCGCTTCGACAGATCGACTCAACGCCAGCAACAAAAAGGAAGCTAGAGTGTTTCAGGAACAGTGCAGAGGAAGCGCCGCCTGTGTCAGCTGCCGATTACCTCATACTAGATCTCGCCGCTTTGAATGCGCTTCTGAGTCTTGTGGCATGTAAAACGTGCCGTGCGGGGTGATCAGGAGTATGGCCTTGCTACGAAGCTGGTATTGGTGTGCAAAAACTGTGGCGAAGTTTCATCCGTGTGGAGCTCCCAGAGGGTTGACAGCGCGAAACGTTGCAGCCCCTTCGAGGTAAACATTCTCGCGGGCCGCGCAATGCTTTCAACTGGTAACGGCCATGAACGACATATTTTCGGCCATGGGGTTGTCTGGGCGAGCAATGCACAAAAAAACTTTTCAGTGTCACCTGAAAACTACCCTACAGCCCGCTGCCATGCGAGCAGCAGAAACCGCAATGAAGCAGTGCGCGCGTGAAGTGGTGACGCTGTATGAAGATTTGTGCTTTAGCCACCGAAATAATATTGCCGTATGCTTCGACGGGACATGGATGACGCGGGGCCACTCGTCGCATATAGGCGTCGGAGCTGTCGTAGAGCTTTTCACCGGCTACGTGTTGGACTACGTCGTCCTAAGCAATTTTTGCTTATGTTGTGAACTCGGTCCGAAACCTGATGCAGAGCAATACGAAGAATGGAAGAAAAAGCACCAGGTCAGATGCCAGAAAAACACCGACTGTAAGTCGGGTCAAATGGAGGTTGAGGCAGGTCTCATTTTATTTCAGAGATCTCTTGAGCGCCACAACCTCCGCTACACGGCTGTCCTCTGCGATGGGGACAGTCGCACATTTGATGCCATAAACCAGGCGCAAGTTTATGGGTTTATTCCAGTCAAGAAAGAAGATTGCGCCAACCATGGTAAAAAAAGAATGGGAACAGCTCTTCGCAACCTCGTTCAGAAGCATAAAACCGAAGATGGTCGTAGCTTAGGAGGTAAAGGCCGACTAACCGGTGATCTGAATTCGAACTTGAGTACATATCATGGCCGGGCTCTCAAGTCGCATGAAGGCGACATAAACATGAAGAGGGCAGTCATGGCCACATACCGCCATGTGACATCTACAGATGATCACTCTGACCACTCGTTGTGCCCAACTGGCAGGGATTCATGGTGGCGGCACAATGCCGCCCTTGCAAAAGGAGATCGAGCACCCAAGCGCAGCTACAATTTGCCACAGGATGTCGCTCGTGCACTGCTGCCCGTCTATGAGCGGCTCTCTGAAGTAAAGCTGCTGAAAAGGTGTTTCCGCGGGAAAACGCAGAACTCCAATGAGAGTTTTCATTCGGTCCTGTGGAATCTGGTGCCAAAAGAGCGTCGTTCCTCACTGTTTGCCGTCGAAGCAGCTGTCGCTGAGGCGGTGCTTCGCTTCAATACAGGGAGCCAGAATGCAGCTGCCGCAATACTAGGCGAGCTAAAAACAAATATGCCAAGAACAGGCCTCAAGAGGGCTATGGAGAAAGATGTTCGTCGAAGTCTCAAATGTGACAATAAACATGAAAGTTCAGATGCGTTGAAGAAGGGTGTGAAACGAAAGCACCGGGACTCGATGCACCCAGATTATGCTCCTGGGGCATACTGATTGCATTTTCTAGCTCCTTTTAAAGTTTTGTGTGAATAAATAATCTGTAAAACGTTTTTCTTCGTTTTCTCAAAACTATTTTTTACCACGTTGCAGGTTTGGAGATGCGATATCTCTGGTTCTACTTATGCTATTGCTATAAACCAAAGGCGTAAACTCATACAGAGTGCAAAATTACAAATAAATTTGTAGTACTTTATGAGAAAACTTTTTAAAAATTACATGTTTTCTTGACTGTCCAGATGGCTTTCTGGTCTCTAAACTTTGACAAGCACTAACTTTGGTTAAAATGGGACCAGACGATTCAATCTTGATTTTTGCAATCCTGGTGTATCCTAGAATAATTTGATATGCCAATTTTTATTGTAACACCTGTAGTTTTACAGATAGCTCACCTCCAAACAAAGAAGATAAAGTGCTCAATATCTTCAAAACTAAATTACTTATAGCAAATCTATATGCACATTTAAAATCAGCACAAAAAACTACATTAACAGTGCAACTATCATCAAAATCTTCCAGTAAATAAAAAAAAAATTGTCTTAAGACCAGGGTCCCCCCTTAAAAACATTGCGACATCTAACGTGCTCAGAAGAGCAGTTGATGGCTTCTTAACATTAATTCCAGTAGAAATTTCACGATGAGATTGCTAACTCATGGCGAACCTTTAGACACATTTAGTTGTATTGACTGAAACTGCATTGCCTCCACTGACAACAATAGCCCGAAAATACTTCTTGACCTCATAATGTGTTCAGCTTTGGTGCACTGCCCCATCATGGCGAGGCCGACCTTTCTCGGGAACAACGGCAGCCTCTGAAGAGATGGCGGCAGCAAATCTTGGCCACATAATCACTTGGTCAAGATTTGTCCCGAGGGGGGATGCTGGTGTTGAGATCACAAAAAAATCCCGAAAAAGTTAATTTTTAAAAAACTTTTCTCGTACTATATGTAGTTCAGGCTATACCCTGGCAAAATATCCGCACTCAAAATGATCCCAAAGTATGAAACAAATGAATACTTAAAGAGTAGCAAAGCTGAAAAACTGAGCACGAGCTTCAAAATTAATGTTCCACCTCAAGTAATAACAATTTCAGGCCTGCTCTCCGATCGCCATTTTGCTACCGTACAAAGCCTCGTTCTACGCCCTTCTGTTTGACACTTATCAAGAGGCCATCACATGCACAGCCAAAGCTAAAGGTGTTTTTCCACATATTAATTTCATGCGACTCAATAAGCTCAAGCCTCTTTATCTCCGTTCGTAATTTTAAAAATACAGTCTCTGCCTTCAAGTCTGCAAGCAAGTCTAACAACAGCATCGCCGCACAAGTGTGTCTTGGGTAAAGCAATTCTGCAAATATTTCAAGCTTTTTAACAAATTTTTTGGCTAATAGCCTGCAATGAACAGCCAAATTAAAATCATAAAACTGCTTATAACTGAAACTGTGATTGTGCTATTGACACTAACTGCATATTTGGACTCTACATAAAAAACTGATTTTAATAAGAATCATACCATACATGAAAGAAATTTTTTAAGGCCTGCATTGCCCATTATAACTGCAATAATTACAACTGTAATAATTATAAGAAAACTTAATCACATTATATTTGTTTTGCCCCTGAGCTACAACAGGATGCACCAGAAAGACATGAAAAGTAGTCAAACTCTAAAGCCTGCATACTGAACGCAAACGCCCAGTCGTCCGAGGCGTGTAAGCTAGAGAAGCAATACTTCAAATCGCATAACACCGCTCCTTATCCAACATCATCCTCGCATCATGCCCTTAGCTTCCTGCTTATTCAATTTCAGCTTTGACTGCGTGTAACTCGCATTCAACTGTCAGTCATCTATGCCTTGCATGCCAAGAATACTGACCTTTTTCGGTTAAAACCAAATTTCCGAAAACGAATTCAGCGTACTTTATCTCTATTTTTTGTTTTTTTTTTGTTTTTTAGGGCTTCAACCGAAATCTCCAAGCCCTAGTTACAACATACATCTTGGTGCGTTTAATACCCGCACAATTTCTTTCATATAATATGCATGCAGTGATATGACTAGCCAAGCTCCTTTAAAGGAGCTGTTGGAGCAGCAAAAAGTGCCTTTTGAAAAAGATATATGTAACGCATTTTTCAGTGTATGTCACATTTTTTGTCACTATTTTTCGTCGGTGCGACTCATATATGCCGAAAAATGTCACGCCAGTGCACAGAATCTTTTGCCATTTTGAGTAACTATGTTTGAAAAAGAAATCAATGTGTAAAAAAGAAGAATCATGTTATTAGACAGTTTTACCATGACAGGTTCCGCGATCTGCTTCTGTGGGAAGTCAGGGACCCAACTGCACTGCTCAATGGCCGGTGTGCGCTCCTCAAGGTTATCTGTGGATGCGCAAATAGCTCACTGCAGAAGCAGTTCACGACAGCGGAATGCGGATGGCGCTATGCTAAAACTAACGACCAGACTGAATGTGGCGGCGGCACAAAGTACACACCACTGCCGCCGCATACAGTCCAGCCATATTCTCGAAAGTATTGATTTCAGCATTGCAGGCTTCGCATGCGTTGTGTGATCTTCATACTCAGCATGACGACGCCTGCAAGGCGAAGAAGCTACGATGCAAAATTGAAATTGCATGCCACTGACTATCTGCCTCTTTTTTGATCGACCAATGAAGTTAACACTAAAATTGACGAAATAAGACATTTGCGGTAGCCCACTGTTTCCCTACTTCGGCCGATCAAGGACGAGGAAGGCCTGCACTGTTTGTGAATGTTTGCGCCATGCGCATTTTTAGCAAGCCCTCCACACGACAGGATGACCAGAGCAAATCCGTGTGTGCTGCAGGCCTATTTCGCTTGTCTGTTTAGATTACGCGGGGTGACAACAGGCCCCGTCAGCATGATATGCAGCATGCTTACATTCGCAAAGGATAAAACGCAGTGCCCGAGGATTCTGTCCGTAAGAAAATAGGAAGTTTTGGTGCTGCTGGCGAAAAATACGACCTCGCGGTTGGTTCCCGTGGTTTGCAAACATCAACACGGACAATGTTCATGCATTATTTTTCCAGGATTGCTCAAATTTTGTTAAGAAATAAACTTGTTTTTTTAAATATCAACTACATCTTATTTGATGCCAATAATCATTTTTTAGTTTGTACGTGCGTGTCGGAAGCACGTGTAGTAAACTAACATTTGTCTTTCCCGCACGAATCATCTTCTTGTCATCTGGCTTTTCCACCGTGCAGTCATTGGTCAGAGGGCAGAGATATTGCGCTGTCGCTATGAAAATTTCCATCTTGTTGGAACCCCTTCGCTCTGGTCGGCCGCCGCGACCGGTTGAAACAGGTTTTTATGCCGCGGCAACAGGAATCGCTGCCATTTTCACTTGCATGTGAAGCAGGCTTAAGGCCAGGATATTAATTTTACTCATACGGTTTGGATTCAAAGCTGAATCATGGCTATGAGATATCACATGAGACAACAGTAAAGGCATTTGAGGCATATTAAAACTAATTCAAGTTCTGCTCCTCCACTGCTGCTCTGGCAGCTTTTGAGGCTGGCTGGTAAAAAGGTTTGAGTGAACTGAAATGGCAACAAATTTATTATAAAGGTTGGAGTGAACTGAAACTGCAAAGCATTTATTATAGAGTAATGAGGTTTGTCCCTGGGGCCACGAAAATCTACACATAATTATAAGCGGTACCTACCGCACTATAGCAAAAACGTTTTGTTCAGGTCAAGACAAATGCCACATTGGTAGTTTCCCATTCAAAAACGCTTTATCACTGAACAAAAATCAACCCACTTAGTCCACTGGACGCTTAGATTAGCTTCAGTCATAGAGTTCCTTAGTGTACCCTAGAGGGAAAGCTGGCGGCTTTTCACTTCATCCACCATGGACGCCCGAAGCATGCTGGGAAGACAGCAAAATGGATTGACATCTAGTGGCTTGCTGACTGCTACGGATTGGATTTTTTTGGTTGTTCAGTTTTGCTTTCACTACTGTAATTTTCACTGGTGTTTTGTGAGCCTTGTGGTTGTGCACTGCAGCTACGCATGCAGTTCACTTGAGATCCGAAGCATCGAAAGGCGCTTGACTGGAAGGGAGCTGAGCACAGTGCGTGGTGCCTTCTAGGCCTACATTCCGTTCACCCCCTCACTGGGAGCCGTTTGTGCAGCATGCTGGGTTTTGCTCAGCGGGAACCTGTGCTACCTGTGTGTTGAAATGTGAGAGAAGGGGACAAGATTTGTTTCTGTGTGAAACGATAACGCAACAGTCCGCTTATGTGACCACTGTGCACATTTCTCATAGGAGTCTTGGAGGCAATTCAAAAGCACAAAATTAAGCACTTCGACAAGCGCAACTTATGATAACCGTACTCACCGAGGATTGCGTTTAATTGGTTCATTTCGAAGACTGGCGATGTCCGCAAATTGCATGCAGGAATGACTTCCACTTTAAGAATCACTTCACACAAATACCTGCATGTTGCACGTGTCAGCATGATCACGGCCGTAACTTACATGTCGTAGGAGAGGTCTCGCTTCCTATTTATGTTTTTCTTGGCAAAATCTGTAAGCACGCTGCCAGGACATGCCGAGAGCCGGCACGTAGTATGCGCAAACTAGTTTCTCATAGAAAAGCGGGGGCTCGGGCAAGTTTCTCATGGAGCGAACAAGTATTGTATGCACGGACATAAGGCACGTCCTGCAATAGCAGACTACACCAACGAAACATTTATATATTTCATAACGCGAAAACAGAAGCTTCTAAACCACAGTATTTTAAGTGCTAACACTTTTTTGAAAGAATATTGGATGTGAAAAGTGTGTCTCTTAACGCAAAAATTATTTTCCACAGTTAGCTACACTTGGCGGCCTTCTCTAGCCATGATCAAATTCGGTTATCGTTTGCTTTTGCAATGTACACTAAGCATATTTTATTACAGGACATACTGATTGCAAAACAATGCTTCCTTGCAACATACAATTTCTGAAAGTTTGTATTCCTGCAGTCGTAGTCATGTTTTAGGGCCCAGCCGAGTGCACCTTGCTGTCTTCCCGGCATTCCCACAGCGGATGAAGTGCTCTTTCGTGGCTCCTTCGCAAACTCACATAGACAGTGGCGCCAGCTTTCCCTCTAGGTAATATTTAGAAACTTTATTGCTACAGCAGACCGCACGCAGTGCAATCGTGGAGATTACTGCGAGCGCTGCCGTGGAATTCTGCATGGGCTTATCAGCGCAGCCGGAAAAGAAAAAGAACAATTTTGGCCTGTCGCTGCCTCCTCACGGCACTGTGAATGACCTCATTTTCCACCGAACTGAAAAAATCCTTGAAAGCAAATTAAAAAATTGTAGCCTAAGCAGCAGAGCATCAGCGTTCATGGTAAAAATTCATGCACTCGCATTCACGCCGGATCAAACTTCGACTGCTGCGTAACTGGTTGTTGTGTTTCTTTTAGGGAGTAAGCAGCAGCGCACCTTACAAGCCCCAGTGGTACGCAGAGAAGCACACTTGCTGTTCCGCACGATCGCCAAGTCGATTCCAAAACCGCGTTATAACCAGTATTTCACTTAAATAGTACAGTTGCACACTGAACCCCACGAGGGGCAGACTGGCATCCGGCAAAAACCGCATTATATCCAATACTGCTCTATAAGTGGTCATGTTTTAAGTGGTCTCCACTGTATCAGTTCTTGCATGTATGACATAACCTCAATATTGTGAAATCTGAAATGTGGCATCATATCCACATTTTGGCCATTGAAATAATTGGTCCGTTAGATTCGGCCTGCACGACATGCACCAGTTCACGTCAGTTCAGATAAAGTGCCGTGCTCATGCAGCGCCAGTACAGCAGTGCAGACCTAGCGCGACACTAGCGCCGATTGGAAACGAACGTAAAAGTGCAGATGTCGTGCAGGCCTTCTGCTCTTCCTGCGCTCTTTGGACGTCGGTCGCCGCGCTGCTTCGTGTGTGTGTTTACTGTGCGGAAGAGAAAAAATGAACTGCGGCTTACTGCCTATTGCTATGCAGGCAGCTATGGACCTTGCGGACTCCGACAGCGACAAAGAGGAATTCAACGACTTGTTCATGATTGCAACGAAGTTAGTGAGGCTACAAAGGAACCGTGTACCGCGGTACTGCGAGGACGTTGTCAGCAAATATTATGGATTCGAGTTCAAGCGCCTTTCACGGAGCAGGTTTGATTCTGTGGTGGGTAGCTTTAAAATATCGCCATTTTTCCCGCACCCAATGGGAGGCCGTCCGCAAATAAACCCAAGGGAAATGTGCCTCAAAGTTCTGAGTTACTTGGGCATGCAATGCAACATGTACTCTCTAGCAGACCGTTTTGATGTTTCTGTGTCATGTGTGCAAAAGTGCATCGAAATAGTCTTGCACTTTTTGAAGAACAGTAGGAGTGCCCGTTTTCTGCGCAAACAGGTTGGCCATCTTCACCAGTCACAGGAATAATGAACGTGTTAACGCGATTCACCATCGCGTACTACATGCCGCCGCCGTCTGCTGCCATGATGCTGTCTGCAGCTGAACTACTGCACGAAGTCGGCACTGCCAGCCGAGGAAGTGCAGAGTTTAGCTGAACTAGACCTGCATGACGTCTGCACTTGCTTAAAACGAACGGTGACGTGCAGAGGGCGCTAGGCTGCACTCGTGAAACGAATGGCGAAGTGCAGCACGAAGAGAACTAGTTCAGGGAGTGCAGGCGAATCGAACGGACCTAATAGCTAAAATACATGTCAGAAGAAACTGATCTACATAGTATTTACATGTGCAGAATTCAATGCAGTGATACCTCTCAGAAAAGGGCACCTAAATATCTGGTGCTCAAACTCCTAATGCCACAGGTATAGCAAAAGGCCCCCAATAATTAGGTTCCACAATATTTCACTTTTTCAGTTTTTAGTCTATTTTTATATATCCATGTGCAATAAAGCAATGGCTTCCACTTGTTTTGTATTTCCCCATTTAGCCTTCAACATCTGGGAGGAGAAACTAGAAAGTGACACCCGCAGCCGCTTCGTATCCAAAAGAAGTGCAAGTGTGTGTCAACCCTCTGGGAAAAAAGTGACCTACCTACAATGCCATCGCTCTGGCCATTTTGTTTCAAGAGGTAATGTACAGCACTAGGTCACTTTGTTACGGTTCAAAAAAGCTACTGTTGTCGTCAAAAGAAAATTAACTATAACCGCAGTGTCTGGGGCATTATTAACCAGTACTTACGAAAAACCCGCTACGAGGAGTAGATTTTAATTACGGTGCAATTATCGACCTGAGCGAAGCCACACAGCTATGCAATGGAAACCTACACAGCTTTCCCAGAAGCTTCACGGTGGTACAAAAAATTTGTCATTGGCAAAATAATGAACAACTTAAAAGACAGAATAGTATTCGTGTAACGAAGTCAAAAACCCCAAGCTAAAGTAGATTTCAATAAATGAGTAAACTGCAATTCGCATCCACCTGAGTGCAGTGTACAGCTACCGAGGAAAGCCATTTACACTTGGAATTGATGAATTTGGCCTTGCACTTCCATCTGCCAGCCATCCTGGTACAGCAACTCCCCTGGACCAATGGTGATCAAGGTACCAAGCCAGACATGCGAACTAATTTTTCCAGCCAAGAAGCTTCTGAGAAAACTGTATGGCTTTCCTTTGCAGCCATAAGGACACTAATAAGTAATTGCACCCCAGCTGAAACATTACTGCGAGCTTTGGTGATGGCTGCAGCAATAGAAAATTTGAATTGTTTTAGCTGTCATTCAACACACAGTTCAGATGAAGCATCTAGAAAGCTTAATTTTACACTCAGCTTTCCCACATAGTTATATAACAGAATTTAAGTACACATTTCCCACGTTCCAAAAGCATGAGCTGATAGTACTTAAACCATGCACAAATAGCTAGTAAGGAACCACTGCTCTCACAGGTACATAACTTGGAATTACCATTACCCGAGTTAGAATCGCCATAAAACGCACAAGTCTTCTGTGCAATGCAGTCAATATCGCCATAACATAAAGCTATAATTTTAAAGATCACATTCTTCCAGCAAGAGAAATTCACCAAGACAAACTGATATTAGCAGACCTTCCTTTCATGTTACCCACAAGGAGCTTGAAATAATTTACTCCCTTTAGGCAACAAACTATGCCTCCACTTTGTCAAAAGCAAGTTAGCATGAATGGATGAGAGCCATTTGTTAGCAAAAAATATAACTGCCCGGTTGTTCTAGATAGAGCGGTACTGGCAGACAATGAACAAGACAAAGAAAAGGCACAACTCTGTTGGACTACTATTTCAAAGGCACCAATGCACACCTTTTATACTGTGACAAAAAACTAACAAGCAAAAGAAGGCATACTTAAGCATGTGCAAGGTTATCAAACACAGAGCAACCCAATAACAATGTGCATCACCGCCGTTTTTTTCCCCCTTTCATTATTGTCATGCACACAAAAGACAAGGGCAGACAAATTGGGGGGGGGGGAGGCGTAATTTTCTGGGCATGTAACATCTTGTGTGAGTGGTGACAACGATAGGAAAAGAAAAACAATTAGTTCCAATTTGATCATTAAATGAACTGCGCATAGGAAGCACAGGAGCACTTGACAATTTTTTAGATAATTTAAGCGGCAGGTGGCGCCATGCATTTTCTGCCTTTACACTTAGCTGCAGCTGGCGTGCCCGGATTCAGCCTTTCCACGTGGCTGCAGCTGCCGTGAAACCGGTAGTTCTCATTCACCAAGGCACCACCAGGCTTCAGAACAAACACAATGGCTTTTTTGCTAGTGACCTACATAGTGCTACCGCATGAAAAGGACAAGGGATTACTTCTCTCCAATTTGTCACCTGCCAACCGTGGCAGGTGGAGGCCTCATCCATAGACAGGACGGCTTGTTTTTTTGCAAACAAGCATCTAGTGGTGAAGGACTAAAAAGTGTGGCATCACATGCTGTTCTTGCCTTGTTAAATCTTTGGATAACCTCGCACACACAGACCTCTGCATTCTTTTGTTTGTCAACTTTCTATCCAAGTACAAAGGTGTATGTCAGTGCATCTGGAAATGAAGCAGTTAGTTTAGCACAGTTGTGCCTTTTCCTCGTCCTGTCCATCGTCTGCCAGTGTGCTCTTTCTAGAATGACTGTAGCCAAACGAACTAGCCGAGCAACATACCTTGCTGCCTGTTTAGGTGGGCTTGTCTGTGGCACACACGTATAAGCAGCTGTTTAACTCTGCATATGTTTCTTAGGCACAGGACAGCGAATGATGAAGTCGCAAGGAAGTGCAAAATGTGGAAAAGTCTGCTTTGCTGGAATGACTGTGACAGAGGGGAAGACAGGCATAACAGTTGTCTTACAAAGCACGCATCGGGGCCATGACTTCCGCTTGTGCCACTCACTGCTGTCCAACACGGAGAGAGCTGCAATTGCTGGTAAGAGAATAATTATCCTTCTTTCTTCAAAGATGAACAATGCTATCATTGGGCATCTGGGGTAGCGCAAATCTGAAAAAAAAAAGGGGGGGGGGGGGGGGGCGGGGCATCAGAAAGGTCTACAAGTGAAAGGCCCTTTTCGTGTGTATAATGCGAAATCGCAAATGGCAAAAATATACAACTTCCTGTAGCTCTGTAAAGGTATACAGTGAAACCTCGTTATAGCGAACAAGTAATGAACTGTAAAATAGTTCACTATAGCTGAAATTCATCATATAATATTTTGCCAGAAACGTGCAAAACAGTGGTGCAGTTTAGTCATTGAAGGGCCAGCAATTTTGGCGAGCCTTACTAGAGAAACGGCGGGACGTTTTCTCTGGTTCTGGTGGTGTTACAAAGGTGCTCCTGGCTTTTTCAAAGACGACAAAAAACCGCGCGCCAATTAGGTTGGCTTTCTCGCACAGCACCGCAAACGAAGGGTTAAGCACTGGCTATGATGGCTTCCCCGCATCACAGCCCTGCTGCGTGAAAAGCGGTACGTCAGAACAAAAGCTCTTGCTGTTTTCACCACCTCTGCGACAGGCGACATAAGGGCAGGATTGTTACTGCAAGCTTACAGACACGTGCGCTGCTGCTTCGATGGCACTACCGGAGGATGCCAGAGGCGTAAACGCATGCTCACTGCAGGACTGCAACCTCACGCCCCGTTGCAGGCGAGTGTGAGATAAAAGTGCAAACCTTGGCACGAACGCTTGCCGCATCAACACCAGTCGCTTGTGCAGTGCGACGAAACCCGCTACCTGCCATCCGAACGGGCATAGTTTGGCGCTGGGGAGTTCACTATATCCGTTTAATGGCCAACTGCATTCAATTTATAGAAAGTAGGAACCGCATGTATCTGTCAAAAATATGAGAGGAAGCAATGGGATGCACTGGTGCCTCTGTAGGTCAGTCACACAAGATGCCTTGCACATCCACGCCGCTCGTCGACAACTTGACGTGCCTCACACCTGCGCAGCGTGGGAACCATCAAAAAGTCTAGTCACTCTGCTTCCCCTCTCTTCTCCTAATTTGTTTTGTGAAGAACAAGATCAGTCTGCTCAGAATCTCTACACTGTCAGCACATCTCTTTATCCTGCAGCAACGGTGGAGAAGAGCTATGTGGGGCATCGAGGGGGTGCACTCCTGACCTGTTTTGTTGATGCATGAGTTGAGGGGGCAAGGAGGAGCATCATTATTAATCACCGATAACTTGGGTGTTAATGAAGCTAGCTTAATCATTTTTATGGTCCTCTGATGAGTGCTAGGATACCGATCGGTCGTACGCTTTTATCCTGAGTATATACCATTTCTTGGTCCCTTGAAATGCTGCCGAGAACAGCCACAGCCGTTCCAGAGGCATGACTCGCCATGGTCGAGACCGGGAGCAGTTTACGATGAGGCATCTGGAGTACATGGTCAATGCAGTGATGGCGTGTTGGGACTCTGTACGTCTCTTCGTATCAGCCTTCTCTGATAGTCTTTGGCATAGCTCTCTTGAAACAGAAAGGGCACGTGCAAGCCATTTGTTAATGTAATTCTGAAACTTCAACTTATGTTTCCATACACCGCAGCGTCATTCCTCAAATTGCGCTCCTGTTTGTTTTCTTTTCCTTTATGCACTAACTCAACCCTCACGTTACAATTGCATGTTTTTCCCCCCCATTTTGCAGCCACAAAGGTGACCCTCATGTTAGAATTCTGGTCTCATTACATTTCAGTAAATAGCTAAATGAAGCAGTTCTCCTAACTTTTTTAATACATTGTCATCATTTCCTTCATTCTTGCAAGCCAAACTCAGAGAAGGAGTCACACTGGACCGTGTTCTCGATGGTGTGAGAGACCAAATGGATGGATCGCTCAACAGGATTCATCTGTTAACAAGGCAGGATTTATATAATATAATGAGGGACAACAACATCGGCCACCCCGAGCGCCTTCATGCGGACGATTACACCAGTGTTTGTATGTGGGTGGACAAAATGAAAAAAGAAGAGGACAATGCCGTCATCTTTTTTAAACATCAAAATGTTGATGACCTACCCGATGCCTTGGACAGGCAAGAAAGTGACCTCCTTAACGCGCCAGACTTTATGATGGTACTTACAACGGAACCACAGCAGCAGCTCCTGAGAACCATTGGGACGGACCGTGTCTGTATAGACGGGACACACGGGACAACAGGTAAGCACTAGAAATTCTTTGCAAGTATGAGTACAGAGCAAAAGACACTGTCTACATATGCAGTTGAAATATGGGCTAAAAAGAGAAGACTGCGCATAATATTGTAGACTGTTTAAAAATTAAAAATACAGAAAAATGGACAACTGGGAAAAAAATGAAATGAAAAATATACAAAAAGATTTTGTCCAACAAATCAGAGTTCATTTTGTAACAATGGGATTCAATATGTATGTGAATTCAATGTATAATGATGAAATAATTTTATAAGTAAATTTATGAAAACATTGTGCTTCCACACAAGAAATTTGCCCGAAAATGTGTATTTCAGCAGGACAAGTCGCCTGAGCACTTCTCTTGTTAAAATTTGTTCAAGAGAATGGCAGACTTTGTGGAGTAGCTGTGCAATCACACGACCTCATCCAATTGAACCTCTCCGGCAAGAGTTGGTGAGCCCTCTGAAAAACACAGCGGCCACTGACAGAGTACAGAAACAGTCTACACACACACAATTTTCTGGACTCCATGCTTTTGCACTGTCAAGCAGTGGCTGAAGCAAAGGGCTCCCCTACGAAATGTTAACTGTATCAAGTTTTTGTGAAAAGCCATTCTTGGGATCACTGGCCCTGCAGGCCCACACATTTTCGACAAAAGCTGCAGACAACCGTCATCGGTGGTCCAGATTAATGAAGCTATATAATGGAGTTGAGTTCGCACATGCCACGAGATACAGCAACGCTTTGGAGCTGAGGACAGTGGGAAATTAAAATGTGCTGAGAGAAACGTTGCAACTTCTGTCTTTTACATGTATGAACGCGATACTGCTAAAGCTCCCGTTCGGTGGAAAACTCGGCATCATAATGACTGAAAAATCCTGACTGGTCAAGAGGGCAGTGATGCAAAAAAGCAGTTTGGCTGAAAAGAAATAAGATGGTCAAGTGGATCGAACTGCTGTCCTCGAGGTCTGGAGCCGAGCAAACTACCTCTAGAAAAGTTTGTTCAGGTGATAAACGAAGGCCTTCTATGAGCATCTCACAACAGTAGGCGAACTGGTTTGGTTTGGCGTACTGTGTTTAACGTCCCAAAGCAACTCAGGCTATGAGGGATGCCGCAGTGAAGGGCTCCGGAAATTTCGACCACCTGGCGTTCTTCAACATGCACTGACATCGCACAGCACACTAGCCTCTAGAATTTCGCCTCCATGAAAATTCAACCGCCGCAGCCGGGTTTGACCCCCACATCTTTCGAGTCAGCAGCTGAGCGCCCTACCCACTGAGCCACCACGGTGGCATACAGTAGGTGGATTGCAGTGCACGAATACTTAATTAGGGTCACTAATTAGAGTAAACAATCAATATGGATGATCTGTAATAAAGCAGTGTTATGGTAACAAGGTGCCCCATGGGACCATAAGGGACCGTAGGGGTCGTTTTAACGTTATTGCATCATGCTCTTAAGGTGAACTTAAATATTTGCCTTCGTGATTTTCTGCTGCACACCACAGTGGGAGAAATCACTAGGAACAGGAAACCAATAGAAAGTGCTTGTGTGAATGCAGCTATCCTTGGTGATGAATGAAAAGTGGCAATTGTCTTTTGAGCGTAATTTAGATTGAGCGCAATTTAGAATGCGACTGCTAGATGGCCTTCTGCAACGATCCTACAGGTGGTGCACAGTGCATGTATGTTCTGTAAAAACCGTCAAAACAATAATGACACTGGTATGGTTACCCCTGCTCTGAAAGGAAAAGGTACAGTAAAAACTCGTTGATAAGTTTTTTTTAATTGCAAGAAAATACTTATTATCCAGGAAACCATGATCCAAACCGCCTGATTTTATTAACTGTTGAATGAGATAAGAAGACATTTTTGGACAATTTCACTTTTTAAAAATGTCGATGGGTATTTCTTGGCACAAGAGCTGAACAGATCCTATCCCAGTGCTCGCTGAATTCAGTTGGCATTCGCACTGTCTTTAGGGCAGAAGGAAATTTGTAACACATCTGGTCCGTCGATGGCAGTGACGAAAGTAACCAAAATCTCTTCCTTGCCATTTTCGGATTCTTCGCTCCTTTGCTCCCAAGTACTGTGGGAAAGACACAGCGGTAGCTGATTGTAGCAGTGTTTCTGCATTTTAAGCTTCGTTTCCCTGACACGGCCCATTCGTATATAAGTGCATCGCTGTTGTTCGTAGAAACTTCGCCTCCTTTCACTTTTGACCACATTTGACCACAATTTGTCGAAATTTTTAAATGTAGTAGCCAGAAAATTGTGCTTTCCGGCAACATATTAACCGAAAAATATATAGTGCAAGATCCAAGGGGCCATTTTTAATGTTTATTTATTTATTTATTTATGCATATACCCACATTGCCGATGCGGCATTACTGTAGGGGGATTATAAACATAGCAATATACAGAAGTCAGGGACAAAAAGAAAGAATACCAACCACAACAAGAACAAATAATACAAAATAGTGTAACTAATATAACGAAACTCATTGAAAACATGCCTCAAGCAGAGCTCAGGAAAACACTGTAGAAGGAACATTGACAATTCTTTCAGGCCGACGATGGCATTTGTTTATCGTGAAAGGGAAAAAATGAATGGGTAAAATTCACATGGGCAGTGTTCGCGATTTCGAGCGTAACAACCGGGAAATCGTATGAACTGGGAACGTATGAACGTTTTACAGTATTTCATTGCTACTCTATTCCACAGGCTATGACTTCCAGCTGGTCACCCTGCTGTGCGTAGACGAATTCGGGGCAGGATTCCCAGTCGCTTTTTGCATTACAAACCGCATCGACCAAAAGGCGATGAAGACCTTCTTCGCCGCCATCAAGCAGAAGATTGGAGGATTAAAAGCTCGTGTATTCATGAGCGACGATGCACCTGCATTCTACAACGCCTGGACAGCTGTCATGGGTGACGCAGAGCTACGCTTGCTATGTGCCTGGCACATTGACAAAAACTGGAGAGAGGCGATAAAAAAGCACGTCAAAGGAAGTGAACTGCAAGCGTTCACTTATAAGGTATGACTAACAAATCTGCAAGCTCAGACTAATAAGGAGCACAAGTGTCAAATGCAAACGTTTCGCAACAGCATCAACTTAAATACAAAACGAGCACCTTGTGATTAGAGAAATAGCCTGCAGCAGGCGACATATGAGCCAGCTATGGCATTACAAAAATCGGCAGCAGCTAGTGATACGCGTTCTGGCTAAGGAAACACTGAAACAGGCAAGAGTAAGGTAAAGTTATGGTAGTAGCCCGTCAGGGAATATTAAATTCATGAACAGCAGGAGTCAAACTGCCCACTAGAAGAGCTCATAGTGCTGCAGAATTCGTGGCAGCAATCATATTGTGTGTTCTGGTAACATATTTGATCTTCTTTACTTTTGAGAAGCCTGACTCTTCATGCCATGCCTAAACAATGCAGTGCTTCTTCGCTATTATGTGATTCATTGGTCATATGAAGTGACCCACCAAGTCAAGTAACCAATCAGTCGTGTCATAAATCCTAGGGGTCCTACAGCAAGTACAAAGCATTGCACTGCAGTGTCACACTGCAGAGGGTGAGGAATGTGGTGGCTGCAAGGCTGAACAGCAGGAAGGAGCACTATCTGTGGTGCCAGGCAGTGATGGTGAGGAGAAATAGAGGAGCACCATGGAGGGTTTTCAATTATAATGGAGCAAAGTGGGAGTGGATAAAGTACGGCAGCACAAAAAAGCAACAGGGTAGTGCATAGGCAGTGCAATGTTCAAAGGTGGAGTACTATAGACAATGCAGAGTGGAGAGGTACTAACAGCAAAGAAAAGGCCAGCAATATGGCATGGCTTGGTGGTTGGGCAGCTTGAATAAGAAATGCAGCAAGCAAAACAAATTGGATGCAGATGTGAATAAACTACAGTTGACGCATAGACAACACATGATGTAAACAATATCAGTTCAATGAGGCAATGTATCCACAGCACAATGTAAAATCTTGAGTAGGTTTCTGTAATGTGCAGCATAATGCACCAGCTAGCGAATATTACGTAAATTTCAAGATGCAGAAACTTACGTTACACATCAAGGAATGCAGACAAACCTGACTACAATGAAGAGGTAAAACATCGCAATATAGTTCAGTGCAGACAAAAATTGTAACTTAAAATGTGATCAAATCCTCATGCAGGAGAAGCACAATTTAGCCAGTGAAAGGATGGTAACAGGGAGGGACCTTTTCGAGATATTTCAGCGTTGTTTCAAAGCCACTCGTGGCGACTTTGGAGCATGCAGAAACCAGAGCACCACATGTCATTAGGTTTGCTTCCCTGCACAGCACTACCAGCACACGATGGCACCAAATGAAGCAGCAGTTAGGCTGGCAGTGTTGCGTGAAAAACGAGTTGCCAGAATGAAAGCTATTGCCATTTGCACCATCTTCGTGACAGTCGATGAGAGAATAGAACGGCTACTGGAAGGCTGCAACCGACCGTGCCACTGGTTGCAAAGAGCACCATCGACAGGTGCGAGAGGCATAAACGCACGCAGACAGCCTGGTTATCAGTTGTCCACACCACTACATCTTCAGTGGCACTGTCAGCAAACGTGAGATAAGGCACGAACCATGGCACAAATGCTTGCCGCACCACGAGCAGTCACTTGTGCAATAAGGCAAAGACTGCCATCTGCCATCTGAGTGGGCAGTTCGGATCTAGGCAGTTCGACATATCGGTTTTTGTGACCAAATACGGTGAATGTATAAAGTTTGAATTACATGTGTTTGTCCAAATATTTCAGAAGAGTTTGATACAGCCAATAATGCGTAATATCCATGTTCATTACATCAGGGTTTGACTGTATTGGGCTATCTGCCTACTCTTGTGAATTCTGAAATGCCAGTACAATTGGGTCCATTTGTAGAAAACTTCTCTTAGTACAAACAAAGGAGGAGGAGAGGAGGAGGAGAACTACAATGTAACAGGAGAGGTCTGCCTGGTTGTCGTCGTGGCATGCTACTCCAGGTGAGGGTGAAAGAAGAGAAGAGTAGAGAAGAGGATGGTGAAAAGGGAGAGAGAAAAAGAAAGGGTGAATGTACGAACAAAGGTGACATGACCATCACAATGAACGTTAGTACCATGGCACCAAATATCAGAGCATATATCGGCGAATGGAAAACCCAGTTACAGCAAACACAGAACCGGCAACAACCCACATGCCAGGGCACGCTTCCATGAAAGATGTCAATACCATTTTCACTTTTAAAGTGAACGCCATGAAAAGGGAAAAAAGACCAGAGAAAAAATTCTGCCCCTGGCGTGCAACATCGCCATGGCTTCTGCATGCTGAGAGGCCACGGTGAAGCTTGCCCACTCCAGGAACAAATCTTGTGGCAGAGAAGAGGAATGGCACACTCATACCTTTCTAACCTTTCTCCCCTTCAAACAGGGTATAAAGAATCTTTCTGTGGAAGGTGCAAAGTGCAATCTTATCACACCTGAACAAAACTACCAAAAAGATGCAATCTCACCCTAGGCATGTTCATCAGTAAAGCCAGTTGTCACCTGGGACACATATCTTTATCACATATTCCATAGAAGCCAGATTAAACGCAACAAGATGGAAAAGCTCAATCATATAGCCTGTGAAGTTTTCACGTTTCATGCTTGTATAGCTCTTGGCCAAAAGCAGATAGGCAGCTGCGCCTGAGCTGTTAGTGCTAGGAGGGTCCCAAAAAGACCCTTTCACGTCCACTGCTATCATGCTAAGCTCACCAAGTGTCACTTCACTTCATTTCACCCAAAAATGAACTCTTACTAAGATTAAACCTCGGCCGACATTGAATGTTGTCTGTGTGCAAAAACCTGCTGCCACTGCACCTGCACACAGTGCAGCTGTGATCTCTTGTGAAAGGCTGTCACGGGTTAGCGTGACAGCATCCCAACACAATCCAAGCGTAGTAGACGTAGTGATGACAGGATGATGTTTTCTAACCCAAGTCAAGATGGGCAATGTAGTGAAAATGTGTCAGTGTCAGTGAGCTGCCTTGCCAGGACAGCCCACAGCCATGCATTTTAACGTGCCATCATTTAGGGTACATTTTGCAGACAGGGCAGGGGTAATAAGATAACAAAGGGTGCTTCCCCATGTTTTCTTTTAATCCAATTTAGCTTTCATAGGATTGGAAAGTTCCCACTGGTGCCCCCAAGCTATCGCCTGTTCTGGTTTTCTTTTCATAATTCTGGCCATGGTGTGCCGACCATTTTTGATTTCGCTGTCTTCTGGGTATCGGCAATTTGAAAAGCACTGCTTGCCTGCACTATAGTTTGAAGGGGAACAAAAACGGTTGCCCCTAAAGTTATTCTTATTAGTTTCCAATGGCTTTTACTGCTTCTTTTGCAAAAACGTTAAAGCACTCAGACATATCATATTTTGAATAGACTTCCTCAGCATAAAGATGAACTATGTTCACACTGGATACCTAACCAATCAGAAAGGCAACACACAATCTAGCTGTTGCATCATTTACCCTGCTAGAAGTCGCCGCTATGATTTGACACCATTGGTCAGAAACAATACTTTCTTGAACAGATCAAAACATTAAATACGGTAATACTTCGTTGACACATTTTCTTAAAAAGTTGCACAGGAAAACGTGTGATCCAAACTGCCTAATTTTGAGAAATGCAGCCGTTGAATGAGGCACAAAGACATTCATTGATAAATCTACTTCCTAAAAATATCGATTAACATTTTGTGCACAACATCTGAACAGAACCATCTCCAGTGCTCGCAGAATTCAGTCCGCATTTGCGCTGTCTAAAGCGTAGAAGGAACTTCGTAACGGTTACAGTCTGACGACGGCAATGACGAAAGTAAGCAAAATCTCTTCCTCGTAATTTTCGGATGCTTTGCCCCTTTGCACTTAATTACTGCGGGGAAGCCATCATGGTGGCTGACTTTCGAAGGGTTTCTGCTTTTTAAGCTGCATTCTCCGCACCTGGCCCGCTCATATGTCACTTTAGTTCAGAGATGCTTCGCCCCCTTACCTTTATGCACCGTGAAGAAACCTCGGCGTTTCTCCTATACACGTCACATCCCTGCAAAAAGTGCTCTCTCGAATGCTAGCGCGCAGTTTTCATTTTTGGCGTTAGTGGCAATGCTTCACCTTCTCACACTTGTGCACTGTAGAGAAGCCACTATGGCAGATGACTGGCATTGCATTTCAGCAGCTGATGTCGTGTGCCCTCACATTCGGCCAACTTGTATGTTTGTAAATGTGCAGTTGTTCAATACGCATATTATACAACCATAATTTGTCGAAATTTTAAATTTAGTAGCCGTGAAATTGTGTTATCCGGGAACATATTAACGAGGAAAATATAGTGCAACTCTACTCGACATTTCGTACAAACCAGAAAATTTTATGGACCGGGAATGCATCAACGAGGTTTTATTGCATTGTGACTTCCACAATTTCCTTGGGTCTTCAGGCATTATAGTGTCCTTACAATGCGTACAAACAATTAAACTCGCATGCTTGATATATGTTGAAGGGCCCTTTAATGAGGTGAGAAACCCAATGCAACTTACACTGCAGTCTCTTGCCACTCTAGTCAAACACATGCAAAGCAGCAGGAGCTTCTGTGCTGCTCCTTGCAAAAAAACATGAAGCACGTCATTACTTTGCTTTTCCTTTCTCTTGCACCCACATTTTCCAGGCATTACGGACAGTGATGCAAGCAGCAACGGAGGACGAAATCAGAACTCTCCTGGATGCTTTCATGGCATGGTGTGAAGAAGAAGGAGACACGAACAATGGCCTTGGAAGATTCAAAGAGTACTTCAAGAGGCACTATGGACAGCGTCCAGAAGTCTGGGCTTCATGCTTTCGGAAAGCGGCCGGGATCAACACGAACATGAGGCATGAGGCACTCCATAGAGTCCTAAAATATGTGTACCTCGACGGGAAACAGAATAGGGGGATCGATAATTTGGTTTCCATACTCATCAAGTTGACTCGGGACAAAATTTTTGACCGTCTCATAAAGCTTGTACGCAACAAGGACGGCAAATTTCAAAAAGAAACAAGAGACCGGCACAAAATTGAACAATTAATCTCTTCAGCACATGTGGCAAGTGCCGGCATCCAACAGTGGCTGGTACAGTCACAGGCCACCCCAACCACCAGCTATGTGGTTACTTCATTGCACAGCGGCACCTGCAATGAGCAGTGTGCATTCACATGCCCGACATGCCACATCTGTGTACACAATGTCACGTGCTCTTGCCCAGACAACACGATGCGAAGAAATTTGTGCAAACACATGCACGCAGTGTTCAAAGGAGGTGCAGAAGACGGCGCCAGGAACACACCATCGCCAAATGAGGTATGTCCAGACAGTGCACAAAAACTCTGCAGTAGACAAAAAGAAAGGCAAACCTTCCAAAAAATCATCCCTAATGTAATGCTACATGCAGAATGCATGCCTACCTTTATTCCTTGTAAGATGAACAACGTTGTTGCTGTAGCATACGCAATATGAATGTTTGTCATTTAGGCTGGCCCCTAAAGGAAGTGACTGCCCAGGATAAGTTGTTGCCTAATTTCATGTTGGTACGAGACAAATCCATGTTCAGAGAAGACAAAGTGTACAAGAAAATAATTACCATAATACAAATGCTAGTGGAAAGCAGTTATATTTTCTTCAGTTCGAAAAACATGATATTCTGCCGTAGCAACAAACTTTTCTTGCTCTACAACGTGTTCCGCAATTAAACGCGCGCCACAAAATGCACCTCAGAGCTAAACTGGTGAATTGTTAGAGTTCAAATTTTGCACAGAAATGGTATTTGGTCGGCAGAATTGTTTTATACTGCATTTTTTTGGGGTACTTGGCTGAATCAATAAGAAAACGTCAGGTATTCGCATCATCTGCGGCGACGATGAAACAAATCGGGCCATTTTTGCAGACTGCGCCGGTGGCACCGTTTCCTTTGTCAGACATGGAGATTCAGCAAAGGAGGCAGGGGAGTGTTTTACGGGAGGTCTGAGGATGCTGTACCGTGAAAGTCTTCGAGCTCAGTGCAGTTTTGGGCAAACTAAGTTTTTTGTGGTCATCGATAAAGCAGTTGCTGAAGAGTCTTCAAACTTCCTGCAAAGGACATCGTCCTTCACGTAATCTTCACGGCTGACCAACCAACGAGATGGCGCCACGGGTGCAATTGCTGACAGAGCAGACAGTTTCGTTTCGTTGTCACCACAGGCAATGAAAATATCAGACTTCATATTGCTTCAGGCGAGTACCCCAATAAGTGTGGCATAAAACAATTGTGCGGACCAAATGCCATTTCTGTGCAAAATTTGAGCTCAAACAATTCTCTGGTTTAGCTGCGAGGAGCATTCTGCGAATTGCACGAAGTCCGTATATGTACTATCTGGCACATGACAGGCGGCAATAGCAGTGAGATGCATTACATACCTTTCCCAACATGCTGGACTACAGATGACAAAATTGCCCATGCCAAGGGGCAAGTGACAAGAAAGACTGAGCAGACAAAAGGCGGGATCAGACATTCCAAGGATACTGGTCGGTCAGCTGGTGGGATATTTGGGGCCATATGAGTTACCTAATTTGAGTGAACTGCTACAGTTTTACTATAGTGTGATACAACTCATGAAAGTGCCAAATGCCCTCAAAGGAGGCACTGCAACCAATACCATCGAACCATTATCCCCTGATGCTGTTAACCTGACGAGGTGACAGACAAAAGGGGATTAATCATGCCTGAATTGGACTAACCTCAGCTTCATGAAAATAGGTCAATGCCATTGGCTGGGGAGCCTCCTTTAAGGGGCATCTGCCACTTCGTTCTCGAGTTTTACCAGACCAACAAAAAGTATGGACACATGGACAGCACCTGGCAGACAGGACAATCGAAGCAACCATTAAAGGCATACCTACCTTAAAAACGGCCAATAAGGAAAAGAAGTGTTTAACAGTGTGGGAAAAGTAAATTTGTTACTGTACCTATAACTATCTTCCATGCTCCAGCTTGTGTTGACACAATGATCACATTGCAATGTCATCTTTTTGCCTTACCTTATCAGGACCCAACTGCCCAAAAAGCAGAGGACAGCCTGACGGCGTCACTAACATCATTAGGCTCACTGAAGGAGAAAGCTACAATGAAGAGCCCAACACGCTGCCTGCAGCTGCTGGACACCATACGTGGACACCTGCAAGATACGAAACCAGATGAAGAAGTCATCACATGGCTTGAGCCACTATTGGAGAAAACTGCAGAGAAGCTGAACATCGCCTCAGCGCACCTGCCGCAGTCAAGCATACAAGCGAACAAAAAAATTGACCCACAGCGACGGTTTATATCGACGAAACGCAAACGTGCAAGTGGGCAAGCAAAAATGGCCAAGCCATCACGAGCAGAACAAGAAGACATAGAACAAACACTTATGGCACCAAACAGCGTGTCGCATAAAGGCCCCGACCACACGTACTGCACAAAGCCACGCCCGTAATGATGTACAAAGCTACAGAGCTCTCTGGCAGTGTGTCAAAGGTTGAAATTTCGCCTCTGTTTCTCTTTGACTGTCGGTCCCAGTGTCTCTCTGTAGGCCAACAACTCAAGATAAGGGTCTTCAGTCTTCTTCAGCAGGTGTTTTGTTCCCACTGCTTGCTCTGCTTCCCCATTGGCTTATGGACGTAACGGGCTGCTTGTGATGTGGATAAAGCCAGATTTCTTTGCAAATTTTGCACACTGTGAGTGCAAAAACTAAGGGCCTTTGTCCAAAACCAGTCACATGAATGCCATGATGAGTGAAAAGCTCTTGAAGTGGTTTAGGACATCTGTTGTTGTGGAAACTAAAAGCACTATCTTCGGTACCGAGAGTGGCAGTACACACAGGTGAAGTACTGCTTGCCACGAAGTTGCAAGAGATCTATCCCCACCATGTTCCAAGCCAGCTTGGGAGCGGATGTTGGCAGGAGCGGCTCAGCATTTTGGTGCAGTGTTTTGGCACAGATTTCACACTTAGAGGCGACTCGACGGAGTTCAGTGGATAATACCAGCCAGCATGCAACTGCCCAGCTCTGGTCCTGCAGTGCTGATTTTTTGGTGCCCTTCATGAAGGCGAGCGAGAATTTCCCCTTTCAAGTGCATTCTGAATAGCAGGTAGCCGTTCTTTTCGTACAGACTTGCTCAGTGCTTCCAGAATGATGACAAAAGAGCAGGAACTTTGTGCTTTTCCGGCCATTCATGCACACAGAGCCACAGAGGACCCTGGAAAATTTCTTCATTACATGCTTGATCAAATCGAAGGCAGAATTTTGAAGCCCGATGGCAGCTCCCTGTACGTAGGCACCGACTTCGTCCTAGGTAAGCATTCCTGCTGCCAGGTCACTAGATATGGGCGCCCCGGACAAAAGGTCGGTTGTTCCAAGGCTTCTCCCTGGCATACACTGCATCGTGTAGGTGAAGCACATTAGACGCATGCAGAAGCAATGAATTCATGGTGCAGCAAATCCAAAGAGGCCTTTCCGAGAAGGTCGAGCAAAGGTCAGTTCGACATACTGCCATGGAGCCACAGATATATCCTTCCAAACAGTTCGGCTGCCAATGGTAGTGGCAGCGGTTCCTTTTCGACCTGTGCATAGAGCGTTTTGTGGCTTTGTTAGGGATCTCGAGGCATGTGCACCTGGGTACTCATATCCATTTTACTATTTCTGTTGCAGGACTGAACCCAAGCCACGGGCTGGTGCATCTGCTGACAGTGTTGTAGGGTAGTCTGGGTGATACCTGCCTAAGCACTTCTCGGAACAAAGGAGGTCTTTAACGTTCATGAACGCTACTTCTTGGCAGGCTCCCCAGGTCCACTCTCATGTCTTGTTGAGATCTCGAAGCACTGCTATTTTTTCCGAGAAATTATCGCAGAAACCTTGCCAGATGATTCACCATTTTCAAAAGTCTGTAGGCTCCAGCTACGCCTTTTGGCGGAGAAAGCGGCTTGCAACATTTCTAGGTTGAGGATGGATGCACTGGCGGTAGATGACGCATCCCAGGAAAGTCACCTCATTAACGTTGAAAACACTGTGTGGTTCAGGGTGAATCCCAAGGAAGCAAGATGCTTCAGCGTCGCGTCAAGATGTCAGTTCTGCTTATCTTGGTCATGGCCGAAAACTATAATATCATCCTTGTGACTGACCACTCCAATTAATCCGCTGAGAGTTTCGGACAAGATTTTGAAAGTATTTTAGCGCTGACGTGGTGCCAAAGAGAAGTCTTGTGAAACAGAACTGCCTTATCAGCATGCTAAAAGCGGTCAGCTCTTGGTATGCCGGAGGAGGAATTTGGCAGAATGGACACTTGAGCCCCTTGTAGACCTTCGCAACCAATGGAAATCCGCTGATGCCAACTTCCACAAGCCCGATGTTCCGAGCAGCGGCTAGTTGATTGAGAGCACCAAGATGCGAGTGAGTGCACCAAGAGAGCACCAAGGTTTCTTACTCAAGTGCTGAGATGTCCTTAGACAAACTTTCTGCAGATGCAAGCGTAGTGTCTCTTATTCTTGCACGTTGACCATTTCTCGAATTTAGCCACACATGAAGGCCAAGGATGAGGCGTTCCCCCGCAGTAGCTGCAAGATTAGCTGCTCGTCTTCACAAAGATGGCTGGTCATGTGCAACTTTTCTGTTTCTGGTGTTTTGTGCGAGTGACAGCATCCAGAGCAGCGCCGTCTGTCTTGATGAATGGGCTCTCTGCCCCGCAACTTGAAGCAACTATTGTTGATGATGCACTTAGTCCTTCTGTCGAGTCTTGAAGAGGGCTTTGACGAGGGTAAGGCCAGTATCTAGCTGGAATGCTCCCAAAAGTCTTTTGTCACAGAGACCGAAAATGAAATGGCCAGGATTAATCGATCCCGCAGTTCACCATAATCGCAACAGACTGGCATGTTGTAGAGCAGAATGATGTATTCGTCGACTGTCTCTGTGGGCTCCTGTTCACACAAGTTGAAGCATGCTGATTCGTCAACTTCATTCTTTCAACGAAGTGTCAGTCAAGCTTTCCCTTGACAAGGTGATAGTTCTTCGCGTCTTCAGTGGAGAGTGAACATGTTGAACATCTATCTGGCTTGGCGGCCCATCACGCAGAGTAATGTTTGCGCCTGCGACCTTGGTCTTCCCTGTTGAGACCGGATGCGTGGCGGTAATCGTCAAAGTCCAGTATCCAGGCTGATCATTTCGATGACCGGTCGAATGTGATCGCTGTGGGCGGCTTCAGTGCAAAGCTCGATGAACTGGCAGTTGCTGCCTTAGCCATCACGGTGGCTTCAGACCACTGAGGATGACAAGAATCTCTTCAGAGACAACAGCTTCCCGCTACTCACATGTCGTGAGTTGGGAGCAAGTGCGGAGAAAGATGACTCTCCAGATGACTGGCAGGGAACAGAAAAACATTCTTTAGAGGGACAGGAAAGTGCACGCTTGCCCTTTGACCTGCGCCGGGAGAGGACACGCTCTCCGTTCAAATTAGAAGGCGCTTGGCTGTGGGGTTAGACGGCACCATACCACACTACTAGCGCTCCAGATATTGCACCCCACATCAGACCTCAAGCACCAGCAGCAATATTGGACTCGCTTAGAAAGTGGGTGAAACCTCCAGCAGTGCAGCGCCACAAAATGGAACGAGTCCACTGAAAGGTGATGCTACACCTTGTGCCGTGTCTCTAAACATAGACCGTGCGAACTTTCATTTCATTCCTTTGATCCCTGTTTTTCTGTGCATATTGGTGGTTAGAGTTCATTCCATGTTTACTGTTCCCATGTCAACTTATGTGCTACTTTAGAAGTGTGTTGTGCTCATTCATCATGTAGGCACATTGCAAATTACGCATTAAATTAAAGTCTGTAAACTGACTGCAATGGGACTAGGGTTATTTCTTCTACACTATGCAATTACATGCGAGCACGACGACTGTATGAAATGAAGAGACCGATTCTGGTGGTGATCAACAATGTTCGAGGGGCAGCAAGCAAGGATGTTAGAACAAAGTTCACTGCTCAAAGGAAGTTCGGAAGCCTGCCACGAGATTAGCTGCGAGCCTCAGCTTACAGTCGGCCCTTAGTACCAGCAGAAAAACAGCAATCCTTGTGACTTACGAGGGTTGACACAAGTGGATTGGAGCAGTAGTTTGAGCATTTCACACCAAGAGTCAACTCTGTCATTCATTTTGAGAATGGCAGCCCTATGCTGATGAAGTGGTAGACTGAGAAGGACAGCTCAAGGGTACAGTACGCTATGCAGTAAGAAATTTCAAAGAGATAACTACAGGTCTGAGGGAAAACTAGATCGAGAAGAAGCAATAATGACAGTTTTTCACCATGTCGCGTCTTGAGATGTTAACAAGCAGGTGATCCGAAGTTACTGCTCAGTAAGATTGCATGGTGCCAAATGGTTGTGCTTTCTGATCCATCATAGAGCAAGGTGTGGTATCCATGACAGAACAACTGGTGGGGAGTGTTGCCACTGGGTGCAATTAAAAAAGGACCCAGAACTGAAGCTAAAAGCGGCCAAACATAGCCACGCTTAAAGCGTGACGCTGTTTCGTGTGGAAGCCGTAGACAGAACTTGATTCATGGAATCTATTAGCGAGTGCAGCTTCATTTTTGTTGCACGTCTGATTTTTGTCAAGTTCATATAGAAGGGCATGCACTATCAGCATTAGAAAATATAACAAAATTTTCAGTGTGCCTTGCACAAGGTGTGAAGAGGGGCTTTTGCCACAAGCGTCTCTGTGCGATGCCACTGCATGCCATAAACTCAAACACAATATGTGATCAAGTGCACGCTAATTCTTTACAGTTGCTTCATTTACGACTCCAGCCCGATGAAGGATCCCCCACAAGAAAAGCAAAAGCAGTTTCAGTATGCCTTCATGGCTCTTCGTGCTTTCTATGTGACCGGGATATAGGGCAAGCAGCCACTGAGGTGCAGACGAGGCATTTGGAAGCTGCTGTACGAGTTTTATCACCATTTGCTTTAGGAACTGGAAGCAGCACTCTCTCAAGGCACTTTGGTGTAGTGAAATGTTGTCTCTGAAGATGTAACCTCCTTTGGAGTCTCGTTTCAGGCACGTGTAGGATCCCGAGCTACACTAGACACGCGTAGGGATGCCTTGATGCACACCATTCCCACTGGCAAGGAGTGTACGGTTAAAAAAAAGGGGGGGCCAGTAAATGTGCCGAAATGAGGTTCAAAGTAGCCAGGGAGCCAGCCTGAAATTTTCATTGCCATACAGGGTCATAAAAAGTAGCCAATTTGGAGTAAAGTAGCTACCACCACCAACCCTGCTAATAGGTCAAACACAGTGGGAAGAAAGGAGGACGTGATACCTGTATGTTCTCCGCACAAAGGTGTTGCAGGTGCATGCAGCAAAAGGAGGCTGCAGTCTGAACAATCAAGTGCTAGAAGTACAAACAGCATATCACCTAGAGAATGCTTGAAAAGCTCAGTCAACATGTCTGTGGGAGGTACACAGCAGTGGTATGGCTTGCAATGTTGCATTCAATGAGAGCAGACTTTGAATGATCACCAGTACAAATGCTGGTTTCTGGGGGTTTAGCATCCATCCCAAAGTGACTGATGCTATGAGGGACGCCATTGTGAAAGGCTCCAGAAGTTTCTTTAACGGGTTCCTTAAAGTGCACTGACATAGCACAGTACACGGGCCTCTACAATTTCGCCGCCATTGAAATTTAACCACCACAGCCAGGATCGAACCCGTGTCTTTCAGGTCAGCAGCCAAGCGCCATAACCAATGAGTCACTGCGGCAGCTCCCAGTACAAATGCATATCCCCTATTAAACACAAGTCTGATGAGCACAGTGATGAAGAATGAAAGGCTAAATGTCTTGAGTGAACAGAATAGGAGCACAGCCTCTTTAGTAATCCATGGTTAATCAGCGCAAATAAGACTACGACAGCGGAGAAGACAACATGGCACTGAAGAGGAATCAAGAAAACAACTCGTCTTTTTACCGCTCGATCTACACACATTCCGAGCATTCTTAGAAACTTCGAATTATTGTCCTGTGCAGCCGATTTCCCTAATTTAAATCAGATTAAACGTCCCGCCTCGTGCCTTTTTTTTTTAACTCGATGCTGAAGGTAGGAGTCAACCAAAGCATGGAGGGCCTTTCAGCCTGTCCCATGGCAGCTTGCCGCTCTGCCATCGGCGGAGTGATACGTAAATCAGAGTTCTATTGAACATATACAGCTCGCCTAAATAAAGAAGGTGAGGATCAGAGCCCTGCTAAGCAAGGCTCTCGCAACTAGCGAAAACTGGCAACTCGTTGTAGTGGGGAATTTCAATGCGCATCATCAGGCCTGGGGGTACTCTAATCAGTGCCCAAAAAGTAGAAAATTATGAGAGAACATGCGCGACCAGAAGTTTTCGTTACACACTGACCCCTGGAGCCCCACGTGAGTGGGCAACAATGTTAGTGTGGATGCGTCCCCGGATCTCACCCTCTGAAAAAGCGTCCATGGCCTCAAATGGCACAATTCGTAGTTAAATTTTGGGAGCGACCACTACATACTGGTATCCATCCTCAACGAAGGCCTTAAAACATGCAGGGCATGCACGCCGGCCGCCGTCGAATGGGACCAGTTTAGAGCAATCAGATCCAACCAGGAAGGGAAGCACTTTTGCGACATCTGGAGATGGGAAATGGGAAAACAGATAAAATCGAGCGTCATGGAAGCTACCAAAACCTTAGAAGGGGAGGACGCCCCCGAGATTGCCGAAAGCCACCTCCTGCATATGTGGGAGGCTAAGCAAAGCATGGAAACACATCTCAAGCAGTAGAAATGAAACCGCACCCTCCGTAGAAGGTTGGCGCGACACAATAAGGAAATTGAGGATTACTCTTAAATTATGTGAACAAAATTGGGGCAGCAAATGTGACTAGATGGAGGGAGCGATGACCCTCTCTAAAACGTGGGGTATCCTCTGCCATTTGCTTGGCCCAGAAAAGTCGAAAACCCAATCGGAAGTCACACTCTCCAAAGCTCAACGCTCATTTGATGGCAGCGATGACGATTTCATGCAGAAACTAATAGAACCCTATGTGGGTGAGACCCAACAAACTCCCCTTCAGACTATGATAATGCGCCCAATGAGGCGCTTGATGCCCCCTTCACGGAAGCGGGAGTTAGAGCGTAATTAGTTAGACTCCGCACAAAGTTTGCCCTGGGTCCCGATGGGATTACAAATACTCTGATGATACCTCGACAGGTTACCTCGATAGGTTACCTAATGGAATTCATGCAAGAATGCTGGGAAAAGGGCGAGCTGCCACAGCAATGGAAATCGGCAAATGTCATCTAAATACCTAAGCTGGGCAAGCCTCCTCAGCTAGGGAATCTCAGGCTCTTATCACTTAGCTCGTGCGTAGGAAAGCTAATAGAACAAGTCATCCAGACGAGATTAATCGGATACCTGGAAAAGCAAGACCTCCTGCCGCACATAATGATCGGGTTCCGCCCTCATCTGTGCACGCAGAAAATCATGCTGCAAATTAAGCATGACATCGTCGACTCGCGGTCGAAGGATGCGAAGGTGATCCCAGGGCTAGACTTGATGAAAGCCTTTGACAACATAAGGCACGAGTCTGTGCTCAAACGTCTCGGTAATCTAAATGTTGGCACTAAAACTTTCAACTATGTGTGAAATTTCCTTTCCAGTAAGATGGCCTGCGTAAAATTCCAGTCTACTGAATCTTCCACTATTGGGCTGGGCAACAAGGGCACCCCCCAGGGATCGGTGTTGCCCCCTACTCTTTAACGCAACCCGGTTGTGTGCGCGCTACCCGGGCAGTTGGAACGCATAGAGGAACGAGCAAAAGGCGGGAATTAAAAGAAAAGAATTTAATGAGCTGGTACAAGCTTTCATATTCAGCAGAGTCAGCTACTGTACGTCTTATCTCGATTTCAAGTCTGCGGAAAAGATGATAATTGATGGGTTAATACGTAGATGCGTCAAGCACGCAGGGCCTGCCCATGTGCACGTGCATCCACGGAGCAACTTCTATAGCTCTGGATGCACAACACGTGGGCGAAACTGGTGGAAGCGGTGCGCGCAGCACGGATTGATAAGATAGCCACAAAAATGGGCAGGACTATCCTGGCTAAAGTAGGAATCAGTCCAAACAGGGGGCCCTACACCGAAGGCAGAAATTAAGGAGCAAAATCAGGAGGTGGCTAACCATCCCCCCTTTACCTAAGAATATGCAACCCGAGCATAGTAAGACCAGAAGGGAGAAAAGAGCGGAAACCACTGGTCTCCGGTATAGTAAGATGCTCTCAGAGCAGGTAGCGTATGTGGACGCACAAGTGGCCCCGATGGACGAGCGGTAGCCGCGGTAGTAGATGGCCACGGAAATGCCGTTACGGCTGCCTCCCTAAGGGTGTGCTCCGCTGCAGTGGTGGAGGAAGTTGTGGTAGCGCTAACCTGCGTTGGCACAGAAGGAAATTCCATCATAGGCGACAGTGGAACTGCCATCCAAAATTTTCGTGCATGAAAATCTCGTCCGGGGCGGCAAAGATTCTAAACCAGCGACAAAGTGCGAGGAAAATTACGTTGATCTGGACACCTGTGCATGCCACCGCCCCCGGCAATGAGGCGGCTCATGAACTAGCTTGAAGTTTATACCACCGGGGGCTAGTAGGACCCCCTCGGGCAGAGTGGTGAAAGCTTGGCAAAATATGGGGAAATTACTTAACATTACAGATTGGAACATAGGCTGGTACCCCCGCCAGACCCGTCTTAATAAGCAGGCAGTGGCGTGGAAACGACTCCAAACATACACATAGCCACACCCGATCCTGGCGAACCATATGTTCCAGCAGGTAAGATCACACGGGTGTACATACTGCAGGTTGAGAAGGTTCCTCGACCATATAATCCGGGAATGCCTGAATTCTCCTGGTAGGGCGCTGAATATCAATTCCAAAGAATTCTGGGAGACCCTGCTGCGTAGTTCAGACCCTGAGCTCCGGCTCCGCCTCATCCGACCAGCTGAAGAGGCTGCCGAGATATAAGACCTCCCGGCTAGCATGTAAAGCGGTGCCTCCTGCCTCCCCGGCCTAGTACCGAGGGAGGTGGGGAATGCCATTTCTGTTGGAAAATAAAGTTATTTCCTTCTGCTCCTCCTCCGTGGACCTCGTCTGCGGCTAGAGTCACTTTTAGTGACTCTATCTGCGACTATGTTGTCTGCGACTCAAACTTTATATTCACAGAAACCCAAAAAACAAAATAAAAGTGAAACCAAAGCTGTCATGGGACTGGCTGAAAGGCACAACATGCATTGGTTGACTTCTCCTGCCTTCAGCGTTGAGTTCAAAAAAAGGTGGGAGCCGGGACGTTTAATCCGATTTAAATTAGGAAAATCGGCCGCACAGGAGAATAATTCTAAGTTTCTAAAAATGCTCGGAACGGTAGATCGAGTTCCTACCGTAAAAAAGACGAGTTGAGATTCCTCTTAAGTGCACCTTTAAGGGAGCGAATTACATCGCAAAATCAATTGACATGTGCATCAGCATCTCTTCAGTCACCCTAACAAGCCATGAAATAGCTTTCCTTGATGACACTTGATTTTGCCTGGCGTATTTTGTTTGCTTTAGGATCTTTTGTTAATGCATGGGTAAACCATTTGTAATTAGGATTCCTGGTGCGGCTTCACTGAATTTTTGTTCGTTTTCTTTGTATCTCCACCTTCTTTGCGCATATAAAACGGTTTTCTTTTTCCGAATAAACATTCAGTTGCGAGTGAGTGCTTGTGTCGTGTCATCTTTTTATCTGCCGCCTTCATCTTTTTTTATGCTCGTTAACCATGAATAGGTACCAACTAACCCAACTTCTCACATTAACGCTCTCCAGTAATGACTGCAGGTGGTGCTATCAATCATGTGCGCAGCATCGCTCCCTAAATCTCTCCTGACTAGCCCGCAGCACCTCAGGAGTACTACTCTCGTTACCCCACCACCACACTCCTAGTACCTCCACAATGATGTCCTGTATAGCTGTGCAATGGTTTAATCAAATAGCAGAAGGTTACACTGTCAATGTTCATATCCCCAAAGCGTTGGCACAACGAGCACTGTTGGAGTTTGAGCACAGTGTTTGTTCAATGAGGGTGCCAGTTTGCCTGCAATGCTGCTGTGTTGCTGACAGTGTGACAATCACATACAGCAATGTTGAACACAGCAAACTCACTTGAGCCTGCTGCCCTTACTGCCCTAATCAAGTGAAACAGAGAGCATCTTGGAAGTCTTCTTCAGTGCATGTTGCCATAATGTAGGATTGATGGATGCCTACTTGGCTCTGAACCTTCCTCCAGCTTGAAGACACCATTTTACTAAGGCAGCTACAGCCTGGCCCAGTACTGTGCTGAACTCAGTGTCAGTCTACAGAAAGCTAGTGCCCTAGAAAATTAGGCAGAGTTCTGACTCCGCTGCTGTGTGTTGGGCTGCGTAAGCAAAGATCTGCTTGGTGTGCACGAATCGAAGTATAGAGAAAGAAGCTAGATCAGAAATCAGAGAAGGTTCACCAGATGGCAAAGACAATACGGTAAACTGTCACCAGGAGACTGAGACTAAGACGAGAGACCGTGATATTCTGTAGGCATATCAAATAGAAGGGGTGTAGAATTTGGTGTGTGAATTAGATCATTGATATACCATGATTAAGCACAGACTGGCTACAGAAATAGTCTTGCATGATTTAAGTGACCTCTTACTTGTTAAAAGATGCATCATTGCTTAATCAAGACAACATGGCTGTGCTTTATGCTCGATTTGAGCTGTTGCCACAGTGGAGTGCAAACCCACCTATTAGTGTCGGATCAGCATCATTACGGCTGATGGCAGAGGTCAGATGTTCATTATCTAGTAAATTGATTTAACACTACTGAACAGAGCACAGTAATCTAAACGTCAGGTATTTAGAATGGCAGTGCAGAATTGTTGTTTTGAACAGAAGCAATAAAGCACATTCTCATTTGCCTATGGGCTCACATGGAGCATATAATTACTGCAGTGGTAAAGAGAAATGGAGGTGTCAGAACAGTTCATCCGGGGTTGACTGCTCTTTGAAGGTGGCCTTGTCTGCGGCTGATTCAGGCCATGAAATACAATCCTTCTGGAATAACGCTGTAACTGAGTGCATTGCCATGCATTTCATCCACAAAAGCATGGGGATCTGCTTCTTTGTTATGCACCCCACAGTTGCTAGGCACTTGTGCTGGATCTCGAGGTAATGAAAGTGGCCACATACAGGGACAGCAGCCAAACATATGGTAAGCTTGATATACACTTCCAGGCTTCCAATGAATCAACATTTTTAATTGTTGCACGAGGAATCTTGTGTGGAGAATTATACTGTGTTTACTTTGTGAAATTTATGACTTCATGTGCAGTTACCAATACCATTGTTATACGGCAGTCCTCAAAGGCATTTTCAGCAAAGGAGTATCGTTTCTCCAAAGGAGGAAGACCTGAAAGGAGTAGCGATGCTGCTACACGTGCAACTCAATAATGGGACAGTCGGACTTCAGAGCCCCTAGCATTGCTTGAAGGGGCAGAAGCGAGAGCTTCAAAACTGAAGTGGAGTAATTTATTCATTTGTTGAGCTTGCAAACTTATTTAAGCATACTCCATTCATGAAAGAATTACTGAGAACTTTGCTTGTCAGCAATAGCAGGTCTTTATTGCCCTGGCCATTAATGGGTAGCTGGTGTTGCTGCTCCATACGAGATTATAGCACAGTTTAAAGACAAGCAAAAAAACTAGATCCAGAGAGACATTTTTATGTATCAGTATGATGGTTTCAGGTACCTTTAGCTGCTTCTACAATGGATGGTGTTATGATTGCAGCTTCTCGAAGGCCGCTCCTTTGGGCTTCAAATGTCTCTGATGGCCACCTTTGCCTCCAAGGCTCTCTGCGGCAAAGGTGCAACACTTATGGCACTTAAATGTGTACTGTGCACCTTTGAACGGAAGGATATGATTCTCTAAGGCCTTTGCAGTGCCCGTGTGACAGAGGTATGCAACATTTTTCATTGCTCAATTGGATAAGTTTGTGTGCCAGGATGGTGCAAGATGTCCCCGAGGACTAGACTGAGGGAACTGTATAATGGAAGTGAATTGAAGTGAAAAGAAAACAAGCATGGTGTGCATGGGCAGGACAACAGTGAGAATGAGATGGAACAGGGACCAAGGAAGGTGCAACCGTTGGTACAGACAACATAGCAAACAACCAGGAGACTAAGAAACTGAGGCCATTCTTAAATTACCATGAACAAAACAAAGTGGTGGATCACCACTGTTGGTGAGGGTGGGACTGCACTTCACCCCTGAACATTTCCAATTCTCCAACTTAAAGTTATGCAACAGCGTTAGAATGGTACGATGTACTACCGGCAGCAAAAGTTTACGGTACGAGATTTCTTGGAAAAACGTTTATTGTAGCTCCACCTCGCTACCCAGTCGCCTTATATTGTTACAAGAGGAAGGAACATGTAGGCTCCAACTATTTTCATGCATTTTAAGCAAATGGCTTGAGTGACTGAGCAAGAAGAAATTTTTTTCCGCACACTCACATCCCGTAAACTTCTGCTCGTGATAGTACAACCACTCATACAGATAGCAGTGGTCCGAAAGCTTCCACCAAGACAAAAAGAACAATGTACAAGGATGGAAACTTGGGCGAGCTGGTATGTGTACCGATTGGGTGAAACAACTCATTTGTGTGTTTTCTTTTTCTTTCAACCTTTGATCCAGTTGAGCTGTTTCACCCAATACGCAATGTACAAACGACGAAGACATTTCGATGTTCACTGAACACCTTGCCAAGACATTTAGGCCATGTCAATGGGAACCGAGTTCAAAATCTGTTTGTGCACGCATGGACTATAAGTGCTCTTCTATCTTGTATTTTGCTCTATGCAGTTATCAGTTGACCATAAAGTTTGTTGCTGTACATCTGTTCCTGTCCTTTGTCCATCTGTCCCTGCCCTTTGATCATGCAAGACCACAGGATTCAAAATAGCCTCACTCTGCTCATGACATGTAAAAATTTTTTTTCGCACAGTGTGCAGCTACACGTCACTAGAGCTGCAACAACACGCGAGCCCGGCTATGTATACTCATTTTTCACATGATTACGCTGCTACACACACTAAAAAAAACTGGTGCACGTAGGCAGCCTCGCATGCATTTAGGGTTTAAGGGTTTTTTTAACGTCCAAAAGCAACTCAGGCTATGAGGGACGCGGTAGTGAAGGGCTCCGGAAATTTCGACCACCTGGCGTTCTTCAACGTGCACTGACATAGCATAGTACATCAGCCTCTAGAATTTCGCCTTCATCGAAACTCGACCGGCGCGGCCGGGATCGAACCCACGTCTTTTGGGCCAGCAGCTGAGTGCCATAACCACTCGGCCACTGCGGCTTTTTTTTCTTTATTGCCTGGCTTTGACACAGAAAATTGCACATAACAAACAATCAACAAAAGACAAACGCTATGTACACCCGACTCGAAGTCAGCCAGCATGAGTCTGGCTTCGTCAACTTAAAATTCACGCAGTGTACAGAGTGGCTCTAGTCTTGAGAGCCACTCCGGAGGCTCCGCTGCGGCCTTCTGAATGGCCAGAAACATGTCCATACTTTCTCGAAAGTAGATTCGGGCAGGTCTAGCGTCTCTGTCACAGTGAAAGCCTGCCATTCTCGAGCGCCATATACAGTGGAGGCCTGTCAGCATTATTAAATCATAAGGCACCCCATCCTCGTTTTCAACACATAAGTAACGGATGCCATACGGGTCTAGTGGAAATTCTTTCTTTAAGGTTCGCTGTAATACATCCCAAAAATAAACTCCTTCCCAACAGTGTAAAAATACATGGTCTATTGTTTCAGGCTTTCTGCAAATTAAACAGTGAGAACCCCAGGGTAAAAATAATTCCTTTCCCTCTAAAAATTTTTTAAACGGTAAGGTTCCGGTGTGCAGCTTAAAAAAGAAGGTTTTGGTTCCTGATGGCACCTGCATGTTTTTAACTCTCTTTAAAACATCTTTGCCTTGGCCTCCACTGTACAAGGCCCTGTACAAGGGCACCGGGAAAACTACATCGCACAAAGCACGGTACAGTTTCTTTCGTTTCACATTCGACAGAAAGTCATTTGAAAACCGCGCGGAAAGAAACCTTACACTGGCTACGATTTCCCGGTAAAAACCGGTGACCCTACTGTAAACGTCAGCAGTTCCGACTATGTATTCTGGAAGCAGATGCCGCAGCCTAACTTGGCATACGGTACGCAAAAACGGGTCTCTTGTGTCCCGAAGAAACAAAAAACGATTGACCAGCTGTCTCAAAAACAAATGGCCCAGACCCAGCCCGCCGTCTTGAACCCGTCGGAACAGGTTGGTGCGGCTGCAGCGCTCCCATTCAGACGACCAGACAAAGATGGCGAAAATCCGGTGTAGCTTTTGAATACTTAACCGTGAACAGTGCAACACCTGCATGACGTACCAGAGCCTGCTGATAAAGAACAAGTTGCAAACAGTGGCTCTGGCGAAAATGGACAAGGTCGTTCCTTTCCACTTATCAGCTCTTTCCCGTATCTCTTTAATCTGTCCTGTCCAATACTGTTCACTGTCACGGTAAGCAGCGAGTGGAACGCCCAAGTATTTATCTGGCGTCGTCGTCCAAGGCACGCTGGCAAACCGCTCCGGCGTAGATGCCCACCTTCCGTGCCAAAGTCCGAGGCACTTCGACCAGTTAACCCCGCTTCCAGTAGCTTGGCTGAAATCTCGTACACATTGAACGGCCTCGCTTATGCCTCCCTCGTCAACGGCAAACACAGCAATGTCATCAGCGTACGCCAGAACCTTTACTTCGGCTGCTTGTAAACTGAATCCGGTAATACTTCTGTTTTTCAGTAGCTTCAAACAAAGGGTCTCCACATAAATACAAAATAAAAGGGGGCTGAGGGGACAGCCCTGGCGCACCGAACGCTGCACGCTAATGGGGGCCCCCAGACTCTTGTTAACGATCAATTTCGTCGTGCAGTTCCGGTACGCCAGGGCCACACCCTCGCGAATAACAGAACCAACGTTAACATGGCTTAATACTGCAAACAAAAGTTCATGGGCAACGCAGTCAAAAGCCTTTTCTAAATCGATCTGAAGAATAGCCACCTGACCATTTGTGTCATCACAGGTTTCTAAGACACTGCGCGCAACGTGAATATTTGTAAAAATAGACCGCCCTTTAATCCCGCAGGTCTGATGCGGACCAACTAAGTGATGAATCACGGTCTGCAGCCTTCGCGCCAAAATCTTCATAAAAATTTTGTACTCAACATTAGTGAGTGCTATCGGTCGGTATGCTGTCACCAGTCGTAATCTGTCTGTGTCGTCTGTTTTGGGAATCAGCACAGTATGGGACGACCCATAGGACGGAGGCAGTGCTTTGACTTTAAAGGCTTCGTTAAAGATTACCCTCAAGACCGGGGAAATTACATGTTTAAATTCTTTGTAGAATGCCGCGCTGAACCAGTCCGGTCCAGGCGACTTTCCTGGGTTTAAACTATCTATTGCTTGCTCGACTTCCTCTTGATTTATCTGCTGTTCTAATCTGTCTTTAGTTTCGTCGTCCAGACGCGGCATCTCGGCTAGAAACGCCTCCTTAAATGTGATAACATCTACCGGGTGCGATGCGAAGAGCGCCTGGTAATGCTCGAAAAAGGCTCCTTTGATGTGATCGATGTACGTTTTTGAAACACCTCCCCATTCTATTTCGTTAATGTGATTCCTTTCGGCACGGGTTTTTCCAAACCAAGTGCTCGTTTCGTTGGCGCTTCCCCTGCAGCCATGTTTTCTGCCCTTGCCCTCACCAACGCTCCCCGATAACGTTCTTCTTCGATTATCTCTAGCTTTTGTTTGGTTTTTCTGATGTCCTCCATCCATTTACCAGGCGCTCGGCATTCCTGTTTTAACATCTTCTGAAGCAGTGTCTTTAGCTCAATTTCCTGTTGTTTTGCTTGATGACGTATACAAGTGGCTCTTTCTATTGCTTTTAATTTTAAAGTTTCCTTAGTGAGCCCCCACTGCTGCCATATCCTCATGTTGCTACTTGGTTCTATTTTTGCTACTTCTTCCCTTACAGCTCGGTTATAAAATTCGTCCTGAAGTAGCTTGTCATTCAACTTCCACATTTCCCATGAAAAACCATTCCCCTTCTTAATGAATCCTATGCAGCATTGAACCAAACAGTGGTCAGAAAATGATACCGGCATAACTACATAACTATTGCATTTAGGTACAGTTTCCGCGGATGCATAAATGCGATCTAGCCGTGCGTGACTTGTGCCCTCGAATCGTGTGTACCTTACAGCACGCGTTCCTTCAAGACACTCTGCTACATCCTCGAGGTTGCAGTTCACAATCATTCGTAACAACACTTCGGTGCTTTTGTCTCGGAAACCTCGGAGGCTTGTCTTGTCGCGCGCACTAAGGACACAGTTGTAATCGCCCATAACAATCAGCTGTCTGTTAGTGCGATGCCGTTCTTCGACGCTTTCAAAAAACGCGGCTCGGTCATTAACCACATTAGGAGCGTAGAGGCAAACAATGCGCCAGTCTATGTTACTGAGCGAAAAATCGATGGACACGTGTCGACCCGACAAGCACGAATGATGACCGTGTACATCTATTCCCGGCAACTTAACAAAAAGAATACAGCCAGCCGATGTGCCTACAGCATGGCTAACGACGGCAAAATACCTAGACGTGAAACGTCGCACCATGCTCCCGGTCTCTTCCTCACCATCGACTTTAGTCTCCTGCACTGCCAGTATATCAATATCTTGCTCCGTTATAAGTCTGTACAGCTGGCTTTGTTTTCTTTTACCTGCCAGGCCTCTGACGTTTAGGGTGGCGACTTTAAACGGAGTTGCAGAAGCCATTTTAACTTAGGAAGAAGAGACCGAAAGCACGGTGCTTACCTCCCGCGCCTAGCATGTCGCTAGACGATGCCGTCGCCGCCGGTGTCATCCGGCGTGAGCACGTGCTCCTGGTCAGGAGGCGCCTTGTCGCCGCCACGCTTCTCAGCCGGAACTTTTGGGCGCGGTCTCAGACCGGCCCGTCGTGCTTGGGGCGTCTTTGCCGGCGGTTCCCCGACGCTGGGCTCCGCTGCCTTCTCCCCGTCGGCCTTGGTCTCGGCGTGTGGCCGCTTCGCAGGTGTAGTCACGCCGACGTTCATGAGGGAGTCGTCCTTTTCGTCGTGGCTCTCGCTGGCGGCCTTCCGTTCCACGTGCACGGACGAGCTCGCTCCATCTTTGGGCGTTTCTACAGGCGTCGAAGATGGGTCAGTAGCTGGCGACCCGCTCTCCTGAGCCACAGCCGTGTCGGTGTTGCTACTCGCAACAGCTGGCTGCACCGCCACCCCCTCCGCTTTGCCCGTGTCGTCGGCACCGCTCGCTGCCTCCTCTGCTTCGACGACGTCCATCAGTTCTGCGGAGACGCTCGCTGCTACATGCCCGGTGGCCGACGCGTAGGTACGAACGCAGTCAGCCTCCGAGTGTCCATAGCGCCGGCATTTCGAACACCTGGGCACCTTGCAATCGCGGCGAACGTGCCCCGTGCCGCCGCAACGAAGGCACTGCATCGGCCGCCCGGGAACCACCACGAGAGCCAACTCGCCAGCGACTCGTACCTGGTGGGGCAGGTCGTCCACCTTCACACCTGGCTTCAGTTTCAGAAGCACGGTCCTCGTGGTGGACCCCTTCTCCTTCATGCCGGCGACGTGCCAACGCTCCCGGGTGACCTCGGTCACGTTGCCGAACGCCGCGAATGCCGTACGGATGTCCTCGTCGGCGACACCGTGAAGCATCCAGTGGAGACGCAGCTTTACCTGGTGGTCTTCTGGATCGAAAACAATGCAGCGGCGTCCCTTGACTTCCAGCTCCTTCGTGGCGGCCAGTTTCTTTGCGGCGTCAGCGGTGCTGAAGGTCACCGCCCACACGTGGTTTATCTGGTACGCCCCCAACGCCACGACGTCGGGGAGCGCACCAGCGTTGGCGAGGGCGTCCCTGAAGTCTTCGACCCTGTAGGGTCTCGCACGCAAGTCCCCGTGCAGAAAAACCGTGTTTAAAACCACACGTCCGGTAGGCAGGGTAGGCAGGACGATCTCGTAATCCTTATCAGCGTCGCTGGCAAACCTGTTTCCGCGGCCGGCAACGGCCGCTATCGCCGCTCCGTGGGAGCTCATGATCCTGCGTCCGTCACGCTCGGTGGCCGGAAGTAGAATGACTCGGCCACTGCGGCGGCTCGCATGCTTCCATGCTATTTATGCAAAGTTCCATGCAGCTAGGATAAAATGTACGCACAGGACTTGTGTAACGAACTGTGGACAACAAGGGCATAAATTAATCATTAATGACATAAAGTTAGCAATCCATTTCTTCTTCCTCACTTCTGATCTGTAGTCAGTAGAAGTTTCAAGCAACGGCTTTTCGTTTATGGACCTCATGTAAGCATCCTGGTAATGATGCCAAGACAGGCATGTTTGCCTGCTATGGCGCACATGAAATGGTTGTAATACAAGCAAAGGGACCACACAGTCACTGCTCTCGTGTCACTAAAAGTGTGCATCATTAATGACAGGATGTTGTTAATGCAGTCTGGCAGTGCAGGCCCTCTGAAAGGCGTCACCGACCTTACACATGTACTGCATACCATAGCACCATGCATGTACGTACTACGTACGACAGTACAGTACCACAGCAACGTGTGGGCAGCTGAGACGTGCACTAAAATGTGCGTCGAACATGCAATGTTAAACATAGACAAGCGTAATCACAAACAAGCACCTCAAACACACACCAAATCTGGATTAAAGCCATACCGCTAGAGAACACACCACCTTACACTCAAAAAAAGCTGTTCAAATCTTAGTTTGTGCTCACCACCGGTCCAAGATATCACCTGGAAAGGAGAAGGGTCCAACATAAAGAAACACAAAATGAACAAAGAAACTGTACCAGCAGGTATCAAATATTATCTCTCAAGCACACCTTTCATAACAGCGATAGAGTTTCCTTTGCACTTTTCGCAAGAAAAAAAAGGGGGGGCACGCGAGCGCAGGGCAGCATTATTTCTTTTTCTAGCCCATCCTAACGTATGTCTTGTCTTAGTACGCCTAGTACAGCAAAAAGGTAGAAAACAATGCAATAGCCTTGTTGCAACAGCCATCGGAAGACGCAAACGCCAAATGAAGGGTGGTGCATATCACTCTTTTGAGGGTCATGCCGCAGTAGGACGGAACACATCGCTCGCCCGAGACCAGACACGCATAGAGCAAACAGCAACACGCCACTTACCAGAGACCCGGAGGCAGGAGACAAACGCATAGAACAAACGCTACTGCAGCCGGCCGGCAGTGGGTTGGATCATCGCCATCATCGCCTCTTCTAGGATGTTTAGATCGGTTGGGTCAAGCGGGCGTCTGGTTTCAAGACTTATTTATGAAAAAAAAAACAAAGATAACGTTTGACGTCATAACCGCCGAGCAAAGAAACCTGTTCTCCTTTCCACTTATGCTCCGGGCGCGCATGCGCAGTTGAGCAGAGTTTGTTCTCCCGAAGTTCAAGTCGTTTTTACACAGCTGGTGTGACGTCACACCGACCGTAGCGCCCCTGGTGAGAGGAGCGGGAGTTAGGCCGCCGTTGGTGGCTACCGCCTCGCCTCGCGACGGCGTGAGATGGGGCCCCGTTTTTACACAGCTGGTGTGACGTCACTCTAGGTCACGTGGTGTGACGTCACGCAGCGAGGTCACGCTAAAGGTCAATGGTGCCTACCACCGCCTCGCCACGGAACGGGCTGAAGTGCGACCTAAAGTAGTATTGCTTCGCAATAAAAATGTTAGAGGTGCGTGGATCCTGTCATGGCTAAGCATTGTGCGATGTGCAGATTTTTACTAATAGGCGAACATAAGTAGCAAAAACTTGCAATATAAAGTCCCTCATTTAGCAATTCTACTAGTTTCATTACGTAAGAAAATCGGCATCACCCAATGGCGCTGAATTTTTCTCAACAGCACTGCACTGCACTGAGTGTGCCTGACTGATTTAGCTTCATTCACTCTGTGGTGTCGAACGAAACTACTGTGATTGAGATATTCAATTGTATGCAGTTTTCATTTTAGTTCCCTGTTCTACGCGAGTAGGCTTACTTACCGCACTTCAAAAAGGAGCATTTTCCACCATACTGAAGAAATTAACGTCAAAAATATCGGATAATAAAGATGTAGGATGCCCAGGGGACGCGATTTACTGGATGCGTTTCTGCTGGTGAGCAAATTTATTCTCTTGAGACACTAGTAAATTATGAAACATAGTTGTGTTTAGCCGTACTATATACATCATTTCCTGAAATAATGTCGTTATTCTTTTACATGCGTACGTACAATGAAGGAACCATAAATGCTGATATGCCTCAATTCTATACCTTTCTACACCCTCCCAACGCCTGAGCATTAGGAGTGTACTTTTTAATGGAGCGGAACAAAATCTTTCGAACGTAAATCAGTATGCAAAGCAAGGAAGACACCGATTGCTTTTTATGGCATCAAGAGGCGTGGGTGCAACTGGAAAATCAATTGGATGGCACAATATTTTTCACCCATAACTAACTGTTTATTCTTTTGCATGAATCGTATCGCCGAGACATGCAAGTATTCGTGTAGAAGTTTAAATATGCTTCAATTCATTTGTTTTGATGTAATATGGCACGCCGCTTGTAGCACTACGGGATGCTGACTTCAGGCACCATCTGTAAGGAAGAAGGCACAAATGAAAGGTTAACAATTTGCTGACATAACATAAGGGAAACATGTGGAAAGGTGTCCATTAAAAAACATATAAATCATTAATATTGAAGCGGACGAGTTGGTGGTTATAATCTTAGAACGCCGAATGGATGTAAAAGAAAACAAAGCGCGGGTTTCATGCTAGCATTCACGAAGGGCATCTGAATATTGAAATAACAAAAACCAAACAGGACTCGAAAGATTGCACATCGTCTCCTACAGTTCCTCTCTCCAAATGTGGCCCGTTTTCTATCAGGTATAAGCACTTCCAAGAGCTCTTTATATGCCTCACGTGCTGTTTGGTATCACTTAAAGCATTGCTCCTGCTTAACAAGGGATATACTAGTGTAATGTGGTGTGTCTGGTTTTAGTTTCTGATTCAATGGTTTGTCTTCTCACTAGTCTGTGTAACGGCCATGGTTTTTCAAAAACTTGGCAGGAGCAGCGCCGACGGTGAAAGAATCGGAGGGCGAGGAGCACCTATAGCACAGTCGAAAAATACGGCAGAGCCGGTCCCACAATACAACAGAAATTTTTGTCGTCCTGCAGTTACAACAACTTTTTCTGTGGTGTTGAGATTTTGCCTGTTCATGCAACAGAACTGGCTCTCTTGTTACAACAGGAGAGTTCTCAACATTACAGATAATCTTGTTACTACAATAATTGCCGTTGTTAGGTCCCAAATACTGCAGGAAAGTGTGTTGTAAGAAGGGAAAATTTTCTGTTGTGTTTTTCGATAAGGTAGAGAAAGCTTTGAAGAGGCGCGGAGGACCCAGAGTTAGAAGAAGGGAATGGTCCCTGCTGTCGATCAGAAAGGCGGCGTTCTAGTCGATTATATTTGTGCCGCACTCGTATGCAAATGAAAAAAAATTCTGTAATCTGTTATCTTCGTGGGGCTCATCTTATTAGAGAGGATTGGTGAGATAAAACAGAGCATGTCCTTTAAGTGCGTGTTTTTCCTTTTCGTTTTTTCTAGCGTTTTCCTATCTTGATGAGAGTCTGAGCTGCAGGGAAAGAAAGAGTGTGGCTGCTTGTCTGAGACGGAGTTTTGTGTTCCTTTTCAACTTTTATATTATAATTGGGGCTTGCTGCTGAGGCTGTGAAAGTTAAAATGAGTTGCAGAAGAATTGCTGGGCCAGTCATTTTTGAATTTCACTAGGGAATGGTCACTACATCGGTTTATTTTTCATCTAAAGACATCAGCATGAAAAGGTATCACTACAGTGCCCACAAATGAAATGGGCGACGTATGTTTGATGTTTGAAAATTAAACATAGCGCGACTACACCACATACTCAACGATTGATATAACCGTCGATTAAAGGGCGAAAATTAGTGATTTTACTATTTTTTATGAGTGGCATGTAAGGCTGAAGGTCTCACGTACAGCACTGTGCTGCCCTCCCCAGCGTCAGTAAAGTGGCTATCCATAATGGCCCAACACATATTCTTTCAAATGGAGCTGATATCTGAATTTAAATAGCTCCTGTAGTTCAATGAATTTTAAAAATCTGAATTCTTTGTTGGTGATAGCCACTGTAGATATTTTCATGCATGAAAACACGAAAATAAATTCAATATCCTATTACTATATGGATGTAACAGTAATGTACGACAATAGTGACATTGCTCAAGGGAATTTATGGACAAAGAGCGCCATAACACAAGGTGTTTCCTGTACTGAAGGTGGGGTTGGTGACAGATTTGCCAAACAGCTTAACCTAAAGAAGCCGAGCACCAAGCCAGGAGAAAGCCCGGAAAATTAATTCCCGGTGGGTATCCGGCGTAGCTGGGGATCGAACCCAGCAGCTTCCGCATGCGAGGCGGATGCTCAACCAGTCGGCCACTGCTGCGGTGCAACGTGCTTTGAGCAGTAAATGCTACAGTAATTAAGTTACATTTTTTAGGCTTGCTTGAGAATATTTGGTCATGTAATTTAATTAGTTTCTAAAGGTTGGTTTGCCACTCATGCTTCTGCATTAACACGGCTTCAAAAAACAACTGCACCGTTCCCTGTGCAGTCTAAAACAATGGTGTTGCAACTATTATTTACGATTTATTATAGTTCGGTTGAACGGCTGCAGGGTTATGGGTTTTATAGGGTCATTTTCCGGCTCAGGTGGATTGAATTTCGGTAGACTTTAAAAAGAGCGAGAGGGGGGGAGGTGTTCACTTCTGCCTCGTGCGATTCACAGCACCGGCTTCGTCACTGGCAAATGGACTTCAGTGGCTGCCAGTGATGCTCACGGTGTAATTCAGTAGTTATAAAATACCATTTGCATGATTCCGAGAACACCTGCTGGCGATCGCACAGCGCACATTGACCACCTCTCTCTTTTTCTAAGCATGAACCAATCACAACTTTCCTTGGTGCACCAGCGCTGAGCTTGAAACGCACAGCAGATTTTACTACAAAATTTGCATGTCATTCTTGCCATATACCTGCATTTGAACCAAAAGAACGGAATCAATCGACTTTCATACTCGAGCTCTAATGGTTTCGCAGTTGTGCATAATACGAGTCTTATTGCATAATTTTTGTTATAACGCAACAGAGATGAAGAAAAGCCCAGATAAATGACAAAGCATGGTGAATATCCACTTGAGCGCTTTGCTTCTCCGCTGCTAGGTGCCATTAAAAAGACAAATATATCCCGAACTGGGTTCGAATGAAAACATCACGCACAGTCCCTAATAATAATGAAACAAAAAACGAGTCTGCTAGATTTTAAAGAAGTTCCACTTGTTCTACTGTCAGAAATAGTTTATCAGATATAATACCAGCCGTTAAGTTTCAGGCTCAAACAAAATTTTCACCTGAGCGCACCCATTATTTAACGAAGTGGGTGAGTGATGCCCAGTGTCATGCCGTTTGTCAGATTTGCAAGGGCAGCCATTTTTAAGCCAAACATAATGGCTCTCCGCAGCATCACTTTGAACCGACCATAGACCCATAGACATATTCTTTTGGGGTAAATTTTTTTCGGGCTTCCTATCTACAAGACAGAGACAAAGACCATTGGGAAGAATCAACTCAAGTATGGCCGTTCGCTCAAGCCTGGACGGTGTCTTATTTTCGTCAGTAATTAGAGAAATAAAAGCAATACGTACGGCTTCCACTTTAAAAATATCCAATTTCTCTCCGAATGAAGCTTGTATGTATTGCGGGTTATTCGCCTTAAGGAAGCTGTATTCTTTGTCTGGGTTAAAGTCATTAGTAATTGCGTACCCGTTGGTAAATAATCGTACGGTGCACATTAAAAATTGTCCCTTTTGTACGCCACGTGTACTGAAGTATGATTTTTTTTACCCAATTTGATGTACAGTCTAGAAAAAACGCACAAAAAACTTAATTAACAATGCGAAATTATTATTATGTGCTCCACTTCAAACCAAGTTATGTGACAAAGATGCAATGTGATGTCGTTTTAAGTAACTTGACAAAGATAAATTTCGGTACCATACCAAGTCACATGACAACGACGTAATATGACTTCAGACCAAGTAACGTGACAGCGATGTAATTTGACGCCATGCCAAATCACGTGACTCACGGCTGGAAACACTTCAGGCCATGTAACCAGTAAGCTACATTCCAGATTTAAGAAGATACCCAATCCCCACTCCCTAATCCATACAGGTGTAAATGAAATCCCAGCGATATCATCACGGACAGATCTGAATGTGGTGGCGGTATTCTCGAATACATTCGCGCAGAAGTGTTCAGCAACCGTTCGTCGTACAGCGTACCGGGTGATGTAATAGAATATCTCTTTCAATTCAGCTTTCATTTAAGAGTGCACGTTGTCGTACATATGTACTTAAGCAAAGAACTGCGGAAAAAAAAGAACCCGAACGATAAGAGCACCAGGATGAGGGAGTACTCGCGACTGACTTTATTCAGGGATAACACATACATACCTTTATGCATGCCAAATTGTTGAATAAAGTGCACATGCCAGCATCCCGTTTTTTAATTCAGTTTGATTCATATATTGCACACGCAGTTATCCCTGACCTGAACCCTGAGTGAAAAAAGCCTCTGCCATCTCAAGTGCCGTTTGCTAACGACTGCGCATCTAGATTTTGAATCTAGCCAGCAAAGGCCTGCATGGCTTACCAGGCGTAGCCACATAGCCAGCGCCGCAATGTAAAGGCAAATTGGACTCCATCCCCAGGATTCTGGCCCATGCGTCTCGAAAAACCGGTCGCGCCATCTCGCGAACCCGGCGGCGCGACGGCGCGTAACTCAAAGGCGACGAAAAATAAAAATTAATACCTATAGTCGCGCATAAAAGTTGAGATCAGCTCTCTCGCCTGTATGTTGAATGCTTCTTAAAGTTTCTTTTAATAGAGTTTCATCAATGTTGCTTACATATTGCGCTTACCATGCGCAATGAGCTACGATAGCATGGAGCCTATGGCGAGGTCCCGAAATATACCCCACTTGACTTCACTTTATCGCTCCCAGAAGCCCTAATTTAAAATACATCGACAAGCTCTCGGTGCTCAAGGTAGCGTAATTTCCTACATTTAAAGAAATATAAAGTATATTACATTTAAGTGGAGCAAAAGATTTACTGTGTTGTTTTTCTATTGATTATGAATCCCCCGCACCGGCAAGAAACGCGTGGCGCTCTCTCTCGATGTGTTGGCAAGGCGCACGTCCGTGCTACAGTGTCCCTGCTGGAGTGTCCCTGCTTAGTGTCCCTGCTACAGTGTCCCTGTTTTGGTAGGTTCCTCCGGGAGGTTGAGCCGTGCCGTACGAATGCGCCCTTTTATCAAAAGTTCCCCCATCGGTGTAAGGCTACGACCATGAGCTGCTACATAAAGTCCTACAAGAAAGCGCGTGCCTACTATGAGGTATATAGCGGAAATTATGAGGAGACATTTTTGCTTGACAGGTACAGTTTTTTGAGCGCATACAGTGGCCCCACGACACGGGCATAGGTGATAGTGGAATTTTGTGCGCATTAGCAGTGCGAAGCAATGAAACTTCCAGGTACTTTCGTTAAAGCAGTGAAATGCGTAATTCCCGGACGCTCATACTTAGAGCTCACTCACCGATACTTTTATATGGTTCTTGCACTGTGAATTGAAAATTTTAAAATCGTGTATTAATGACTACATTTTAACACTCCAGCTATTAGCCTCCATAGCAGACAGCTCTTCGAAGGTTTTGTCGATGTGGTGAAAGTGCAGCACGGACGCATTGAAGTGATTGAGTGCTGCACTATAAGAGGCAGCAAACCTGATGCTGCGTTTTATGGCAGTAGGTGATTTGTCCAATGTAAAAATTAGTGAGTGATTGTTTACAATTTTTCTAGGTTGGTAAAGTGCTTCTCATCATTCAATCGTTCAATCGTTCGCCATCGATAAGGGCTTTACCATTGCTGTAATCGATGCTAGTTTCGGCAATTATGTCAACGGTGTACGTAAACTATGAACAGCTAACGAAGACTTCATAGAATGTGCATGCTGGGAGCTATTCTGAAGAGTAGGTCATCAGTACGACAAGGTAGTAACTACGCCGTTACCCAGAGCAGCAATCAAGAATCAAACCCCAGTTAAATATTCTTGATTATGATTGAAATTTGCTGAGAAATGAACAGAAGTTCTTTTCCGATAACACGACGTTTCAGAGCTTACTGGTTATCTCCAGCTCGGCGGCTGGGCGCTCCACCCAGCCCGCTTGTGCAATGTGCCGCTCGCACGAGCGATTAGCGACAGGACGCTACGTGCGCGCGGCCCTGAATATGCAGTGAATTTACTGTGTTGCGAATATGTGCAACAGTAATTATAAGCACTGTCGCACGAGTGGCGCGAACATAGTATTTTTTTTTTGCATATGACGTGCACACGTACCCTCATTTTAGATTATTTTTTCCTGTAACTCTCCTATTTACTTCTCGCTATCCTCCCTATTTGCCTTTATTTCCGCTGGTTGCAGTTCCGGTGCATGAGAGATTAGATAGCAATCGCCGGGCCGGCAACATTTTTAGTCTCCTTTTTGTATTTTCGTCAGTTGTGGTTGTTGCCTCTGAAGCGATTGGTAAACTACTACTTCTTCAAGGTGTGGCTCCCTCGGAGTTGCAGGGGCTTTATAAACACACAAACCACGGGAGTAAGAAGAGGGAGCCGTTTCCAGAGAACGATTAACATTATTCAGCGACTTTTAAATGTGCCATAACTTGTTTCCACAGCCTACGACACCAAGCACTCGAACAAAGCTATATATATTGCATCATGACCATGCCTTAGGCATTCTCTTTAGGATGACTGTCTTTAAGGGACAGAGGAGGCATCCGATAATGGTGGCCGGCTTGTTTTCGTTGTTTTCGTTGCATCCTTTTCGGTTTTGGATGATACATCGAGTGAAGAGTCTTGGGTATTCATTTCTAAGAAATGTTTTATTTTTCTGATGATGAGTTTTAATAGTGCAATGGCAACCTCGCACCAAGCGCAATGGGATGAAGTGTTTTCTTCAACAGAAGGTTAGATGAAAGACCATTTTCCGAGCACTTCAGCTCAAAGAAACCAAGGGCCAGGCTTCGAGAGAACTTGTGCCCATTGGAAACCAGTGGGTAAATGGCGGCACTGGGGAACGAATCACACACCGTCCTCGAGCCGCATGCTTAAAGCGATATGCCGTTGCTGTTGTCGCTTGTTTTTAAAACAGATAAGCAAGAATTGGGAATTGTCTTAACCAAAGCTTTCTTGAATTTTCCTCTACCCTTCGGGCAAAATTTTTGGCAGTGTTCCTCAAACAAAGGCTACGCGAACAAGACGCACGGCTCGCAGCATCAAACGGTGAAGAAGTGGGAGAGGCGGTAACGCGAAAGGTCAAGAATGTGAGCAGGTGCTTAGGTAGGGCGAAATTCTTTTTCAAGAGGTACACGGACACCCGGTTGCAGATGGTAAGGGGGGGGGGGAAGAAAAGGACAACGGGGAGGGGCCTCCTGCTGTGCCTTTGCCTGCCTTTCTTTTTTTCATCCTTTTATTTTTCCTGGAATCGTGGAGCGCAGTCCATGGTTGCTTATTGAATCCGCTGTTTCTGCCTCCTACGGTGTGAATCATGACGTAGTCGGCGCCTCTGTGAAAACGACCCGAAACAGTCATGGATGCACTTTTGTCTCCAGGCTGTCATAAAAAAAAACACAAACGCTAATGTGCCAGTCCTGGCAAAGGGTCTCTCCAGACGCTGACAAAAAGCTGCCAGAAAGGACATCGGAGTTTCTGCACAAAAGACGGCACACTGAAAGGCTTTTCCTTAGAGCATTTACTTCGTTCCTTAACATGCAACGTGAGTACACTGTTGTTATGGCCTGTGTACATTACAAAATAAAGCCGACCATTGTGAATGGGCGAGACCCTTCTGCGGCCACGTAATTGGTGACAGCTTCAAAAAGCACGTGTTTTCGCTTTGTTTGGCAAGCAATGAGTCGAATGGTGCAAACTGTCCATTTCACCAGAGATCACTTGGCGACGAAAGGGGACGAGCACGGTGCATCGAGTCTCCAACGCCACTATATCAAAGACAAAAGAACACCGCTAAGGAGGACACAAAAATCAGGAGACTCGGTTAAGAAAACTAAACATTTTGACAGATTTGCCTGTCTGGTTGGATTCGAAGACTTATAATAAACTGCACATCTCAGTCTCATCTGCACAACAAGCACCGAACTTGACAGAAAAAAGAACAACGCACGATATTCAAAGAACTCATCATGAAAGGCTACCCAAAAAACTTTATTCAAAAAACCATTCGACGTCAAAAACACGACAACATGCGCCAAGAAATCAACGCACAAAGACCAACGCCACCACCAAAATACGTTACTCTACCTGATTTCGGAGGTGTCAGTGAAACCATTGCCCGATTCCCGAAAAAAGGGGGTCCCCAGGTTGCGCACAAGCCCACAAACACTGTGGCGCTTTGCCTACCTGTTCATAAAGACCGGCCGTAGAGAGAAGGAGCCCAAGGCATTGTCTACAAAATTCCTTGCGCCGACTGCGACGCAAGCTGCATCGGCGAAACCAAAAACCTCAAAGAAAGAATTCGGCAACATAAAAACGACGTCCGCAACTTCGCAAGAGGTTGCAATCCTGTAGCCGAACATTCCGAGGACTCAGACCACAGAATCAAGTTCGAAAAAACCAGAATCCTAGTAACCGAAACAAATTACCACAAAAGGCTCCTTCTGGAATCCTGGCACATCCAAACCACCTCGAAAAACATCAACCGCACAAAAGGAAACCTGCTCCCAGTGTATGCCCAACGAAAAAATTGGTCATTGACAGCCTCCCCACAGTTACGACAACGTAACTAACAGCCTTAACCCCCTCCCTCCTTCCTCCCCCTCCGCCACACCTTTCGCATTACAGCTTTCGTTCATTTGACCCCTTCCTCCCCTCCATACTTAGAGATAAGACGCTAGCTACTGCCCTCAGTCACCCCTGACGAAGGAGCCGAGTCGGCTTCGAAACGTTGGGTTAAACTTAGATTTTTGGTTGGAGATGTGCAGTTTATTATGAGACTAGCTTACCACTGCAGAACGGCAGATATCTTATTCTTTATTTTTTTTTCGGCGCCAGCTAACGGGCGCTCGCGCACGTGTTGGAAGCGGGGTCCGGTTTACGACAATAGGAGCACAGCGGTCCTTTCTTCATGGCTTGAAGCTCTTCCAGGTTCACAGAACTTTTCCTCGCAGTTTGGATGGATGGATGGATACGGCTGAACCCTTTAAATCGGGCGGTGGTTCAAGCCACCTAGCCATGTCTTGTGAAATTTTACTTCTGTCTTGCTTTTAGCCACCAATCGTATAACCTTCGCTTGGTTACTTCTAACCTCTTAAAATCCACTTTCCCTTCACTATCCCTAAACCCCAATGCCTTGGGTAAGTCAGCCCCGCTGGTTTCCACTGTAGGTGAAGCCCTTTACAGAAAAGTATCAAGTGTTGAGCCGTTTCTTCCTCCTCTCCGCACGCAATGCACAAAGTGTCTATCTCATGGTACCTGACTCTATACGTCTTAGTCCGAAAAACTCCAGTCCTGGCCTCAAACAACAAAGAGCTTCCCCAACAATTATCATAGATATTTTCTTTGACAATTTCCTGTTTAAGGGTCCGGTATGTTCCCAGTGCCGATTTCGTCAGCATCCGTTTTCCACAGAGCTCTCTCTGTTTCCTCTAACCTTTTTCTTAACCGATAATTGCTGATTTGCCCCGTTACTGCTGTCCAGATATTTGCTTGTCAATTTTCTAGTTCATAATATATAATTGGTTTTTTGGGGGGAAAGGAAATGGCGCAGTATCTGTCTTATATATCGTTGGACACCTGAACCGCGCCGTAAGGGAAGGGATAAAGGAGGGAGTGAAAGAAGAAAGGAAGAGAGAGGTGCCGTAGTGGAGGGCTCCGGAATAATTTCGACCACCTGGGGATCTTTAACGTCCACTGACATCGCACAGCACACGGGCGCCTTAGCGTTTTTCCTCCATAAAAACGCAGCCGCCGCGGTCGGGTTCGAACCCGGGAACTCCGGATCAGTAGTCGAGCGCCCTAACCACTGAGCCACCGCGACGGGGATTTCTAGTTCGCTTTCTCCATTTCGTGTCAACATTCTTTATATACAGGTATCTGAAAACTTTCCGAGCCCACTGCTTTTCCTCCATCTTTCTCAATCGTTCCTCAAATTCTATCTTACTGCTAGCCTCTCTGCTCTCGAAAGACGCCCATCCCATATCACCCTGTACCCGCTGATTTGGTGTATTGCCATGTGCTCCCAAAGCTAACCTCCCTACTCCCCGTTGTTTAATTTCTAGCCTTGCTTGAACATCTTGCCTCATACACAGGACCGCATTACCGAAGGTCAGGCCAGGGACCATCACCCCTTTCCAGATCCCTCTTACCACCCCATACCTATTGTAATTCCACAGTGCCCTATTTTTTATGACAGCTGCATTCCTACTAGCTTTATCCATTACATATTTTTCATGCTCTGTCAGATACTCAGCACTGTTATTTATCCACACCCCAAGATACTTGTACTCATTCACTACGTTTAGCACGAACTCCTGTATTCTATGCTCGCCGCCCTCTTCATTAAATATGACTGCAGATTTTTCCTTACCATACTTGAAGCCTAATCTATCTCCCTCTGTACTGCATATGTCTAACAACTTCTGCAGGTCTTCCTTGTTGTCAGCCATTATCACTATATCGTCCGCGTATATTAGTTCCGGTAATATCTTTTTAATCCATTCCCCTTGCTTGAAAAAAGATAGGTTGAGGCCTAGTCCGCTCCCCTCTAGCTTGGTCTCCAACCCTTGCAGGTACAACATGAACAACAAAGGGGACAGAGGACATCCATGCCTAAGCCCCCGCTGTATCTCTACAGGCCCTGATACATTTTTTCCCATTTTATGAGCACTCTGTTACCTCTCTCTCTCTCTCTCTCTATATATATATATATATATATATATATATATATATATATATATATATATATATATATATATATATCTTTTAAAAGATTAATTACTCCATTTTCCACATCCAATGTGCCCAATATGTCCCACAAATGCTCCTGAGTAACGTTGTCATAGGCTCCCCTAATATCCAGAAATGCTAGCAATAAGGGCCTATGTTCCTTTTCCGCAATTTCTATACACTGTGTCAATGAAACTAGATTGTCCTCCAACCTCCTTTGTTTCCGGAACCCATTCTGTAGTTCAACTAACACCCCCTCGTTCTGCACCCAAGCCTGCAGTCTATCCTTTATAATCTGCATCACCACCCTGTAAACCACAGATGTCACTGTTATGGGACGATAGTTACTTACGTCTGCTTTGTCCCTCTTTCCCTTATATATAATGTTCATGCTACTTAATCGCCATTCATCGGGGACTTTCTCATCCACTATCATTTTGTTCACTACCTGTATTAATGTTTGCTTGGATTTTGGTCCTAACTTCTTTATCAACATAATCGGGATACCATCTGGTCCTGTTGATGTGCCACTAGGAACTTTCTTCTCTGCCCTTTCCCACTCTCCTTGCTCGAGTGAAGCTATTGCTGTAACCGGTCCATCCTCCTTCGGTAAATTACGTACCACGTGCTTTGCTGTAAATTTTTCCGTCATCTTTGTTCCTATGTGTTTTACTGCTTCAGCTCCTTCTAGTCGAATGCCCTCATCTGTAACGATAAACCTTTGTTCTAGCATAGTCTCATTACTCATTGCATTTAGATGTTTCCAGAATTTTCGGGCTGCTTTTCTATCCTTTTTATTTACTTTTGACAACCATTGGGCACCCTTTCTTCTAATTTTCTCATTAATCAAATAGGATGCGTCCCTTCTACACTTTATGAAGGTATCCCATTTTTTGTCTACTTCGGGTTTTGGTTCCCCCTCTTCTTGGAATATCTGTGTTCCCTGGATGCTTCCTGGCGCTTCTCTATTGCCCTCTTGACCTCCTCATCCCACCAACTCTTGGGTTTGCATCTTTTCCCTTTTAGTTTTACTCGCACCTTAGCTAGCTCTAGCTCCAGTAATCGAGTTAATTTGGTATAAGTCCATTCTGTTTCACTATCCTCAAAAATTACTTTCTCGATTTGTTTGGCTGCTGCTTCCAATTGCTTTTCTGAGTAAAAATTCCCCCCTGATTGTTCATCTCGCTTCAGTCCTACATTGCCAACTTGATACGCTTGTGGTCACTACCTAGACTTCTGGAACCATCTTCATCTATGTTCATTACCCCTAATCTATTATACATCATCTGTGACATTAGTGCATAATCTATCGTCGAGTGCAGACTCCCCGCCTCCCATGTTATGAGCCCTTCATACTTCTCGGTGCTGTTGCATACAACTAAATCATGCCTGTCACACATGTCCTGCAGCATGCTTCCTGTCGAATCTGTGTACCCATCCAGGCCTTCTATGTGTGCATTCATGACGCCTAATATAATTATCTCGCCCTGTCCTCCTAGCTCATCAATGTCGCTTGCAATACATTCTAACATTTTCCTGTTTTCCTCTTTGGCATTAGCCCCTGTCCACAGGTATACAAAGCCAAGGATTGTTAGCTTGCCTGCCACTGTTCCTTTTAGCCATAAATGTTCCTTGCATCCCAGTCTAACCCTTTGAAAATTCATACTTTTATGAATGAATGCCCCAATTCCACCTCCCTTTCTGCTGCCCTCTGTTCTATTGCAATAGTCCCATGCGTAGTCTGGGTTACAGGGTGGTTTCTCGATGTCTCTAAGATGTGTTTCCACTAAACCATATACCATTAATTCCTCCTGCCTTAACTGTTCTTCTATTTCCTCCCATTTCAGTCTATAAAGAATTTCGAGCCGTGAGGAAAATAGGTTGGGGGCGCTGAAAGGACAACAGCTTTTTTGGGGGGACCCAGAGCTCTGAAGGAACCAGTGTAGAGAAAGAAGAATTAAGATCAAAGGGACAATGGAACCATAGGGGAAGAAAGAGACGCAAGCGCCAGGGCCAAGTTAATTCAGATATAGGTTTCATTAACATGCAAGGTGGCAGGAATACACGATTTCAGTTTCGATACATGGGGGCTGCCATATTCCTAGGTACCGAACCCATCGCTCCGCGGGACGGCAGAGCAGGCTGTCCGTGGGAGAAAAACCGGCTTGCGCGGGAAGCGGCACGCGGAAAACGCCCAGCGTTGCGCGTTTTCCCGCTAATGTGAGCGCGCCTTTACTTTTGGCTTTGGCTGCTCGGGCTGCGCTGCGTCTCAGCGTGTGTTGGAGTGCAGCTCGTCGTGGGCCAGTATCCCCACCCACCCCCCATCATAGTGACAACCACCACCACCAGTGCAGCTCGTCGTTCTGCCGGCACCCGCTCGCAAAATAAATCTGCCGAAACGTAGCAGTGGTGAGCTTGAAGCCATATACGTGTGCATTTTGAATGGCGCAAGCGGCTGGAAGCGCTGGTGGTCACGGGAACCAACCGGCCGTTATTGCATCGACGGAGCAAACGATCACGATCGGTGAGTGTGTGTGCTACTTACTACTAAAATACTGAATAACCGTAGTAAACAAATAAATATTGTTTTTAACGGCTGCCTAGCGTGTTACAGTCTTTGTAAGTTACCGCGGGCCACCTGACATTTAGCGGAATGAAGGACCGGCAGTCCGCCGACAGCGGCGTCGACTCGTCGGAGATCCGCGCTGCCTTCTGCCACCGATGGGCTGGCGTTCCGAACTTGCTCGCGAGGGCTCCGGCAATTCCGCACAGTTCGTCTTTGGCCGCATCTGACGTGTACCGTACGTTCTACTACATGTAAATCCTTCGAATTAGCTTCGTCAGTACGCGTGCTCTTTCCCGTTGTCGGCCGCGTCCCACATAGCCACACAACTGCAATGTGGAGCTCGCTCGGTGCGTCACGAAACAAAGCTGAAAAGAACGAGAGTGGTAGACCCTTCATGCCACGTACGTAGGCTGCACGAGCGCACGCAGCCGTGAGAGCGCAATTTGATTATGTGCGAGGCAGTGTTAGTTGATAGTCTGCCCAGTTGCCGAAATATGTGTAAAGTCGCCAACTCCTGTTGCCTCAGAGTATTTTGCGCAACTATATGTGCCGCCGCGGTGGCTCAGTGGTTACGGCGCTCGGCTGCCGGCCCGAAAGACGCGGGTTCGATCCCGGCCGCGGCGGTCGAATTTCGATGGAGGCGAAATTCTAGAGGCCCGTGTACTGTGCGATGTCAGCGCACGTTAAAGAACCCCAGGTGGTCGAAATTTCCGGAGCCCTTCACTCCGGCGTCTCTCATAGCCTGAGTCGCTTTGGGACGTTAAACCCCAAACCCCCATAAACCAAACCAACTATATGTGCTTTGCGATCGGACTTGTGTGCCTTGTATTCGGGCAGTTAACCAGCATTATCGCGTCTGTTTTGCACTGCTCAAATTTCAAGAAGGCAAAAGCAACCGTGGGATCCATATTATGGCAGCACTACAGTGAACTCGTGATCGTACATATCTCTTTAAGGGCTGTAGCGCCCAATGCACTTTCGCAGGCCTTTAGAGGTACCTTTATTTGAATGTCCTTTGCATGCCATCTTTTTTTCAGATGGTGACACCCATGCTCATCCCCTGCTCGTGCAGCAGCGGACAGATGACACCAAACTCTGGCCAAGCATAACAAGCGCTCATATTGTATGCTACTTGATTAGATCAAAGGCCTGTGATCTTAAAGAGGCAGAGGCGTACAAAAGCCTGGACTCTTATAACCAGCTGCAGTGCGGTTGGGTGGGTTGGGTGCTGAGTCACGAAGCAGCTGCTGATATTGTGTATGTGAAGGCCGATCTGCGACCCTCTCAGGCAGTAAACAAAAAATCATGGTCGCCATGGGCCTGTGTGCGGAAGAATGGTCAAGTGGTGGCTACTGGTTGTTCTTGCATGGCCGGAAAAGCACGTGTTTATAGCCATATTGGTGCCCCGTTGTGGAAGCTAGAAATGAGCGTCCAGGTAGGCATCACTGGCATCTCATGTACCGACAAGGCGGCAGCTTGGAATCAGGGTACAAAGAGAAATGTTGAGCCGGCCCTTCTCAATTCCATGTCCTTCAATCTTAAGAAATCAACGGTGGACCCCGCAAGCACGCAGCACCCAAGGCCGACCCGAAAGGTCAAGCATTTTGCAAGCAAAGAACTCGCAGACCACATCAAGAAGTCACCTTATGGCGAGCTCTTCAGTATTCCTGGTGAGTATTGCTGAGATGACACACATCTATTAAACAAGCTGGTTGCCCGTGTAAATATGTGTGCTTTGTTGGTATTCGCTGTCAGATAACATTGTCACTTGCCGCATATAGTACGAGTAACGCTCTACAACAAGGAAGTGGCAAGTGATCAGTCATTAGTTTCTAGAAGTTCAGTAGTACAATGAGGACCATGGACACTAATGAGTGAAAACTAATCTAAGATATAGAGCTTATGTACTTTATATGGAATGCACATGCAGCTCATTTTGGAAGCCATTTATTTTCGCAGACAGAGGACAAAAAAATTGTCATATGTTGAAGAGATTTCACATTCCAAGAAAAATATGTTTGCAAGCATATGTGAATGAGAAAAATCATTAACCTGTTTGGATTCTGTGGAATGGCTGGCTGGACGACAAATTTTCTTATTGTCGGTAACACAGACCACGAATAATGAAATCTTCATTTCTTTCCAAGGGAAGAGAAGCCATTTTTGAGAACTCCGGCTCATAAGAAAAAAATTTGCTCATGTACACATGTGTATCTGGAAGAGAATGAATGCTGCTTTTAATGTAAAAAAAAGTTCACCGCTGTATGTGTTTAGTCCCGTTTTGCAGTGTTCCTTATGAAAGAGATGATTGCTTTCTAAGTTAGAGTTGCATATTCAGTGCAGTTATGTGCTGTGAGGATAAACTGATATGGAACACTGTAAGGAACAAAAAATAGTGTAAGTGTAAAAGGGATCAATATCTTTGAGTGTTAGTTTGAGGAAAGATTTTGCCAAACATTGACAAGTCCTCAGAACACATGTGCTAGCTACATATGAAAAATTTTCATTGAACATATTTTCTACTTTTTTGATGAATGCAGTTGCAAGTGAACACTGGGCTGATCCATCCATTTATTCACTCTTGTCCTGATTGCACTGTCATATTTTTGAAAATGAAGGTAGTACATTGACTATTATATGTGGGTGCGAGTTTGAGTGCCTTTCATGGAATGAAATTGGCTGTTAGGCATTGTGGTGATGCTTTTCATTTGCAGGCACCCTTCTCCACAACACATTGACGACGACGAGAAGGGAGATCCAGCGACCTTCTCAGGCACCAGCAAGTGTCCACAGGCAACAAGCGACACATCACTCAGAGAAGGTAGCGACAAAACTGCATGAGCCTTTGTCATGCATGAACATAACTTGACTTATTTATCTTGAATTGGAGTGAGTTTTAGGAATGACCTGAACCCACAGCCATGCTCAATGTAATCTTGCTGACAAGGCAGTGTTGCTGCCCTTTTGTTGATGCTTAAACTGTTATAGTCAGACTTCTTATCATCTTTGCCCTTAATAAAAATTTATAACGACTAATGAAGACATTTTTTTCAGGTTGCCTTCCAGTCACCGAAGGGGTGGGAAAACCACTCGGCACAGTTTCTTTGCTCCCTTATGGCAGCTTCAATTTTTTTTTCAGAGGTCATGGTAAGACTGAGCTATCCACTGCTCGCTCACTTCCAAGCAGCTTTCTGTCTAACATTGAAATTCCCGATGAGAGCTTATTAGTCGCAATGGACGTGACATCTTTATATACAAATATCCCCCACTTAGACGGCATACGCGCGGCGGTGGATGCATACCTGCGGACGGATCTTCCAGTTCACCTGGATGGCGAAACTCTCGCAACTATTCTGGGTTTAGTACTCAATTACAACCACTTTGAATTTGAGGGAAGGCACTTTCTTCAGGTGAGCGGTACGGCGATGGGGACCAAGATGGCGCCTGCCTATGCCAATATATTCAGCCTTCGAAGCCACTCCTCTATAAATGCTTTCTGGATGATATCTTTCTCATCTGGCCTCACAACGAAGCTAGCCTATTAACACTTATAGGAAACTACAACAAATTTCACCCATCGATATCGTTCACCCACAGCATCTCCAAAATATCTATAAACTTCTTGGACGTAACAATACAGAAAAAAAGGAAATGTACTTAAGAAAACGCTCTACAGAAAGCCCACCGACCGCCCACAGTATCTACATTTTAAGAGCAGCCACCCACACCACTGCAAGACGAGCATACCTTACTCTCAGGCACATAGATACCGACGGATATGCTCTGAGCTTGATGACTTTGACCGCCATGCTGAACAACTAAAGACAAATCTTTTACTTTTACTGAAAGAATATCCCGCTTCCATCATGGAAGACGCTATTCGGAAAGCTCGCGGTCTAGACAGAATTAAAATACTGAGTTCCCAAAACTTCCAGCAAGGTGAAAGGCAAACCAACTCGTTCTCACACATTCATCAAACATACCACGCGTGAACAATATCCTCAAAACATTTTAACATTATCCAGCAAAGCAGTCACTTGTCCCGCATTTTTAAGCAGCCACCAAGAGCGGTATACCGGCGCAGCAGGAACCTCAAGGATATTTTAGTTAAATCTAGAACATCGCCCAATGTTAACCCAAACCCCGGGTGCCAACCCTGCCAAAAACTACGCTGCAAGGTTTGCTGTCACATGCTGACAACAAACATTGCAAAAGGTGCCTTTTCTGACTTTAATTTCACAATCAAAGAAACTCTAAATTGTGGCAGTGCAAATGTGGTCTGCATGCTTCACTGTGCTGTGGGCGGCATGCAATACATCGGCCAGACAGAAACTCCGTTCAGGTTGTGATTCTACAACTACAAGGCCCACCACACACTGCCTAACCTACCCTTTTCTAAGCACCTATGTCTGCCACAACATACATTCGAAAGCATCCGGGTCATCCTCCTAGAATCGGGTTTTCAAACAGGTCGCCAAAGAGAACAAAGGGAATCGTATATTATACACAAATTTCGGACATTAACCCACGGCATCAATGAGAATTTGGGCGATTTTGCCTTCCTCAAAAACCATTCCAACTAAGAAGCTCCCGTCTCTTATTTCCCATTTGTTTTCCTTTTAGCCTGAATGCCGGTTCCCCTTTTTCCTCCTTGTCCTCCTAGCTCCCTTCTCGGAATTGTCAGCAGCGGGACGCGCAGTGCAGGCGCCCTCTGACGAACGGCCAGTGGTTGCTGTCTGCAGCGGCTAGTTGCAGGATCGGGTTTCCGCACGGCATCTGGACGACCGCTTCTCCGCCGCTGTCGTAACGGTCACTGGTGTCTCTTGAACAGGGAGAAATGACGCGGTCCTGACTGACAGCTTACAGTAAATTACATTACAAGAGTCCATAACATCTGCACCGCTGGGGAGCGGGTCATGCTATGTGCGCTTTTGTGTTTTGTTTCAGTGTATTCTGGTGTTTCTCTTTTTGTTCTTTTTTGTTTTCCGTATTTTCATTATTTTTCTCCTTGTGCTCGAACTTCTCGCTTCCGCAGAAGGAAACCTTTCTTGCTTAAGTCTTTTCGGCAAAAATCCAACCCTCTCAGCCTCTGCTACATGTCTGTCACCTCTGTATTTTAACTTGTTTCAAAACCCTGCTCCTTTCCTCTCAGTGGATGCCGACACTCATCTTCTACTCTGTGATGTGTGTGTGTGTTTCTCTCCTCAAAGAAGAGTGCCTCCTCTCCCCCTGCATTTAGGTCCGGAAATACACACATCTTTATATTCATTCAACTGAAAACCCTGATGAAGGACAGTCCACCGTCTGAAACCGCTGATAAATAAACCAAGATAATTGTACCAGTTTTGACCTTTTCACTATATATATACATATATATACACATATATATAGCATACAAGGGAAGGAAAATGAGGGGCTCTCGTTATGCATGACAGAAGCCAACATCCACAGAAACCAAGGAGCATAAGGAATTTTGTCTTTATTATTACTTTATTATTTACAGTTTGATCAATGAGTATTATAGTGAATATTTTATCGCTTGAAGATAACTTATTAGAAAAGCAGAAGAAAAGAACAGCCACATTCCAACGGTGGGAACGAAACCCACTGGCGCAGGTGAACACTCTCCAGGTTAGGTCAAAATGTAAAAAACTTAAATACCTCCGAAAGCAAAACATCAAACATCCGTCACTGTAGCTTCGTTGGTGGAGCACTGGACGCATAATTCGGAGGTCGTTGGTTCAGTTCCCATCGGCAGCATGTGGTCGTTTGTCCTTCTACTTTTCTAATCAGTTATCTTCAAGCAAGAAAATATTCACTAATAATATTCATTGATCAACACTACAGATAATAATAATGAAACAAAAATCCCCTATGCTCCTTGGTTTCTGTGGCTGTTCCCTTCTGTCCCTTGACAGCCTAGTCAGGTAGTCCATCCCTGCAATAAGAAAAAGATGGTAGCATAAGCATGCATTTTATAGTCTTTGATTAAAATCAATCAGGTTGGCACGTGTCCATGCCCCGTAGAGCTGACCACAAAGAAATAGCTGCAAAGGTGCAGGCAGCACAAGAAGCATAACTGAGCATGGGCAGAAAATAAGGATGCAAGGAATGTGGAGGACTGCACCATGTGCAACATAGAACAGTGGGGCAATTTTTTTTTAATTTGGAAAGATAGTTATCATTGTGCTTTATTAGAATCGATCTATGCAAGGGTTTTCATGGTTGCTGAATGAGATTTAAAATTTCCTCCAAAATAACCATTAAAACTAATGCAAGTTAGTCAAATGATTTAGGGAAATCCCCCAAGCTGGAGTAGATTTGTAATGATGGTGTAGTAATTAGCACCCAGCCAATCACAGCTTTACAGCTGCAAAGAAAAGATATGCCGCTTCCACAGAAACCTCTTGGTTAAAGAAAATTTGTTGGCAGGGCAGCCCCTCCAATAAATCAGTGGTCCCGGGTTTGAATACCGGACCATGACTAATTATTAACTACGAGGTTTCGTGCCAGCTGCATAGCTTTCCTTTGTAGCCATAAGGATCCGATTGGATGGATATCAAGGAGTAATTACTCCTTTATTACCACAAGTTGGTGTGCAACTGTTAAAGCAATTCCATCAGATAGAATAGCCTTGCTGTGAGGAATAGCTTTGAATGCGGAAGAGAGCAATAGAAATTCCGTCCTGGATGCAAGGCACAATGATGTCTGTGTGGATGCTTAAGTATATTAGTGAAAAAAAAAATGAACCGCAGCTTTGTGAAGAAGCAGGCTAACCAAAGAACTGCACTGCTTTTGAGTTTTATTGCACAATATGTCAAGTGAACTGTACAAACAGGCAGAATGTATTCAACATTTCGTAATGGCAAATGCAGTAAATGCTCATGTGCACTAAGCAATTTCATACAATTGACCTAAATTAGGAGCTTGACAATGCACTAAAAATTAAAATGATGCTATTTCAATAAGTACAGATCATTGCAGCTTATGTGAATAGATGAGCCTTTTTAAGTAACACCAATACAACAAAGATAGCCGGCTCAAAGCGAAAGGTCACAGACAGTTGATTTTCTGACAACCAAAATAGATTGAAGATGGTGTGCACCTAATAGTCTACACATATAATGCCATTAAATCCAGTAGAGACAGTGCTCTACGGAATCGCGAGGCAGATGCTGGTGACCTTCTTCGCGTTTTTGTTCCAAACAACACTGAACTCTTGATGCCTGCAAACTAATCCAAAACATATCATTCTGAAGCTGAACACCTATTTGTCTCCACTCGTTCCTGCAACTAACATCGCATGAATAAACACACAAAAATTTTCACAGGAGCAGACGTTCCTGTGCTGTCAATTATAGGAGCAGTGATATTAATAAGCGAATTTATTTTTTATTTATTTACAGAATACTGCAGGCCCTTCTGGGTCCTAGCAGGAGGGGCAATACAGTGCAACGTGAATATAAAAATAAAACACTGAAAGAAAATTCGAAACACAAAGCAAAATAAGTTTGATGGCATCTGTCTTCTATTTCTTCAATGGAATCTATGTCACGTAGCGCTGTTAAAGATAAAGCATTCCATTCAGTAATGGTGCGAGGGAAGAAGTATTTAAATAGGTTAGTTCTGGCGGTGAATAGAGTTAGTGAATCAGAGTGGCGATGTCTTGTTGGTCGTGGAGCGGAAAATGGCTTGACGTAAGAATCCGGGTACATTAACAACTTGTTATGTATGAGAAAAAAAATTTTACGTCTTACCTGCAATGTTTGAAGTCGGTGTGCTCGCATTATGGCAGTAGGTGAGTCAGTTGAATGGTATTTTGAAAAGATGAATTGAATGGCCTTGCGCTGGATCATTTCAAGCGCTTGAATGTTAGTTTTAGTAAATGGGTCCCAGACAATGTAAGCATATTCTAACTTGGGTCTGATTAATGATGAATAGGCTAAAGATTTCAAGTCTGCAGGAGCATTCTTCAGTTTGTGCATCAGTTTGTGCAACCTGATGCATATACGTTACTTATATGTTTGTTCCAGCTTAGATTATTAGTTATCGTCCCGCCAAGATATTTATATTCAGTTACCTCCGAAAGTGGAAATGATGGAAGAGCGTAAGGGTATAAAAGGCTGGTTTTATTTTCGGTTAATCACATAAATACGGTTTTCTGAGCGTTAAGTTTCATGTTCCACTGGTTGCACCAATCCAGAATATTCTTTAGGTTTAAATTGAGTAATAGTTGGTCTTCACGACAAGTAATTACATTAAACAAAACACAGTCATCTGCAAACAGCCGGATTTGAATGGAATGAGTAACTACTTTTACAATGTCATTCACATATATTAAAATAACAAAAATTTTAAATGAACGTCACCTAATATAGCCAACACAGACCGCAAGATTAAAGAGAAGTGTTGTGCGTACTTTGACTACCCTAAATTTCTTCACTGGCTGACCATTGGCACGAGTCATAAATATTGAGTATAAAGTTTTTCAAGGTCTCTTCAACAGGTAGTGATGCCATCCATGTATGACATTTTATATAAGCTCATCCAAGTTTACGAGCTTAACAGGCTCAAAATCCTTGTTCAGGAAAGACTTAGTCCGACTTTCTGTGTGTTCTCTAAAGACACAACAAATTTTATCTGACAAGTCTGTCAAAATGAACAAAAATAAAAATGTAGCCAAACATAGAGGTTAGATACCAAAATCTTTCACAGGGCATTCAGCTAAAATCTCATTAGCTTGAACACAAAACAGGAGCTAGCAAAAAATATTCATGAGGCATCATGGACCACTGCTATTCTTTGTGCATCCTCTGCTTGTGACGTTTTAAATCTTGCCTCTCAGTGAATGCCTTTTTGCACAAGTCACATTGGAAGGGCTTTTCACTCTTATGGGCTCGAACATGACTCGCAAGGCCTGAACGATATGGAAAGACCATGGGGCACAGATGGCAGTGATATGGCTTTTCACCCGTGTGGGTACGGATGTGTGCCACGAGAGTACACCTCAATGAAAAGCTGCTACTACAATAGTAACAATGATAAGGACGTTCACCAGTATGAGTGCGCAGGTGTGCTACCAGGTTACCCTTTTGTGTAAAGCTGCTATCGCAGTGGTCACAATGATAAGGACGTTCTCCAGTGTGAGTGTGGAGGTGTGCTACCAGGTTACCCTTTTGTGTAAAGCTGCTATCGCAGTGGTCACAATGATAAGGACGTTCTCCAGTGTGAGTGTGGAGGTGTTCTGTCAGGGTTTTCTTGACTGCAAAGCTGCTACCACACTGGTCACAATGATATGGGCGGTCACCAGTATGGACTCGGAGATGAGCCACTAGCTGGGATCTGCATTTGAATCCCCTGTTGCAGTAAGTGCATTCATGCAGATTCTTTCCTTTGGGTTTGCCCTGGTGGTTCCTTATGCCAGGAGGAGTAGATTCCATGCAATGGCTGAGATGGGAAGAATCTTGGCCAGGAGATACACCATGTCCGGTCTGCATGACCACAGAACCTGCATTTTAAAGGCAGAATACTTTCAGTAAAATACAAGAACCAACACTCCACAGTTCACTTGGAGCTAGGAATAGGAGATGAATGTGAAAGATACACTCGTCAAAAGCTGTGGATGTTTACTAAAGTTTTATTCACTAGGTTAGCCTCAAGAATTAAGATCAGTAGCGAGATGTCCCTACAATGAAATTCTGCATGCAGTTGAAGAGAACATTTAGGCTGCTATAAATATCATCGTTGCCAACAATATAGGTCAGTCATTGTAATCCATGCAAAGTCACTGCCTTTCACCCTTGAAATTGCATTACTGGCATCATGACACTGTCTCAAGTCCACCCAGGCAAGATTAAAGGGGGTATGGTCACCTAACTTTTGGATGCATGCTTTGTTGCTTGTAACGATACATACACCATTATTATACATGAATTACCACCTGGTATTCTCTGACGACCACTAAATAATTTATAATAAAATTTCAGTTATTAGTTTCAATAGCTGAATGAGCACCCTGACATCAAAGTGTGGTTATAGGTCACGTGAGGTATGAAAAAACTGCAATATAATCACTGCTTCTGCATTTTTTATCATTCTAGCTATTAAGGAAGGCTGGCTTCAGCACTATAATGAATTAAAATGATGAAGCAGTGATTATATCGGCATTTTTTTATGCCTCCCACTACAGAAAACGACTTTGACATCACAGCCATCGTTCGGCTATTGAAACGAAACCGAAACCTCATGACAGAACAATATGATCATAAATGATTTAGCGGTCACAGGTGAATAGCCCATGGTGATTCATGAGTATTAGCGCCTTCCACATCATTGTAGAGAACATGCCACCAAAGTTAGGTGTCTATACTCCTTTAATAAGTAAACGAGTGGCAATCAGCTATGCTTAGCATATCGCTATTTTTTTCCCTTATTTGCTCCTCAGACAGTGTCTACAAGGAGGCCAAGGCTAAAATTCTGATGAGAGCATGGCCCTTGTACGTCTTCGCTTCAGTGCACAAAATTCACAAGGGTGACAGCTCGGCCAGTAGTTCACATATCACACAAAATACCCTCCAGAATAGAGAATGCAAATATTACCATCATTCACCATAGTTCAGTGAAATAATTATTCAGTATTCTCATAGCTGTACAGCCATGAGCATACAATCATGGCTGTACAGCACAATTATCAAGACAATAATTGATGTTATGTCCAACATAGATGCACCAAAAGGGTAATAATTTCAACGTATGCAATTTCCACCTTTGATATTTCTGCTTTGAGTGAAAAAAACAAAAGGAAACATAACATGGCACAAACATAAGGCATAAATGAAAGAATCAAATTGCAGGCTTAAGACAATGACCAAACATTGTCCATCATAACTGCATTTTGAACTCTCTGATACATCATGTGACACGTTGTTTGACAATGGCGATCAAGTGATCTTGGTTTGAAACACCCAATGGGGTCTGATTCACCAAATTTAGCACCTAAAATAAAGCCGTCATATTCTCCAATTTGTAATTTTAATTCAGCATAAAGATTTAGAATAAATGGCCTTCCTTTACCAACTAGTGAGCTCCAGCTGCTTAGTTTTTTTTCTATTCTCCAAGTCACAAAGTCAATTGACATGAAACGTCCTACTGACACCGGCACAGACTTTCTTGCAGCAGTGTGCAACATCGCCTGAATGTTGACACTGTTCTAAAACTTTCGCCAGTTTGACCCACTGTCTTCTGTAATGTCCCATGGCCAATCAGACCAATCGCCTCCCCTTCCCGCTTATTCTCGTGGAGTGCTTGGCTTGCCATGGATCACTACAAGACCAGCTGGCCCTCGTGCGCCAGGCCGACTCCCTTCTTGGCACTTGATACTGAGTGACCACTTAGAGTGATTCTAATACTATTGCTACTACTAAGTGCATATCACAAGAGTACATGGGTCAGAGGGTCTACTTGATTGCTGTGCATCAGGTGCTCTGTATGTCCCACGACGGACATGGGAATCTCACTGGGAGCTAAATGTAAATTGTTCAACCAATGTTCACCAATGGTTTGTGTTCCATGACTGTTCAGCCAAGAAGAAAAATAACCTGGTGCCCCCCCAGCACCACAAACGGCTGAAGAAACCCCTATGCAGCCATCTATTACTCCTGTTATTCCCTCTCATTTCCAAAACCCGTTGTCATTCCTATGGAAAGAAATATATTGCTTACGAAACAAGTTCAATAAACAAGATTTCTGCTTTCAGAGTGATGCCCATTTCCTTGCAGGATTCAGATCCCTGTGATTCAGACAATTATACGAAAACCATTTCGATTCCACTCTGACCATAGACACAATGCACCGAGATCACTGCACATGCAATCTACAAGGCTATGAGCATAAATCAATGCAGTCATGGAAGGCTGGTAGGCGTGGTATTGAAGGTTTCTTCCTCTGGAACCTTGTATGCATTGGCTTTTCAATAATGGCCTGCAAAATAAAGAAGAACAAAGGAGTCACTACAAAAAAAAAAGAAATCCCACAAGCAGCGGTGCCTGTCTGCATTCATATAAATGACAATGCACAAAGCAGCAGAGAGAATTCAAAAAACCACATCTGATTGCACATTCTGTCATTTTTTACTTCTGCAGGCACCAAATGTGAAAGGATCTGAAAAAGAAAAAGGAAGTGCACCTGGCATTGTGCAGTAAAATATGAGAACGAACTTTTAAACTCATGTTTTCTAACATGCTAAAATGCAATTTCATCTATGGTATATTTAGCACAGCTGGTGGGGATAGTTCTCTTCACATAGCCAGATAGATTCTCATACACCTAACTTTGAACATGCAAATAAACGAAAGCAAGTTTCTGCCCAAGTTCGCAGCATTCGGTTGCTTTCAAAGGTTCTTCCTCAGACATACACTCTTTGTCTTCATAACACTGGTTCCCATGCCTGCAAATTGAAACAAAGCACAGTAGCCCAAGCAGGAGACTCCAAAGGAACAACACTGTATATATGCTATGTGTATTGAGCACGTATATTGCTTGAAAGGCATCACATTCAGCTTATGGCCCAATGAGTGAGCAATACCCAATACTACTACTGGGTATGCAAATTTACAGCCTTTAACAGTAAGACACCCGGAAAGTAAGGGCTGGAAGCAGCTTGAAAGGTTCATTCTTGGCAGATTCTATTCAATGGAATACGTTGGTCTAGAAAGTCATGTAGAGCAAAGACAGAAAAAGTAAAGAAAAAACCCCACTGCTACTAGCGGAAGTGCCTATGCGCTCTGTACATTAAAAAATCATAAATTGAAATCTAGGTTTTGATTTCAAGAGCAGCTTAGTTAACTTAAAACCATGAGTAATAACTATTATCTGTAGAGTAGCAGTGCTTATAAGATAGAGATATGCATTGGGTACAATGGAATGATTTTCTTACTGGAGAAGAGATACATTTCATCAGTGTGAAAACGGTCGCAGGTGCCAGGGAGGACTTATATACTTGAAAGCCTGTTAAAATGCCGCCACCAAGCTTCATAAGCCGCCAGAATGGACATAGAATTGCATGGCACATAACGCAGCATTGCCTTTTCATGACTGTGATAGTAAAGCTGCCTGATTGCAATGAACACCGCAGCAAACTCACTCCATTATTGGGTATGTGATTAAGATCCCAAGAAAATGCATACATGCGAGAATAAATGAACGTAGAGTCTGTTTTGCCAGCATCCAAGAAGATCATTAGGCCGAAAATCTCCCAGGACACGTAACTGATTAAGTACTTAGGGGAATATGGGACGAATTTGCTTTTCTTAGCCTTGTATTTTTGCAACCCCAGTTTATTGCAGATTCAGCAGATTATCTCGGCTGAAAAAAAAAAGCTCACAATCAATACAGCATAACACAGCCAAAAGTAAAAGCAATGAACAGAACTCAAATCCAACCAAAGATAGTAACCGTAAACTCCGAAGTAGTCCGCAGCAGTGTATAGGCACTGCAAAGTCTAGATTTCTCGTTGTCTTGCCACAAATTACCCAGAATTCTAATGTGCCGAACTGAGCACAGAGTCAGAAATTCAGAGCATCAGACACACACTTAAAAAGGATATAAGCCTGAGGATATTATATGCGTAGTTTGTAGCAGTTGTCCATGCAGGTTGTTCCTCTATCATCTAGCAGACCGTCTGGCTAAAATGTTTGATTTGCCTGCAAGATAACACACAGAAAAGCAGAATGTACACAAGGAAAAATGTCAGTTACACAAAGCAGGATTTAAACAGCAGCCACTTGTGCACGGGTAAGGCAGAGAATATTCAGTGTGATCAAGAGGCACCATGACCCCTTAATGACTCAGCAGCAGCCATCGAAATGCAATACATTAAATCTTGGGATAAACCCACGTCAGCAGAGAGACGACTCCCATACATGCAAGACCCGCGGTGTGATGCATCTAGGAAACGCTGATGTGATTTTAGACGCAGACACCTGGCTAAGGTAAAACTCAGGTCCACCACATCAAGGAAGTGCCACGAGCCAGCAGAGTGCACCCTAAATTCCACATCATACTTGTTGCAGCTGTTGCCTATTTTATCGGCACAACACGCATTATGCATTTCAAAGCAAAGCTATCATTGTGGATGTCACCTCCAAGACAAATTCGGAAGGACAGTCGATAATATGCAGTCAACACATGATATGCAGCTCGTACCACGGAAGCAAAGTGCTGTGACCTGCACTCACTTAATATAGAAATGATACCATGACTATGCCTACAAGCTACAAGAACACTTTCACTGCATTCCTACTGAAAAAAAACTGGAGGGGACACTTTAGCCTGGCATTAAGGCTACGAGGCACCAGAGTTACTGAGTTAAAGGGACACCGAGGATAAATTGAAGTTGGCTTGTAGCGTTAGAATACCAGCTCCTGATCACAAAAACACCACTCTTACTGAAAACAAAGCTCTTGTAAGGTAGAAAATAGCAAGAACAAAAATACAGGTATCGCCGCCACAGGCCAATCACGTATGTACAAGCGTGATGACGTCATAGGACAAGAGACGCCACCTTGAAGGAATTTTCCTTACTCCATGGAGCCGCGAATCTCTGAGGCTGACAAAAGAAGGTTGCACGGTTCAATATTGAAGCAAGTTTTGTTTTGAAACCGATAGTGCACTTTTATCACACAAGAAAGACAGACCAAAGACAACCTGAATGTTGGAAGCAAAGAAAACCGATGCTTGGTGGCGCCACAAGCGGCCAGGAGAGTTTCAGTTTGTTATGGCGCTTCACGTCTATGAGCTTTGCGTGCCCCGTGATTTTGTTTTTGACGTGCCTCGATTTACAAGCGCCGAAAAGCAGAGGAACTTCAAGTGCCGCTTCAATTGCTACTTAACCTTTGAAGGAGCCTGTTAAGGGTGGTCACATGATCGCCATGGTCAACGAAAAACTATGACAGCACGATCGTCAGTGATCGTACAAGGCAATTAGCAGTATAAAGAGCACTTGTGTCTTCGTACGCTTGCCCGGCAAAACATTCCCGGCTGTGCCAGTCAACTTCGAACTACTTAACGGAAATCGTTTAAAAGGGACGGGAGGCAAGATACAAGGCAGTTAAGAAAAAAAATTCTTGATGGCCTAGCTCTGTTATGCCAGGATATCCATAGCGAAAGCGTGGAGACTTCTGCATCGATCGGAAGAATGCATTCACTTATTCATGCACAAAGCTTGAGCCGTAGTGGCAGAGTGGCGGCATCTCAGCCTAAAACGCTAAAGGCCCTGGTTCGATTCCAAGCCTCGGCACAGCTTTTTTTTATTCAGTGGGTGTGCGGGGTGTTTTGTGGCTACCATAGATGCCGTCACCAAATACGTTGGTTAGCGATTAAGCGCAGGCTCTGTGAATGCGCGTTTATACTCCGGAGTAGCACGCGCGCTGCACGGCGACGTCGCGTCATCCATAGCAAGACCCTCTATGCTCTAACTGTGCTTAACCGCCGACGCGTTCGGCAACTTCGGCGCACTCTTACCACACTGGCGGAGTCTTGGAGCACGTCTCTATTTCGCGCCGAGTGCGCCAGCCACCGCCGGCCCGGCCAGACCGGTTCGGCTCCGTGGCGAGGCACGCGTTGTGACCTCATGTGCCTCCTCGGAGCACAGTAATCGGGATATGGCTCACCAGCTTCCACAAGTCACCATAGTGCACCATGAACTGTTTTCAGGCATACCACTGCAGAATTCATAAAGGATCACACTTTTCACAGCAACTCGAAAGAACTAACTGTTGCATTTGCTTTGCGATTAAGGACACAGAAGAATGCGTACATCCATGAACTGCGAACGGTGTGATCTCCATGAACCTGCAGTCTTTTGCTAAAGCATGCTACAAGAGAAATATAGCCTGGAAAGCTCAGTGATAACCGAGTCAGTGACATGGTCACGGCTGAAGACACACACACTTAATGAATTTAGATAGGTTAATGTCATTTCTACTTTTCCAGCCTATATTGTGTTTACTTTTTACACAGATGCACGTGTTGAAATAGTCAGCTTAAAAAAATAGCGCCGGCAAGTTTCACCGAAGCAAATTAGTCTCCAAATGCGGCTATACATTTTTCCAGCTTTAGAGGTTAAGGCATGAACAAGACCGACTCTGTCCTGACTGTGCGGTGGTGCACAAAGACAAACCACACTTTTACTGGCACACAAAGCAAAAGTGACATTCCCCAAGTCATTCGCAATTACCCATTCTCTGTGGACATATGGATTTCTGTCTGCGAAGCTTTGCCTTCATCGCACAGACTACTAACACACAAAAACATATGTAAAGCACCACACAGTGGAACTGGAACAACTGGTGACACATGAATTTTGTGCTAATGTCGATGCAGCTTGTGTCATTATACAGTTTACGAGCATGGTTGGCATGGGCATGTTTAAATACAAATAAACACTATGAAGGCCATGTGGAGAACCTAGATTAACTATATATTGGGGAAGCAGAAACTTTTCTGTGTATAAGGTATTGTTGATCGAAAACTGCCTGTCAGTTGTGACCCTCCATCGCAAAAGTGAATTGAGTGACAATTTAAAATTCATCAACTGACACATATTGGGCCATTAATTAATAGCATGATAGGCAGTAAAACTCATAATTTGGATTTAAAGATACCAGAAGAAATGCCTCAACTGCCCAAAGTTCGATAATAAGAACTGCAAATGGCGCCCGTGTGCTGTACGTTGTCACTGCACATTAAAGATCCCCCAGGTGATCAAAATTATTCCGGAGCCCTCTGCTATGGGTTTACCCGCTGCAGTGGCTAAGTGGTTAGTGTGCTGGGCAACTGAGCCGAAGTCCCCACGTTCGAACCCGACCGTGGCAGCGGCGTTTCGATTGAGGCAAAGCTCAAAAGGTGCCCGGGTGCTGTGCATTGTCACCGCACGTTAAAGATCCCCCAGGTGGCCAAAATTATTCCAGAGCCCTCCAATAAGGGTTTACCTGCTGCGGTGGCTAAGTGGTTGGTGCACTGAGAAACTGTGCCGAAGTCCCTGGGTTGAAACCCAAGTGCAGCGGCTACGTTTCGATTGAGGCGAAACGCAAAAGGCGCCTGTGCAAAAGGCAAGCATTGTGTACTGTAACACTGCAGTGTATTTCAGCATGCAACTACATGACTGGGGAAGTATCCAGTCATTTTATGATGTAAGTGGATCGAACCTTTATGTTCTGGCAAGTGTGTGCACTGGCAAGTATGCTAGTAAGTGTGTGAGCAATCACTTGACATCATCTATGATGATGAAGCAGTTCAAGGTTGTGGGGTGTACGCTGAAAACCCTCTGTCTTGCATTGCACGGAGTCAGAAATAATTTTGCTTTTGTCTATTCAATTATAAAACAGCGAACGAGAAACATGACCTTCATGCTGCTGTTTTGCTTACCAGCCGCTTCTTTTACCACGAAATCATGTTCACAGAAATGAAAATCGCGTAAACTGCCTTTAATGCAGTCACAGAGAGGGCGTCGTGTGTACAGAGTTGGTTTTGTAACTGCGACATGCTTTGGAATTGTTCTTTGAGTACACAAGGTGCAAAGTAGTCTACATTGTAGGACACCAATTTCGCTTACTCAAACCTAACTGCAGTTATAGATAAATATATACATCATTTACTTGAACCTGAAATGAACAACCGTTGACATCCCAGTCAGGCAGTCCACCTCGGAAGTATGGAAAAGATGGTAGCATGAGTATGTTTTATAGTGTCTGATTGAAATCGATTAGACTGACACCTGTGTGTACGCCCCATAGTGCTGCCCACAAAGAATTAGCTGCAAAAGGTGCAGGCAGCCTGTGCAGCACAACTGTGTGTGAGCTTCAAAGAATAACAGTGCAAAACATTGAGAGGACTGCACAAAATGCAAAAAGTAGAAAAACAGGGGGTTATCTCTTTTTTTAATTTCCTGAGAAGCTTATGATAGTTCGTTAATAGAATGGATGTATTCAAGGACATGTCTAAGTAAAAGGGCGGTTGTTGGGAGAACAAAAAATGCAAAATTTTTCTCCAAAGCAACAAACAAAACTGCAGTACGGCCACCAAATGATTGCGGGGAATCCCCCAAGGTGGAGTAGATTCTAATAAGGAAGTAATAAGTCATTGCCATCGACAAAAGTTCAGCCTTACGGCTACAAAAAAAATGCTGTACAGCTTCTACAGATGCCTCGTATTTAAGGTTGGTTAATAGCTTTGGTTTATGGGAGTTTAACGTCCCAAAGCAACTCAGGCTACGAGGGACTCCGTAGTGATGGGCTCAGGAAATTTCTACCACCTGGGGTTCTTTAACATGCATGGACAAAGCACAGCACACGGGCCTCTAGAATTTCGCCTCCATCGAAATTCGACTGCCGCAGCCGGGATCGAACCTGTGTCTTTCGGGTCAGCAGCCGAGCACCGTTATCACTGAGCCACCGCGGCGCCCACTCGAAGTTAAGGAAAAATTTCTTGGTCGAGCGACTGCTCTCGAGAAGTGGTGGTCCCAGGTTCGAACCCTGAACTAGGACGAATTTTTCTTTAACTGCAAGGTTTCTGCAGAGGCCGTAAGCTTTCATTTGCAGCTGGATGCTCTGCTTAGGTGGATGGCAAAGAGTAATTACTCCTTTATTACTACAAGGTGTGCCACTATAAAGCAATGCCATTAGACAGAATGGCCTTGTTGTGAGGAACAGCACTGAGAGCTGAAGAGAGCAATAGAAATTTTGTCCTAGATGCCAGGCACAATTGTCTAAGGATGTTCGAAGTATGACAGTAAAAAAAAAGAACAGCACCTTTCTGAAGAAGCAGGCTAACCAAAAAACTGCACTGCTTTTGTATTTTAATGCACAAAATGCTAAGTGAGTTTTACGAATAGCCAGAATACATTCAACATTTTTGTAATGGCAAATGCCGTAAATGCAAATCTGCACTAGGCAATTTCACACAAGTGACGTGAATTAAGAGCTTCACAATACACTACAAGATTACAATATTTTTTTATCTGCAGTATGTACATTATTTTTCAATTACCATAGAATATGACAGCTTATTATCATGAACACCTTGCATGAATAGATGGGCCTTTTTCAAGGAGTACCAACACAACAAATATAGCTGAATAAAAGTGAAATGATCACAAGCAGCTTATATTCAGGCAACCAAAACAGACTGAATATGGTGTGGACCTAATAGTCTACAAGTATTATGCAATTTATATCCAGGAGACACAATGCTCTGACAAACAAAGATGGAGATGTTGGTGAATTTTTCTCTTAGTTTTCGTTCCAGACAACACAGAACTCTTGAAACCTTGCAGCTAAAACAAGACGTATCAATTTGATGCTGAACAACTACCTGTCTCCACTTCTTCCTGACAATAACACTGCTTGAATACACACAAAGATTTTCACAGGAGGAGATTTTTTTGTGTGTCAATTATAGGGGCAGTAATATTAATGAGCAAATTTAAAACAAACTTGTACACAAAACAGCAACCAGCTAAACATTGATAAGGGGCATGATGGACCACTGCTATTCTTTGTGCATTGCATCCTTGTGGTGTTTCAAAATTTGCCTCCTACAGAATGTCTTCTCGCACAAGTCACATTGTAAGGGCTTTTCCCCCTTATCGGATTTCACATGCCTCGAAAGGCCTGAACTAGCTGGAAAGGCCATGGAGCACAGATGGCACTCAAACGGTTTTTCACCCGTGTGGGTACGAATGTGCACCACCAGACTACTCCTATAGACGCTTTACAGTGCGGCAGCATGGGTGCTACCATATTTGGTCACGTGACCATTTCGCCATCGCCAGCCTTCGGGCCTTCTCGTTCCGAAGGCTGCCGGTGTGTTCGGCTGCAAGACGCTTCTCCGGCTCTCGCTGTGAATAACGAGCTTTCGGACGGCACAAAAAATTAGTGTGAGTGCTCGTAGAACATGTCGGTACTGGAACATGTTTGGTTCAATGAGCTGATTTACTCATCTCCTTCAGATTGCCCGCATCGGCTCGGATTCGTCAATAAACCGTGGTCAGCTACCTGCGGATTCATATTTGTTCAGTCAGTTCACCGTATGACGCTATTTGTGTGCCGCATAACTTGTTGTCTAACTGCAGAGTAACAATGCCTGAAGGCTTGCTTTTTAGAGCTCGATATTTTTGCCAAGTGAAGGAATATGGGTTCACAGCTATTAAGAACGTTCACTGCTCAGCACTGTGCACGTGACTTACAAACGAACGTGTGCGTGCATGTGATGATCAGCCGATCGCCCAGGTATTTACTTTATCCTCCGTTAACATTCCGGCTTCCAAAATAAGAATATACATGTTTTTCAAGGGCCCCTTCAGACACTCGGTGACGTTCGACTGTGCTTTCTTGATCTCAACACCCAAAGATGTAGCCAGCCAGACTAAGCGAAAATATACAAAGCCTGTCATGATAAATTTTACCGCTGTCCCGTGCATTAGCGTACTTCTGTAGAAATTTGCACTGGGTGAAAGAATTGCATGTCGAAATGCCTCCTCTGAGGACTTTTGCAAAAGCTCCGTTGGCACTTCCCCCGTGCCTGTGCCAAGTACGCATAACAGTTCACTAAGCACTGCGCCGACGCCCAGGAAGCACTTACTGCAAAGGTCTAAAATAGCACCGACTATATATAAAGAAAAATCCTTTATTGGAAAAACATTTAGCCGGCGTTTGAAGATCACTGGCATGGTACTCCTCAAGGGGAAGGGAATTTGGGAGCTAAAGACGGAAGGAGAGCGGTGCGGGAAAGGTAAAATAAAAGAAATAAAAATAGAAGAAGATAAAATGCAGCAATTAAATGCATATTAAGCTGCATCGGCGAATAATAGTGTAACGTATTCAACGTATTGGGTCCGTGTTTGTCTTTGTCGAAGATGAGAAAGGTTACATGCATGTATGCTCGTTCTGGTATTCCCGCAGCTCCTGCTGGTTCTGAAATAAACTGGCACAAGGCGTTTGTGATATGTTTGTGATTTTTGTTGTAAAACAACGCATTAACATTCTGTTCTTTCTGAAAGCATCATGAAGTCGCAAGACAGCTCCTCAAAAAACGGCGGCAATGGTATTGCGAATTTTCCCATATGTAAGAAGTGCGACTATTTTTCTGACACTTGACCACAGGGACATTAGCTCTAGATATTAATTCAGCAATACATATGACATCCGTATCACAGCCGGACTGCTTTAGTCGCTTGGCGTTCATACATAAGCTGCGCAGCAGCATTTCGCACTGCGCACCGATGCTCCTAACGACGGCTCCGAAGGCCAGAAGTGGCGGTCATCCTAGTGGCGCCGCCTGTCCCAGACAGAGCAAACTGCTCTCTGTAAACGGTCTATACTGAAAGCTGCTACAGCGGTCACAATGATAAGGACGTTCACCGGTGTGAGTGCGCAGGTGAGCGACCAGGCTACCCTTTTGTGTAAAGCTGCTACCACACTGGTCACAATGATAAGGACGTTCACCGGTATGGGCTCGGAGATGAGTCACTAGCTGGGATGTTTTTCTATCCCTTGCTGTAGTGTGTGCACATTCGAGCAGGTTCTTTCCTGTGGGTTTGCCCTGGCGGTTCCCTATGCCAGGAGGAGTAGATTCCATGCAATCACTGAGATGGGAAGAATTTTGGCCAGGAGATACACCGTGTCCAGTCTGCATGACCACAGAACCTGCATTTTAAAGGCAAAATACTTTCAGAAAAATACAAGAACCAACAGTCCACCGTTCACTTGGAACTAGAAATACGACATGTGGAGAACACACTCATCAAAAGCTGTGGATGTTTACCACAAGTTTTATTCAGTAGGTTAGCCTTAAAGAGAATTCTGATCAGTAGCAAGACATCCCTACAGTGAATTCTGCACACAGTTGAAGAGAACATTTAGGCTGCTGTAAATATCATCATTGCGAACAACATAGGTCAGCCATTGTAATCCATGCAAAGTCACTGCCTTTAACCCTAGCAATTGCATTGCTGGCATCATGACAGTGTCTCAAGTCCATCCAAGTGAGCTTAATAACTAAACGAGTGGCAGTCAGCCATGTTTAGCATGTGTTTTTTTATGCTTTATTTTCTTCTCAGGGAGAGCATGAGGAGAAAAAAGCCGAAGGCTAAAATTCTGACGAGGCCTTGGCTCCTGTAAAAGTTTTCGCATCGAAGAAGAGAACTCACAGAGGTGACACTTCAGTCAGGAGTTCACATATCATACAAAATATTTTCCAGAATATCAAAGGCAAGTATCATTTCCATGCACCATGGTTCATTGAACAGCAGTTTCAGTGTCCTTTACACTGCTCATTGAAAGACTACCTTCAGGAAAGTACTAATGGAGAAAAACTGCAGATTCCAGCCTAACGAGTTTTGCACAGGAAGTTCACCACATTAGCGGTCCCTGGTGCTCAAGCCTCCACGTGAAAGCCGGATCATATCCACTGAGACATACGTCTACAGAAGCCACAGCTCATTTCGTGTTACGTGCATGAAACGGTGAACACCGAACACAATCTCACACATCTGTAGCAGGCCATGTAAATTAAGAAGGGCGAGATTAAAAAAAAAGTAAACTCCAAATCAAACACTCCCGACTTCTAATTCTATGTGCAGAGGAGAACTACACTTACGCTCATAAAAAACTGACGATTGGCCACAAGTTCAGACATAATAGATTCAAGTCCACAGCCACTTCACTGACCTGTTTGCTTGCACAATTACTGGCTTCATGGGAAGGACACAAGTCTGCCTGTGCAGGCTCAACAACTCATGAGTGTCAGTTACGCTTAATGACACAACACATTCCCATAGCACTCCTTTTCTTTACTGAACCTCTTATACTCTTTGCACTGTATAGGAAAAAACTTCTGAATAATGGCTACTGGTAGAAAAGCTTTGATTACAGCTGGCCACGAATGTTGCCAATTTGCCCTAACATGATGTTTCCCGTGCAGTGTCTCCAAAAGTGATATTAACCAAGTTAGTAGCAGCACACCTGAAAATGCGCACTACTGTGTCTTGAGTGCAGTTATAGCATACTGCATTTACTCGTTTAAGACCACCACCTATAATTCTGGGATGAGAAATCGGAGGAAAAGAACAGAATGAACTGTCATACCAAGTTTCTCAATGCACTTCTCGATGGTAATCAGTAAATCAGCACCGCTTGGAAGGATTTAAGGTGACAGCCTTTTTTAAAACCATCCACGGCACGGAAGAAGCCAATCTCTGGCAACATGCTGATGAGGGGCACTCATCGGACAGCAACAACAGTGGAAGTTGGTGATGACAGTGAATATTAATGGTGCAAGGGCAGCTTCGGCCAAAGAGCACCATGGCATAAGATACTTTTGTCTACATATGGTGGGGTGAAAGACCCATTTCCAAGCATTACATCCAGCATAAGCCAGGGGAAAGCTTGTACAGTGTATCACTGGTGGGTGCTCAGTGGGACTGGGATTCTAAACCGCACATCCTGCATACGAGGCACATGCTCATATGAGTAGGCCTCCACTGCAGAGAGTGAATGGGGCAAGATATAGAGAATAAAAGTGCAACTTGTCCCCATCTGCTGCATTATTATAAGCTGAATTGCAGCAGCAACACATTGTTTTCATGAGCATTTTATAATTCATGAAGACCTGACTTGTGTCAGGGCCCCACTCAGGCAAACTAAAAACATACGCTCCAGGTAAGTAAATCAGGTAAAACCAAAGCTGCCTTGTACAACAGTGTGCAGCATCAATAGAGCATAGAATTTTACAGAAACATTGGGGAAGCAATTGTTTTCAAACAGCTTCACATTGTAAGGAAAAAATTCAAGCACGAAGTTCATTGAAAGTCCATCCCAATAGGCAATGAAACAACGTTGGACGTTCTAACCACATATGAGAGGTCCAGGGGATGTCCACGGGACAGCCAAGAGAGTTTTAATGCCCAGTGGGATACCGCCACCATGAACTGAATATCATACATAATGAAATACACAGGCGCTGAAGAGCATTCACTATCGCGAGAAAACTAAAAAATACTGTCACAGTACATCCCATACGGATAAATATTGCCGCCTATTAAAAACAGAATTTTCATTTCAATTTTTTGCGTGGGGAGATGTCATGGACATCACTGGAAGATGTCAGAGTGCGGGCTGAATGCACAAAGGAACGAACACTGTTCTAACAGAGTCAGTAATGCTATGCGCATGAAGAAAGAAGTTCAGTCATTTGTGAGCAACCAAGAGCAGGCACAGAGCACTCTTCAGCAATGGAAAGAAAATTCTCATAAACAAGTGAACAGCAGCAAATAACATGCCATGCAAAATTCAGCATACAATACCTAGAGCACAATATTTGCAGAGCTGCACTCTTCACAAAGTCCCAACCAGCAGATAAAGCAAGAGCGCAAAGTTATGGAGTCACACTGAATAACGTAATCAAGAATTTGCCCATTCAAGGCTGTACAGCACAAGAATCAAGATAAAAATTTATGCATCAAACACTGATGCACCAAAAAGGTAATTACTTCAACGCATGCAGGTTATGAACATGAAGCAATGGAGACATGGTAAGTTGCCAGGCGTGGTACTGAAGGTTTCTACCTGTGGAACCTTCTATGCCTAGGCTTTTCAATAACGGCCTGAAAAATAACAAAGAACAAAGGAGTCACTAAAAAAAATTGATCCCACAAGCAGCGGTGCCTGTGTGCTTTTGTATACATGACAATGCACAGAGAAGTGAGAATTCATAAAAACCACATCTGACTGCAGATTTTGTCATTTTACTTCTGCAGGGACAAAATGTGAAAGGATCTGGACAGAAAAAAAGAAGTGCACCTGGCATTATGCAGTTAAATATGAGAACAAACCATTGAAAGTGATGTTTTCTAAAATGCTAAAATACAGCATCAACTGTGGTATACTGAGCACAGCTGGATGGGATAGTTCCATAGGCACAGCCAGATGGATTCTCATGCACCTAACTTTGAACACGCAAGTAAACAAAGGTAAGTTTTATCTTATGCCAGCCGCAGCAGGTTACCTTCAGAGGTTCTTCCTCAGGCATGCACTCTTTATCCTTGTAATACTGGTCCTCATGCATGCACTTTGCAACACAGCACAGCAGCCTAAGCAGGAGACTCCAAAGGAACAACATTGTTTATATGCTTTGTGCACTGAGCATGTATAATGCAGCAGGCCCTTGCATGCTTGAAAGGCATCACATTCTGTTTATGGCCTAATGAGTGAGCAATACCAGATACTGCTACTGGGTATGCGAATTTAAAGCCTTTCTAGAAAAACACCCCGAAAGTAAGGGCTGGAAGCAGTTTGAAAGGTCCATTCTGGGGAGCTTGCATTTCCTGGCAAACACTGATCTGCAAAGTCACGTAGAGCAAAGACAAAAAAGTAAGGAAAACCCAACTACCACTAGAAGAAGTGCATATGCTTTCTGTAGCTTAAACAAAAATAAACTGGCATCCCAGTGTTGGTTTCGAGATGATTAGCTCACTTCAACAGCCATAGTTAAGAGTGGTTATATGTGGAGCACCAGTGCTTATAAGATACAGATGTGCAAAGGGTACAAGAGAATGATTTTCTTACTGGAGAAGGGATATATTTTATCAAAATGTGAAAAGGGATGCAGGTGAGAGAGAATATTGCTATGCTTGAAAGCCTGTTGTAGTAGCTATAATAAGTTCCATAAGGCAGCAGTGTGGACCCAAAACGGCGGAGCAGATAACGCAACCATTGCCTTTTCATCAATGGTATGCTACTGCTTGCATCGAATGCTGCAGCAAACTCATTCCCTTATTGGGTGTGTGATTAGGACCCCAAGAAAATATATATACACGAGTATAAATAGCAGGGTCCGGTTTGCCAGCACCGAAGAAAATCATTGGACTGAAATTCTCCAAAGACACTCAACTGATTGAGTACTTATGGGAACAATTTGGGAACAAATAGGGACACTTTGCTTGTATCAGCCCTGTATGTTTGAAACCCCTGTTTATTGTGGCAAAGCAGATGATCTTGGAAGAAAAAAACTCTCAATCCATGCAGCTCGACAAAGCCAAAGCCGAAATCAATGAACTGGACTGAAATGCAACACACAGTCGTAAACATAAGCGCCAATATGATCCAGAGCCTGTATATAGGTGCTGCCAAATCAAGACCCCTTGTGTTCTTATCAGAAATTACCCAGGAGGATTGTGATGTGCCCAACTTAGGATAAAGTCATTAGAAATTAAGAGCACCAGATACACAGTTCAAAAGGATACGAGGATGAGGATACCATCTCCATAGTTTGGCAGCAGTTATCCATACAGGTTCTTCCTCTAGCAGCAACGAGACCTCATCTTGATTTACCTGCAAAATAACACACAGAAATCCAGAATATGCACAATCGAAAACCTCAGTTACACAATGCATATTTTAGTACAGTAACTGACAAAGTGTAGACCCCCAAAAGACCACATCTCAGTAAAATATTGCTTACCTTTTTTTATTGTACAGCATTCCATTCAGAGTGTTCATGCTTTATTATAGTTACCACATTCTCCAGTGCACCCTTCAACAAAAAGCAATGCTCCCATCTCATTGTTGCCCATGTGCTTTTAGCTTTTGTAACTAGATGGCAATACAGTGTTTTTAATTTCGTGAATGAAGCGGTAATCACAGTCAACTACAACTTTTGTCGACAAGTGCTACATCACTCTGCCATAACAGCTTTGAGTGTGGAAACAAAACGGACGCTACTAATTTGACTCAGCTGCTCGGCGCCAATGTCGATTTTTCGGCTTGGTCACCTGCCTGCGACGACGCCTACAACACCTTGCATCGTCTTCTCATGGCACCACCCATCTTGCGCCATTTTGACCCGGCGGCCCCAACTGAAGTTCACACGGATGCAAGTGGTATTGGTCTCGGTGCAGTGCTTTCTCAGTGCAAATATGAATACGACGAATATGTCGTTGCCTATGCCAGCCGCACACTTACAAAGGCTGAGCATCACTACTCTGTGACTGAAAAAGAGTACCTCACCATTGTCTGGGCCTTAGGCAAGTTGCGCCCTTATGTGTACGGTCGTCCTTTCGACATTGTTACGGATCATCACGCCCTTTCTTTGCTTTCTTCATTGAAAGAACCTTCCGGCCGCCTGGCACGATGGGCACTGCGTCTTCAAGAATATAACATCCGAGTCGTCTACCGGTCGGGCCAGAAGCATCAGGACGCCGATGCCTTGTCTCGCTCCCCGCTAACCGCCGAACTTGCCAGCCTCTGCGAAATCAGAGCCCCTACGCCGTCTCTCACCGTCAGTGACATGCCTTCTAAACAGCGCAAAGATCCCAGGATTTGTGCTCTTCCAGACTTTCTCTCCGACCCATTGGCGGTTACACCATCCCACGCACTGCATCATCAAGCATCCCATTTTGAGATCAGAGATAACCTGCTTTATTGCCGTAATTATCATTCTGATGGACGAAAATGGCTCCTCATCATTCCTCGCCACCAACGGTCCTATATCAGCTGATGTTTTCCCACTGACTTACAATGCGGTCATGTAAGCCTTTTCAAGACTTACACGCGCCTCTGCCTCCGCTACTACTGGCGCGGCATGTACAATTTCGTTTTGAAACATGTATGCTCGGGCCTCGACTGCCAACGCCGTAAGACACCCACTACCTATACTGCTGGCAAGTTGCAGCCGCTATTTTGTCCGCCTCGCCCTTTCCACCGCGTTGGCATTGATTTATATGGGCCCCTCCCGTATACTGCTTCTGGCAAACGATGGATCATTGTTGCCGTCGATCATCTCACGCGGTATGCTGAAACCACCGCACTCTCTGCTGCCATGGCACGAGATGTGGCATCCTTACTTCTGCGTTGGTTCATCCTTCGACATGGTGCCCCTCGAGAACTCCTCAGCGACAGAGGCCGTGTCTTCCTATCTGATGTCATCAAAGCTCTGCTCCGTGAGTGCAACGTCATCCATCGAACTTCCACCACTTACCACCGTCAAACCAACGGCCTCACTGAATACTTTAACCGCACTCTTGGGGGGACATGCTGGCTATGTACGTCGGTTCGAACCACACGACCTGGTACCTTATTCTCCCATATATTACGTTCGTGTACAATACTGCTATGCAGTCTACGGCAGGATTTTCTCCTTTCTTCCTCCTTTATGGCCGCCATCCCTCCGTTACCATTGATACTGTTCTCCCCTACCACCCTGAGGCATCTGAGCGCACCACCATTTCCGAAGCCACCAGGCACGCTGAAAACTGCCGCCAGATCGCCCGGTCGCTCACAACAGCTATCCAGAAACTTCAACAAACATGCCACGATGAAGATCAACGTCCCCCGCATTTCCCGCCCGGCTCTCTTGTCTGGCTGTGGATACCTCCCAGTACTCCGGGCCTCTCCCAGAAACTGCTCGCTATATATCAAGGGCCATATCGCATCTCGGAGCAAACATCTCCAGTCAACTATATTGTTGAGCCCCTCACGCTGTCCCCTATCTCAGATGCCGCGGCCGTGAGACTGTCCATATCCAGCGCCTCAAGAGATACTATGACCCCGCTGTCTTGTCCGCCCCTTAAGTCGCCAGGATGGCTCCTCTTCTGTTCGGGGGCAATCGTAAGGAAGACGACGAGCATACGCGCGTGCCGCATGGCCATCGCCTGGTGGACGTTCCTGGCTGGACTAGCTGACCTCGGACTGCTCTTCGCCCTGCTCCTGTTAAGAAGCTTCTCCGAATAAACCCCACCTTACACTAAATATATCTTATTACTCTCCGGCGGGTGAGATTTGTGTTAGTTTTTGTCACAGCACTATTGCAGACGTGCAATCGCCACTGTGCTTCGCTGACCATGGATTCCAGCATTGGGATAGATAAAAACTGGTCCATGCTCCGATTTAACAATTCACGGTAAAAATTTTCTACACAGTTTCCAACAAAACCTTTGCAGGATCCAGCACCTTAGATAGTAAACTTTTTATTGTGCCGAAAAAAAATTTGGGTCCGTAAAATTCAGTGTTGGTCTCTTTTAATGCATGCTATAGCGCTCGTTGGTGACTGGACTGACGTAGATAGTGTCTGTCCTTCTTCCCGTCCCTTGTCTTTCATGAACAGTAGAGAAAAATGCACCTCAAGACAGCTGACAAATATCCCGAGAATGGCTAAATATCGTCTAAGGCAGCCATGTTAACCTCATTTGTACCCACCATTGCAACCTTGGCCTTAAAACCAGTAACTACAAAGTGCATTAACCAATTTTAGTTCATCTGGACCTCTTTAATGTTAATCAAGCCAGAGAGATTATAGTAAAGATCCGGATCTTCAGAGGAGCCTATTTTTTTTTAAAAGCGAAGGTCTTTCTTTATTTCTGCAGAAAAATATAGTATATGGTTGCTTAAAACTTGACAACGTATACATGTGTACAACAGGCAGAGAGACCAACATAGATGAGGTGCATGCAGGCTGGCGTAGAACTAAAATTCTTTGGTGGGGAAGACTGTCCACAAAGAATGGAAACCAACTATCTTCTAAAACAACTGTCAGGACTAAAATTATTCCGTCTGTCAGTCCGAGTTTAATGAAGAATTTATTTAAGCACAAGTGGGCATACTGCTGGCGACAGGTACGCATCTTCACGAGAAGGCCTAAATGGTGAAGAATTAGCCACACACGATTGCAAATCTTCGCCAACCATCCGGTATTATTCAACAGCCATACGCGAGACAACGCACGCCGTGTGGAGAAAAAAAACGAGATAGGGCCATCTGCTGGTGGCGATAAACAACACTGTTAAGACAATAAACGTGACAGAACTCATAGTAATACCATGCTCATGCTAAAATAGAACACACTAGCTGAAAACAGACACCACATAACCATTGTTCGCAAGTCAAGTCCTATGGACCTTGGATACGAGCTCTTTACATGATGTAATAGTAACAATACTGGCACAGCCCGATAATTAGATTGCACCTCACCTAGAACCAAAGATCACGTATAATGCTGCTGAAATGTTATCAAAAGCAACTTGTGTGTGCCACCATAATTTATTTAGTCACCATCAGGGCATAAAGGCACTACATAAGAGAGTGTGACAACATACAGCGATTACCATACAGTGGAGCAAAAAAAACACCTATTACCAGGACAAAGGCAACAAAAAAGAAAAAGAAAATAGGAAGACAAATATGGCAAAGACAAAACTGTGGTGGGAAATCAGACAGTGATAACAAATCCAAACAGAGACGAAATTTTCTGTTTTGGATTTGTTTTTACTGCCTGGAGTCAACTGAATAAAAAAATGTTTACCATGACTTGAAGGAACACCTACTTTGTGGAGATAATCGATGCGGCTTGAAACGTGTAGGGGCAGGTAGCAATGTAGGGGTGGGTCGATCTTGTGAAACAGACAAAACAGAAATTTTTCTGCGGTGTGAAAGCAGTGACAATAATAAGGTACTCTTAATGGCGGCAACACTAGAGCTGCAGCGATAACTGGAAAGTATGAATAGAAACAATAGGTTTTGTATGAATTCAAATTCTATTCATCTGTCACAAACTAATGCTGCATATTCAAATTTACATCGAATGAGAGTTTTATAAAGATCTAATTTTACTCAACTAGAGAAAAGGTAGAAATTTCGACACGGGTACCCTAACATACGGTTGCAGTGTTAGCAATCAATTCAATATGCAGTTTCTAAGAGAGGCGAGAAGTTATATGCACACCGAGATATAGGTACAATGACAGTTTCCAGGGGGGTATTATTAAGTTCGTAAGTGGCTGTTATATTCCCATGTTGAGAAACACGCATGCGTTCACTCTTATTAACGTGCAAACACTCAGACAATCATCAAAGCCGAGCAAAAATCTTGGTTGTTCAGCTTGCTTGTGCGTCGCACGTTGCCATAGTAACTGTGATGCCAAGCAGCAAGAATTTCGTTCGAGCTACCGCCAAAATTTGATCTTGGTCAATTTGGACCAAAACTGATGTCCAATCATAACTGAGTGTGCCGAGCACAATGGTGACCTGCAAATTTCCCTCAGGCAATTTCTGAAATTTGGCTTGCCACCACAGAAATTTGACCTTGGCCGACCTCACCAACCATATACGGGTGTGCCCGACACAATAACGCCATCCAAATTTTGCACCGGCCATTGCCAAAATTTTTGCCTGGGGCACTACCAAAATTTGACCATTTGGGACCAGAATAGATATGCAACCAAAAATGAATGTGCCCAACATGATGGCAGCCTCCGAATCTGGCGTAGAATATTGCAAAAATTTGATTCGTGACCCCCAAATTTTGACCTACCTTGGACGATTCAGACCAAAAAGGAGGTTCAATCACAATTGAGCGTGCCCAACATGATGGCAACCTCCAAATTTGGCCCAGGTCATTTCCAAAATCCTCGAAAGTAGACCATGGCAGATCTGACCAACCAGATTGGGCGTGCCCGACACGATGGCAACTTCCAAATTTAGCCCAGCCATTGCCAAAGCTGGCCCCACCAATGCTAGCCACAGCTCAGGAGCTTCAGGTTTCAGTGATAGATGCCGTGGATAGCAACATCTTTTTCTTCCTTAGTATAAAAAGCCACTAATAACAAAAGACCGACCCCCGAAATTTGACCTTGGCCGATTTAGACCAAAAGCGATGTCCAACAAAAATTAAGCATGCCTGACACAATCGCAACCTCCAAATTTGACTCCGGTCATTACCAAAAATTTGGTGCAGGGCACCCCTGGAAAAGCTGTACATAGCTTTGAGATTTGACGCATCTTGTTACTGTGGTATTGATTGTGGTGTCACAATTTATGTCAACATGCTTTTGCACGTCAAACATCACTTTAAGTGGAGTTAAACCCTGGCTAATATCTTAATATTAAATTCCAAGTGGTATGTATTGCAGCATTCCAAAGCATGGTTAATATCAGACTGAAGACGAGAAGCATGAGAGTCACTAATAATTTCACGGTAAATAACACAGTCAACAGGAAGAAGACACACAGAAAAAGCAACGTTAGTAGGCAAATCATTTACATAATCAAGATAAAGTAAGGGCCCAAGAACAGAAGCCTGGGAAATGTCTGAGCCCACTGGAGAGAAACTGGAGGTAGTTTGATTTGCAGTCACAAATTGAGAACGATCAGTGAGGAAAGACTACAGTCACAAATCAACATTACGGTCGAGATTGAGATTACTGAGTTTGAAGCAAGTAAATGTTGCAAAACTTTGTCAACGACTTTTGAGAAGTTAAAGATTGTGCAATCTGCCAAGTACCCTGGTCAAGAATGAAATGCAGATCGTGTGTAATATAAAAAAGCCGTGCCTTGCATGAAAATGTTTTATGAAACATTTACTGCAAATGATTGAAAAAATTTTAACTCTAAGGAACTTTCATGGTGAGAGCTGATCTCATGTTCCCTGATCTTACAGGGGATGCTAAAAAATTAAATGGTTTGGTAGTTAGTAGACGAATGTTTGTCTCCATACTTGTTCAATAGAACCACCTTGCCCACATTCCAATCATTGGGGACACATCCAAACTCAAGAGATTGCTCAAATAGCTTAGAAAGAATATTAGCACAATAAACTTCCACATTCTTTTTAGGTTTAGACTTGATGTTGCCCTTGTCACATTAAGATGACATCTTCAGCTGTTCAATTATTTCTACAATCGCGGTAGGATCTGCAATAATAGGGTTCATAAGAAAAAAATTACAGGATGAATAATGATGATATGTGATATATAAATTATTTGTAAAAGCACCCTTAAACGTTAAGAACATCCATGTATATTTCACTGATATTACCTGCCCACCTGAAGTCTTTAGGTTAATTGTAGTTATCCATTTGTTAACAATGTTCCAAAATTGTCTAGCTTTATTAAGTCCCATCAATGGCAGAATGTGATTTAAAAATGATTCCTTAGTGTGTTTCAGTGCAGTTTTAAATTAAGAACCACAAAAAGAGCCTTTTTTATGGTTACACAGCTTTTTTAGCAATAAGTAAATTAAAGATGCTTTTGTGTTTTGCACACAGAACTGCAAAGTTTAGCATGCTAGACAGTAATAACCGGGAACATCAAGCTGTTAAACGCATTCAAAAAACTGATTTAGACATTTAAGAGTATGATGCAATATGGTTAATGGGTAAATCGCCATATGTGAGGAAGTGGTTATTCTTGACTTTGCATTTATAGATCCATTACACTCTCACATCACTCCTGGCATAGCAGTGCAGTGGTTAAGCAATGTGCCCCTGCCCTACGATGGCAAGTGCTGCCTCTGGTGGGGCTTGTGTGACCCAGGATGTTCTTCCCGATCATTCATTAAATTGTCACTTGCCACGGTGGTCAGTTTGCTCTCAATCCGGTGAGAAAATAGTGATGACGCCAGAATGTTACATGACCTAGGTAACCCACCTAGCTTGCTTCTGCAGGAATTTTTCACTCCCGACACCGCCGACTCTTAAGGATTTTGTGCAGAACGGGGGCTTTAACATTATTCCGTTAAAAGCCTCTGCTAAGTTTCAGCTTTGACTAACCGCAACTAATATGTTCTGAACAGTAAAAATCAGAATGCAAAAGCGGGAAGTTTATACACACAAAAACAATGGCACTTACACTGACCGCACGCACTAGCCGCAGCAAGGGTTCAATGCTCTGAGTAAATGCTGAAGGACCCTTAAGGTTTTTCGGCGTTTATCATTTGAACAATGCAAAAATGCATGAGTGAATTCCACGAAAGATGCCAGATTAGAAGTAATACCGCCCTTTCTGAGAAACACGAAAGAGAATTGCAGCTAAGTGCACAAAGCTGGACTGCATCAAAGCAACACGATGCAGCTGCCATCTATAAGATGACTCATACACATCACAGAGCCCATCATGGTGGACCATGCATAGATTCCACACAAAAGGCAGCTATCAGCAGATTAGATGGACCAACAGGCTTTCTCCATGTTCTAGTCCACCAGCATGGCCATCTTAACAGGCAGAAGGATCAGCACTGGAAAGCCAAATGGCTACTCACAATATTCTGAAGTGAATTAAGCATAAATCAAGTTGACAATCAAATGAAATCTACTGCCCTTAGATTTGAGCAAGAACACAGGAAGACCATATGGAGTCTCCTTCAGCAAGCCTATCTCAGTGCTTTCCCTAAAAACTTGGAAAATAGGAGGCACCACATTTTTATGTGGCTCTGCTCAGTTCATCGGTGAAAAAAAAAATACACAAGGAAAAGCAACAGCTAATACACCTACACCAGTGCACTGCAGTTTCAAAGATGATGCTAACGAGTATGTGATGCCTTCAGCTAACGAATCATCACACTTTCCTTTTGTTTTATGGTGCACCATTTAAGCAAAGCTTCCCATTTGTGCTAAACAACAAAGCTCACTTTCTAGTGAATTAGCATTCAACTTCATAATGAAACGAGGCGGCCGGCACATTTAAAATATACATTTCCAATTAGTCGGCAGGCTGCTACCGTACGCTGATCAAGGATAAATGATTAAGATACCGAGACGCGCATTTGAAATAGCTCAATATGTTGCGTCCGATGTCGCTTGCGAGTGTAAAGCTGACGCCGGTTTCGTTGATGCGAGAACTGTTACTCAAAGCCGCGTGCACCATGCTCATGCTAAATTCAAGAAAAAGAATTTCTGACATAGGTTCTGCGCATAGAAGCTCATATGCAATCCGCTAAGTTGCGTGCAATTTAACCTCCCGAAGTAAATCGTTCCCGCATATTTCACACAGCGATTAGCGGAGGAAACGCAAACAGCAAGTACCGTCGACAGCACACTGAACACGAACGCTCGATTGCGCGTCCTGGACTGTTATTACAGCCCCTGAGCGATGGGCGCCGATTCCGAGACTATGCTGCACGGTGTGTTTGCTGAAGTTGGAGACAGCTCGTGCCCTGCCAACGGCCTAGTATTGTCTCAGACCCAGCGGCGCTAATGTCAGTCGAAGACGCGCTCGAGCGTTCGTTTTAAGCGTGCTGCGGTGCGGTATTACTCAGGTGCCGATCTTTCCACCATTACAATGAAGTATGCTGAGATTCGAGAAATCAATAACTTTAAATACCCACCAGCTTTTTCTTCCGCAAAACAACCAGTCGTCTTGCCAAATGATGCTCATTGCGTGAAAGGTTCGTCGGCACTGCAGCGATGTGTCTGAACAAAGGCATTTTACGGTTCGTTAGCATCGAAAGCAACTAAAAAAAGCATACGACAGGCGTAGCGGAGCACGAAAATGATAGTAACCAGGAACATTAACACGCCAAACATCGTTTACAACACATTTCATTCAGAGTGATTCTGTACACACGACATTGTGTTCGCCGACCAGAAGTTCGTACACGCACGGATGGATGGATGGATGGATGGATGGATACGGCTGAACTCTTTACATCGGGCGGTGGCTCAAGCCACCTAGCCATGTCTTGTGAAATTTTACTCCTGTCTTGCTTTTAGCCACCAATCAGATAACCTTCGCTTGGTTACTTCTAACGTCTTAAAATCCACTTTCCCCTCACTATCCCTAAACCCCAATGCCTTGGGTAAGTCAGCCCCGCTGCCTTCCACTGTAGGGTGAAGCCCTTTACAGAAAAGTATCAAGTGTTCAGCGCGCTTCCGCCATCTGACGACGAAAACAAACATCAACTCTGCCTGTCTGTGGCCTCAAAGATAGAACGCAGCCAGCGGAGCCGATCGCAGAGGCCATAGTCTGTCCACGGTTAGGACCGCGGTCCCGCCGTCCCACTGTCGGCCGTTGTCTGCCACGGGATTCAATTTTCGAAGGGCGCTTTATTCAGAACACGATACTGATCACGATTCTAAACATCGTGATTCTGATCAACGTGATTCGTACACGTCATCAACACGTAACACTTAATTATTACACCTACTTGTATTCACGCAACGGCCGCTCGCATTTGTTTTTTTACTTTTATTTTTTTCTAACTGCGTGGCCCGAGCGGCAGCGGAGGGAGTGATGAAAAGTCGTCCGTTTCTACGCAGCGCGTTTGGCCTTCTGTTTCTTTACGTCGGATCTTGCTTGAAATACTGCGCGCTGCTATCAGCCTTGCTGCGTCCCGAGCAAAATGCGCGTGTGCGTGTATACCACATGCTGCGGTAGTTTGCGTGCGCGCGCGCGCTAGGCGCGTATTCCAGAATAAAATAAAAGCCGCTAATAATCCTTCTAGGCGTAGACGCAGGCGCGCTTTTAGCAGCAGGCGCCTCGGGTGCGACCGCGAGCGCTCTTTGCTAGCCGCGTATTGCTTTTAGTTTTAGAAGTTTTACTAAATGGTTAAGGCGAAATTCGAGACAAAGAAGGCAAACTGCTAGCCTCTCTGCTCCGAAAGACGCCCATCCCATATCACCCTGTACCCCCTGATTTGGTGTATTGCATACGTGCTCCCAAAGCTAACTTACCCTACTCCACGCGTTGTTTAATTTCTAACCTTGCTTTAACATCTGGTCTCCTGCACATGCAGGACCGCATTACCGAAAGTCAGGCTATATAGGGACCATTACCCCTTTCCAGATCCCTCTTAATTACCACTTCATACCTAATTTGTAAGCACGAAAAATATGTAATGAATAAAGCTAGTAGGAATGAAGCTGTCATGAAAAATAGGGCACTGTGGAATTAATTCCACAGTGCCCTATTTTTCATATGACAACTTCATTCCTACTAGCTTTATTCATTACATATTTTTCATGCTCTGTCAGATACTCAGCACTGTTATTTATCCACACCCCAAGATACTTGTACTCATCCACTACTTCTAGCATGAACTCCTGTATTCTATGCTCGCCGCCCTCATCAATAAATATCATGACTGCAAATTTTTCCTTACTAAACATGAAACCTATAATCTATCTACCTCTGTACCACATATGTCTATCAACTTAATTCTGCAAGTCTTCCATGTTGTCAGCCATTAGCACTATATCATCCGCGTATATTATTTCGTTAAAATTTAAGCAGCGCTAACTTTTAGGACGTGTATTCGTGTATTCGTCCTAAAAGTTAGCGCTGCTTAAATTTTAACGAAAGAATATGCATAACCAACTAGCCCCGCAACGTGTTTTACTAAGCGTATATTATAGTCCCGGTAATGACTGTTTAATCCCTTGCTTGAAAAAAGAAAGGTTGAAGCTATATAGTCCGCTACCCTCTAGCTTGGTCTCCAACCCTTGCAGGTACAACATGAACAACAAAGGGGACAGAGGACATCCAGCCCCCGCTGTATCTCTACAGGCCTTGATACATTTTTTTTTTTCATTTTATGAGCACTCTGTTACCTTTATATACAGTATTGTGCGTTTTTATCGCTGACACTTTCAAAAATTTCCCCGCTTCAACCACTGGCTCGTTTGCGGTGAAACTACACACAGAGCTTGCGTATTATGGTAACTTTTGTATCGTAGCAAGTTTGACAATGGTACTTACTTAGTTCAGGCGCACATGATGCGAAAACGTAAGCGTCTACGAGAGATCGGCGAGCCAAAACCCGCAGACGACGCTTTGTCGCTGAAGGGCGGCAGTGGCGCCATCTGTTGTGGGCAGTGGAAACCGTCAACACAAGGCCGCCGAGGCGAGCATTGCAAACAATATTCTTTAAAAGGTAAAGCCACGTTAAATCATTTGTTCTGATATTTTTCCGCTTAATTAGTCGAAAATGTTGTAAGCGCTTCAGTAGAAGCAGACGAAACGACAGGAACGGCATATTCAAACGGCCCGCGCTCTTTGCACCGCTCTCCTCGACGGCCTTGTCGTGACGCTTTGCGCTACCGCAAACAGATGGCGCCACTGCCGCTTTTGAACGAAAAAGCGTCGTCTGCGGGTTTTGGTTGCTGATCTCTACGTAGACGATTGTGTTTTCGCATCATGCACGGCTCATCTAAGTAAGTACCGTTGTCAAACTTCCTACGATACAAAAGCTACCATAATACGCAAGCTCTGTGTGCAGTTTCACCGCAAACGAGCCAGCGGTTGAGGCGGGGAAATTTTTGAAAGTGTCAGCGATAAAAAACGCACAATACTGTACAGCATTGTGCGTTTTTATCGTGAAGACTGAAAAGTTTCCCCGCCTCAACCGCTGGCTCATTTGCGATGAAACTGCACACAGAGCTTGCGTATTATGGTAACTTTTGCATCGTAGCAAGTTTGACGACGGTACTTACTTAGCCGAGCCGTGCATGATGCGGAAACGTAATCGTCTACGTAGAGATCGGCGAACCGCGGGTTCGAACCAAAAGCCGCAGACGACGATTTTCACTGGATGGATGGATGGATGGATGGATGGATGGACTGATGGATTGATGGATACGGCTTAACCCTTTACATCGGGCGGTGGCTCAAGCCACCTAGCCATGTCTTGTGAAATTTTACTCCTGTCTTGCTTTTAGCCACCAATCAGATAACCTTCGCTTGATTACTTCTAACCTCTTGATGGCGGCGGTGGCGCCATCTGTTTTTGGCAGTCGAAAGCGTCACGACAAGTCCGTCGAGGCGAGCGTTGCAAGAAGCGCGGGCCCTTTCAATATGCCGTTCCGGCCGTTTCGTCTGCTTCAACTGAAGCGCGCCGCTACAACATTTTCGGCTAATTGAGCGGAAAAAATATCAGAATAACTATTTTCACGAGGCTTTACCTTTCAAAGAATATTGTTTGCAACGCTCGTCTCGGCGGCCTTGTCGTGACGCTTTCCACTATCGAAAACAGATAGCGCTACTGCTGCCCTTCAGCGAAAAAACGTCGGCTGCGGGTTTTGGTTCGGGAAATTTTTGAAACCCTTCACGATAACAACGCACAATACTGTATGTGCGATGGTTTATTCGTCGCCACTTCGTAATGCGTGAATAGAAATCGTTTGGTGGAGATACTTAGCCACTCCGTTGAAACTACATTCCGCTGAGGCGTTGCGGCCGATTTTTTATTTGCTGAATGCGCAGCACTAGAACATGTGCAGCTTGGTGCTACCACGTGCGCGCAACGCATGGCGTATGCTGAACTCTTTGCATGGCTGCAAGGCCTTAGTTACAAGGACCTGATCATGCGTCCAGTTTTAAAATACGGCTCCTTTTATGGACTTCTTTTCGGAAAACGCGATTAAGGTGATGCAACGAGATGTTTTGGTGGTACGCTTCGTTGCGGTTGTAGGTCGTTCTACTTCGGCAGTTGTAATGGATTTCGGCGCATTCGTTGTGGAGAAATGGAGGTGGTACCCTAGGGTGCGAGCTCCCTCCACCGCTGTCCCGCAACATACAGAAACTTCCGTATTGCACTCCCGAATAAAAAAAGAATACTTGGCGCACCTGGTGTCATGACAAAACATCGCTGATAAAATTGGCACATGTTGTCTTGAGTTGAGTTTTATGACGCAAAAGCCACTATCACTGTCATACCCTAATAAAAGGTAGAAATTGTTTGCTTTTAAGAAACACCTGAGATGTTTAAAATCTGAGTTAACTCTCTTTTTAAAAATCTAAAAACACAAGACATGTCCACAAGCGCACTTTCTCCAATGAGCAAATTTGCACGCTTTAAAATACCGACAGACACTGGAAAGTGTTTTTTTCATTCACTTCTTACAGCTTTGCACATGAACATAAAATACAATTTATTGCCACATGACATGAGTGGCCTAGGGACATGATGGATATGATGCAGTAATGATTAAGTTATTGGAAAAAGGCTATCTGATTTTATGAAGTTCAGTAGTGTCAATGATGGTATGGTTCCTGCATCCAGGCTATATGAAGCAGGGTTGCTCGGTGAAAGACCCGCTACCTTCAGGTGCCAGATCCTTGTAGGCTTCCGAGCTGGACAGTCCCAACACAGTAAGTGGTGAATGTTGGCTTCAATGCCCTCGCGTATACATATCGGACACCAAGGCCAAGGAAAGAAACCGGGATCAATACCAAGGCCACTTAATTCACAGTGAATCCATGTCTTTTCATCAATGTACGTAGAGACAGAACAAGTGCGCAGTACCTTTTATTTTATTGGGCTCAATAAATTATCTGAACTGAAAATTTGCCAGCACTGTTTCTGAACATGTTAATATTTATCATTAATTTATATCATAAATTGGGCATTTCAAGTCTTCTACAGAGGTTTTGGCACTTATTGTGTTTCCTGCATCATTTTTGCAGTCAGCACAGGTTCATTTGATAGTATATATATTCCATCCATGCCTCACCTTCAATGCGATTTGAATTGTGCTTTACACGTGTAGTTTTCTTGCTTGATTGAGTAAGTTTGATAACAACAAACGTCAAAAGCATTCAACTTCCAAACATAATAATAAGTAAACTCTTTCAGCTTCTATTTCTTTGAGATGCCCAAGTAATCATATGCCCTAAGTCACGCATTACAGTTCCAATCCTCGCTCTCTCTCAGTCTCTGCTTGATCAAAATGACATGCCTTTCGCTGAAAATGTAGAGGGTCTTATTTTACCTCAGTGTTTACTTGAAGGATTATTAAACCTATTTTGATGCCATTATCGCCCCACTGACACAAAACCTCACCGACAGCCACGACTCACCGGCCTGGCCACTGCATGCGACGAATCTTTTGAAATGCTGCACCATCTTCTCACCTCCCCTCCGAACTTATGCCATTTTGACCCTGCCGCCCTACAGAACTCCACACGGACGCCAGCGGCATCGGTCTGGTTGCCGTTCTTCCTCAGCGGAAACCTGGCTTCAATGAGTACGTCGCTGCTTATGCAAGCCGTGCACTCACAAAAGCGGAGCCTAATTATTCAGTCACGAAAAAGAATGTTTGGTGATTTTTGGGTGATCACAATATTTCGCCCTTACTTATATGAGCACCCGTTCGCTGTCATAACAGATCAACATGCCCTTTGCTGGCTTTTTTCACTCAAGGATCCTTCAGGCCGCCTCGCTCGCTGGGCTCTCCGTTTACAAGATTGTGACATTCAGGTCATTTACAGCTCCAGACGTAAACACTTCGATGCTGACGCCCTCTCACGCTCCCCTGTGTCCTATGATCTTGACCAACCCCCTATTTCCAGCCTCACACCTTCTCTTAATACCATTGATATGGCTTCTGAGCAGTGCAAAGATCCTTGGATAGCTTATGTTCTGGATGTCTTGGCCAACTGCTCAGTGTGCCTCCCTTCCAGAGGACTCCATCGTCAAGCCCATCTCTTTGTCGTGCGTGACCAGCTGCTTTACCGTCCGAAATACCTACCGGATGGTCACAAATGGCTGCTTGTGATTCCACAGCATCTCCGCTTCGTCATTTGCGCCAGTTATCATGACAACCCACAATGCGCTCATGCCGGTCTGCTGAAAACGTTTACCCGCCTACGCCTTCGGTATTATTGGCGAGGCATGTACCGTTTTGTCCGTCAGGACGTCCGCTCTTGCTTGGAATGTCAGTGTCGAAAGGATCCACCACAGCGTGCACCTGCTCCTCTACAACCTTGTCCTACCCGGCCTTTCAACCATGTTGGAATCACCTTTACGGCCCTCATCCTAGAACTTCTGCAGGGCACCGTTGGATCATTGTCGCCATAGATCATCTCACCTGCTGTGCCGAAACTTCCCCAATACCAGCTATAATGGCCTCCGGCGTAGCCGGTTTCATACTGCAGAACATCATTCTTCGCCATGGTGCGCCTCAGGAATTGCTCAGCGATCAAGGTCGCGTCTTCTTGTGCGACGTCTTGAAGGCCCTTCTTTGGGAGTGTTACATTGTTCACCGTACAACATCTTCATGCCATCCTCAGACGAACGGCATGACTGAGTGCTTTAACCGGACCCTGGGTGTCGTGGTGGCCAACTAAATTTCCTCCGATCACTCAAACTGGGACTGCATTCTACCATTCATTACCTACGATTACAATTCTGCAACGCAAGCAACTACTGGTTTTTCCACATATTTCCTTCTCTACGGCTGGGAGCCATCTTTCATTATGTACACCATACTCCCTTACCGCCCGGATTCCTCCAAATTTACAACAGTCTCTCAAGCCGCTCCACATGCCAAAGAATGCTGTCAACTCGTCTGTTCCTTTAATTATCACGACTAGCACCGCCAGCAAGGTGCCCGCGCCACTTTTACCCGTGTGCTGCCGGCTTACCTTCCTGAATCCTTAGTTTGGCTTTGGGTGCCCTCCCCCAGTCCGGGCAAGTCTACAAAACTTCTGAGCAAATACCACGGCCTCTATCGCGTAGCTCAGCAGACATCTCCAGTTAATTATGTCGTCGAGCCCCTCACTCCTTCGCCTGATCATCGCCGCCGCGGACGCTTGATTTGTCCACTTCGACCGCCCGAAGCCCTACTACAACCCCGCTATCATCTCGTGCCCTTAGGCCGCCAGGATGGTGCCTTTTCACCCCGGGGGTATTGTAAGACTGACAATTGGGGTTTGATGCCCAGCGGCCAGTGCCGCCGAAGGAGAGAAAGCAGGCGGAAGACGAAGCTGACAAACTTTAGTTCACACTTGACTGCTGAGCAGCGGTGTGCAAACAAAGATTGTGGTCGTACACATTTATTCCTTGATTTGCGTCTTTACACACACTACATATATATATATATATATATATATATATATATATATATATATATATATATATATATATATATATATATATATATATATATATATAATGATTTAAATGAACACTCTGCTATTATAGGTTTAACCATAGATGCATCTTATGATGTACTTCAATGTTTCATTTATATTGCTATTTATTTTTATTTATTTTTTTCTTACTACCTCATAAGCCCTTTTAAGGGGTACTAAATGAGAGAGTGGGTTACAGAGCCTAACATTGCTTCAGTTGATTTAAATGGTGATGGGACAGTACTGGGTAAGACAAGGCTGGGCAAGTCGTTCCAGTCTTTCGCAGTGCACACAAAAAATGAAGACAGGTGTGCACACGTGGGGGCAAGCGGAGGATATATGTGGTCTTTTCTTCCAGCTACAGGCATATGAGAGGTGCACGGTGTGCAATGCACCATGCAATAGGTGGGCTGATCATCATGCTACCAAGAGATGACAGAGCTTTGCTTGAAGAGTTGTGAAGGCAAGAGAACGAGTGCCATGGGGGTAAGCATTAAGTATGTAATATCACATCATGGATAAAACAGAACTGTGTGCTTTTGCTTTGTGATTGTT